>NC_133450.1:163626052-164281330 GCF_048565385.1 Saimiri boliviensis
TCCATGCAGGATTTAAATTTCTTAATTGATGCCTAGTAGAGCATTACTGAGAACTAGGAACATTTGAAAGACAACTCTAATCTTTGGAGGGTAATGACACAGGTAGTAGTTCACTCACTTATTCATTCATTTATAGTATCATCCTGTCCCACCACTTACTCTCTAGTGCCCTATCTGAGACCGAACTAAGGTTTGCTTTGGTATGCCTATTTCTTTGTTTCCATGGAGTCAACCTGTAATTGAAGATCAGATATACAAGTAAAACAAAAAAAATTGAGAAGCAGGAAGAAGTGATTGAAAAAGTGACTTTTAATTGTTTTATTCATATTGTTTTTTCTCATTACAAAAAATTTTTAAATAGAAGTGAATAAAAAGAATAAAATAGCATTAATTAATCATTAAACTGCAAACTAAAGATTATTACATATAGTAGTCTGAGTCTGATCATGAGAAAGAAACCACACAGTAATTTCATTAGGGGATATTTAATGCAAAAATTACTAAATCATAATAAAAGAGTGATTATAGAATAGAATACAACTTTTATATCTCTGGTACACTAGGACTGGGGAAAAGTACCACAGAAGACAAATTTGGAAAGAGACTTCCTTCCCAAGGCTGGGGTTCAGACCTTATTGTAGAAGATGAACTTGTAACCCACTGGATGACAGAGAAATTTATGGGTGTGCCCAGAATGTACATGACCTGTAGTCATTAGACAAGTAGAAAGCAACACTCAGAGTGCAGATTGGAGGCAGGTGAGCCACAACTGGTAGGTGGGTACGTGGGTGCACAGAGTGACTTGGGCCCAGTGGCAACCTTTTGGAACACAAGTGATGTCAGGCAAGCTGTAGCCAGTGGAGGGGCACATGGATATTTACATTGAAAGGGAGTGGGGGAACCGGTACATCAGCTGCACTGACACACAATGTCTCTGCTGGGAGGACCACAGTGTCCTGAAGACCTTGGGACACAAACAGGAAGCAGCAGAGAGAATTAGGGTGCTGCTGTCTGCCGGAGGCCTGGAATACCCAGTGTCCATGTCAGGAGAACAGTGCATTCTGAAAGCACGGCTGAACAAGCATCATCAGTGTCCTCACTCCCACACTGCTGACCCACCATGCACATCCCCAGACCAAAGGAGAGCCCCTTCCTCCTGCAATGTTCTCTACAGTCATCTACCGAGGAAGCTTAACATCATGCTCACTATAAAGGAGAGATGCTTAAAGGAATTTCATTATCACCCAGCATATACTGAGGGGTTAAAATGGAACAATCATTAATAATTAGCAATACACAATACAGTTAGGTTTTTTATACCTCTCCATTCTTTGAACCGTAGCCATTACTACTTTGCTAGACAAGCTGTTTCAAACTCTTTTATTAATGGCATGCTGAGGGCATGCTATGCCCTATAATCTTTGGGAAATGTTCTTTTACAGAAAATATTCAAATATTTAAATAAACATTGTGCTAGTGATTCAGATGGTAGTCAAAATGACTTCTACATTTAAAGACTCATTCATAATCAAAACAACTGATTTATAATAAAAGGAACTTTACTTACTGTTTTGGAGATTCTAAAGATACACCATCTTTCATTATTTTGTGGAACAATTATATTTTTAAAATATTATGTCCACATGGCATAAATATAAGTGATATTAGAAAAACTGACAACATATTATTATTTACAACAGGTTTTTATTATGAAAAACTGGTAACTAACATTTTACATTATTAGTTAATGAGTTATTATATTTGAAAGAATACTATTGTGCTATGCAAACTTTTATTCTCCCTCTCCAAACACTGGGTTAGAACAAGCCAGTAATGGTTTGTAACCGTGAAAATGAACATATAAGTAGAGTTGAAAACTCTGAAAATAAAGAAACTTCATTTTACACACTGGAAGCCTACTTAATTTGGTTTGGGGAATAAGAAGGACAGCAACAGGCACCCAGGAATTTTGTAATTCAAAAATCTCCCTTCCAAACTTTTCACTAATTACAACTTTATTCATTAGGCAAAATTTACAAAGAATGAATATTAACTGTTAGCTGGTTTGGGGAGAACAAGCCTACTTTTACACTGCTGAGATATAAAAATTGGTACAAATTCATTCAGCAGAATTTTGCAAAATGTTAAAAGTTTTAAAATGTTGTATTTCTTTTGACCCAGAAATTCCACATCTAGAAAATAATTAAATAGTAAAAGGTGTAAACATCACCTTTTGCTATTAGTCTAATAATGAAAAGTGAGATAGACTAAGTGTCTATCAACAGGAAATTAAATAAATTATAGATTATTCACTGAATACTATGAATCTATTAAAATAATATTGTAGAATAATATTATTTAGTTTGATGTGACATGAGGTTAGAAACTATGATTATAAAATAATATCATTGCTGTAAGTAAAAGGTATGCTTCTATAAACACAAAAGCCTCAAAGCATAATCTCTAAATGATTAACAACAGTTACCTCCCACTTGTGGGGCAATGAGAAGCTATTATTATTTTCTTGATATGTGTTTATGTTACCTAAATTTTTAGGTTGGATAAGTGTTATTTTTATAATAAACAAAGGGTTAAGGAAGAAGTCATTCACCTGGGTTAACACATTTACTTTTAAAAATTTATCACTTAGAAAATAATTAATTCTCTTTTGTGATTAAAACATTCATGAGAGTTACCATACAATGGATATAGAGTTTCAATATTACAAGATAAACAGGTTCTGAGATCTGCTGTATAATGGGCATATAGTTAACTGTACTATACTGTACATTTAAAATATGTTAATAGTATAGATTTCATATTATCTATTTTTTACTGTAATGAAAAGATAATCTCTGGAATTCTGAATATTTAAACTGGTCCATATTTCCTTAACAGAAATAACTTTTAACTGAATTCAGTCTTAGAGAGAGGAGAGTAATTCAGGAAAGTAGCTAAGGTATAACAGAGATGAAAAAAGTGAATCTATAGAGCTTGACTGGAGAGGGAGCTATATAGCAATGATTAAACAGATATTAGAGTGTAACTCAATAGAATGATTTTTTTAACTCCAACCAACAACCTTCTTTCTGGGTAGGCTGACTATTAATGGAAATAATAAACATGGGTCGTGAATCTCCAACCCAGTTTTAAAACGTATGATTAGTACTTATATATTAACACCAAATAATAATTTCATAGATTAGAATCTGTAATGCTGTATTAGTCCATTTTCATGCTGCTGATAAGACATGCTGAATACTGGGCAATCTACAAAAGAAAGAGGTTTAATGAACCTACAGTCCCACATGGTTGGGGAGGCTTCACAATCATGGCAGAAGGCAAGAAGGGGCAAGTCATGTCTTACATGGGAAGCAGCAGGCAAATAGAGAACTTATGCAGAGAAACTCCTGATTAAAAACCATCCAGTCTCATGAGACTCCTTCACTATCATGAGAACAGTACAGGAAAGACGTACTCCCACAACATGGGGGAATTATGGGAGCTACAAGATGAGATTTGGGTGGGGACACAAGCCAAACGATATCAAATGCAAAACTAATTACATCTCTCACTTCTTAATAAAGATTCATTCCCAAAAGTAATTCCTTCAGTTTATGTAACTGTAGTTTATCTTAAAGGTTTAATATTCTGTATATCTCAAAATAGTATTTAATTGTTCATACTCAGTTTGCCTAGCAGCACAGTAATGTATGGAATAAATTATTTTTTTTTTTTATTTTTCAGTATGCTAATTGCAAATTGGATGAAGATAACCTGGTTCATTTAAACTTTTTTTTTTTTAGCATTTTGCAGAAGGAATATTATTTACTATAATAAGTGATAAAATACTATCAGGCGGGTTTAGGGTAACATTAAGCTGGCATAGTTGCAGTAACAGCAGTTTCATTATAATCAAGTCAAAACATTTCTTCTAAGAGATATCAATAACAAAGCAGTTATGTACTTATCTGCTTTACAACAGGTGTCTGAAAATACAAGAATATATATTTGGGGGTGTTTGAGAGCTAAATTTATTGTAACACTTATTTCAAGAGTAAATTGCTTGTATTGATTACACAAACATAATGATTATATTCTGCTACAAAACAGACATAATCATCTATTGAACATCAATATGATAAAGCAAAACTGCTTTGAAAAATATATTGTACATATTGATCAGTTTTCAAAAATTATATTTTATGAAATTATTGTTTTTAATTTCTTCTTGTCTGTTATTTAATATTTTGTTTTCTCTATCAGAAGCTCAGACTTGACAACTGCGTTTGTTATGAATGCCAACATTCTAGTCTTTATTAAATTGATCAGTTCAGGAGTTCCTTGACCTCCAACCTTGCATCTCAAACTGATTTCCTTCAAGACAACTGATGTTATTATCTATTAAGTTAGATTTGGTATCTGTATTTTTAGGTTTACATTTTAAGGACATGTAGAACATATGTCTCAAAGATAAAGTACCAGACCTAAATCTATCAATCACAAACGTATCATTATATTAATGCCTAAATTTAAAACTTTTTTTCTGACTAGTAAAGTAAAATGCCCAAATGATGTCAGTTCTTTTGCTTTTATTAAAAAACACCAGAGTAATTTTTAATAACAAGTGCTGTTTACATATCTAGATATAGTACAACTCAGTATATAAAAACTCTAAAAGTATATTAATAAACTTTTAAGATACATACATTTATTTTCTTAGTTCTGAAAGGAAGGCTTTTATTTCCTTTTTATGGACACACCTTATAGAAGGGATATCTTTTAATCTACTTTCCATAAGGAAACGTAAACCATTGACCTTTGAAATCTAGAGAAATAAAGATAAAACCAAAATGAGACCAATTGTCTTCTGCATCAATGCCTGTACAAAATAGCTACTGTCAATGTGTCTCTCTCCCAAACATCAGAAGAGCCCTCTGTTTCCCTGACAGAAAAAAAAAAAAAAAGTACTATACAGCTGCACCTGACGAGTTGCTCTAGGTAGGAGTTATGTCCTCTACCAAAATTAAGTTCACTTGTAGATTCTACATTTTTAAAAAATATTTCTTACGCGTATTAACATATGAAGTGTTGATACAGACAGGAAGCAGGGAAATTCTGGGTAGAAGTGGGTAGGCCCCTGGTGAGAGCTCCACCCTCAAGCTTGGACCCATGGCCTTCAATAAGAACATCTGTTCATGTTCTCCCACCTGCATGTTGCCTTTTCCAAAACCATCCTGGCCTGCCCTGCCCCCACATCTTGTACCCATAAAACCTCAAGCTCCACTGGCAGAGGAGCAGAGTGAAGCAGCTTAGAAGGAAAAAAGAGAAGCAGCAGCCAGAAACTGGAGAGAAGCAGCTTGACTTTGGAGGATCAGCTTGATGGCAGGTCTTTGGACAAGAGTTCAGCCAGGAACAGCTGAACTCCATGGGAAGATTAGCTTCCCACTCCATCCCCCTTCTAGATCCCCTTCCTGCTGAGAGTAATTTCCACTGCTCAATAAAATCCTCCACATTCACCACCCTCCGATTTTTTCACAGAACCTCATTCCTCCTGGATGTTGGATAAGGACCCGGGAGTGGGTGCAGGAGGCTGTTACACTGCCTCTCCACTGAACTGTTTAACATTTCAGCTGTCCACGGATGGGATGGCAAAGCTAAAGGAGCACACTGTGATACTCTGAGTCTCCAGGGGGTGTGGGCAATGCTTAGGCACTGTCATGGGCCCCTACAGGTTTGTTCTTGCAAAGTCATTTGCCACAGCTCCTGCACCTGCTCACCACATGCTCCCTCTTCTGCAAAGGGATTGAACACTGTGGGCGAAGAAAGCAAGCCACCCCTTCATGAGGCCCACAAAGGGGCCAAGGGAACTATCCCATCTCAACTGGGAGCTTGCCTGGGATTCATCAAATGGGTGAGTAACATTCGGATCTGTCTCTCTTTGTCCTCAGACTTTCCTCCGAGCTATGCCACTTACAGGAGACAGGAGGAAACCCTGCCATCTCTCTCTTTCTGTAGGTGAAAGAAATGTTGGCTCAGATTCCCTTCGCAGAGGTTTAGTTGTCACATGGTACCAGGACAAGGTCCTGGGGCAACTGAAGGTGCCAGCCAAGGTCCCCAGATTTTCTTATGGTATCTTTCCTTCCTTCTCTGATGGTTTGAAATGGCTCCTATCTCTTCTTTCATAATGTTAAGGGTTTTGCTGCAAACTACTGAGATGTTACTAAGTACAGTGTACGTTTGGCCCAGCCATCAGATGTGCAGTTCAGAACAATGTGATTTCTGTTTATTCTTGGAGGTGTCCTTTTCACCCCAAAAGCCACAGACACCTAAGGGGCATGCATGGTGGTTCCCCTCTTTACCTGCTCCCCTTCCGGCTTGAGCATCTGCCTGGGCCCACTCCATGCATGTACTGTGACTGGTGGCCAAGCAGAGTGGAAGTAAGCTGTGCAAACCACCCAGACCCCAGGGAAATCTCAGAGGCCAGGGCCCCCACACAGCTGGCTGGAAATGTAACTTGTTCTTAGAAAGTAGAAAGTAGATTAGCTCTGGGCTAGGACAACTGTGAGTGGAGAGCTGCCCACCAACCCAGCCCTGTTGAATTGATTTTTCTTGGAGTTTACTTTAACAAAATGGCATTTGCTTATATTGCACATTATTACAAGAATCCCCATTATATTTATTGTCATGTGACTCTAAGTATATTAGACAAGATGTGTTCACCACATGAGATAATATCCACATATATTGCCCACTTTATGAGTGTCCTCAAGAGAGATATGTCTCAGCACCAAAATAGTTTTCTAAAATCAAAAAGGAAGATGAGTAAAATATTCTTTTTTTTTTTTTTTTTTTTTTTTGAGACAGAATTTTACTTTGCTGACCAGGCTGGAGTGCAGTGGTTCAATCTTGACTTACTGCAACCTCCACCTCCAGAGTTCAAACAATTCTTCTGCCTCAGCCTCCCGAGTAGCTGGGATTACCGGTGCCCACCACCACATCAGCTAATTTTGTATTTTTAGTAGAGATGGGGTTTCACCATGTTGGCCAGGCTGGTCCTGAACTCCTGACCTCATGTGATCTGACTTCCTCGGCCTCTCAAAGTGCTGGAATTACAGGTGCAAGCCACTGCAGCTGACTGAGTAAAATATTCTGATAAATTTGTAGATTGGAAAAATTTCTTATACAGAACACAAATAGTACTAACCCAAACAGAGACTGAAAAACCAAACATTAAAATTAAGAGATTCTCTTTATCAAAATATAATTTTCAAACAGTGCACAGTCAAGTCAGAGAGAAAGAAAAGCTATGGGTGATGTATATAACAAAGATCTCTTATTCCCAAAATAAATAGAACTACCAATCATTGCCAAAAACCAGACAATTCCAATAACAAATGTGCAAGGGACTTCAACAGCCCTTTACACACACACACACACACACACACACACACACATGCACACACACACACACACACTCCAAATGGCCATTAACATAAAGAAAATGTGGTATACACATTCAACGGAGTAAGAATCAGCAGTGAAAGGGAATGAAGAACTGACACATGCTACAACATGATGAACCTCAAAAACATTACACTAAGTGAAAGAAGTTGGTTACAAAAGACCACAGTTTTTCATTGTCTCAATTATATGAAATGCCCAGTACACTCAAATCCATAAGAGTTAGAAGTAGACTTGTGAATTTCTAGACCTGGAGGGTGTAGCCAGTAGAATGGACATGACTGCTCAAAGGTAAACGTTTCTTTCTTGGGGTGATCAAAGTATTCTGGAATGAGATAGTGATAACGGTTGCATGACAGAGAATATACTGAAAACCACTGAATTGTATGTTTTAAATGATTGAACTTTATGTAATTTAAATTGTATCTCAATAAAGCTACTAAAGGTGGAATGAAAATAAAAAGCTGTAATAATAAAAATTGCATGGTAAAGAAAAATAATTTATTATTTATCAGTCATCATAAAGTAAAATAACAATTAGATATCAATATGAACTTTCATAAACAGCTGGTGGTTAAAAATAAACACTTCAGAACATTTGAGTATCAACTGAAGCTGAAAAGCCTTTCCTTCTGACCCAGCCTTTACATTCTTAGGCATATAATTATTAGCATGAGTTGGCAAAGATGTGAAATAACTGGAATTCTCATATTCTCCTGGTGGGAGTATAAACTGGTCTAATTACTTTAGACATCATTTGGTTATATCTATTGAATGTGGACATATGCATAAACAATGACCTAGCAATTTCACTCTTAGGTACATATATTGTCATCTCCCTCCAAAGAGCAAACAATAAACATTTGCATCAGAGTGTGTACGAGAATGTTCAAGGTTGTATTTCTCTTTGTAGTAGGGGTAAACTGGAAACAACATAAATTATTCATTAGTAATTCAAGGGATTCCTCCAGAATCCACCATCCCTTCCCCAGGCTGGGAGAAGGGGCTCCTGGGTGTCTGTATACACCACAAAGGCCAATACAAATAAAATACAGATTGTCCTTTCAAAAGAAAAAAAAAGTGGTGGGATGATTTTATAAGAAAATATTAAGCAGCAGTGAAAATAGATGTGGTACAACCATGTATAACAATATGGATAAATGCTCTAATATAATGTTGAGGGTGCCAAAGTAGGAAAAATACATTTTATATGATTCATTTTATATATAATTTAGAAACACAAAATTGCTCTGTGATGCTGGAAGTTAGACTAACTTTGGAGAGGAAACAGGAGGTTGTGATTAGCAGAGCTAATATAACAAGAGTGATATGGTCCTCCTTGACTCAAATGCCAATTACATGCATCTGGTCACTTTTGCGAAAATTTCATGAGTCGAACATCTGTGATTTTTGTAATTTTTTTGGTTATACTTGAATTAAGAAGTAAATCAGAGTCTGCTTTCTCCACCAATGATATTTTTAAGAAAGATACAGACACCGTGAATCATGTAACTGATCATAGTGATCGTGGCAAAGAAAGCTTAGAGCGAGAAGTATAAACCACCTTTAAGAGTACTACGCTACAAGTTGCAAATATTACAATCTCTGTATATGTACTAGACACTATTATAAATCATATGTACTCCTTTAATGCAACAATTTTTTGAGTGGGGAATAATTTATCCCCATTGTATAAATAAGAAAACGATACAAAAATATTAGTTTAACTGCCTCAGATAACAGCTAGCCAGAGTTTAAAACCTGGAAGCCTGGCTCCAAAGTCACCGTCTGTAACTGCAAGCTAATCTGTTGCTCTAGCAAGTATTTGGGATTTTATTACACACATTTTAAGAGCTCACCCTCTTGGATGCTTCTTTTCTGTATCCTCCCCTTTTCCTCATTTGTTCCATCTTTTGAAATTAATTCTATTGTATGGATATTAAATTTATAAAATGGTTTCTTTAAAAAGATAACATTCAGCACCAATGTACTTTATTATTTAAATTTCACTTACCTCTCTAAATAGTTTATGTTTATCTCTTCTCCCATACTGTTTATTAAAATTCAGAACTGACATCTTATCTGTTTATCTCCCTCTCTAGATTATTTTGCATGGTATCTCATAGATGCTCAATAAATAACTGTTTTGAACTCAGCTGTTATAATACAATCTGTGAACAAAGAACAGTGTCCTTTGTCAAAAAGAACAAAACCAAAAAGTATAAAAGAAAAAAACACAAAATTTTTAAAATAAAAGAGAGAAAATGGGGCTATTTATGAAATGTCCAGTTTATGAATACTCCATAAAAACCATGTGCAACCTTAAAAAAATTACGAAATATATTTACAAGTGAACAAACATTTAGCTAAAGTATTTATTAATTATATTACATTTTAATTTTAGAATGCAAACAATAATTTTTTTTGTTTTATTAATGATGAAAACTTCTTGCTTCATCTAAAATATTTTTAGGTGAGTAAAGTTAAGTCTCCAAATAGCATATTACATATAACATTATTTGACACTGTGTCCATACTTTTCAAATACAAAGATATTCACTAGTATTTTTAAATTAATGTTTCTTTAGTACATTTAAAATTTGAAAGCTTAAAAACGGGTCTATTTACATACATAAGCAAAATGAATTTACTAAGTTTAAGCCTATTTTTGTAAACTGAATTTAGATTTTTATAGATTAATCTAATCCATTTACTATGTAGAAACATACAATTAAAGGGAAAAATGTTATTCTGGCTACTTTTTGCCTAAGGCTATCATTCTATTTTCAAATAGCAAAAGCTAAAAAGCCTCCGGAGAAATTGAAAGACCATGAAACTGCTGGTTTGGCAGCATGCTTCACTTTTCTTTAGGTAAAATAAGGCTTTTATAGCATTCTCTAAGGTATTTTGTCTTCCCATTATTTGTAGATGGTGAAACTAAAAACGAACAAACAAGAACAAGACCGCCATCCGTTGTAAAGGTAATCTATAAATTACAAAATCGTTAGTTTGATCCTGCTAATTCCTGAGGTGTACATGTCCTGTGAAGATATTAAAAATGATCTAAGGGATAAAAGTTTATAAATCGCCCTCACGGACATACGTGCCACTTACCTGCCTCTTCAGATCCACTATCCCCTTTCTCCACCCAACTCTATACCTGAGATTGCCGGGCAGCAGCTTGGCAGTGGCTAATTTAATCAGAGGGCTTTTTCCTACACCTCCTGGTTCAAGGAGCTGTTTGTTCCTGTTTCCTCTTAGGCCTTAGAAGTAACTCCCTGCTGTTTCCAGCTCTGGATGATTTCTTTTCACTCTACCTACCTCCTATTACCAATTACAGTGTATGGCGTTTCTTCTTGAGACTCTGACAGACATGTTTATTTTTGCTACTTGAATTGATACTTCTCTGCGTCCAGATTATATTCTTATATCTGTAAACCCACAATTAAATCCCCTATTGCTCAGTTACTGTTAATTTAGATTTCACTTGAACAACCGGAAATACTGACTGGGAGCCCACTACTTCCCCTTCCCAAAGCAATCCATTTAATTCTACCAGCTCTTAATTCTATAAAGTTATCTTTTTCTTTTATTCTACTATACTATAATGTTTTGCTGTTTCATTTTTACCTACTTTTCCAGCTCAAGTCTCATTATTTCCAGATATTTCCATTCCCTTCATTTGAAATTCATGACACATATGTTAAATTATTAAAACATATTATCTTTCTACTGTAACTATATGTCAAAGAACGTATTGCCCAGAAATAAATAAAGGACTGATATATTTATATTGGTCTGAAATCCTACCCTGATATTAATTCATAACTGAAGTTGGGAGTTACTCTAGTAAATGAAGAGAGTTTTCATAACTAATCATTATTAATTAAATTGATCCAAAAGTCTCTCAGAAGACAAAATAGGAATTTGTAAACAATATTACCACAGTGAATTGGGATATTGAATAAATAAGATAAGCTCTCAGTATGGAAGAGGCTGACAAAAATAAAAGAAAACAAAACACTAACAAATGAAATGTCCATAGAGAGCGTTGAGAGAAAGTAAATGTGCCTGGGATCAGGAAGACTTGGATATGGGCAAGGTGGTGTGAATGCCCAGGACTGACCTGAGGGGTTCCTAATCTCTTACTTCTAGCTGACCTGGAGGCTTTGTGCAAGCAGGAAGTGAAGCTGGGGAAAAGATGTAAACTGCCTAGCTAAGTATTGAAGCTGTGCTCTATTACAAACACAGAGGCCTTCTGCAAGAGTTAGGAGACCTATTAATTCAAAGCATTTAAGATAATTATTGTCTAATCTTTAGCTGACCACTATAAGGTCCTCAGAAGTGATTTCAGTGGCTTTATATGGCAAGGAATACAGACTTCACAGAATTCATCCAGGTGGTTGACTTAATAAAATAATAGTAACAAGAACAATAACAACAAGACAACCATCAACAACAGACCGCGGGAGAAAGGAGAGCTGATTTACAGAGTTGACATGTGATATTAAATTAAATATCCAGTTATCAAAAACACATACTTGGAAACATTTAAGAAACCATGAAGCATGGCCTATAGGCATGCTTGTCAGTAGAAACTAATTTTAAAGAAGCCCGGGTGCTGGATTTACTAGACAAAGACTTCAAATTAGCTATGTAAACATAATTGAAGAGCTAAAGGAAGCCATGTCCAAATAATTAAGGAAAACCCTAAAAATAATATCTTGCCAAATAGAAGACCCCAATAATGAGTTAGAAATTATAAATATGAGCCCAAGTAGCTATTCCAAAATTGAAAGCAAAAGAACTGAAATTTAAAAAAAAAAAAAAAATCACTAGGAAGACGTAACATTTGAAGCGGCGGAAGAAAGAATCAGCAAACTTGAAGACATGCAATTTTAATACAGGAGTTATTAAGAAATAATTTTAGGCAGATAGAGTAAAAGGAGTTCTTGGTAAGGTTTTTTCCTTTAATAGAAACAGCTCCCAAAACATTTCTTTCCTAACAGAAAGGCAGCTTGAAAAGCCAGGCTGGCAAGTATTGATACGCTAATGTGAGCGATTAGAAACCAAGTCCACCCAACATGGCCAACAGGGCGACTCCCACCTTCTCCTTGTCACCATGGGTGCCAGGCATCATGGCCACCCCCAGTCATCTCTACTTGTATAGGACATCATGGTGACCTGAATTCGCATATTTCAAAGGCTAGGGTGGGAGGGCCACATCTTTCACGGGCTATGTGAACGACACACCGCTGAAACCAATCCCCTGGACCATATACAGATCAGACACCGCCTCCTCCAGCGTCCCAATATTACCCACCACGTTTCTGCAGCACACGTGATTTCTGTCTTGGAGTCCCCCTCCTTCTGTCTTTGTATGGGGGAGATACTGTCCTTTTTTCTGGCCTAGTAAATTCTCCACTCCTTAAAACCACTCCACGTGTGTCTGTGTCATTTATCTAAATTGGCGCAAGACCAAGGACCCTGGTGTTCCTCCTCATCGGAGCCACATCATTGGGTGCCTTGGCGGGGAATCCATTCACGGGAGTGGTGAGCGTGGAGTGACCCTCAACCTCAGATCTGTCCTTTAATCTCAAGGCTCTCTTCCTATTATCCTGTCGCCAAACTTTCTTTCTTTCTCCATCCGTGGTCCCTTACTCTCTCTGTGTGAAATGCGTGAGAATTTTTACAGTTCGGGAAAACAGGTCTGTTAGGAAAGATTGGCAAACGTGGCAGGCAGCAGTAACTCAGCAAATGTCACTATGGTTTCGTCGGCAAGCTCAGGGTATTTCTAAGCCAACAGCACCACCTACTGGAAATAGGAATCCTCCTCATGAGGCCCATCGGTGGTCCTTTGCCATGCAGCGAGCTCCCTTTTGCACCACTAGAAATCAGCCTTTAAGCTACTCCTGTTAACGGGCGAGTTCTGTCTTCAGCAGTTAGGAATGAAAGGTCTTCTGTAGCCAAATTTGGATCTCAGTATTGTCCCATCAGCAGAAAAAATGGCCATTTGGTTCCTATGCTCTTTTAAGACACCTAGTCTGTTTCCTATTTAAATAGTATTTAATTAGTAAGCGGATTTAAGTTCAGAAGTTAACCAGAGCCATTTTTCTTGAGGGTAAATGCTTTAGCACAGGCCGTAATAGCAGGCAATATAGCATATTGCCTCTATTAAAATGAGACAGTCTCTCTGAAGATCCACTTTTTGAGGAGCCAGACAGATCACACAGATTTAGGATGTCAAAGAGGAGTCACACAAAGTGGATAAGCTCAGGTCGTGTGGGTAAGGTGTAGTTAGTCCTATCACTTAGTTCATCCACTTCTGTGGCTTTGAGGATCATGCCAACAACCATGGATGGCACATTTAACAGGGTGCCAGGACCCAGGAACCAGGGAGGAAAAGAATCAGGAGGCCACTCCACTGCCTTCTTCTCCACCCTGGGTCATATGGAAAGGGAAGAGACAAAAAGGATGCTTTTATTCTCACTTCTCTTTTTAGAGGGTAATCCATTATCTTTAGCTTGCACCCCTCTGGAGTGCACCCTGAAGCCGTGGAAATTCCTTAACCTCAGGACTTTGAAAAGTGACTCATTTTCTTCTCCACAAGGGCATGATATTTTTACTAAACCTTTGCAAGCATCGTTAAGGTCAGCCCAGCTCTTTTAGCAATCATATCAGGTAGGCCCAAAGAAAATAGTTCCCTAAAGTTAAAGAAGGAACTTCCAGGGGAACTGTCTGAGGATTCCCCTTATCTGGGGCCGCTTGAATTTCCCTTCTCATTACAGAACCTTAGACAAATAAAGGTTAAAATCAGGCCGATTTTCCGAAGACCCTGACAGTTATAGAGAAACTTTCCAAAATTTCACTCAGATATGTCCCCTGAGTGGAATTCAGTACACGGAGGGATGTCACGCTGCTCCTGAACCAACCCCTCATTGAGCTGTAAAGAAGGCAGCTCTGCACGAAGCAGAGAATTTTGGAGATGAGCAATGTATCTCCTATCGTACACCACAAGGGAACAAAGCAGATGGGGAAAGCGAAGAAAGAACAGAAACACCATTCCCAATTGGGAGGGAAGCAGTTCTGATAAACGACCCTAAAGGGGACCCTAATAACTCAAGAGATGAGTGGAAAAAGGAAGCACTTTTTAAGGTGTATATTAGAGGGCCTGCAGAAAACCAGGGCCAAAAATCTCAATTACTCTAAACTGTCTGTGATAACCAAAAGCCAGATGAGAATCCTTTATAGAAAGGCTGAGAGAGGAACTAATAAAACACACCTCCTTATCCCCTGATTCAGTCCAGGGACAACTCATTGGAAAGGATAAGTTTATTACACAGGCAGCTCCCTATATTAGAAGGAAACCACAGAAGCAAGCTATAGGACAAGATAGCATCTTAGAGACCTGCCTGAAGGTGGTCACTTCAGTATTTTATAATAGGGACCAGGAGGAGGCCCAAAAGAAAGAAAGTTCAGGAAAAAGACGGAGGCTCTGGCAGCAGCTTTGCAGGCTTGCAAAGTCCAGGATCCCTGACACGCATCCACTGGTTGTTATCAGTGTGGCAGTTCAGGACATCTTAAGAAGGAATGCCCAGGCAGCAAGACGAAACCATCTCTACCCGGTGCAGCCTGTGGCAGAGACCGCTGGAGACAGAACTTGCCTCTGGAGGTGGAGGCCACTGGGTTCAGGACCAGTCTCACAGATGGTGCAGCCGGAGTGATGGGTCCCGGGGCTCAAATTCTGGCTCCAGCCATATAGCACAGGAGCCCTGGGTGATTCCGGAAATTGAAGGAAAAAAAAAGTGGACCTCCTTCTAAACACTAGAGCCAGGCTCTGTTTTCTCCTCTCTAATCCAGGCTTCCCTCTTCCCATAGCATGACTGTAAGGGGTGTCTCAGGAAAAACCCAAATCCAGTATTTTTCACAACCTTAGCTGACACACGCTTCCAAGGCATTATCATGATAGCTCGACTAGTCAAAAAGAAACAACAACAACAAATTAAGCCTAGGAAATAATTTAACTGTTTACTCTCAACATCATGTGGCAGGATCACTGTCCTCTAGGGGGAGCTCTAAGCTAACAAACAGCCAGTAAAGCAAGACGTACACTAGGCAGGATAAGCAGTAGTTGCTCTAAATAACGTCTCTCCCCAGGCACAGGTGCTCAATTAGCTGAGCTGATAGTTCTTACAAGAGCACTTGAAATAAGCAAGGGAAAGGCAGCTAACATTTATACTGACTCCAAGTATGCTTTCTTAATTCTCCATGCTCTTGCTGCCATTTGGAAGAAAAGACATTTTCTAAAACGGCACAGGAAATTAACAGGTTGCTATCCTCAGTTTTCTCCTTCCACAAGAAATAGCGGGGATGCACTGCAGGGGACATCCAAAGGAAACATGAGGTAGCCAGAGGAAATGTATTAGCTAATCACGCAGCTAAGTCAGCTGCAAGGAAGCCTCAAGGCATTAGCACAACTAGCAAAAGCCCAACCCCAGGAAATAAAAACACCTTTATTTAACCTGGGAAATTTGGTATTAGTGAAAATTCTCATTTCTGTCTCTTCTCCTAAGCCATGCTGAGAAAAGCCCTACATCGTTCTTCTTTTGACCTTTTTGGCAATAAAAGATACAGGAATCAACTCGTGGATGCATCACACTCAAGTCAAAGCCTAAAACGCTGACGGAGCCACCCCTGACAGCCCAGGGGAATGCCATGAATCTCAGTGTGGAGAAACAGAAGACCTTAAGCTGAAAATCATAAAAGATAAGTAACCGAGGAAGGGTTACTCAACTTACCCAGTCCCACTACTACCTCATCAGATACCTTTTATTATTTCTGCCCTTTCCTCTCAAAATTTGCCACCAAATATTAAAACTTCTTTTTAACATATATTTGCAGGGAGAATTTAACTATACATGGAATTGCTTTTGTGACTTTGTAAATCCCCAAAGGGAAATGTAGTCTCGGCAAGCAAAGTTTTAAATGGAAATGACTGACGACATCACTCTCGTGGGAATGGTTATAGGCACGCTACTATTCGCGATAGAACTATACACTGTGGCACCCACAATGTGGAATTCTGGCTGTAAAATTCTAATTGCTGTAATATTTGCCTAATTATCATACTTAGAACAGGATTGATAATTTCAGGAAAGATTTAGTCAAGGGTGTTTTGCTTATAGCAGGAGTAATAGTTTTTTACTCTCATTAAATTTCATGGAACTTTTTACAGAGGGTGGTAATATGATGCACTCTAACCTGTGAAAAGATAGTTATAAAGAAAGAGATTTTTTCCTTTTAAGGAAGGATGTTGTATAGTAAATTCTTGTCCTAAAAGGAAATGATTGGTTGTTTAAAGGAAGAATGTTTAGGACAAGTCAGAAAGTTTAAGTATCTTATAAGAAGGTCTGTGAAAGTCATGAAAAGGTTTAAGAATGAAAGGAAAGAGATTGCCAAGATTAGTGCTAAAGTTATTTTAGCCACCCAGTGACATATCTCTCCCAATCATATTGCGAGTTATAAAAATTGCCTAAGCCTAAAGTTATTCTCTAATGGCAAGTCAAGGGGGGAAATGTATACTCTGCTGAAGGAAAATGTTAGTTTTATATTAATGCTTCTGGTAATGTACAGAAATACCTAGTGGAAGCAAACTGGTATTGCAATCCATGGGTGTAACTAACAGGTGTCAAATTCTACTGTCAGTTACAGTCTCTGGGACCCCCACGAACAGTGATAATATTCATAATCTAACCCTATATTTTTAACCTTCTGGTAAAATGTATCTCTTTTCACCTAGAAGCAATTAAATTCAAAATGCTGCTGTAAACAGAGCCCCACATGGACACACCATTTTCAAAGACCCTTAAATCAACCTCAGCAGTAAGGCCCAGCTGCTGTTCACCCACAAGACGCCCCTTTTCAGAAGGAAGTAGCCAGAAAGAATCCTTGTTCAACACCCCCTTACAATAGTTAGGTTTACTTCTCTCTCCTGAGGTAGGAATAATACAGGAGTTATTAAGAAATAATTCTAGGCAGATAGAAAGGGTAAAAGGAGTTCTTTTTCTTTTAATAGAAACAGCTCCCCAAACATTTCTTTTCTAACAAAAAGGCAGCTTGAAAAACCAGGCTGGCCAGTATTGATATGCTAATGCTGGTGATTAGAAAGGAGGTCCACCCAGCATGGCCGACAGGATAATTCTCACCCTCTTCTCCTTGTCACCATGTGTGCCAGGCATATGGCCACCCCCAGATAGCTCCACATGCACAGGACATCATGGTAGTGGCATTAGGAAATTAACAGGCTAGGCTGAGAGGGCAAGGTTTTTTCTGGGCTATGTGAATAATAGACCTGGTGAAATCAATCTCCTGAGCCATATACAAATCAGACACCTCCTCCTCCAGCCTTTCAATATTATGGACCACTTTTCTGCTGCACAGGGGGTTTCTCTTTCAGAGCCCCCCTCCCTGTTTCCCTGTACAGAGGAGCACTTTTCCTTCTTTCTCACTTATTAAATTCTCCACTCCTTAAAACCACTCCACATGTGTCCGTGTCATTTATCAAAATTGGCACAAGACCAAGGACCCTGGTGTTCCTCCATTCATTGGAGATGAATCAATTTGACAGCATCCATTTTGAAGGGCAGAAAGAGAAAGAATAAAGAAAAATGAACAGATCCCCCAAAACCTGTGAGATAAAGTTTATCAGCATATATAAAATGAAACTCCTTAAAGAGGAGAGAAAAAGGGGTCAGAAAGAATATTTGAAGAAATAATAGTCAAAAGTTCCCCAAATTTGGTAAGAGGACAATGTATAAATCCAAGAAGCTTAATGAATTCTAAGGATCAACAAATGGATCCACAAGTAGAAACATCGTAGTCAAATTATCAGAAGACAAAGACAAAAAGATGATCTTGAAAGCAGAAAGATAAGGGACTTGGCGCGTGTTTGTCACGGTCAATAAGATTAAAAGTGGACTTCTCTTCAGAAATCACTGAAGCCAGAGGCAAGAGAATAACATATTCAAAGCACTGAAGAAAAAGAGTATCACACAAGCATTCTGTATCTAACAAAATTATTTTTTAAAACATAGGAGAAATAATAAAACAAATGCTTTAACACACAAAAGTTAATTAATGTAACACGCCATACTAATAAAGAGAAAAACTAAAGGAATTAATCACTAGTACAGCTGCCCTATGAGAAATACTAACTGGAGAGTCCTCCAGGCTAAAATGAAAAGTCTCTAAACAGTATATTGAATCCACATGGAGGAACAGAGTACTGACAACCAACCAACTAGGGAAATATAAAAGATAATGTAAATTTTTTTTTTAAACTTTTATTCTATCTAAGAGACAATGGCATGAAGCAACAACTATAAAAGTATTATCAATGGGTTTAAAAATTATAAAGATGTAATTTTTATAGCAATGTTAACACAAATGAGAAGGTAAAGAAAGGAACTACATGGGAGCAATGTTTTCAGATACTATTGAAATTAAATTGTATTAATCTGAACTAGATTGTTTTAAATTGAGCAGTTAATTGTAATCCCAAGCATAATGACTAAGAAAATAAGATCAAAACAAATTATAATAGGCCGGGCACAGTGGCTCATGCCTGAAATCCCAACACTTTGGGAGGCCGAGGTGGGCAGATCATGAGGTCAGGAGTTCAAGACCAGCTGGGCCAAGATAGTGAAACCCCTTCTCTACTAAAAATACAAAAATTAGCCAGGCATGGTGGTGTGTGCCTGTAGTCCCAGCTACTTGGGAGGCTGAGTCAAGAGAATTGTTTGAACCTGGGAGGTGGAGGTTGCAGTGAGCTGAGATTGTGCCACTGCACTGCAGCCTGGGCGACAGAGGGAGGCTCCATGTCCTCCTCAACACCAACAACAAAAATTAATAGAATAAATAATATAGGAATTAAACTGGTATGCTAAACATGTTTATTACCAAAAAAAGGACAATATTAGAGAAACATAGGAACAAAAAGATACAAGATATCAAAAAAATAATAAAATGGCATACATAAATGCTACTGTATAATTTCCCTTTAAATATAAATAGACTAAGAATTCCAATTTAAATGCTGATGTTGGGAGAATAGATTACTTTTAAAAATCAACGCTTTATCTACCTTTATGTTATCTAAAAGAGAAATGCTAAATTCAAAGACACAAATCAGTTGAAAATTCAAGGATAATATGTGTCATGAAAACTGTTACCAAGAGAAAAATAAAGTCCCTGTAGCTACTATCAGACAAAATAGATATAAACACACCAAATTTTACTAGCATAAAAGAAGAATATTTTGTAATAATAAAATGGTCACTCTTTAAGGAAGATGTAAGAACTGCAAACATATATATATATATATATATATATATATATATATATATATACCTAATATATAAACGTATATACCTAATGACAGTCTCAAAATACTTGAAAGAAAAACATACAGAAACAAAGAGAAATAGAGAATTTAACAATTATTAGGTACTCTTATACTCCACTTTCAATAATACATAAAATGAAAAAGTAGATGATAAAAAAAGACTTCAATAACACTATGAAATAGACCTAGTGAAAATCTGCAGAAGATACTTTATAAAACAGTCAAACACACAGTCTTCTTAAGTGCACATGGAATATTCTCCAGGATGCATCATTATTAATTATATCATAAAGAAAGCCTCAACGTATTTAAAAGGATTAAAATTTAAATTAAATGACCTCCAACTAAGATGGGATAAAATTACAAATCAATTACAAGAGAAACAGTTAATAATCATGTAGAAATAAAGGCACTATGGAAAAGGTGACATATGAAATGTGTCTTTAAAGAATAGTCTGTTCATCAAGGGACATGAGAAATGAATTCCAGACAGAAGCAAGAATATTGCCAAATTAAGGAATTGAAAAGATATGACACATCCGCAGACTTACATCTATTTATGTGCCTGGAATACTGGATCTATGAGGACGATGGGGAATGAGGAAGAGAGACAAAGGTTAGAAAGGAAGACAAGCTACTAAGATACTTAGATTTTATACACAGGTGATGCAGGACCACTGAGTCATTTTTAAGCAATAAAACCATAGACCCAAAATTACATTTTAGAAGATAATTTGAAGTTGGGGGATATTAAGGAGAACGGGTTGGAGATGAGTTAAGATTGGATATAGGGCCGGGCGCCGGTGGCTCAAGCCTGTAATCCCAGCACTTTGGGAGGCCGAGGCGGGTGGATCACGAGGTCGAGAGATCGAGACCATCCTGGTCAACGTGGTGAAACCCCGTCTCTACTAAAAATACTAAAAATTAGCTGGGCGTGGTGGCGCGTGCCTGTAATCCCAGCTACTCAGGAGGCTGAGGCAGGAGAATTGCCTGAACCCAGGAGGCGGAGGTTGCGGTGAGCCGAGATCGCGCCATTGCACTCCAGTCTGGGTAACAAGAGCGAAACTCCGTTTCAAAAAAAAAAAAAAAAAAAAAAAAAGATTGGATATATACGAATCCAGTTATGAGAACAATCATCTGTTCTGAATTAGATTAAAAAGGCTAAGATGATATAAGAGATAGTGAAACTACAGAAGAGAAAGTGCTAAAGTGCTATTATTAAAAGATAGAATCTCAACTTAATCCAAGGTTTTTTTTTTTTTTTAGACGGAGTTTTGCTCTTTTGCCCATGCTGGAGATCAGTGGCACAATCTCGGCTCACTACAACCTCTGCCTTCCGGTTTCAAGCAATTCTCCTGCCTCAGCCTCCTGAGCAGCTGGGATTACAGGTGCCCACAACCATGCCTAGCTAATTTTTATATTTTTAATAGAGATAGGGTTTCACTATGTTGGCCAGGCTGCTCTCGAACTCCTGACCTCACGATGTGCCCATCTTGGCCTCCCTAGGTATTGGGATTTCAGGCGTAAGCCACTGTGCCCTGCCTGATAAATCTTTCTATAAGATAGAGTTAATACTAAAATAACCTAATAAGATTAATATCCAAAAGGCTGATAAAACATATAACAATGAAAACATTTAATGATACAGCCATTTGTGAACACTATTCTAAGTACTTTACATGTAACATTTCACATGGTACTCACAACAGGCTTATAAAGTAGATACTGTTATTTTTCAATTTGAATTTAAATTTCAAATTCTGCAATTATTTTTTTACATCCTAATGGCCAAATAAAATAAACAGACATATCTGATTTGTTTGCTTACAGACCCTAATGCAAAAGTATTCAAAACAATTTTGAAACGAAATATTGCCTTGCAAGAGTAAGTTCTCTATAAATAAGAGGAAAAAAGATTGGAATTGAGACAATTCAAAGGTTACTCTTGTCTAGATCCTGGAACACTAATAGTCTTCAAAAAATGGGTATTTATGGTGGAACTAGTAATCATTAAATATAATACTTAGCATGTGGTTACAAAAAAAAGAAGAACTATATATAGGTAATATTTTAAGTATTTTAAATATTCTAGTTTTATCAGGAAAATTAGATATGGACAAGAAACCAATACCAAGTCTTTCATCTGGTTAGGACATGGATAAATTCTGCAAATTCTGCAAAGTTGTTTATTTCATAAAAATTAATAAATGAATACATAAACCATTGCTTTAAGGTAAAAGTCATTCTCCACAATCCCTGCAGCACACCTTTTACCTATAGAAGGCAATTATTTGTAAAAGAACATAATCACACAGATTATTTTTCTTGGATTGGAAGGTTCAGCAGAAACTTGACAGTGTTCCAAGCTGTTAACTTTTATTTCACATACTAAAAACAGAAGATCTGATCATTGGAAAAGCATTTAATTGTAAAACATTGGTTGGTTAGATTGAATTTAGTTAACTTCAATCCAATTTTCTTTCCCTTGATAGCTAAGTCACTACATATCTAAAGAGACATCAAGAAGTTGCCATTGGCCAGGCGCGGTGGCTCAAGCCTGTAATCCCAGCACTTTGGGAGGCTGAGGCGGGTGGATCACGAGGTCAAGAGATCGAGACCATCCTGGTCAACATGGTGAAACCCCGTCTCTACTAAAAATAAAAAAATTAGCTGGGCATGGTGGCCTGTGCCTGTAATCCCAGCTACTCGGGAGGCTGAGGCAGGAGAATTGCCTGAACCCAGGAGGTGGAGGTTGCGGTGAGCCGAGATCACGCCATTGCACTCCAGCCTGGGTAACAAGAGCGAAACTCCATCTCAAAAAATAAAAATAAAAAAATAAAAAATAAAAAAAAGAAGTTGGCATTTTCTAGCAATATGGAACTTAAACAAAACAAATTTAAAAAGAGCTTATTCTAACTCACTTTTAGGTGTCTAATGCATAAATTTCTTAAATTAGTTTTCATTGATTCCTCTACTTTATTTAACAAAAGCCAAGGCACAATAATAAATAGACTAATGTCAAAATATCATGCCTTCACTGCTGACAGATACCCAGTGCAAGACTGGTTTAGACAGCTGCTGTCCAAAATCAGAACTTGTTAGAAATAAATTATCTGTTACAATTGATGCATAACAATCAAATTTTGTTTATCAGTCAATAGTTACTTTAGCAAATTTTAAGTTATTCTACTAAGATCAATGACATGTTAAAGAAAAATATATTTATTTTCTCATCATATTTCTATACCTAAGAACAATTATGTTCTTAGTTCTAATTGACACTTATAAATCATAGTAAGTTATGTTATATTATGTTATATTATTTGGTTTACTTAAAAATGGTTATATGCTTATTCTTACAAAAAATATACATTGTAACATGTTGCACTCTCAGCATTTGGGGATTTGAAATAGTAATTTATGATTATGAGTTTGAGAAGAATTTCTGAATTCTTCAGTCTCTTAGTTTTCTATTAAAACATTAATTTGAGTTTATAGAAGCATTTCTTATTTCTTATAAATCACCTCCTAAAATGAATTGTACTTAATCTATAATCAGTACCTCAAGTTTTGGAGGTAAGGATGGAGAGACAGTGGGGATAAATCTTCATGGAGTCCCTTCCATTGTGTCTGGCCAATGGTATTGTTTTGGCCTTTGTATGCTCCCCAAACTCACTGTTGTTTTGCTAATTAACTTTTTATCACATTAAATCCTTCCTTTTCAATAATAAATATTGATATTGACAGTTAACCTGTAGGTTGCTATTGTAAAAAGTACAAAGTATTTGTAAAAATTACAAACATATGTAAGAATTCCCTTCATCAAATGATTTTTTAATATTTATTAAACTATTCAAAGATGTTAAACATTGTAAGAGGTGTACAAATGGAACTTTGCAAGAATCTGGAAGAACTGTAAAAAAGTATGTAATAGAATATTAAAGGGATAATCATCTATATGACCAAAGAGAAATTAGGTTGTAATCACAAGATGAAGAAAAAAATAACAAAAAAGGGGTAGGACTGGTGGAAGATTCAGGCAAGAAGAAAAAAAATATTTGGAAGAAAAAAATGGAAAAGCAGATGGAAAAAAATTGTGTTTTCCACTGTTCTTTTGAGTATGTTCATATTTGCAACTTTTCACTTATGTGTGAGATTTTTTAAAGTTTTAGTAATTCTCATCTTCTAAAAATAGTTATCTTCCACAATTCCGTCACCACACCATTTAACTATAGAAGATATTTATTTTTAAAAAGTAAATAATCACATAGATTAGATTATAAACTATAGAGAGAAGTCTAGTAGATGAGACTACTAAGGAAAATGTCAGATTTTACTCACGATTTCATCACCCAAGCCTAGCGCTGTTACTGGAACATGGTAATTTTGCAGGGTAAGGTTTTAAACCTATCATAAGAACAGCGCAACGCTCAATACTGGAGTCATGTGTTAAATACAGAAAAAAGGGAAACCCCAAGTGTGCTCCTGATAGAAAGGTTTCCAAATTGCTTGCATAGGTATTGAATTATATGTAATTGGGATAGCTACTTAGAGGGTAAACTCCAAAACACAAAATAATAGAAGACATACAATCCAGCAAACAGAGTCAAATCAATGAGTGTGAGATTAAATTATTACCTAGAAATGATCTATGCAATTTTCAAGATCATGACTAGATAAACAAAATACTTTAACATTTTATTGTTTATTTCCATGATCTGTTAGGAAAGCATATCCACTAGAGAATAGATTTCTTTGATTATCAACAATCTTGTGCCATTATTATTATTAGTATGTTATCAGGGATCTTAAATTTACTAACCTAAAATACTTTATTTAAACATAGAAGATAAGAAGTGGCAAATAAATGATTTGAACTTCGATTACATAAATTCAAAGCCAGTATTATTTCTACCATGTTGTGTTCTGAGTATATCTAAAATCAAGCTTTATTGTCGTAATTTTATAGAAGAATAAAAACCTACAGAATTTTTTCAATGACTTTTCCAAGGCCACAGATGGACACTGAAAGAGACATCAGGTCTCGACCTCTAGTTAGAGAAATTTACTGTGCTAATGCTGGTGAAAGACAATTATCACATAAATCAAAGAACAAAATTTAATTTGCATTAAAACATAAATTTAATTAAATAAATATTCCATTTATAAATAAATAATCCTGATTTATGTTATTTATATATTTTTTAAACCCTTAAGACTACATAGGTACTCCGTTTTTCCTCTCATAACAAGTCACACCAAAAGGGCAGGAAGGAGAAATTCACCTCAGAATTTTTTACTAATGAATTTCAGAGGTAAAGTCAGTATTCCAAGCAGAAGATCATTTATTTCAGATAAAATGTAGTAGTAACTAAAAAAAAAAAAAAAAAAAAAAATTCAACATAGACAAGTAATTGATGGCAATTACTATAATTGTAATAAATTTTACAAAGACTCTAGTACACATGGATGAAACACTTCATTGGATTTTTAATAAAAATAGATGTAGGTATGTTGCTGACAACTTCAGAATTGTTTTTCAAGGTGCTGTTTCAATGAAAGATATATTCAACTTTTTATGTTTTAAATTTCTGCTAGCTATTTTATATTTTGGTTCAAATTATAATGTTCTAGAATTTGATATTTTTTGTTAACATGCATAGTCATCTCATAGGTTTTTCTGTTTCTTCCTTTGTGTATGGCTCTCAAAATTTAGGTTTTATATCTCTCTGCTTAATAGCATTGAATGAAACAAAGGACAAATCTGTAATACTAAATGTGTTATTTATTTTATTCCATAGTCATCGCCAAGGTTTTCAGAGTTTCTGAAGGAATAAATCTTCTCGTCAGCTCTTCTATCATCCATTTTCAGTTGCCAACTAGAAAAATGATACCTTAGAAGACTAGGAGTCATTTGCTTAAAGTTACATAACAATTCAGTCATGAATATAATACAATCCAATTTGCTGACATCAATCCAATTACTGACATCAATCAGTAATGATGATGAAATGTCCTTTAAAGTAGGAAAATAATGTTTTCCTCACTTCACAGATGAGGAAACTAAGGCTTACTGAGGCTATGTAATTTAAGCTGCAATTTCAATTCAGGTAATTAGGTTACAAAGCCCATATTCTTTCCACTTCTCCATTTTCTTCCAAGAAGAAATATTACATTTGCTTTTCACATTTTATTAAGTAGACTGTTAACTGCATGTATAAGATCCAGTGACCATAAAGCATTCTAGGTGCATTTTGACTTCTAGAGTTATTGCTGTGTTCAAATGCTTGTTTTCTCACGACTTGGGATCACAAAAAACAATTGTATTCACTCTAGAAATAATGCATTTCATTACAAAATTATATTTTATTTACATGACATTTACACTGTTTCGGTATATTTTACTTAATGAAAAGACAGAGCCTCCACAAGTCATAAATGGTAAGAGGAAGCTGGCTTTACAGATGAGAAATGAAACATGAAATAAGAATAGAACAAGGAAAGGATAGAAACACTTTGATTTGGAACAAATGCATATTTTTAATTATCCATTAAAATTATGTGATATAGACCTATTTTGGCATAAATCACTATTGCAGCAAAAGACCTTTGATGTGATTCAGTGCATAGTTATTTCTATATTTAACTGTGCTTTTTCTTCTATCCTTAAATTGAAGAGACTTGTTGCCCCGCTTTATGGGGCAGTTAAAAACTGCCTCAGCACTTCACCTCATTGAATTATTTGGAGTTGAGTAATTAAAATGTCTTCAAGATATGGAATCCGTAAATGGTAATAGCAGCCACTAGAGTAGTTCTATTATGGATAATCCCGTTGAAGTAATTTCTGTAAAGTATCTTACTCACATGTTTGGAACTCTCACCACCTACCTGGGCAGCTTTTCTATAATTTGCTTTTATGACTCTCAGTTTCAATTGGATTTTATAGGCTTAATGGCTTGGGAAATGATTATGGGCAGCAATAACTCAGAATTGACCTTTTCAGAGTTACCTGCTTTTTCATTGGTTTAGCTAGTAATGCTTCTAATTGAATTTTTCAGCAACAAAAATATGTGCACTAACAGCTGCTGACTTACATTTTATAATTATTGTTATTACACTAGATAAATATTTAAGTAGTTAAGAAAACCATGGCTGTAGAGCAAAATCATCCACAGTAGCACAAAGTCAGTGCGTCTATGTGAAAATACTTTACACTCAAATTATGCCTCCTTTGAAAGAAATCCTTTGGGAACAACTAAAGATGAAATTGCAATCAACTAGCAATTGACTCTGACGATGTATAGGACATAGTAGAAATATAAAGGCAGTTAGCTTTTTATAGGATACTGAAGAAGATGAAGTCAATCCCAGCCTCAACTTTAAAATGGGGATCACTGTGAGATGTAAATTGTGTACTTGCAAAGCCTTTAACACAAAGCCAGGTACTTCTGATGTATTATTAAAAGGAAAAGAATGAGAAGGAAGACTAGTAGTAGAAAGAAGAGGAAGAGGTGGGGGTACCAAGATATCAGCCAGCAGCTGCCACCATTATCACAGCATCTTAAGAAATGTATTTCTCCTCTGGTAGGATTTAGAAACTAAGCGGGTTTTGTAATGTTAGATACCACAAGGTCATTTTGAAACATTTCATTTCAGGATCACATTGAGAAGTACTGCTCTCCTGATCTTAAGAGTCTGTACTGTGTGTCTCATAAGCCTCTCTCTCTAATTACCAGTAGACTGATACCACACCCTGCTTACACGGCAATACACTTGAATTGACTTCTCCTGAGGTGGGCACCAGACTACAACCACCTTCAATGACCACTATTGGTCTTTGTCCCTCAGAACCTGGAAATATACTGGCTATCAATATAAATTAAAGCATATGTAGTTGGTAAAGGCCTAATGTGATCTCCCCAAATATGTGTGCAATTTGGGGAGATCTGTATATGCACATTTGTTATTTTCCTCATTTTAGCAAGTATTAGAAAAATGCTTGTTTTAAAAAATTTGCTGATGACATTGTTTTATTTTAAAATCTACTTGTTTATAGTAACAAATTTACAGTAGTGACTTATAACTGTTTGAATAAAGTAGCTATCCATATGTCCAGGGAGATGAGAGAGAGAGAGAGAGAGAGAGAGAGAGAGAGAGAGAGAGAGAGAGACAGACAGTGAGGGAAATTCTTTCTTATTGCAGTATGCTGAGAAACATAGATAAAATGATGGCGTCTGTAAATAATCAAAGAAAGATAAAACTATGGGGAAAGTAGAGAAAATGAAGTATCTAGTCGTAAAACATGTCTTTATAGGGTACTTATTAATTATTAAATGAAAATTGGAATTTTAAAGTGGAGAAATTTGTAGACTGTTTCCAAGTTTGTCTGTATTTCCACAGCAAATAATGCTACTAGAAATATTACTGGAAATGACTCCAATGGTGTTGTTTGTTTGAGACAGAATCTTGCTCTGTCACCCAGGTTGGAGTGTAGTGGCACATGGCGGCTCACTGCAATCTCATTCTCCTAGGCTCAACCCATCTTCCTACCTTGGCCTCCAGAGTAGCAGGGACAATAAGCATGCACCACCATGCTGGCTAATTTTTTGACTTTTTTTTGTAGAGACAGGGTCTCACTATGTTTCCCAGGCTGGTCTCAAACTCCTTAGCTCAAGAAGTCCTCCTGCCTTGGCCTCCCAAAGTGGTAGGAATACAGGAGTGAGCCACCATGCCCTCCTATTGTACATTTGTAAGCATTTCTTTAGGATAGTAGTGAGAAGTTTGTGTCATGTTTGAAACACATTTAATCTCATAAGAAAATACCAAGTTGTTTCCCAAACTGTCCCAATCTACATTCCCACCAGTAATGTGAATAAAGTTCCCAATCATCCATGTTTACTAACAAGTAGTAATATGCCAGATGTTTTTAGTTTTGTCAGTCTGGCAGGCATCAAATATTTCTTATTGAGTTTAATTTGCATTTATCTTATTGCTGGCATATTTTCATAAGGGTATAAACTATTAACTTGTAAAATTTCTGTTCATTTCTTTGTCCTTTTATTTTCTCTTTTTGTTTGTCAATGTTCAGGAGTCCTTTTTGTAGGTTTTATTGTTCGTTAAGTTATATTTGTTGTGTATACTTAATTTTTTGGCTTTATTTTCTTTATGGACTATAAAGATGTTTTATAAACATAAGTTTCTATTTTTATTGGTATAAAATGTATTAATTTTTGCCTTCATGGCTTATACCTTATGTAAACAAAGCTTGTCTTAGAATACTCGACATCTTAATTATATAGAGATTTTATTTTTCATGTTCCTGAAAACAAGATTTCTTGTTTTCAGGTTTAAGTCTTTAGTTCATTTAGACTAAATGGTGAGAAGTAGGAGCCCAATTTTAATTTTTCCATATAAAAATTCAGTTATCTTAGTACATATATATATATATATATATATATATATATATATATATATATATATTTTTTTTTTTTTTTTTTTGAGATGGAGTTTCGCTCTTGTTGCCCAAGCTGGAGTGCAATGGTGCGATCTGGGCTCACTGCAATCTCTGCCTCCTGGGTTCAAATGATTCTCCTGCCTTAGCCTCCTGAGGAGCTGAGATTACAGGTGCATGTCACCACACCTGGCTAAATTTTTGTATTTTTAGTAAAAATGGGGTTTCACCATGTTAGCCAGGCTGGTCTCAAACTCCTAACCTCAGATAATTCACCAGCCTCGGCCTCCCAAAGTGCTGGAATTACAGGTGTGAGCCACCATGCCAGTCCTTAGTACATATGTTAAATAAACCATCTTTTCTCTGCCTATCACATCTCTTTCTGGAAACTGTATTCTGTTCTTCACTTATTTGTGTACTACTAAACTAATGACACATTTTCTTAATTATTATACTTAAGTAATATTTTGATATCTGAGAGAATTAATTTTTCGAGGATGTCTTGAAATTTCTCCAATTGAATGCCCTCATGTACAATTGCAACCAACACTCAAATGAAGACTAAAAATATTTGAATAACCTCACTTATCACAACACTCAAATGATGTCCCAGAACAGCAAGTCTCCCCAGAAACATTCCCCGTGGTACATTCTAGCACTTAGCATCTACCCAGGTAGAGCTATTTTTTTAGTTTTAATAGCATAAGTTAGGTTTTATGTATTGTCTTTTCCTGACTCTTTACTTTTGAATAGTAATTTCATTACTAGATTATTAGGTTATGAACTCCCCTCTCATCCACAAATACACAACACAAAAGAACAAGAATCAGAAGAGAAAGAGGAAGAATATGCCGGGAGGAATGGAAAGAGCAGCAGAGGGAGAGAAACAGGAGGAAGGAGAGGAAGACAAGATAAAAAGAAAGGAAAAAATTCCTGGAATTTAAAGATTTTGATTGGGTTTTTTACCCCTTCTATCTCTTTTGTATATTCCAAGAAATCTGAAGCAATAAGTCACGAGATACAGGTAGATGGTCTCAGTGGACCTGCCAGGGTCAGAGCTTTCTTAACCGCCTACATCTGTGCTCCCTTCTACATTTCATGTTTATCATGTGATATAAATAGCAGATAAGATTTTTATATTTTAAGCTTTTAAAAAAAGTATTCTCAAATATACCATTACTCTGCAAAAGTGATTTATTTAAGAAATACATTTCTAATAAACATGTTGTCAATATGCACAATACTTTAAGGGTATTTTTCTACAAAAATATTTATTTTAATACCAACTTTTGAGGTATTAAATTTTTTCCCTGAAGGAAATGCTATTTGAATGCAGTTGACCTGTAAGACTAATTTTATTTAAACGTCTCTCAGTAAGGTTTTCTAAGAGGTAAGATTTGATTTAGAAACTAAAAGATATAAATTAGAAACTAAAAGAACTAAAAAAAGAGAAAATGCCAACTTCTGATCCAGCCCATTTTGCACCTTAAATTTCAAATCTGTAGAATGAGCAAAATTATAGTGCTTTCTTAGTGGCATTGTGAGTTAATTCATATAAAGGTTAATGTATATAAATGGTTTATTACAACGTTTGGCACAATGATTTTAACTCTTGTTATGTATAACTCAGCTTCAGATGTTGAAGAAAGATTAAAGTTCTTAATGATCTTACTTTTGTCATTAAGAAGTTAAATACTTATTAATAATAAGAATAGTATCTTTTACTTTGAAAGAGGAACAATTTTATAATCAAACAGTATTCAAAGCAGAATGTTACTATTTTATTTGGACATGTTTTTTTTCTGTGCTTAAAATGAACCAACAATTTGGCATGACACAATACCCTCCCCTAGTTTAAATGCATAGCCACACTGTTTCACATTTATTATGCCACTAGAGTATTCTTAGAAATAGATGCTAGTCACTTATATGAATGTGACTAGAAAGTCCTATAATTCTAATCATCACTGCTCACTTATGAATTCCTTGCTTTATCTGAAAACTCTTACTTATCCTCTGCATGGTAAGCATTGCCTTCTCTGTGAAAATTGCTTATACACACCAATATGGTTCTAAACTCTGTAAAAACACAATTGGACCAAGAAGCAGTTTCTTCACTCCTTCTAGAATCTGCCTGGTTTAGCCTGCCTGCCTCCACCATGTCCATCAGGGTGATCCAGAAGTTCTGCAAGGTACCCACCTCTGGCCCCTGGGCCTTCGGCAGGCACTCCTACACGAGTGGGCCCAGGGCCCACATCAGCTCCTTGAGCTTCTTCCAAGTGGGCAGTAGGAGCTTCCAGGTTGGCCTGGGCAGAGACTGTGATAGGGCCAGAGGTATGGGAGGCATCACCACCATCGTGGTCAACCAGAGCCTGCTGAGCCTCCTTAACCTGGAGAGAAGGAGCAGATCAAGACCCTCAACAACAAATTTGTCCCCTTCATCAACAAGGTATGGTTCCGGAAGCAGCAGAACACAATGCTGAAGACCAAGTGGAGACTCCTGCAGCAGCATAAGATGGCTCCAAGCAACATGGCCAATATGTTTGAGAGCTACATCAACAACCTCAGGTGGCAGCTGGAGACTCTGGGCCAGGAGAAGCTGAAGCTGGAGGTGGAGCTTGGAAACATGCAGGGGCTGGTGGAAGACTTCAAGAAAAAGTATGAGATCCATAAGAGTAAGGAGATGGAGAATGAATTTGTCCTTATCAAGAAGGATGTGGATGAGGCTTACACGAACAAGGTAGAGCTAGAGTCTCGCCTGGAAAGGCTGACAGACGAAATCAACTTCCTCAGGCAGCTGTATGAGGAGGTGACCTGGGAGCTGCAGCGCCAGATCTCAGACACATCTGTGGTGCTGTCCATCGACAACAGCTGCTCCCTGGACATGGACAACATCATCACTGATGTCAAGGTACAGTATGAGGAGATCCCTAACAGCACCCGGGCTGAGGCTGAGAGCATGCACCAGATCAAGGATGAGGAGCTGCAGACGCTGGCTGGGAAGCACAGGGATGACCTGCAGCATACAAAGACAGATCACCTGGATGAACTGAAACATCAGCCACTCCAGGCTGAGATTGAGGGCCTCAAAGGCCAAAGGGCTTCCCTGGAGGCCACCAGTGCAGATGCTGAGCAGCGTGGGGAGCTGGACATTAAGGATGCCAACACCAAGCTATCGGAGCTGGAGGCCACCCTGCTGCAGGCCAAGCAGGACATGGTGCAGCAGCTGTGTAAGTACCAGGAGCTGATTAACGTCAAGGTGGCCCTGGACATCAAGATCGTCACCTACAGGAAGCTGCTGGAGGGCAAGGAGAGCCAGCTGGAGTCTGGGATGCAGAACATAGGTATCCACACGAAGACCACCAGTGGCTATGCAGGTGGCCTTGCTCCTAAAGCTGCACCAACTCCACCAGGGTTGTGGTTGCGAAGAAGATCAAGACTCACGATGGGAAGCTGGTGTCCGAGTCTTCTGACATCTTGCCTAAGTGAACAGCTGCAGCAGCCCCTTGTAGCCTGCCCCTCCTGTGGCTGCCTCAGAGCCCGGAAGGCAGGCCGCTGTTCAGGGAAGCCTGGGGAATGGGAGACCCACCTGAGGCTCAGCCCTGGCCCTCAACCCACCCTAGGGGGAGTTACTGCCTAGGGACCCCTGCTTGCCCATGCCTCGAGCTACAAAAAAATCAATTTTTGTTGTTGTTGTTGTTCCAAAATAAAACCTCAGCTAGCCCTGCCAAAAAATAAAAATAAATTGTGAATATTGCCTATATAAAACATTTTTGGTTGCTCATCAACAGCCAACCCATGCCCACATACATACACTTGCATTCCCTTCTAATAGATCTGCCTTCCATTATAGAATATGGAAATGTGAGATGCTTGATCCTGTAATGCTGCTTTCCAAATGTGGTCACTGGCACTTAAGAGAGCCTTCCTGGACATTTCTGAAGGTGTGAGAAAAATCAGTGCCTTTGTGGCAGTCATCTTGCAGTCACCTTGTGACTGTCGGAAAATAAACCCAAGAACAGAAATCCAAGGGAAGCAGAGTTACATACAGAAGGACGTTTCCTGAATCCTCCATGATGTATGTCATCGGATTAACCAAACCTGGAAATCTGAACTTCTTTCCTTGTTATATTTGATGATAAACTCCTCTGACATAAAGCAGTTTGGGTCTTATATATCTTATTTCTGATACACTGCTCTCATGCATAGCATTCTAATTTATTGGCACACATAGTAAGCAATGAATACATGTTTGTTGAATGAAAGCAATAGAGGATCACTTTCCCTTTCATATTCAGATACTCCCAACAGGAATATTAGCATCAGGTTGCTACAAGAGCAGTTGCAGGTTTTGCCATTGAAAGTAATGGCATTACATTTTAACAAATAACAGAAAGAAAATAAGGCCAAAAGGCACTTGTAGTGCAGAGTAAAAAATAACCTACATAACTTTTACACAGTGGATATTTCATTGTAAAGTATAGAAAAAAATCATTTAACTAATTTATTGTAGTTAATGTAGATTGGGTAGCAGTTAAAATTTACATTGACTAAGTTTTATTTTGGTCACTGGAATGAATAAAGTGCTATAAAGGAGAGTCAAAATGCTGAATTCCCATTTTAAAAATGATTTCTTCCATTAATTGTTTTTCTGTTCTCAATAATTCAAAATTATAGAGCAGATAGCCCATTGAATTATATGGTTATAATTAGGCTGTTCCTTTAGCATGTTTTATGCCTCAGTATTTTTATGCTTCCAAAACATCTTCTACTGGCTGTATAGAAAGCTGTCTTTAAATGGAATTGTCTTCTGCCTCAGAAAATATTGTACTAGATGCTTATATTCTTTGTCCAAGTGTTAAAATGTAAAGCAAATTAAAATGATATTTTACCTATATATATATATATATATATATACTACAAATTCTCAAATAAAAGATTTTTGACACAGTGATCAGAAGCAAAACTTAGATTTCTTTAAATCACTAAACATATATATATATACATATATATATATATGTTTCTACATCGATATATGTGTATATACATAAATATATTTCTGTTATGACTAAGCAAATTAGAATTAATCATTTTAAGAGGATAGCCAATCAGAAATTAATAGACAACAATTTATCTACAAACTTTTCCAATAAAGGAGAACTTCGTGCTTCCATTGATAAAGGAAAGTTGGCCTCTCCAACCATGCCACAGACACACGTGTGCCTGAATAATGGGGTATTATAAACTGAAAAGCAAGAACTCCTGTCCAACCTTTTGGGAAAGTAAAAATCAATTCTGCACATAATTTCTTCCATGCACTTGAGAAAGTAAAGTTCTGTATGTTTCCTCTAAATAAAACTAACTTCTGTGTCTGTACCCTCAAATTTTTCACAAACCTTTGTATTGACTTCTTTTTTTTCTTTTATTTTCTCCACATGATCAAGATCTCTCATGTATTTTGTCAGACATCAAATAGAACACATTTCTTTTCTAATAAAGTGTGAGAGTTACTACAGAAGTATGAGAAATTTATTTCTGATTCTTATTTTTTAAGTGCTAAGTTTGCTTTCTTACTGCCCTCTGACATTCAATTATATGCTGAATTACAATTTAGGGCCTAAGTAAAAATGCTACGGAGGTGTTAAGTCCTAAAAAATTTTTAAAAAAATTAAAAAAAAACTTTGGGAAAAAATAAACTTCACTTAATAGAGGTAAAACATTCTTCACAATCATGATAGATATGCCAGTGTTTGTTGTGAAAAATACTGCTTTCGTCTTATGCAGGCGTCCCTGAACTATGGCCCACGGGCCACATGCGGCCCCCTGAGGCCATTTATCTGGCCCCCCACCGCACTTCAGGAAGGGGCACCTCTTTCATTGGTGGTCATGAGAGGAGCACAGTATGTGGTGGCCCTCCAACGGTCGGTCTGAGGGACAGTGAACTGTCCCCCTGTGTAAAAAGTTTGGGAATGTCTGGTTATGCTTCAAAATGACTTCAGTGGTTTGCAATATAATGATTATGAATCACTTCAAATACATACTTTTCACAATGACAGCTTTAATTGACATGTTCTAATTATTCTGATTTTAACAAAATAGTGTATTGTCTATTTCCAGTCATGAATACTTTCTATATTTTTATATTAACACGATATATTTTCAATCATTTTTAGATATACTTCCAAATGTCATGTGAAAGTCATATTTGCTTTGTCACTGTCGTAAGATGTATTTAATGTAAGATTACAAAGTTTTAGTATTGTATAATTTGAATATGGCAGCATTTAAAAAATAGTTATAGTATTAGTATGTTAATCAATGCATTTAATTTATTCTAGAGTAAGTTTGCACACTATTATATAAATAGAGACTTATAAATTCTAGCTGTTTCTGAACCAGGAAGGCAATTTTCCCCTGAAAAGAATTTTTATTTGTTGTTTATTGTGTTTTATTGCTCAGCGTGAATGCCTGGTGTCTTGAGAAAATGGAAGCCCCTATTATATAAGACTTTTGTGACAGACTTGACACTTTTATAGTAATTGTATAATTAACTCTCATAATGTGATACTTAAGGAAAAGATAACATGCTGTGTTATATTCAACACCGTAGTCAGATGTCCTAATTCCCTAGTCTCAAGTGTTTCATTTCTGAACTGCTTTCCCATTTCCACTTTTGTCCAAATCCTTCAAGAAATTTAGAAATTTTATGATTTTTAAGCAATTTTGCCTGAGAATGATAATTATAAAAATATGTATACACACACATAACCATAATACAAACCATTTGACAGCCAGATTTGAGCTGGTTTTACTAGATATTGCCAACTTTCATCATAGGAGAATTCACATTTCTTTCCGACTCTCTTGGTGCATGTAAAACAGATTTAGAATGGGTGCTTGGCTAAGCACATTTCAAATAAGATGCAAATTTAGATAAATCTGAGAAACTCTTAAAAAATTAGATAACCTTTAAATCCCTCACCCACTTTTAGAAAATAAGGAATTAGATGATATTTAAAGATGATTTCCTTGGAGAGAGAGCTATGCCACCCCCACTGGCTTTAAAGAAATTTGAGGTGTAACCTATCCATCCCAAGTCAAGATAGAAAGACTCTGAGGAAACCATGTTGATGATTAAATAAACACCTGTGCTACAGTTCACAGAACATTTTAACCTCACCACTTGAGAAATATAAAGAGTAAGAAAAGATCCTAACAAAAGGAAGAGCAAGCAGGCGAGAACATATCTCAAGAAAGAGAAACTTTACAGGTGGCAAACGCCTGTAATTCCAGAACTTTGGGATGCTGAGGCAGGCGGATCATGAGGTCAAGAGATTGAGACCATCCTGCCCAACAGGGTAAAATCATGTCTCTACTGAAAATACAAAAATTAGCTGGGCATGGTGGCACACAGCTGTAGTCCCAGCTACCTGGGAGGCAGCTGAGGCAGGAGAATCACTTAAACCCGGGAGGCAGAAGTTGTAGTGAGCCCAGATCACGCCACTGCACTCCAGTATGGTGAGAGAGCAAGACTCTGTCTCAGAAAAAAGAAAGAAAAAGAGAGAGAGAGAGAGAGAGAGAAAGAAAGAAGAAAAGAAAGAAAGAAATTAAAACTAGAGTTAACTCAGGGCTAAGGAAGGGTTAAGCAATGGATCTCAGTAGAGTTCAGCACTTGCATAACCAATGGTGCTGTAATATATCTCAGTACACAAATGTACTGATGATAAAGTGCCAGCTTTAAATAATGACCAGTCCAAGCCAATGCCGTTTAACTAAGAATTTGAGTCCTCCTCATATATTTCTCTCACCATGCCCTGAAGTCAAACATTGCCTTGGGCAAGCTGGAAGAGGAGAAATGGTACAAAGATTGAACAAGGAGAGGGAAAGAAGATGATGACTCCATCCTTCTTGGACTACTAGCCTACAAATGGTACCAACTTGGCAGAGAAGACAGGTCTCAACACTAAATAACCATGGGACTGGAAGTAAATTGGCATTGTTTTAAAGATTTGAAATGATTGTGAACATTTCTTTTTAGCATCTAAAAGTTACCAGAAAAGTCAAGTTGCCTGCCTAAATTTTTCAAGAGTCATGGAAACAACTGTTTAAATAGAGTGAATCAAAAAAGATTATGGTAGACAAAAAATCATTTTTGTTTATCTTAGCCCACAATCTGTGCTCATCCTCGGGAGAAGTCACCATACAGTTACAGTAATAAAGCTGCCATCACATGGGGGCATTGTTTTCTCAAAAGAGGAGCACTGTTAGCAATTGCAAACAGCAAAATCTGAACCTCCCCACAATTTCCGTGTAGCGTTTACAGTAGACACTATTACCTATCATGACTTTGACACAACCATCATGGTGGGACCTGGATTCCAGGTACGTTATACATTTACAAGAATTATTTCCTCAGAAAAAGGAAGTTGTGGTCTCATAAGCAAGTAAGACACTTGGTTTGGTGAGTGTCTTTTAAAAAAAGACGTGAGAAGGATATAAAATTACAACACACCACAAAACCTACAGTGCTTCTCAAGTGACAGAGAGATAGCTCCCATCGATTTTAACATCCCATTAAAGCCAGCCAGCAAACCAGAGAATGTATTGTCTGCAATAATGAAGCATTTCTCCAGAGACTTGGCCTTGGTAAAATAAATAAAAAGGGGTAATTCCTTCTATTAATTCAGTTCACTCTGGCCATCGATAGGAATTAGAGTCCGATTCCTGAAAATCTTACACTTGGGGGGAAATGTCTACTATAAATAAATAGAAAGTGAAATACAATGTGAATTATTTTATTGTATCATATGTCTGTAGGTAACCAAAAGTTCCTCTTCCAGTAATTAAAATTTATGTTTAGTGAATGAATGGGATCCTTTACATGTTGTTCAAAATAGTAGTTTGAGATAAAAGCACGGGCATTAAAGCTGGGGGAAAGAGAGGTAGATAGAATTTGACCTTTACCAAGCTGTCAGGGAAACAAAGATTCCCTAGTTCACAAACATGGCCTACCATCATAGAGAGATGCACAGTTACATCCTTCCAACAATATCTTGGCTATACTAAGTTTCTGTACAAAAATACTAAAACATGATTAATCTTTTGTCAAGTGTAATCATGTCACATGTATTATAAAATATAGAAGCATAAGAGAAGAACATACATGTTCAGTCAATATATGTGGAAGCATTTGTTATGACAATATATGGCACATAAGTTTATTCTCGCTGATATTGTCTACTGAAAAGTTTTGAGCATTGAACTTGTCATGGTTATGGCAAATAATATAATGCTTCTAAAAATATTTTTATATATGCACATATACGTAGTAGAAACTGCTCAATTATTAATGAAATAAAATAATAGAGATTGAAATTTCCAGTAAAAGACACTGAACTAAATGCTAAAATGTGACAGCATTACCTCTTACTTTGATATGAATTGCCTATTTCTCCGTTAGATGAGGGTGATTATTTTGGTTTTCCTAATGGATTTTGTTTCCACTGATGAATTTTGAACATGGCTTAAAAATACATTGGAATACATTTTTTCTTATTCCTGTAATATTTCCTATCTGCCCTTGATTGGTGATATGGTTTGGCTGTGTCCCCACCCAAATCTCATCTTGAATTCCCATGTGTTGTAAGAAGGACCTGGCTGGAGGCAATTGAATTGTGAGGTCAGGTCTTTCTCATGCTATTCTTGTAACAGTGAATAAGTCCGAGGAGATCCGATGGTTTTTAAAAAATTAAATTTCCCTGCACGAGCTCTCTTGTCTTGTCTGCTGCCATGAGAGACATGGATTTCACCTTCTGCCATGATTGTGAGGCCCTCCCAGTCACATGTAACTGTAAATCCATTAAACCTCTTTCTGTTATAAATTTCTCAATCTTGGTATCTCTTTATCAGCAGCATGAAAATTGGCTAATACAATAAATTAATACCAGTAGACTAGGGTGCTGCTGAAAAGATAACCCAAAATGTGGAAGTGACTTTAGAACTGGGTAACAGGCAGAGGTTGGAAGAGTTTGGAGGGCTCAGAAGAAGACAGGAAAATGTAGGAAAGTCTGGAACTCCCTAGAGAGTCATTGAATGACTTTGACTAAACTGCTGATAATGATATGGACAACGAAATCTGGTCTGAGGTGGTCTCTGATGGAGATGAAGAACTTTTTGAGAACTAAAGCAAAGATGACTCTTGCTATTTCTTAGCAAAGAGACTGGTGGTATTTTGCCCCTGACCTAGAGATTTGCAGAACTTTGAACTTGAGGGAGATGATTTAAGGTATCTGGTGGAAGAAATTTCTAAGCAGCAAAGCATTCAAGAGGTGACTTGGATGCTGCTAAAGGCATTCAATTTTATAAGGAAAGCAGATCATAAAAGAAAACTCCATTTTCTGAGGAAAAATTCAAGCTGGATACAGAAATTTGCATAAGTAATGAGGAGTCAAATTCTAATCACCAAGACAATAAGGATAATGTCTCCAGGATGTATCAGAGGTCTTCACAGCAGACCTTGTCATCACAGGCCCAGAGGCCTGGGAGGAAAAAGTGGTTTTGTGGGTGGGTCCCAGGATCCTTGGGCCTTCTGCAGCCTAGGGACTTGGTGCCCTGTGTCCCAGCTGCTCCAGCTGTGGCTGAAAGGGGCCAGTGTAGAGATCAGGCCATGGCTTCAGAGGGTACAAGTCCCAAGTCTTGTCAGCTTCCATGTGGTTTTGAGCCTGCAACTATACAGAAGTCGAGAATTGGAATTTGGGAGCCTCTACCTAGATTTCAGAGGATGTATGGACACACCTGCGTGTTCAGGAAGAAGTTTGCTGCAGGGGCAGGATGCTCATAGAGAACCTCTGGTAGGACAGTGTAAGGGAAATGCAAGGTTGGATACCCACACAGAGTAACCACTGGAGAGCTACCTAGTGGAGCTATCAGAAGAGGGCCACCATTCTCCAGTCCCCAAAATAGTAGATCCACTGACCACTTACACTGTGTGCTTGGAAAAGTCACAGATACTTAATGCCAGCCTATGAAAGCAGCTTGGAGGGAGGCTGTATCCTGCAAAACCACAGGGGCAGAGCTGCCCAAGACCATAGGAACCCACCTTTCATATCAGCATGACCAGGATGTGAGACATGGAGTCAAAGGAAATCATTTTGGAGCTTTAAGATTTGACTGCCCTGCTGGATTTTGGATTTGCATGGGGCCTGTAGCCCCTTTGTTTTGGTCAATGTCTCCCATTTGGAATGGCTGTATTTACCAGATGCCTGAACTCCTACTGTATCTAGGAAGTAATTAACTTGCTTTTGATTTTACAGGCTCATAGGCAGAAGGGACTTGTCTTGTCTCAGATGAGATTTTGGACTGTGGACTTTTCAGTTAATGCTGAAATGAGTTAAGACTTTGGGGAACTGTTGGAAAGGCATGATTGGTTTTGAAATATGAAAAGGTGGCCGGGCGTGGTGGCTCAAGCCTGTAATCCCAGCACTTTGGGAGGCCGAGGCGGGTGGATCACGAGGTCAAGAGATCGAGACCATCCTGGTCAACATGGTGAAACCCCGTCTCTACTAAAAATACAAAAAAATTAGCTGGGCATGGTGGCACGTGCCTGTAATCCCAGCTACTCAGGAGGCTGAGGCAGGAGAATTGCTTGAACCCAGGAGGCGGAGGTTGCGGTGAGCCGAGATCGCGCCATTGCACTCCAGCTGGGTAACAAGAGCGAAACTCCGTCTCAAAAAAAAAAAAAAGAAATATGAAAAGGTAAAGATTTGGGAGGGACCAGGGGCAGGAAGATGTGATTTGGCTGTGTCCCCCTCCACCAAATTTCATCTTGAATTCCCATATGTTGTGGGAGGGACAAGGTGGAAGGTAATTAATCCTGAGGGCAAGTCTTTTCTGTGCTGTTTTCCTGATAGTAAATATGTCTCATGAAATCCGATGGTTTAAAAAAACCAGTTTCCCTACACAGGCTTTCTTCTCTTGTCTGCTGCCATGTGAGAAGTGCTTTTCACCTTCCGCCATGATGTGAGGCCTCTTCACTCATGTGGAACTATAAGTCTATTAAACCTCTTTCTTTCATAAATTGCCTAGTCTCAGGTATGTCTTAATCAGCAGCATGAAGACGAACTAATACAACGGGATTGATAAGGTTTTGTGAGTGAATTGATAAGATAGGTGAGAAAGGAGTCAAATATATTTCTAGGTTTTTTGTAGGGGGAAAACTGGGTAGATGACTCTTTAATTCACAGAAATGGGAACACAAAAGGGGGGTGGTGGGAGAACATTGAAATTCAATTTTCATATATTAGAAGGCAAGAAGCTAATGTGCTATCAAACAGATATGTTGATTTGTTTCTCAGAATTGAGGCCTTAGGAGTACATATTGATCAGAGTGTCATGAGATAGAAATGACCCTTGAAGCTGCAAGAGTAGATAAGTTCTACCATAAAAACCATAGACTGAAAAGAAAAGAAGCATGAGTGACTAGAGTAATGTGAACTCCTAAGAGGGATACCTGGTTGAAGGGAAGGCTTGGGGAAACAAGAATGGTCACACATATCAGGGCCCTGGTGATGGGTGAGAAAAAGACTGGAGTCCACTTAGAGAATCTATCCCCTAGAAAAATTCCAGTTGACAAAATCTTGGTTTTGATCAATGGGGTCCTGTGTCCTGAACACTGCCCATGGACTATTCAGTGAAGGTACAAACCAAGCAATTTGTCATACTTCCATCCTGTTTCATCTTCACCTTTGGACTCTATGGTTTGTCATTTTCTTCATAAGCAACCTTGAACTTTGAGTACGAAGCTGCTAACGTCTTCATTGTGTTCTGGGAAGGTGGCAAACTAACGTTTCCCTATTTAAGTGTTTGGTAGATAGTACACAACACAGATACCTTTGTGAAGTGAATGCCTACTCAGAAAAAAATCCAATACAAAATGAAGGAGCTAAATAAATTAATCTATCTGTCCTTGTCTTTCTGTAGAGAAAAATATATGGACCAATTCCAAGGTCCAAGTACAGAGAACATAGTGCCAGGTAGTAATTATTTTTTTAAGACAAGCTAAATAATATGCGGTATGACTCAGTGCATATTATTGATCCCCAAAATATAGTTGAATTTAAATGAATTATCTAACAGCTGGGAGACCTGTGAAAATGCCATATTCAATACTTTGTTTGTTAATACTAAGTGTCAACTCTATTAGATTGAAGGATGCAAAGTATTGATCCTGGTTGTGCCTGTGAAGGTGTTGCCAAAAGAGATTAACATTTGAGTCAATGGGCTGGGTAAGGCATACCCACCCTTAATCTGGTGGGCACCATCAAATCAGCTGCTAGAGAATATAAAAGAGGTAGAAAAATGTGAAAAGGCGAGACTGACCTAGCCTCCCAGCTTACATCTTTCTCCCATACTGGATGCTTCCTGCCCTCAAACATCAGACTCCAAGTTCTTCAGTTATGAGACTCAAACTGGCTCTCCTCCTCCTCTACCCTATAGACAGCCTATTGTGGGACCTTGTGATCAGTACATTAATACTTAATAACCTCATATATATATATATATATATATATATATATGTAAAATCTCATATATATATAATAACCTCATATATATATATAGTCTCCCATTAGTTCTGTTCCTCTAGAGAACCCTAATACAGATATGTCATTAAGGATACACAGAGTTTTCCCAGCAGAGTCTAATTCTTTTGATACAGTCTACTAGATTTGTAGATCAAAGGAATGATGTAGACACAATGTATCTTTATTTCAGAAAGGTATGCATTTTTTTTGGAAGACAAGAAATGGTGAATTGGTCCCTGGATAACAGAAGATTTAAATGGATTTTGAACTGGTTCAGCAGCATTAGGTTTTGAATGAGAAGTCCCAAATAAATGGAATCAGGAATTAGGAATGCTTTTATATTAAAGATGTAATGAAGGCTCGCTAGTCTAGAATGCCTTGAATTTGTCACTTAATATCCTACCTGCCTGATTTTGGATTTGAATTAAGAGTTGATTAAATGTGAGCTACTAATGGAAGAAGTAGGAATGGGAGATCTCGATTAATACTCAACCGTCAAAGGAAATTATCTGATACACTGTGAAAAACAACTGTTTCATAGAATTGTCGATTTACAACTGCAGAAACAACTTGGGTTAAATAGTTTCTTACTATAGCCTTTAATTTATCTCTTTTCTTCTCACAGTATAACATCTGATAGCCCAAAACTAAAGACACTACTGAGAAAATAATTGGTAAGATTATCTATGGCTAAGGGATTCTACAATACAGTAATCATAAATGGGTGTGTGTCTGCAGACAGCAACTTGAAAAGGTTGCAAAGTATCTTTGGAGTATTCTATGGGACACAAGGTATTCATCCCTATTATTTCGCTCTTTGATTCTCTATAACTACCTCCCTGAAATTCACTCCCTAAACTTTCTAGAACATGAATATTCAGATAAGATCCCTAAGGATTCTTCTAAGTCTCCTCAAACTCTTGATCCAGCTATTTTTTTCCACATCAGCCATATGTGCAAGCCTATTTGTACATATAAATGTAAAAACAAACTGGCTGCCTTGTAACGTGCAATATATTGAATCTAATGCTTAGAGTTAGTGTTTTTGAATAGTCTTTGCATGTCCAATAGAACTTCTGGAAGTTGACAAAAATCAGGAAAATCAGAGGATTTTTAGGATTGGTATCCCCAAAATTTAATTTTAACTAATTTCTGTACATAACTGCTTTTGTTATATCTTCTTACATTTCAATTGTATACAGTTTATATTTTTTACTATATTTATCTATAAAGATAGCAGTAAATTTATGTGATTTTATAGCAATGTACATTACCTTGAGTGCAGATTGAGCATTTTTAACTGTTGAAGTGTTCTATCAAAACCTCCCACTGATCAGAAAGTGAGGGCATAGAAGTGCTGCTGAGTCTGTAGTTTACATGAATTGGGAAAGTTAAATTACTAATAGTAGCCTGGATCTGATAAATATTTTAAGGATTTTGTAAGTGTATGTGTGTATGAGTGTGTTTCTGTGTATGTGCCTGTAAAAGACAGCACAGAGAGAGAGAGAGAGTTGGCAAATGGGATGAATGTTGCTCATAAACATGATACCAAGAAATATTAATGCTATTTACCGGTAAAAGAGAAACACTTCATTGAAGCATAAAAACCGCATATTTGGTTTTATGACATAACATTTATATAATGAGTATAATTTATTAACTTTTTAAAAATTATAACTTCAGATCTCTTCATGGATGCTCACAATATTGACAATAAAGGACTGCTTGTGGGCCAAGTTGTCAATATATGTAATATTCTAAAAATTAGCTCTAAGGAATACTAACAATTTTAAAATTAAAAATACTACTTTCCATTCTAGCATGTAATTTTAATTTTATATCTACAAGTTTTAATAGCATTCCTATTACTAGAGTAATTAAAAACAAACGTAAAATCATGATTTTATAAATTTTTATTTTTTTTAGACACAGTGTTGCACTGCCGCCCAGGCTGTAGTGCAGTGGCATGATCTCAGCTCACTGCAATCTCTGCCTCCTGGGTCCAAGCAATTCTTCTGCCTCAGCCTCCCGAGGAGCTGGGACTACAGGTGGGTGCCACCACACCCAGCTAATTTTTTATAGTTTTAGTAGAGATGGGGTTTCACCATGTTGGCCAGGATGGTCCCAATATCCGAACTTCATGATCTGCCCACCTTGGGCTCCCAAAGTGCTGGATTACAGGTGTGAGCCACTGTGCCTGGCCATTTTTTTTTTTAATTATTCTCTAATTAGCTGAGCAATGATGTTGATATCTTTTGAATCATGTTAGTTGTACATTACAACCAAGACAAAGACTGTATTAAAATGAGCATTAAAAAGAGAAATTAGATTGAGTGAGACTTACCAATGTGCAGCCTCCCCCTACAAGATGATTTTATAGCTGGAGGATGAAAAGTATCAAACTCCTCAAGATTTCCCTGGAAGGAAAAATGAGAGATAGCTTTAATTCACATTTTCTGACAGTTATGTCACATTTAAGTCAATATTGACAATAAAGGAATGAACTTTTAGGGTTCACAGTGATTATCCACATCTGACCCCTTTCCTACACATGCCTACAGTTTCAACATTTCTTTCTTCCTAGACTCTTCTTCACTTGCTACCTGTTCTCCAATGTTACTCTTTCTAAACCATGCTCTAATTTCTAGTTCAGAAAGCCATAATTTTTAAATTTCTATTTTACTCATAAGTTTATTCTAATATTAACACACATTCCATCATCTATCTTTTTGCCTTTTTGATGGATCTGCCTTATTTCCTCTCCTAAATTTTTAATTCAGCAATCTGATTCTCTTCTGTGTGTATTCAAAATACAGTAGAACTTTGGTATTGTGACTACTTAGCAAGGGCAACATCTACTCATGCCCATATATTAATCGAAGAGTCACAGTCCTACTTACACATGCCTGAAATGATCACTGCCAAAATATCCATTCACTGACTTATCAATGACTTAAGGTTTTCAAAGAAAAATATTGCAATTCTTGCTTAGGAGTGGTAGAAAATGAAATCTAATATTTTTACAGAACTTTAATGAATAATGTTTTAAAAAGTGCAAGGTACTACTATACTTTTCTGCTGACTTTTTCAGAACCTAAGCCAAATGACATTTATTGAGCAGTTAATATGTGCCAGGTGCTTTATGTATATAATATTAATCTTCAGAGAAACCTAATGTGGTAGAAGGGACTTACTGTTGATTTTTTTCTCTCTCTCTCTCTCTTTCTCTCTCCCTCTCTCTCTCTCTCTCTCTCTCTCTCTCTCTCTTTCTCTCTCTCTCTCTCAGATGGGAAACCTGAGGCAAACAGAATCTCAGTTACTTGCCCAAACCCTCTTGGTCTGTAAATTGGTAGAGCTGGAAATGAAATGCAGGCAATCTGACTGAGAGCCTTTCACTCCACCTACACTAATATGCTAGCCGTGTCTACAAATTACATGTACTACTAAATGGAAAGGAATGCTAGAAGGAAAAAACGGGAAAGATAATTTTACAAATCATCAAAGCACACAACTGAAAATTTTAAAAGTAGCCGTTTATAAGCGATTCTGCCCTTTATAACTCTCCGCCAAGATACCTCAGGCAACCTTAGAATCAATGTTTCCTTGAAAATAAGCCAAAAAATTATACATCTACGTATATATACATATATACATATATATGTATTTATATAAATATATAGGATTGTTTCGGGGAGTTTAAAGGAAAAATGACATTCCATTCTGAATATCTATATCGGCATCCAACATTATCAAACATCTCTTTAATATACATTAGAATTTTAATTATATAAAAATTTTTTTTGACACCAGGTCTCACTCTGCCCAGACTGGAATGCAATGATACAATAACAGCTCACTGCAGCCTCAGCCTCCCAGCCTCAGGTGATCCTCCTACCTCAGTCTCTCAAGTAGCTAGGAATACAGGTGTGAGTCACAATTTTTTTTTTTTTTTTTTTTTTTTGGTATTTTTTGTGGATACAGGGTTTCTCCATGTTACCTGGTCTGCCTGCTTCAGTTTCCAAAAGTGCTGGGATTACAGGCATGAGTCACTGTGCCCAGCCTTTAGGTAAGATTTTAAATGACTCTTAATTTGAACTTCTAAGTTAATTGCTGTGTTTTTGAACATCCTCAGTGTTTGTATATTACCATTAACAAATACGGTATTTGTAAGACCTGAATATAATTTTGAGCTTTTTGTGTTACAAACTTCACATTTTCCCAAACCAGTCCTTTTTCCTAAACCAGCCATTTATTTTACAGAAATAAAGAAATATTTAATAATAATAGTATTTGAAACTTTTGCATATGAATATTCTTTTTCTTTCTGGAAGATGTTTCACAAGTTATTAGATTTATTATAAAAATCAATTTATCAATATTTATAGAATGCATTTAATTTAGAGATGGATATAGCTTACACCACTCTCCACTTAAGGGTTAGGAAAACAAGTCTTAAGCAGGTTGGATTACTGCCTGATGTTATACAGTTCACTCTTAGAAGAGCTTGGATATTTTTTTCTCTCTCTCTGCTCTTAGAAGTTGGCTTTCCTGCTGTTTCTTTTTGTTTTATTTCTTCTGTGTTGTATTGTTTTGATTTTTTGGCATTTCATACTTTGCTTTTTTAGCTTTCACAAAAAGAAGTGAATAACAGATTCTCTCTCACACGTACACATGCGAAGACACACAAGAACACATGTGTTGTGTAAAAAAGTGTTGTTTACCTTTAAAGTCAATTCTTACATAAGATCTGTTACTACAAATTTAGAAGCCAATTTATCATTCTTCATTCATACTAATCATTTTCAAAACTTCCATGAGCACCTAAGTCACAAAATAAATCCTATCCCATAGCCACTAATTTTAATTCTTAGAATACTAGAGCTGAGTATGCAATGTTTTACAAACACCAGCAGTTAAGGAGACATGCAATTCTGGGAAAAAAAAAAATTACAAAGTATGTTTTCTGCTCTAATTGTCAAATAAATTATACAAAAGAGAGTGTTTCTGAGGGTTATAAAAGTCTACAATTAAAAGAAAAATTTAAAAGACAAAATGTACGCTTCTCTTTAGAGTCTTTTAGGCTTTATAAACAAAAGAATTCTGTAAACAGATATGAAATGCACCTAATTATCTAGTAAAATACACACATAATGAAGAGACATATAAAATGCCTATTATGGACTCCTCATAAAAATCATAAATATAATAATGCAAACAATTGCCTTCCATTCACAAATAAAGCTAAAATTAAATTTATCAAACTGAAATTCTTTCTTACAATAATTTCTGATTCTTTAACCTCTAAATTGTTTCTTCCACATAAATTCCTGACTTTTACTCTTTCTTCTTCTTGCATTCTTCTCAACTCCTGGCTTTACTTTTTCTTTCTTTCTTTTTTTTTTTTTTTTTAAGAACTTTTAAGTTCATGTGTACATGTGCAGGTTTGTTACATAGGTAAACATGTGTCATGGGCATTTGTTGTGAGGATTATTTCATCACCTGAGTATTAAACCTAATACCTATTAGTTATTCTTCCTGATCCTCTCTCTTATCTCAACCTCCACCCTCCAATGGGCCCCAGTGCATATTGTTCTCCTCTATGTGTTCATGTGTTCTCATCATTTAGCTCTCAGGTATAAGTGAGAACATGCAGTATTTGGCTTTCTGTTCCTACATTCGTTTTCTAGAGAAAATGGTCTCAAGCTCCATTCAAGTCCCTACAAAGGACATGATTTTGTTCCTTTTTTATGGCTGCATAGTATTCCGTGACATATATGTGGCATATTTTCTTTATCTAATCTATTACTGATGGTCATTTAAGTTGATTCCATGTCTTTGCTATTATGAATAGTACTGCAATGAACATAAACATGCATGTGTCTTTATAATAGAACAATTCATATTCCTTCGAGTATATACCTAGTAATAGCATTGTTGGGTTGATGTTATTTTTTGTTTTCAGTTCTTTAAGGAGTCTCCACACTGTCTTCCACAGTGGTTGAACTAATTTTCACTACTACCAACAGTATATAAGCATTATTTTTTCTCCACATTCTTGCCAGTATGTATTATTTTCAACTTCTTAATAATAGACATTTTGACTGGTATGAGATAATATCTCACTGTGGCTTTAATTTGCATTGCTCTAATGATTAACGATGAGCTGTTTTTCAATATGGTTGTTGGCTGCATGTATGTCTCTTTTGAGAAGTGTCTGTTCATGTCCTTTGCCCACTTTTTAAAGTGGTATTTTTTTCTTGTAAATTTGTTTAAGTTCCTTATAGATGCTGGATATTACACTTTTGTCAAAGGAATAGTTAGAAAAAATTTTCTCCCATTCTGTAAGTCATCTATCTGTTGATAATTTCTTTTGCTGTGCAGAAGCTCTTTAGTTTAATGAGATCCCATTTGTTGATTTTTACTTTCGTTGCAATTGCTTTTGGCATCTTCTCATGAAATATTTCCCCATGCCTATGTCCGAAATGGTATTGCCTAGGTTATCTTCCAGGGTTTTTATGGTTTTAGGTTTTACATTTAAGTCTAATTTCTGGCTCTTTTTAGTTCCCTATCCAGATGGACCATGGGTCTACCTCTCCACACCCTCATCATTTCAGCCTTCCTTCAGTCTCACCATCCTGCTAATTAACAACTCCAGACCAATCTTACTGTCCATTTGCCCCATCCCAAATTTTATGGTGACCAAATATGATAGCTTTAATTCCTTATAAATGAAATATCCTTTAATGGTTTCCAGATTAATAACAATTTACTTAATATAAAATTAGGCAGAATGTAAGAAAAATAAATACTTCTGACAACTAACTTTGGCCCCTGTTCAGGAAGTAGAAAGCCTATATCTGCATTTGTTTGTGTTTAAAACTTAGCAGGACATAGGTGACTGTCTAAATAATGAGGTGGAACATAACTGACCAATGATCATTTCAGATTCCCACCGGCCTGTAGATTTAAAATAAGCTTCACTCCTAGATATATTCAACTTGGTATCTGGCAGTACACCCAATGACACTCACACTGCTTATCTCCCAAATAAATACAGTATTAGGTATTTCAAAGAAAGATATGAATTTATTAATTATTTTAATAAAAGCCAGGACAGGTTAGGCCTGACAGTTTACACACACTAGTGGAATCTCTGCTTTCTCAGCCCTATTTGGATCCCTTTCTCCTTGACATCTATGACACACAAATAGTAGCTTGTTGACAGGTAAATGGGCATCAGCGTGCTACACACATGCTTGACTCCCTGATGTTTTTGACTGCCAAGCCTGGAGAAACATTCTAAAGCCCATTTGCTTACTGAGCACCAAGTTTATCCGCATTTGATCACCAAGTTTATCAGCATTTAAGCATCACACTCAGATTATAGCCCACCATAAAATGAGAACTGACCACTTAGGTATCAAATTGAATAGCAGCAGGACACACACACACACACACACACACACACACACACACACACACACTTTGCCAGGATTCCACAAACAGCACAAATAATTTTTATTATTTATCTATTTATTTATTTATTTATTTTTAGATAGGACCTCACTCTGTTGCTCAAGGTGAGTGGAGTGGCACACTCATGGTTCACTCCAGCCTCAATCTCTCAGGCTCAAGTGATCCTCCCACCTTAGTCTCTTTGAAGTAGCTGGGACTACAGTTATGTGCCACCACGACTAGTTAATTATTTAATGTTTTGTTTTGTAGAGATGCGGATTCACTATGTTCCCCAGAATGGTCTTAAACTCCTGGACTCAAGGAGTTCTTCTGCCTCAGCCTCCCAAAGTGCCGAGGTTTCAAGAGTGAGCCACCATGCCCCACAAAATAATATTTAAAATAAAAAACTGACATGGCTTGGATTTTTGTCACCACCCAAATCTCATATCAAATCATAATCCGCAGTGTTGAAGGTGGGGCCTGGTGGGAGGTGATTATGATGGGGGTAGTTTCTTATGGTTTAACACCATTCCCCTTGGTGGTGTTGCAGCAAGAGTGAGTAAGTATGAGATCTGGTCACTTAGAAGTGTGCAGCACCTCTCCGTACCCTTCCTCCCATTCCAACCATATGAAGACACCTGCTCCAGCTTTGCTTTCTGCCATGAGGAAAAGCTCCCAGAGGCCTCCCCAGTAATACTTCTGTATATTGTGAAACTGTGAACTAATTAAACCTCTTTTGTTTATAAATTGCCCAGTCTTGAGTATTTCTTTATTGCACTGAGACAACAAGCTAATTAAGAAACTAACACACATTCCCTTTACATTTAATGGATGGTTTAAACAAGAAAAGTTTTCCATGGGAATTGACTATTAATATTTCAGAGAGCAACAATCTTTATTTTCTTAGAAAAGATGTCATTCATCTTACATACAAAAAGCTGTTTTGTTAACCTGCAACTTTAATATCTAGAAAATAATTCCATTGAAGGCAGCTTTAAAGAAAGCTCAAATATCTCATCTTAAATGGGAAAGAAAAACAAAGGAAACAAACAAAGCTCTTATAGGCTTTGCAGCCTATATAGTTATTATGCTCTCCATTTTCTTTTTAGTCATCTTATCTCAAAAAGTAGTTTAATTTCAATACCTCTATTTCTAAACCTTTTCAACACACCTTGTAAATGAGAGTCTTTCTACTGGTACTGATGTGTCTGAAATTGCCAATGAGCTTCATATTGATAATTTCAAATGCAGATTTAAATTTATTTTATCAATATCATCTAATATTTGGTTCTACTGAACACTGGTACCATTTTACAACTTATCTCCTGACTTCCATGATGCTAATTTTCTCTTTATTTCTTCGATAACTCTGTTTATGACTTCTTAATTATTGATCATGTGTATCTCATATTTTTTCTCAGGACTTCATTTTTAACATTTTGCCCTTTTCATTCTATAACATATATCATAATGGCTTAATACAAAGCCATGGCTTGAATAATAACCTACTCCTGATAAATCCCAAATATATAGCCCCCAAATTCAACATTTTTACGTGAATGTCCCAAAGACACCCTTGGTTCAAATCATGAAAATATCCAATTACCCTTATTCTACTAATCTGATTTTGTGTTCTCTATCTCATTGAACAATAACAATAGATAGCATTGATTGTACAATTATAATGTATCATACACTTCTAATGTCTTAATGTAGTTACCCCACAACCTCATATGGGAGATATTAATATTATCACCATTTTGAAAATAACAGAAATGATCCTCAAAGAGATAAAGGTATTTGCCTGAATTCACATAGCTAATAATTATTAGAGCTGGTACTCAAACAGACTGCCCATACACTTCACCATTACACCTTGGAATATTTGCCTAGTTGCACAAATGAGATAATTTGGACACACTTTATATTTTTCTTTTATTCAGCTATTCTCAGAGAACTGTAGTCACTTAGTTCTCTAGATTATGGGGATAAAATCTTGTGTTACTATTGTATCCATTCCCTCCCCTCCATCCTTATGGCCCTGACCTTGGTTTAGATCTTCACTTCTCTCCCAGATTTTTTTTAACAATTATTGCCCCTAACAACTGATGATAAACTTTCATCTCTGACCTTGATTCCAAACACTTTATTCTTGTGTTGTTTATAATGTGTCTAAGTTAAAAAAATGTATGACTAAGAAAAACCTTACCCTAAATGCCATCTTAGTTTTTAATTGGCTACATAAAAAAGGTGTATAGACATATGCATAGTTTTGTTGTTCACAAAACTCTTTCTATCTCTGTAGCTCAATTTCCTATGGAATTAAATTCAAATAATCAAAATTATAATTGAATTATCAAAAAACTTGAGCCCAGTGACTCATGCCTGCAGTGCCCTTTGGCTTATGCCTACGAGAACTTCCTGCAGTATAAATGCACAGAGCCAGTTCCCTTAGTCTGCACTGCTAGATTAAGTCCCAATGGAGTTAGAGTCTTATCAATGGGTACTAAGGGGCTATAGAACATTCTCTTTATTGTCATCCACAAATTTCCCAATCCAACTGAATGGTACCAGAATCTAATAATGTACAATTTCTCTTGCCTAGGATCAGCTCTCCATATGGCAAAACTTCTCCATCTAGAATACCACGGTCAGACCTGGTCCAGGGCTCAAATAGTTAATTACAGGCCCCACAGCCCTAGGCCATATTCCTATAATGGAGAGTGGGGTAGCGGAGGAGGCCGGAGTCCTGAGGGCATTGTTTCAGCCTTGGCCATGTGGCTATCCAGCCTTTAGGATTGTTGTGCTTAGAGGTGTCTCCTTAGGAGTTTATCCTCCCAGGACAGTTTTATAATCAGACCTATGTTAATTGAACTCTTGCTGGGGAACATGGATACCCATCGCCCAAGCCTCACTGGTCTAGGTTTCAGGGAAATGCCAGTAGGGACCACTAATCCGGGCGGTCCCCCATGTCCTTATGGTGGTCAATAGGGACATGGAGACAGGGAGCGTGTGCCATGATTCTGGTAAGCATGATTAAAACCCAGCACAGGGGGGCCTGGAAGATGGTCATGCCTCTTGGGCCAAGGAAGTTACAAGGTGCTATAACTGCGGGACTCCACAGGGCTATCACTATAACTGGGGGATGCTACAGGCCTAGCAGTTGCAAGGAATAACCAGGGATGTGGCCATTCCTGTGTTCAGTTTCAGATGGTCACTACTCTTCCCAAGGCGAAGTCTCCTTTAAAGTGTATCCTGGATAACTGGGACCAATATGGCACATGATCCTTGAAGAAGGAGCAGCTCATTTTTCTCTGCCAAACAGCGTGGCTGCGATACCCTCTGCCAACTAGAGAATCCTGGCCTCCTAAGGGAAGTATAAATCACAACACCCGCATTGTACAATTAGACCTGTTCCGTAAGAGCAAAGGTAAATGGTTTGAGGTTCCCTATGTGCAAGTTTTCTTCTCTCTAAGAAATAATCCTCAGCTATGTAAGGCCTGTATCCCATACCCTAGGGACCCGTCCTCAGGACCACCTCCATGTTTAGGACTCCCTGGAGCTCCACCTTTCACCAAAGCTGACCTGGTCTCCTCAGCTCCCATAACCCAAGAGAAATCAGGGAAGACCAAAGAGGCCCAAACACCTCAAGCTACAGAGGTATCCCAACTTTGCCCCTATAGGCAGTAGGAGAACTTGGCCCAACCAAGGTACATACTCCCTTTTCACTTTCTGACTTAAAGCAAATCAAGGTGGACTTAGGAAAATTTTCAGATGACCTAGACAAACACATATATATAGGGTTTGACTAAGCAATAACATAATCTTTTTCCAATCTAATTCAAAGGCCTGGGTCAGTCCTTTGAATTAGATTGGAAAGATATTATGTTATTGCTTAGTCAAACCCTAACCAGCAATGGGAGAGAGGCTGCTGTAGTAGCAGGTCAAGAGTTTGGGGACACATGGTACCTTAGTCAAATATATGACCAAATGATGACAGAGGAGAAGGATAAATTCCCTATAGGTAGACAAGCAGTCCCTAGCATGGACCCTCACTGGGATCCTGACTCAGAACAGAGGGACTAGAGTTGCAGACACCTATTAACCTGTGTACTTGAGAGATTAAGGAAGAAGCCCATGAACTATGCAGTGTTATACATCATAACTCAGGGAAAGGAAGAAAACCCAACAGCCTTCCTTGAGCAGTTATGGGAGGCCTTCAAAAAGTATACTCCCTTGTCACTAGACTCCATTGAGGGTCAGTTAACACAAAAGGACAAATTTATTATACAATCAGCAGCAGACATTAGGAGAAAGCTCCAGAAGCTGGCCCTGGGGCCAGAACAGAACCTAGAATCATTACTAAATCTAGCAACCTTGGTGTTTTATAATAGAGACCAAGAGGAACAGGCTGAAAGGAACAGGAGAGACAAGAGAAAAGCTGCAGCCCTAGTCACGGCCTTCAGGCAAGCAGACCCAAGGGGCTCAGAGGAGAGGAAGGCTTGGGTTTAGCCACCAGGCTGGCAAAGCTTGCTACCACTTTTGTCTAATGGGACATTTTATAAGAAATTGTCCCCAGAGAAATGGACCATCACCTTGTCCTTGCCCACTGTGCCAAGGGGATCACTGGAAGGCACAATGTCCCAGGGGACAAACGTTCCCAGCACATGTGGTGGCCAACCAGATGACCTAACAGCAGGACTGAGGGTGCCCAGGGCAAGCACCAGCATAAGCTATCACCCTTATTGAGCCCCAGGTAAAGCTAACCATAGAGGTCCAGGAGGTTGAGCTCCTCCTGGACACTGACACAGTCTTCTTTGTTTTATTTTCCTGTCTGGGACGATTGTCCTCCAAGTCTGTAACTGTCTAAGGAGTCCTAGAACAAGCAGTCTCCTGATATTTCTCCCATCCCCTAAGCTGTAACTGGGGAGATATGTTCTTCTCCCATGCCTTCCTCATCATGCCAGAAAGTCTCACTCCCTTACTAGGGCAAAACCTCTTAGCCAGAGCAGGAGCCATTATCTATATGAACATCGTCACGGAGGAAATCCCTCTATGCTTCCCATTCTTTAAAGAAGGGATTAATCCTGAAGTTTGGGCAATGGGCAGACAATTTGGATGGGCAAAGAATGCCTGCCCAATTCGAATAAGGCTAAAGGATCCCACCTCTTTTCCTTAGCAAAGACAGTATCCCCTAAAACTAGAAGCCAAAAAGGGGCTAAAGAACATTGTAAAGAATTTAAAAGCTCAGGGTCTAGTAAAATCCTGTAATAGCCCTTGCAATACTCAGTTTTAGGAGTACAAAAACCTAATGGACAATAGAGGCTGCTGCAAAATACCAGGCTAATTAATGAAGCTGTAATCCCTTTATACTCAGCTGGGCACAACCCTTATATGTTGCTCTCTCAAATACCAGGCGAGGCACAATGGTTCACAGTCCTGCATCTTAAAGATGTCTTTTTCTGTGTTCTATTACATCCTGACTCCCAGTTTCTGTTCACCTTTGAAGACCCTTTAGACTCACTGGACAGTGTTACTCCACGGCTTTTGCGATAGCCATCACTTGTTTAGCCAGGCTCTAGCTCAGGACCTTACTAATTTTTCAAATCCAGGTACCCTGGTTCTTCAATATATAGATGACTTACTTTTAGCTGCAAGCTCAGAAACCCAGTGTCAACAGGCCACCCAGGACCTCCTAAACTTTCTTGCAACCTGTGGATATAAAGTTTCCAAACCAAAAGCCTGACTTGGTGGGCAAGAGGTAAAATACCTAGGGCTAGTCTTGTCTAAGGGCACTTGGGTCCTTGAAAATGAGCGTCTCCAACTCATATGGGCCTTCCATCATCCAAAGACCTTAAAATAGTTGTAGGGATTCTTAGGAATAACTGGTTTCTGCTGATTGTGGATTCCCAGATAGGGTTAAATAGCCAAACCCTATAAACTCTAAGGAAACCCCAAAAGGCTAACACTCATCCAATCAATGGAACCCTATAGCTTAGGCAGCCTTTCAGACCTAAAGCAGGCACTACTGCAGGTTCCAGCTCTAAGCCTTCCTACAGGGAACGATTTCTCCCTATACGTTACAGAAAAGTCAGGAGTGGCACTGGGGATTCTCACCCAGATTCTGGGGACCACACCACAACCAGTGGCATACCTAGGTAAGAAAATTAATGTAGTAGCAAAAGGCTGGCCACACTGCTTGCAGGTCATAGCCGCAGTGGCTATACTGGTCTCAGAAGCTGTAAAAATAGTGCAAGGGAAAGATCTAACTGTATGGACATCACATGATGTAGCTGGAATTCTGGCCTCTAAAGGAGGCTTATGGCTGTCTAACAAGCACTTACTCAAATACCAGGCCTTAATACTCGAAGGGCCTGTACTTCAGCTGCACACATGTGCAGCCCTTAGTCCAGACACTTTTCTTCCTGAGGCAGGAGCAGACACAGAACATGACTGTCAGCAACGTATAGCCCAGAACTAGGTAGCTGGAGAGGAACTCTTAGAAACTCCTCTAGCCAATCCTGACCTTAACCTATACACTGATGGAAGCTCATTTATGGAGAATGGAGTTCAAAAAGCAGGATATGCGGTAGTCAGTGATCAAACAGTGCCTGAAAGTATTTCTCTTCCTCCTAGAACTAGTGTCCAGATGGCAGAACTAGTAGCCCTCACTCAAGCTCTAAAATTAGGAAAAGGAAAGAGAATAAACTTATACAGATTCCAAATATGCTTACCTGGTTCTGCATGCTCATATCGCCATATGGAAGGAAAGAGAGTTCCTAACCTCAGCGGGAACGCCCATTAAATACCATAAGGAAATTTTAGAGAAGGGTCTTTAATATGGGAGAACCCTCTCCAGGGAACTAGACCTTAATACTCATCCAAAGAGGTAGAGCTGGCAATCTGCGAGGGACATAATCTTCCTCCTTCAGGATGGCTAGCTACAGAGGAAGAAAAAGTACTCCTACCTGCTGCCAGCCAGTGGAAAGTACTTAAAAGCCTGCATCAAACCTTCCATATGAGTATGGAGAATACACATCGGATGGCCAAATCTATATTTACCAAAAAATGGTCTCTTCAAGGCTGTTCAACAAATAGTCAAAGGATGTGAAATATGACAGAAAAATAATCTTTTGGCTATCACAAATCTAGGGAACAGCGAGCTAGTCATTATCCAGGTGAGGACTGGCAAATGGACTTTACCAATATGTCTACGTTTTGGGGATAACGATATCTGCTAGTATGTGTAGATACCTACACCAGCTGGGTTAAGACTTTCCCCTGCAGAACAGAAAAGGCCCAAGAGGTAATAAAAAGTCCTGACTAATGAAGTAATCCCTAGATTCAGACTCCCTCCCTGTCTTCAAAGCAGTAACACCCCTGCCTTCAAAGCTGCAAAGACCCAAGGAATTTCCAGAGCATTAGGAATACAGTATCATCACCCTGCTTGGAGGCCTCAGTCCTCAGGGAAAGTGGAGAAGATGAATGAAATTCTTAAAAGACACATAAAGAAACTGGCACAGGAAACACACCTCCTATGGCCTTCTCTATTGCCAACAGCACTCTTAAGGGCTCGAAACTCTCCTCAGAATATATGACTCAGCCCTATGAGATGCTTTATAAACAGCGCTTTTTTATGAATGATCTTGTATTAGGCAAGCAAACAGCAGATTTAATAAAAAATATAACCTCCTCAGCTAAGTACCAACATGTTCTTAGGACCTTACCTGAAGCACACCCTAGAGAAAAAGGGAAAGAGTTGTTCTGCCCTGGAGACTTGGTGCTTGTTAAGTCTCTCCCCTCAGGCTCTCCTTCTCTAGGCCCATCTTGGAAGGACCATTTTTGGTTATTCTGTACCCCAACGGCAGTTAAGGTGGTGGGAATTGACTCATGGATTCATCACACTCGGCTGAAGCCATAACCATTCTATTATTGCTGGTCTTTGGGCCTCTCATCTTTAACCTTCTTGTCAAATTTGTTTCTTCCAGAATTAAAGCCATAAGGCCACAAACAATCCTGCAAATGGTACCCCGGATGTCCTTGACTCGTGAGTTCTATCATGGACCTCTGGATCTACCTGCACCCCGGAAGACTCCCCTCTGGAGGAAACCTCAACTGCAGGGCCCCTTCTATGCCCCAATTCAGCAGGAGTAGCTAAGGAGCAATCAACGCCCGTGTTCCAACAGCAGTTGGACTTTCCTGTTTAGAGGGGGGACTGAGGGACTATGTTACCTTCTCTTCCTGAGTCCACAAGGGACATGGTTTCAAAGGCAAGAACTTCCCAGTGCCATGCCTCCGTCCACCTCTCCGTCCAGGAACCTAGAATTCTTTGTCTAACTTTCTCAGATGTGGGCTAGTGAACTTCCTTGTTTAGAAAGCCCACCAAAAGCTCTGGGGCAGGAAGCTTTAATTGTGAGCCAAGAAGCCAATCCAGCATCAGAGTCGATCAATCACTTTGAAAAGACTCCTCTCATTGGACAAAAACATAAATGGGGTGGGAATAACTTCAAAGTTAAAACTCCACTGCACCTTGCCTGTGCCGATTTCCCTTTCGGGGATCCCTTCCAACAACAATGTAGGAGCTGTCTCTCTACCTCTTTCTCTCTCTCTCTCTCTGCCTAATAAACTGCTCTCTGCAAAGCTCATTTGGGTCAGTGATATTTATATGAATGGTAAGCCGACTGCACCTCCAGAGCCTCTTCCCCCATTCCTGGGGTAGGGGAGGCCAAGAACCTGGAACTCCTGGTTACAATCCTATTTCTACTTTGGCAATTTAAAACTTTCATTTGAACCAACAGAAAGTGAATACAAAGAATGATTTATTTGTCACATAAACACTAAAAAACCCAAATTGTCCATGTCCCTATAGACAATTATTTGAATGCTATGACAAATAAAATATGGAGAAAAATGGGCCCATGAGTTTTCTCTACCAAAATGTAAGGTATATAAGTGTCTATTATTTGTGTATGTTTGCATATATAAAATAGAAGTTGCAATACAAAATGGGGAGAGTTACCCAAGTAAGTTAGATTACAATTAGGAATTAAATACATTTTAATTTCCACCTGAAAAACATTTTCTTTATATAAAGAAAGTGCTTGTAAAGCTAAGTGCTTATAAACTAAAACTCCTGGGTTAAAATGTCCTATCTATCTGTGTTCTAAGGAAAGTCACTAAGTGTGGTCTCAGTTTTCTTTTCCGGGGGAAAACAACAAAGGGATTGTACTACATGAATCCTAAGACCTTTTTTCATTCTACTCTAACCTTCTGATTCAGATGAATTTATCAAATTGAATGCAATTTCTTTGGTACGTGAAACAGAGAGAGGACAAAACTTAAAGATGAAAACAATAAAACAATGTTACGTCTGTTTGGCAAACAAAGAATATGAGACATCTGTGATTTAAAATTTGAGCTTCACAATTTTAATTATTCTAATTTCTAAGGAAAAAATTCAGAAGCTTAAATACCATTCTCCTAAATTGCCTTTAGTTCAAGTGCATAGCAATCAGAATTTCAAAGGCATGCTGCTCCTTGTTCTCAGTAATGCATGTCTTTGCTGCAAAGTGAGGATACGACTGGAATGAAAATAGTGAATGACAGCAGCAAAACCAGTGTTTGGTAGGTAAAACTCTATCTAGAAAAATAAGCTCAAATTAGAGAAAGAAGTGAAATAAGCAAGCTTTTTGTTGTTGTTAAATGGATTTATAAAAATGAATGCACTGTTGACCAGAGAATCCAAAAGTCTTCCCATTTCGTGGTAGTTTGATGTTATTGAATTAGGAACACTGACAGTTTTTATGCATGCTGAATGTAGCTTTGAGTAAATGGATAGTTGTCCAGCATATTCAACAACTGGCAGAAACATTTTAGATACACCTAATAAGGGCTCCAAGGAGCAGATATGTTTCTGCCCAAACTACATACTGAGAATACCAATTATACAGGCAGCCACATTACTATAACTTAATTGCCACTACCTCCAGTGTGGAATGCAATCACTGCTTATCCACCCTTGTTTTTCCAAATAAACATTAGTGATCCTATCAACTTAAAGACTATCCAGCTATGTAGGGTGAATCAACAGCAAACTACTTAGCAACCAGTGGTTACATTTGGTTTCTGCAGGCTTGTTTATGGAACTCACATAGTTAACTTTTTCCTAAATCAGTGATCATAGGCTAAAATGGCTTAAGCATATTCTTTCCTTGAAAGAAAAGATTATTTTCAAAGTGGGAGCGAAAAAATGAGAGTCAAGTAAAAATGTATTAAATGCAAAATTAAATTGAGCACTGATAAACTTCACTTTTAAAGGTATTTAATCAAATTGAAATGTATTCTTCCATCTCAGTTTCACACAAAGTGCAATATGTGCTATTTGAAAATGAGATAATCTGCTTAAAAGCTATTACTGTGCAACTCCACCCTCCTGCTAACTAAATTTACTGTAATGTGGGCGAGATTGTTTTTCTTTCACAATTTCTATTTGTTGTTTTGAAGAGTGATACATTTTAAAATGTTTTTCCTTTGCTTAAAGTAAATGTATTTCACTGTTTTTGAAAAACAAGAATGGAAAAACATAATTTTTCATAAAAAGCACATGCTTTCTCTAAAAGAAATATATATTTAAACAACTCACAAGAGCACATTACGCAGCTAGTGAAAGAAAACAGCTTTTAAATATAACTATTGTAAATGATATTTTGTTTTTTCATGCCCACACAAAAATTTGTCATATGAGAAATGTGTAGTTGTATCTTGAGGTAGTTTGAAATTATGTGAAAGACTGACTATATCCTCGAAGATGTTTCCATTTTAATTTTGAATGTGCTAGAAAGAAAATAAATAGAAATGTGAAATTCAGTGGAATTGATTTCTAGGAAAATAAGGCTTTAAAAAAACATACTTTTAGATCTTATCTATAGAAAATAGTTTTCTGAGTAGGTCAATAACCTGCTTTTTAAGGAACTAAAATAAGATAGGACTACTGAAGTAAGCATATTATATTTTAGAGCAACTATTTTAAATTTTTTATTTTCTGCTGTATACAATTAAGGAGTGGGGAAGGTGCAAAACCCTTTAATTGTCTTGTTATATTAGAGGCTCTACTAGATTCACTAAAAAAACGACGGAATATGAGCAAGAAACAACAACAAATTTTCAGCAGTCTAGGTATCAAGGATATGGAAATGTCACTAACTGGTTTAATTTTACTGAAATTATAATTTTCTTTGCACAATCATATACAGAAAATAATGAAGCACTTTTACAAAATTTTTTACCTTGGACAAAGAAGAAAATTCATTTCTTCAAGTTAACGTAACTTAAATAAGATATAAACTTTAGATCTATGCTGTAACCCATTTGAACAATACATTGCCTTCCCTATGTATCCTAAATATAACATATGATCTCATCTGCTCATGGCAAAATAACATCCTCCTTAGAAGCACATCTTCAGTGACAGAATTTCTGGAAAGTATTCCTAGCTGAAGTAAAGCAGCATCTGCAGCACTACACAATCATCCTCAGAAGTATTGCTGTTTAGAAGCAGAACGACAATGAATAATGGTAAGAAATAGGGCACTGTCCCTGTGGGAACACAGTAGCAGAGGTAGCAAAATACTAAAACTTTCTACTGCTTTTTTCCAGAGATTTTAAGCACTAGCAAATAAGGCCCTGTAGGCATATAAAAGATAAGAGCAAATTCAACCCCCTTTTCACCTGTTCAGCTGCCACAGGGGTCATTTCTCTATGTGTAATTTAAAGTTTTTTCCATTTCTGCCCTACTATTATGCAGTTCTGAGGAATCAGCATAAAGAGGCATACGGAGATAGAAGACTCAGAGATGAATCCTCAAAGTAGAATAATCTATTAAATGCAATCTATTAAAGCACCATAGATTGCCAACTTACACAAAAGAAGATTTACAGAGCTGCAGAAAAGAAACCTATCTGTCCAGACCATTTCCTGAGAGCCCAGAATGTTACTATCCTTGCGCTGGGGTAGAATTGTACCCTCAGCACTTTTACACTACTGCCATATGCTGGGATCCTTATTAAGATGCAGTTACTTTCAGGAAAGGTAACAAGCAGAGCTGCTAGCAGGACTACTAAATACATTAGTGTTGGTGAAGAAACTGACAGAGATGATGCTGACTGTGGAAGTTAAAATACAGAACACCTGAGACCATTGGAGAACCACCAGAAAGCGAGGTGCAAATAGAAGGACTGAAGATGACATGGGTTGGTGTAACTTGTCACCAACGCTAGTGTACACTGTTCTTCTCCCCACCAGACCTCATTCAAATAAATCTAAATGACAAGTAATTATCCAGAATTTAAAAAAATCTTGACAATATTTTATTGCAAACAAAAAGAAAATTTCCAGGAGATTATTTCTTTACCTAATATGAATTTATTTGTGAAAGTCTTTGAATACCTGTAACATGTAGACAGTTGAAAAGTTTAAGAGATCAGTAAAGAAATGATCTGAATTTTAACTGAGAATACTTCAATTCTATTATTATTATATAATAATATATATACTATATATATTATCAATCTATATATATATGGAATCTGAGTTCTAACACAAATCAAATGTGGTAAAGCATTGGGTATTTCTGAATTAGAGTTAAGTTCTCATCTACACAAACAGAGGGCAGTAAGAGCAGGTAATCTCTAAGATATAATAAAGTTCTAAAGACACAAAGCTACAGATAATGAAATGTTTTCTGGTTGTGAATTAAAACTTATATTAGAGGCTCTACTAGAGCCTCTACTAAATTTGATATTGCCTCTCTGATACACTTAGGCATTAGTTTTTACAAAACCTGAAAACTATCTATGTAAAAAGTTAAACAAAATGAATACAGGTTTGAAAGGTAGCACATCTAATGTTTTACTTAGAGATAATGTTTTACTTGATGTTTGAGAAAGAAAGCCATTTTGATACTCAAACCATAAATCCCTCTCTTTCAATGTGATATTTATCCATGGGGAGTATTGTAGAAAACAAAGGCTGGCTATCACCAACTGGTAAAGGAGTATAATCCTGTAGCTTAGAGATCTTTACCTTCTCTCAATGAAACTCTGTGGAATTCAGAGGTTATTTTGAAGTTCCTATGAGCCTTCCAAAAAAGTCTGTACAATTTTGTGTGAATTGCATATGTACATTTTTCTAAGATATTTTGTAGTTTAGGTCTGCAATTCAGAGTGGTTTATGATGTAAAAAAGGTGAGGTGATGGTTCACAACTGAAGATCAAAGTGACATAAAGAAGAATAAACATAATGTTTCCAAGGAGATATTCTAGCCTAAGGATGAAGCCACTGATGCTGCAGAATCATCCCTTGATTATTTCATGTAGGATCTGCCTGCACACAGCTGAAAAATTCCAAAGACTATTTTATCTTTAGCAAGATAAATATCCAAAGCAGTGAGTGTGCACAGTGACTTGCTGTTCTAAAGCAAGTATTTTGATTACAAGTTACGACAATTGTGATTTATATTAAATTCTTCTCTTTGGATTATCAAGTATTATTTATTATTTGTAACACAGGGACAAAAACTCAGAATTTGTAACAAATATTTAGACCCCCAGGTTCCCTTTGAAGAGAGTCTAACACGAGAAAGAAGAGGTCTGTCTAGGAACGTCGTGGAAGGTACCAAGAGAACTTCTGTCTTGTTCAACACCCTGGCCATCTACTGTTGAAGACATCTATAATTCACTGGAACTGTGAATGTGTGGAATGAATATTCTCCCTATAATTATGTTTATGAATATTATTTAACAGGAGGAAGAAATCATGTCTATGAGTTTTTCTCTAAAATAATATTTTGTGATTGAATAATACAGAGGACATAATAGATTGTTATGACATTTTAGAGGATATAAATTAAGCTACTACATTTTTCTTTAGATTAAAAAATTGTGCAGCAATGATGTCTTTGTTCTAATTTATTGTGCTGCCTCTATATTCCAGTAGTATATGTTTGCAGATATAAAAATGGGATCAGACTTAGTTGATACTTATATTTCTTTATAAAAAAGAGATCAGACAGAAGTGTTAAAATGGCACTATCTGAACAAATGTAGAAACAAAGTAGTCACAAATACAAAGAATCTAGATTTGAGAATAATCAAATAATTTGCTCTCATTTTGCCTTTCTCAGTATTCTCAAACATCATCTCACTCCACTGTCACTAGATCATTAATGTCATGCACAATACACAGACTAAGAAATTAAAGCTCAGGGAGTCTGGCCAATTTCCTAAAGTTTTCAGAGAGAATAAGTAATAGAGCTGACACTGGAACCCAAATTAACATTATTATTATTAATATAATCACAGAGCAATGCAAACCTTCAGAAGTTACAGGATAGATTTTGCAACTTTGGAAAATAGACATGATTTTAGTTATCATGGGCTCACTACCCATTACACTGATTTTTTTGGAACCATTCAATACTATGTCTCCCTTTTACTATGGGTCCATGACTCATTTCAATAAGAGTCAACTAATAGTTACAGTTCCAGAATCTCTTGTATGTTGCAGAATATAAAGGCTACTCTCTGTTGTTCCAGATGATATGCATAATCAATGCAGGAATTTCTCACTATGTATTTTGGGAAAGAACGTTTATTCAAGATTCAGAGGTCAAAATGAGGTCTGGTAATCATCTATGAACTAACTTGCTCATCCTGCATTTCAATTTGAATTATTAAGAGAGAGTTCAGAAAATATCTATTTTAACTTTCTTTGGCCAAAGTAGTGTCCCTTTATTAACAGGCAAATTTGTTCAGACGTTTCTTAAATAAAAATGTATTTTTTGGAAAAACATTCTAACAACTATCAAAAAACTTAAAATGTGACAATAACATTTAATTATTAGAAGAGTGTCATCTAAGTGAATTCATATAAATTGAAAGTCTTGGGACAAGAAGATTAGCCGCTGTAAAAAGTGGCTATAGTATTGTCTATACCTGTACTTAATCTGAATGAAAAGGAGCCTTGCTTATAAAGAATTGTTTATATGGCAACTTTAAAACAATAAATATGACCTCAGAAGTATCTATCTAAACAATAAAATATTTTTTATATTCACTATCTGCCTTTATGTATATATTTTTCAGCTATCATTTTGAGAATAATTTCTAGGGTATTTGGAGTAAAGGTAAGATAGAATGAATAAAATAGATTTAGCTAATATACTCTTAAGATCCATAAAACCATATGGTATTATAATCATTACTATTTTAAATATATAGCCTATTTGATAAAATTTCATAATATATAAGGATGACTACCTCAGACATCTTATAACTAAGCAAACATTTGCTACAAATGTTTTGCCACTAGTCTGTGCTGTTGTATAAGAAACATTTATTTTCATCAAAAAAAAAATTTTTTTTAAGGAGTTAGCTGCATTTATTCTGTGTTAAGAATCACAACTGTATGATACTTCATTATGTTTTCTATTTTCTATGATATTGGGGAAAACCTTCAATTAAAACAAAATATAAATCTATCAATGGTCCTGTTTGTTTCTAAATCCAAAAAAGAGGACATTTTTAATATCTTATTGTTAAATTAGAAAATATGAAGCATGATAAGCTACAAAATAATACCTTGTTGTGATACATTATACAAAAATATTCTAGCAGCTGTATTTTGCTAATGTCAACTAATTTGCACACATTACTAACAAACCATCATTAAGTGGCTTTTCCACATGACTTCATTAGTGACTACAGATGAGCACAAAAATGTACAAACCATTAGAGATCATTTTAATACTACATTCTGTTTTACGTAATTATTTTCTCAGTTATCCATAAAAGTTGTAAGGTTTCCCTAGGTAAAACACAATTATTACATCTTTGAATTTCTAACCTTTTATCTTAGAAAAATTTCTTATAGTTTACTGAGAAATTTTAGAAACTTAAATTATAGCCATAATATTCAAAATTGTTCCAGGGATTTAGAAAAATATGCACATTTAAAACCAAAAGTAATCCTGTAATCTTTTTTTAATCTTTAAAAAATTATGTTTCAAAATTCACTATGTTGATTTTTCAAGGTACATGACAGTCTGAAAAACAGAATGAAAAATATGGAAGTATATTGGAAGTTGCCTCTGATGCTTCCATGGTTCTCAGAAAACAAGGCATATCTAAGTATAGATGTTATTTACTTGCAACTGTGCAATGGATTGTTTTAGAGAAAAACAAATTCACTTAAACAAGGAGCATTTATTGAAAATGATAAGATGGATGATTACACCCAGAGAGCAATTAATATTCCTCACTCAATTAATGAAGATTCACAAGTATATGCTGTCATTCGGGATAATATTTCTATAGTGAAGACAAGTTAGTTTAGACAAATGCCTTCCTTGTTTAAAAATGGAAATACCACAAAAACTGTGCAGTCTCAAAATGTCACTACACCTGTCATATAAAATCTGTTTTGCATACTCTGTGAACATCCTAAGTGAAATATTCTATTGATAATAAGTAGATCAAATATGCATGGAAATTGTATAATTAATTTTAAATGGCTAGGATATTTTTTCCCATGAGTGTTTTACTACATAAACATCTTTTGCCATCTTGGATAACAAAGAATGATCTTTAAGAGTCAGCTCATCTATTGTTTGAATACTTCCACCTATAACATATGTAAGTTAGAAATATTATTTTGTGAACATAAAATTACAGTATCTGAGGACTGCAATGTGAAGGAGTGGTACTTGTGTGCAAATCTAACTTACATATGTAAGTTAGAAATATTATTTTGTGAACATAAAATTACAGTATCTGAGGACTGCAATGTGAAGGAGTGGTACTTGTGTGCAAATCTCTGCTCCAAACCTTTAACAAATATGTCAATCTAGGATAGTGTCCTCAACTATTGGTATGTCAGTTTCCTCATCTGTAATATAAAGATAATAATAGCAACTACCCATGTGTGTGTTTGTGTGTGTGTGTGTGTATGTGTGTGTACATGTGTGTGTATGTGATGCCTGTAGAGATTTTAGCATATCTGGCATTTAGTGAACATACAGTGATTGTTAGATATACATTATAATTATTTATTTCATTTTATTAGCTTGAAGAAGTAAAATTCTAAAGAGCAAATCAGGTTCTACAAAATGTAACCAAGGAAAATGTCTTTCTTATGTTTGCAATTTAGCATTCCTGGTCTTTTGTTTCAACACTGCCCACATACTTCTTTTTTCCACTACTGCGGCTCCAACATTTATACCCCTGCCAAAATTTTGTTTTGACTCTATAACTATGAAAACATTGAAATTTCATTTTTCATGTGCCATATCCTACAAAAAGGATAATATTAGAAAATTAATTCTTTTTCCTTCAGTGTTAATTTGCTGACTTCCTTAAACAATCAGCTGGATGACCACAGGCAATTTGTTTAGTTTTACTTAGACATAGTTATTTCATCTACCAAAGACAACTACTAATTTCTCAAAATTGGTGCAAGCATGGTTAAACGGGCTAATAGAGGTAAAAAGCCTAGCACAGAAATATTAGCTTCTCTCACTACCCACCTTATTCTATTTATTTTCCTGTCATTACAGCAGGATTGCCAAATAATCCTCATTTCTGATAGTTTCCCATTACAACAAAGTTTCCTAACTAAGCATTAGCTGTCTCTGAGCTGTGTGCCAGCTCTGCTCTTGAATCCAGCTATCTATTTCTTGCTGCAAAGCAGAAAACAAATACAAGGTTTCCTACGTGAGAAAGATGTTGGCCACATTTTCATTGCCTGGTTTTCTAACAACTAGCAGGGGCTAGTTCATTGAACTTCTGCATTGTTTTATTGCTTGCCTTAACATCAGCCCTCCTGTCCTTTGTACTCCTTGTTCTGACTTGCTAACCTTTTCTTCTTCAATTCTTACTTCCAATCTCTGTTTCAATTCTAGTCAATAAGTACCGAAGACTCACTAGTCCCCAGTACTTCAGGTCTTCTTACTTACTCCTTATATTGTTTATACCCATGACTTCGTAGTGACCTTCCACTTTGGTGTAAACCCTGGGTACTAGTTTCTTACAATCTTTGGCCTATGCTTCTGACCATTGCTGTCTGAATTCATTCCAGCTGTCTTCTTGCCTTTATATTCACTGATTTATTTTAGTTTCCAGTTTTATTACATATCTTGAATGCCTACTCTTCCAGGGATTGATTCCCATATTTCATACTACTAATTTCATTAATACTCTAAAACCACCCTAGTAACTGCTGGGTGGGGGCAGGGGGGAACTCTTCAAGGAGGTTGGATTTATGACCATTAGCATGTAAGGCAAGTAAAATAGTTTCTTATAACTTTCCATCCATTTATTTAATCCTCTTAGTTCCTTATCAACACAGAAAACTAATGTTGACCATCAGTTCCCTTCCCCCAAACAAATCCTATTATCAAGCATTTCTTTTACTAAAATGGTAACCATTTATAGTAACTTAAATGGTAAACTCCCCAAAGATATCTGTTTTTTAACAGAGTCAAGTTCAGTAAACAGAAAGAACAGAAAGGTGGTGGTGGTGGGATCATTAAGTAGGATTAGAATGCCTTGAATTATAAAGTATTTGAGTGATTAGGTAGGAGGCCTGACACTAAGTTAGTTCAGAGAAAAAGAGAGCCGCAGTTCTTGAACTGGAAAAAGATGAGGTTTGAGTAAAAGATGGAGATGTTTAAAATGTAAGTGGCATAAAAGAAATGAGAAAAGCTGAGCATTAGAGAAAAATAAAGTAATGATGTCAAATGGAAGCTAGAGCAGACACTGATACCGCTTCCATGTGGCTTTGCGGAAAAAGGAGGCATGTATTGCTCGGGCTGGAAGGGCTCTCTGCGATCGTTTGGTGCAGCCTCCTCATTTTTCCAGGACAGATATTTAACATACATCATTATTTTCCTGCTTGTTGTGGGTCCATACTTAGAAACTGGCCCTGCATGTTCAATACTTTCAGAAATAGTTGCTTCTTTAGAACATACTGAACTGGATTAAATGGAAAAGCATTTTCTCTCTCTCTTTTTTTTTTTTAAAGAAAAGAAAAAAAGAAAAAAAAAAACCTTCTATATGTGTGTAGAACACACTTTGCCATCTGTTCCTTTTTCCACTTCAAGTCAGGTTCCCTTTTTTTATATCAAGTGATGTAATGCTGCAAAAGATTTGAGGTCATTGTTAATAGAGTTATAAGGGAATCTTTTAAGAAAAAGTTAATTTGCTATATATATTATGTGAAAGATATTCATAGTTTTCCAAAAGTAATGTTCTGTAGTTTATAAGAATCTTCAGACATTCTTAGGAAACACCAGTGAATACCAAGTAGAGCTGATTTTATTTCAAATATTTTTAAATAAAATGTTTATAGTAGTGCTATCTGTAAACGTTCTAGTGACATCTTCATGCTTGATGAGTAGAAACCCTTGTAAGCCAAGTCCATGTACTCACCTAAAATGGCAAAACATTTACAGCTGACAAAGACTTTGGTGTGAGTCAATTAGTCAAGTTTCATCTCAGGATAGTATGACCTGTCTCAGAATCTAGTGACTTATTTTGTCACTTATCACAATCTAATTATAGCACTTGTCACAAACTTTTTTATGTGCTGTTTACATTATCATCAGGATGAAGGTTCTGTGAAGCCTGAGATCTTATCTGTTAGTGCCATTCCTTATTTACCAGCACCTGGAATACTAGCTTCAAAATAAATATCCGTTAAGTTAAAGGACCAGTGGGAATTCGAGAAGATTGTGGCATGAGGCTTGAGCTGATCCCCAAGAATGAGAGTGAATGATAAGAAAAGAGGCAGACAAAGCAGTTATGTTTCAGACGCAGTAGGTGGGGACGTGCTTGGCCACACTTGCAGGTCCCTGCAATGACCTTAAAGAAATTATGACTCTATGTCAATTTAAAAACTGACTTGATTGGGTACAATAAAACTAACAAATCTTAAAGAATTGTTCAAAATATGCAAAATTATTTGATTATCTAATAAACCAATAATAAGAAAAATATCCATGGAACTCTCTCAAATGTATATCCCTATCTTACTTATTTTACCATAACTTTCATTCTTCTTTTTTTTTTTTTTTTTTTAATCTGAGTACAGATCCTCCCTGAATCTTTCATTCTTAATCCCAAATTTTCCGTCCAATTTTGGGTGAGTTGTGGGTCTCCATACACAATGGACTCTGAAAAATGCTCTAACCATCTATTAGAAAATTACATAAAGTCAAATGTTGATTCACTTTCCTGTTTCAACATTGTGAAAAGGGTAAGCATATGTAATGCTTGTTTTTCATAAATATTAAAACTTCCTAAATAATGTACAATATATATTATCTCATGTTATGCTAAATGTACTTTAAGCATAATAAAAGTTGTTATATTCTCACAGCAGATTTGACACCCACATAGAAAAGAAAAAGAAATGCAGAAGCCACTGAATTCTGGGTACCTAATATATTACTTTCTACAAGCATAAAATGAAGTCATTTTTATTTTTAAGTGAAGTGTTCATTTTTTATGTTAGAGAAGAAAAGGAAAAGAATATCCATAATTTTGAAGAAAAGAGTTCTGTTTCGGGAAAACATGACTTAGCTATCATTGGGTAATTACTGCTCAGTACTATTTTTTAAAGTATTAGAAATAGTAACCAGTACTCATTCTTCTCCTACTGTCAGCCCTCTTGCAGCTAGTACATTTTAATTCATCTTCTCCTGCTGTTAGTCATCTGTAGATTTCTTTATCCTTCATGATATCTGAGATATTACAATTTTTCTTTTCTTAGGTCAAGGATTGGTGTATTGCCTCGTTTATGCCAGGCATCCTCTACCCCTTTTCTCTAGTCTAAAAAGAACATTATCTTCTTTAATGGACACAATTACTCTTCTCTTTCAAATATGGTTACATTTTAATTCTCTTTTTCTTCATATAAGAAATGCTAAACAATTTTAATTTTGAAATTCATTTATTACTTAAAGATATACCAGAGTAACCACATGTTTTACTTAATTAATTATTTAGATTCCTCTCTTTTTGTTTTTATTCTTGTGACAAGGTTTTGCTCTGACATCTAGGCTGGAGTGCAATGGTGTGATCACAGCTCATTGCAGCCTCAACCTCCTGGGCTCAAGTGAACCTCCTGCCTCAGGCTTCCACGTAGCTGGGATCACAGGCAGGTGCCACGATGCTCAGCCAATTTTTCTTTTTTTTTTCTTTTTTTTTTTTTGTAGTGACAGATTTTCCCTATGTTGCCCCGGCTGGTCAAGAACTGTTATTATTTACATTGTAATTGTATAGCACTGTCATATGCCTCAGGGGCTGCTCCACCTGCCTTTACAAATCATTTATTGCCTGCTAATAGAACAAAGTAGCGGACAAGAAGGAAACTTTCTCTAAAGATGAGCTCATTCAAACACTGAGGTTAAAAAAGGCGCCTGCTTAGTGGCAAACTCCCAAAAGCAGCAGCACAGGAGGGAGATGTGCTAAGAGTTGGAATTGTGTCATTCCCCACCTTCGAATCATCTGTTCAACTGTAACTTCAGAATACTGAGAAACCTGCCTTTAAGGTAAAATCAGGCCAAGCTATGCAAAAGAGGAGAAACTGACATTTATGGCGCACCTATTATATTTCAGGTATTGTAAAACTGGGTATTTTCACACATTATCTGATTTAATTCTGAAAACACATGAGATGGTTATTGCCATCTCAATTTATACTTTTTTACAGGTGTAAAACTAAGGCTAAGGTCACGCAGCTAAAGAAAGATCCAGGCTCAAACACGTGTTTCTCATTCAAAGTCTATGCTTTTCCCACTGAAATATCACAAACTTTCTTCTTTCAAAATGTGTCCACCCATCCAACTATTCATCTACTTATCCTTTCTTTCTCCCTCTTTCTCTCTCTATTTCCTGTCTCACCTTCATTCCTCTAGCAAAGACATACTGAACATTTACTATGAACCAGTTACTACACTAAGTATCAGGAACTCACTGTGAAGAATATATGTTTTATATTACATTTCAATAAGACTTTACATACATTTACATGTAAATAACTAACTAAATGGCATACTGATGTAAGATGTGCATAATGCATACAATGAACGAACACATACAGCATATTAACACATTTTCTCATGAGCAAAATAGATAAGGTGAATGTTTTGCCCTTGAGATGCTGATGTAAGCAACATGTAGAGACAAACTACATGAAACTCAAGAAAGATTGACTTATGATTCATGTATGCTTAAAAGGATGATTTGTTGTTAATAAGCAGAGCTGATCTGACTTTTAAGTGGATGATAAGACTTGAAAGCTGTTTGGCATTTAATATTTTGGCTGCACATATTAGAAAACACAAAGCAGCCCAATGTCTTATTTCTGCAACCATATTCTCTTTTGTTCTTAGTAGTCCAAGATGAGGTAGGCTGAGTTTTTGTCTCTCATGGATATCAGTGGGTTTTACAAGTGAGGGAACTGGACTGAGGCATTTGGTCAGAAGTTTAAATATTTCATGAGGAATGTGAAATGTCATGTATTGTAATTAAAGAGAGAAGATACGGCTATGGATCTTCTCAGCGGGTAAATACTGGAAGCATATATTTGTATACCCACTATCGATAATTAATCCTACCAAGGAACAATGACCTCAGACATGAACAGCAGTTGAACCCTGGCGACTCTGTATAGCTCATTGAGGTTTTCAGGCAATATCTCCTATCTTATAATCATCACAGGATACTTGACACATTTTATCCTTCTAATTTATGAAGATACTAGAAAGTTATGCTATTAGTTCTGTCTTCATTCTGTATAGGAAATGGTACAACTTCACAATTTTAATTTTGGCAACAGTGTCACTCAGTCACCCAGGCTGGAATGCAGTGGTGTGATCTTGGCTCACTGCAACCTCCACCTCATGGGTTCAAGCGATGCTTGTGCCTCAGCCTTCTGAGTAGTGGGGATTACAGGTGTACGTCAACACACCCAACTAATTATTGTGCATTAATTAGAGATGAGGTTTCAGCATGTTGGCCAGGCTGGTTTGGAACTCCTGACCTCAAGTGATGCACCCACCGCAGCCTCCCAAAGCTCTTTGATTGTAGGTATAAGCCACCACACCTGGTGACTTTACAATTTTGATTCAAATATTGTTTTTGTTTGTTAAACTTTTCAAATATAAAAGCTTGTCACCAGTCTACCCTATTTTAAACTAGTCAGAATCATAACAAAATATCCCCAATGGCGAATGATGAAAACAAAATATTTGACAGATATGTGGTAATGACACAAATGATACTGTGCTTAATAAACTATATCTATTATTTGTCTTCCTAATACCTGTAATTTGAAGAGGCAATCAATAGCTACCAACAGAGAAATTTTGTGTGTCCCTCATTCATGAGGACTGCATGATCTGTACAATTTGCAAGATTTGTTTTTAAAGATGGGATTGTTAGAATATTAATATTTGCCAAGAACCAAGATGGCCTTAAGGCTTCCCATCATTGACTGCACTATAGAAAGGCTTCCTTTTAACTACATTCCCCTGATTTCCATTTTCTTACAGCACTTACTTTAGTAAACTTGTAATTGTAAATACTTTCCTGCACCTTTTGACATGTAAATCTCCCACAACCCAGAAACATCTTTTTCAAGGACCCGGTAGCCATTCCTTTGAAATGCTGTCCAGACAGGGTGTCTGTTTCTCTGTTTCTCTAGGAGAGTAGGAGTCTAACTTCAATATGCAGGAATTAGCAAACACAGATGGCCTAATCACACTGACTATCCTTATGACAAGTGTTTAAAAACTTCCTACCTTTCATTTTAGTAAAGTTGAGTACAATCTTTTTCCTGTTGCAAATAGTGTTGAAGAAAGTCATCATGGCCCTTATCAACTGAATGTTTTTGTCCCCTCAAAACTCATATGTTGAAGTCCTCAGAGCCTGTGTGATAGTATCTGGGGGTGGGGTTTTTAGGAGGTAATTAGGTTTAGAAGAGGTCATGAGTTCTGGGTCACGATCTTGGGATTAGTGTTCTTATAAGAAGAGAAGAAGGATCAGAGATTTCTCTCTCTTTCCCTCTCCCTTTCTCTCTCTCTGCCATGTGAGGACCCAGCAAGAAGGTGGCCCTCTGCAAGGTGAAGAGAGTCTTCACCAGGAACTGAATCCGCCTAATCTTTGATCTTTGACTTTCCACCCTCCAAACTGTAAGAAATAAATGTCTACCGTTTAAGCCGCCTAGTACATGGTATTTTGTTATAGAAGTACCTGCTAAGACAATTGCCTGCTTTACTGGTTTGCTGCAACTTTTTTTTTTTTTTTTTGACACTCACTGTACTAAAGAGCTTCTACTTGTGTATTTGAAAATAATGGCATTTACAAAGATCTGCATAATAAATATAGTGACAATCCATTGAAAACTTATGAATATGAGACATTTTTCCATATACTTGCTTTCACTTAATTTAGCCCTCTCATCTGCATTTTAATGGAGTAGATAATATATTTTAAGCTCAGTATATAGATGAGGAAACTGAGACTTGGAAACACAAAATAGCTTTCCTGAGGCCACAAATCTGGTAAATGGTCCATCCAGGATTTAAACACAGGAATCTGATTTTAGGGTCCTCCTCAGGGATTGCCTCAAAGAAAACCAAGTCCACAAGGGGCGTGGTTTCGAAGGCAGAAATTTCCCATTGACATGCCCGACAGGCCTTCATCCATGTCCCCATAAGGAAAATTAGGAAAACTTAGAGTTCTTTGTCTTACTTTCATGTACGTGGGCTGGGTAAAAAGCCCAGGTGAGCTTCCTTTGTTTAGAAAGCCCGCCAAAAGCTCTGAGGGAGGAGGCTTTGATTGTGGGCCAGGCAACTAACCCAATATCAGAGTCAAAGATCAACCACTCCAGAGGAAGTTTGGAAAAGCTCCTCTCACTGAATGAGAACTTGAATGAGGAGGGAGTAACTCTGGGGTTAAAATCCCCCCTACTCCCTTACCTATATGGACTCCATCTCTAGATCCCTTCTCACAACACTGTGGGAGCTCTCTCTAATTCTCTCACTCTCTCTCTCTGCCTAATAAATCACTCTTTGCAAAACTCTTTGGGTCCAATATTTACCTGAATGAGCTCACCATGCCAGCAGGGCCCTTTCCCCATTCTTGGGTGAGTCAGAGCCCAAGAACCTCAGGCACATCCTATCGGAAAGGAGCTGAGCCCTAACCCAACCCGCAACCCAGTTACGCTCCCTCTCAATCACTTCATTATGATATATGGGGGTAATTATCACAATATCTGAGATTTTATCAAACTGTCCAACATCATTAAACACAGTTTTATTTTGCAGTGTGTGTATATATACTGAATTATGAATAACCATAGGAACAATACCCATCTTTGCAAAGAGGCCTGAACCCAGGAGGAAACGCTAGCATGTTCCCAAGAGTAATCGTGATTCAGTTAACTTCAGAAGATTATATATACATATAAGGTATACATTATGTACATACAAACGTATACATTATGTATGTATAATGTATAATGTATACATGAGTGTGTATACACACACGTGTGTGTGTGTGTGTGTGTGTGTGTGTGCTGCAACATCTGATTAATACGAAGGAAAGAGAAATAAGATAAAGTAGCATCTAGGCCAGGCGCGGTGGCTCAAGCCTGTAATCCCAGCACTTTGGGAGGCCGAGGCGGGTGGATCACAAGGTCAAGAGATCGAGACCATCCTGGTCAACATGGTGAAACCACGTCTCTACTAAAAATACAAAAAACACTAGCTGGGCGTGGTGGCGCGTGCCTGTAATCCCAGCTACTCAGGAGCCTGAGGCAGGAGAATTGCTTGAACCCAGGAGGCGGAGGTTGCGGTGAGCAGAGATCGCACCATTGCACTCCAGCCTGGGTAACAAGAGTGAAACTCCGTCCCCCCAAAAAAAGATAAAGTAGCATCTAATGAAGCACACTTGTTCCTGCACTGCAGTCTTTGAGTCTTTGATTTCTGAGAGTACTTCTTAAGAATATATCATTTAATACAATGTTTCCTTTTTTTTTTTTTTTGAGACGGAGTTTCACTCTTGTTACCCAGGCTGGAGTGCAATGGCGCGATCTCGGCTCACCGCAACCTCCGCCTCCTGGGCTTAGGCAATTCTCCGGCCTCAGCCTCCTAAGTAGCTGGGAAAAAATCTGACTAGCTGAAGATGTATCTTTCTTCACTTGCAAAAAGTAGCAATAAGACAAGATACCGGGCCGGGCGAGGTGGCTCAAGCCTGTAATCCCAGCACTTTGGGAGGCCGAGGCGGGTGGATGATGAGGTCAAGAGATTGAGACCATCCTGGTCAACAAGGTGAAACCCCGTCTCTACTAAAAATACAAAAAGTAAGCTGGGCATGGTGGTGCGTGCCTGTAATCCCAGCTACTCAGGAGGCTGAGACAGGAGAATTGCCTGAACCCAGGAGGCGGAGGTTGCGGTGAGCCCAGATGGCGCCATTGCACTCCAACCTGGGTAACAAGAGCGAAACTCCATCTCAAAAAAAAAAAAAAAAAAAAAAAGACAAGATACCAACAGAAAGATAACCTCTTTTATTAGCTGCTGGAAAGAAAAAAACTATCGAATAAAGAAGTCTTAGTCTTTTTATTATATATTTAATTTAAAAAAAATCTTTGTTCTTTGTTTTTAAATTGTATTAGTGTTTTTAATAGTAAGTATTTTTTATTTTTAAACAGACTATGAATAATCATAGGAACAATATCCATCTTTGCAAAGAGGCCCACACCCAAAAGAAAAGCTAGTATGTTCCCAAGAGTAATAGGGATTCAGTTAAGTCCAGAGGGGCATAATATTGATCCAAAAACAAACTTCTCTACTGGGAGTCATTGAAAGGGATTTAATGAGCCACATTCTCCCTTTGTATGGGTTATATCCTGGGAATAAATTAAGCTCTTTTGCAAGCTGTATTAACTCTCATAGGTCACTTGAGTATTATTTACTGCATGGAAGCAGGGACTTACAGACAATCCATCTTAAAATTTATAAATTTTTGAACCTTGAAATTTCTGCCTATATATTCGTTTTGGGATTGTTATTTTTGGTTAAAAAATATAGGTAAATTTGTATCAAGTAGAGGATTGTAAAGACACGCAGAAATGCAATGTTTATAAATATAAGGCAAAGTAGAAATTAAAAGATACTAAATTGGAAGTCAGCAAAACTGGTTCTGATAAACCAGTAACTATAAATTAACCTAATAATGCCAAATCAGACACTATAACCCATACATTATAGCTTAACAATGCATATCCAATCAATAGCTTATGTTATTTTAATGTAAATTCTTGGTAAACAACTAAAGAGTTGGCCCTCCTTTCCCTTTAAAAAACTGCTTGTACACTTTAGGAGGTCAAGACTGCCAGATCACCAGAGGTCAGAAGTTTGAGACCAGCCTGGCCAACATGGAGAAACCCTGTCTCTACTAAAAATGCAAAATTAGCTGGGCATGGTGGTACATGCCTGTAATCCCAGCTACTTAAGAGGCTGAGGCAGGAGAATCATCTGAACCAGGGAGGTGGAGGTTGTGTGAGCTGAGATCACACCACACATCATTGAACTCCAGCCTAGGCAACAAGATCGAAACTCTGTCTCACAAAAAAAAAAAAAAAAAAAAAAAAAAAAAAGAAAGAAAAAGAAAAGAAAACTACTTATAGCTGCTACTCATCAAAATGTATTCTCCAGACAACTTAAATCTATGTTTCCGGGTTACAATCTTCAAGCTATCCCAAATAAACTCTCTACTTATGCTAATTTTGCCTCAATTTCTTCCTTTTTGATTGATGCCATGAACCTGAATATCATGGATCCTGCTATCAACTGAGTCATGAGGATCGCACTAAGGTGGTAGTGTTGGATGCAAGATGGTCCAGTTAGATTTTCTCTTGTGGGAATTTAAAACATTTCCGGAGAGAAAAGCTTCTCATATTGAGTTATTTAATGGAACATTCAAAAGAAGGTCCATAAGTTTGCAGCACTGATATCCCCTCCTCAGTCACAGCACTGTTATTTCCCAGGCACTGATTATGCACCATTTTTTTTCCAATTTTGGAATTATTCTAGTATACACCTCATTTTAATTCTAAATATTTAACATGCCTATTGCTTTGTTTCTATTGTTTGAAATAAAATAACTTTAACTGAGACAGCATATAGCATAATATCGGGTTCTCTGAAATAGGTCAGAATTCCTTTTTCTGACTCAGTATTAGAGATGTTTTAAAGCCAGCAAAATAAAACATATAAATAAGTTTATTTACATTGAACTTATTTTTAATGTGCATAAAAGAGAAATACAGTGTTAAAAGCAAATTGCATTTTTAATTGCCACCAACCTCTACATACATGACAAATTGCATGCAAATTAGATTTACATTGAACAGGTATGTACATACTAAGTTGATTCTGACAAAATTCCATAGAAGTGGATCAGTGAGAATGCACAGAGGCAGCTACCTCCCTAGCTAACAGCATTATGTGTTGGCCTGAAGCAGTAAGTTCAAATTTAAGATTATGTTAGTGCCAGCTGAGTCTCAAGAGTGAGCCTGAATTGGAATAGGGGATTAGTTTAGACATGTTCTTCACATACTCATGTTCAGCAGCCTGCCAATATTTACAGCTTCTATGTTATAGAATACTCATGGGCTTCTCCTCAAAGATTTGCATATCAACCTTGGTCAGGTAAGTTTAAGAGAAACATATGGCTACATGTATTCCTGGGAGCCCACAGTCACAATTCCAGCATCCATTGGACCACTCTATTCTAAAAGGCAGTTGCTTGTACTAACCATTCCTTATAATAATATGCAAAGAAGTAAGTCACTTAGGGTGTAGTTTGCTTCTTGGAGGCATGCGTTGGTATATATCAAAGGCTCAAGAGAAAGAGGTTTTGTTTATGGACTATGACCTTACTTTGTGTTAGAGAATTTAGGTGCTTAGTATTGGAACAGATTGTAAAACTCATGTCTTTTATTATTTTCTATATTTTTTTCATATTTTAGCTACGGATACAAAAGATGTGAAAATTAACAAATTACTACATTTCAAATCATTTTTAATTTGAAAGTATCATAAACATAAAATACCTTATTGGTTAAGGACTGGAAGATAATACTTTAGAAATTAAAAAAAAAAAAAAACACTCAGTTTTACCTGTGACTATTTTTAAAAAGTATGGAAAATTAGATTACTCTGGAAAATGTAAAATAAAGTATGCTTCATTACTACATAATTTGGAATGACAATGGCACAATTCTTATTCTCAAAATATTGCTGCATTCAGACATAAAAAATGTAAGATTATTATATTGCACAGATATTTTTATTCCTTCTAATATTAGGGTTGAATATCAACCAGTGAAAAAAATCTTTATGAATTTCTATGTTAGATGCTTCTGATATTCTATTTCCCTGACAACCCATATTCAAAGACTATAAGGAGGTAAGACTGCATAATGCATTTTCTAAAATAGCTTTGTCTACCAAAGCAAAACCTCCTAAAATGGCCTTAAACTTGAAGATAATAACACATTTCATTTATGTCCTCAGCTTTCAAGTACCAATTTTATATTTGCTTTATAATGTTAAATTGAAGGTTTACTGTTTAAAAGAATATTTTTAAAAATGGAAGGGGAGGGAAAGAAAAGAATGGGGGAGAAAGAAAACTACGTTCTAAATGCAAATTCACTCAGATACATTGTTCCATCCACAAACTCCTTCCCATTAAAATAACACATCATTTTCTACCTACTCAAAGTGTCATTACTGCCTTCTTATTTGAATTAAATATAGGTCAGCTCATGTTTGTAAAATTATGAAAACCCTACAAATATATGATGTATAATTTCACTTGTCCACTAGAGTGCACTATTGTAATCTCATGAACATGACAGAAATGTGTCGATGTTTTTTAATGTGTATAAAAGAGAACTACAGTGTTAAAAGCAAATTGCATTTTTAATTGCCACCAACCTCTAAATACATGACAAATTGCATGCAAATTAGATTTAATTTACCTTATGTTTTATAGGTTCACAAAAGGCTTTTAAAAAGTATTATGTTTGAAAGCACATTCTCTATTTTTCCCACTATCAGCATCCCAATAACAAGTCTTTTTTTTCTTCCTTCCTTCCCTCTTTCCTTCCTTCCTTCCCTTCTTTCTTTCTTTCCATTCTTTCTTCTTTCTTTCTTTCTTTCTTTTTATTTCCCTTTCTCTCTTTCTTTCTCGTCTTCTTACAGTCTTTCTTTTTCATCTCTGTCTCTCTCTCATTCTTTCTTTTCACTCTATCTCTCAGAACATGTCTCTCTCTCAGAACATAAAAACACGAAAGAAAAACAGCGGCCACTTTGGGGATCAGGTATATGGTGTTCACCCATGGGTATAATATCTTCCTTTTGATTTAAATAGAAAAGAGACACTTGCTCATTTAAGTTACTCTCCACTGCAACCCTCCTATCTGACAATGAAAGTGTATAATGAGTTCTATAGCCATAATAGGGAAGGACGATGCATATCCTGCAGCAGGAAAGGAGAAAGAAGAAAAATATATAACTCGTCCCAGTGAGCAAATGAATCATAGAAACTAGAATGGAAAGGACCTTCAAATGCATTGAAGGCTATAGCTTAGGGAAAACACAGTTTCACTCATGTTTATTTCAGATTCCATCGCTTAGCATTTACACTGTTCTTCCAGCAATAGCTCTCTTTCCCCTTCCCACATGACACACATCCCATAATTGTCTGTGGTAGCTTTTTCCTCAGCTCAAATGAGATTGCTTTGAAGGCTAAGTTCACACACTAGAGTAATTAACTACATAATTAGTCTAGAGTGAATCTTATATTGTCTTCTATGATACCTTCCTATTCCCCATCATGTCACTTGATCAAAGCTGCCACTATTTCTAATACCCAAATCAGGAAATTTAAGAGGCTGATTTATCCAGCCAGAAGGGGGAAAATGAAAGAGCTAGAAACATTCTTTTTCACAGAGGAATCTGAAAATAGTTGAGGGCTGCAAAACAGACATTAGAATGAACATCTTTTCACATATGTAAAATGAAGGTTTTGGGGAATTGTAATTATCAGCCTAAGTCACTACAGTTTATACCAGTGATTTCAACAGTATAGTCTCTGGACCTGCAGCTTTATTATCACCTGGAACTTGCTAGAAATGCAGGAAATTCTTAGGCCCCACCCACAAATACTGAATCAGACACTCTGGAAATGGAGCCCACTGATCTAAGTCTTAACAAGCCCTCGAGGGGATTATAATGCACACTAGAATTTGAGAACCATTGATTTATACTGTTAAAAGATTTAATAAAAAACTAAAATCAAGATTCTCATACAATTTTCAATAATCATGTGTCAGTTTACTTAGGTCACTAATGAGGAGAGTGGTAGGATGTTACAATCAGCTCAAAGGAGAACTCAAATAACTACACATATCTAGGCAATAAAAGATGCTGAAATAAATTTACATAGATGCAAGACTGTTCTTTCCACAGGGTGATAATCAATTGCATTCCACCAAGCACAATCTATTAGCCTTTCTATGGTGCATTTATAAAATTGTTGGTCTTCAGCCAGGTGCAGTGACTTACACCTATAATCCCAGCACTTTGGGAGGCCGAGGTGGGCAGATTAGCTAAGATCAGGAGTTTGAGAACAGCCTGGCCAACATGACGAAACCTGTCTTTACTAAAAACACAAAAATTAGCCGGGCGTGGTGGCAGGAGCCTATAATCACAGCTACTAGAGAGGCTGAGGCAGGAGAATCGCTTAAACCTATAAGGCAGAGGTGGCAGTGAGCCAAGATCGTGCCATTGCACCCCAGCCTGGGTGAAAAGAGTGAAACTCAGTCTCCAAAAAAAAAAGTATTGGCCTTTGACAACAGAGTTGTTAAGTAACCAATGGCACTTAGGGAGAGGCACCCTACTTAGGACAGTAATTTTGTTTTCTCGCTCGTTTGCCCATTTCAACATCTTTCACATGTTTTTTTCTGGCAATCTACATAACTTATACTTCCCAAAGGCTAATTATGGTTAAACATCCTTCGTCCTGAAAGTTCTGAGTCATGCCAGCTCAACATACTCATTTTAAGCCCATGACTCAGTCTTGTTCCCAATTTATCTCTGTTAATCAATTAGTTAAGACAACATGGGAGTGAAAGAGATGATTTGTCTTATTTTATAGTTACTATGTGAACATTTTATTGCCCTAATAATTAATATGTTAAGAAAAGACTATGAAAATAGAACACCATTCTTTTGAATTTTTAGTATAACCAATAAATTGATGTCATTTTCAGCTTATGTGCATGGAAGTGAAATTCTGCTCATTTAGCAGTAGGAATCTACTGTACCAAATACAGCAAATACACTTATATATTATTCTATGTAACAAGGTCAGTTCTGCAAAGAATTGTGTAATTTCAGCAAAATTCAACTGTTCCACTTCTGTCAAAGTTTTAACCAGTTCATACTGACATAGGTAGTCAAGTTATAAAACTGAACCTATCAATACGAGAGAAAATAAAGCATGTCTCATCCTTTCCTAAGAAACAGATGTTCCACTATATATCAGTTGTCAATGTCAAATTGGGTTTAATTATACTTTTAAAACACCTATTAATGAAAAAAAAGAGTAATAAAATATAGTATAGTAAGAGAAAAATGTTATGAAGAGCAAAAAGAGAAATCATGGGGTTTATGATCTAATCTATAAACACCTAGTTGGTGAACCTTGGAAATATTTTAACTTCCTTCAGTCCTAGCTTTCACATCTTTGAACTGAACAAATATCTACTATATGGCAGAATATCACATATGTAATAAGAGACTCATCAGTTCTAATACAAAACATATTAACATCATAAGTACTTGATGACAAATATATAAAACTTGGTAAATTATGGTCCAAAAGCCCTACAGCATTCAGATATTGAATCTGAGGTACGAGGGTAGGTGAAAAGTACTCCACACCTCTTGCAATGTAGCAATACCAGCTAGTTCCGAGGTAACTAGGCTGTGAAACATCTATTACAGGTAGCAGTACTGAGGGAAAGCAAAAACAAAAAACAAAAGCAACACCTCAGAATCTCTAGCTTCCAGTGGATAGTCCTCAAATTACCAAGTTCAAAGAGCATGACTATTGGCCAATATTATGACTAAAAACCTTCTCTCACAGCTATTAATAGAACACAATAGTAAAAACACACCAAATGTGTTCCTTAACTCTTCGTAAGTTTTCTGGGCTTTTTTTTTAGAGTGCTTTTCTTAGCATGCAATGAATGTCCTTCCTTTGTTCTTCATTTATTTAGGTTGTTTTTAGTCTTCAATGCATAATTTAAAAGACTTTTTTTTTTTCACTTTTTCTCTCTTATCCTTATCAAAATTATTTCTCTTTGCTTCTCTTAAAAATTCTATATACCAAAAATTGGCTTTTATTTAATTCTGCATTATAGTAAAGTGAGTTGTTTTGAGGGGCATGACAATGCTGTATTAACTTAAAACCCTTAATACCCAACAGAGTACTTGAACCTTAATTAGTTGTACAACAAATGTTTACTAAATTTGAATAATAGATATTACGATACGCAGACTACCTCAAAAAAGGTGAAAATCATGAGAAGACTTAAATCAAATCTGTCTAGACATTCTGTTTTTTCATGTCGCTGAAGGCAAGAAAACGTATTTATCTCTGATATCTACTTTTGTCTTCCAATGAAATTGAACTCCTTTCCATCAGGGAATTGTGGTTAATGGTCTATTATTTTTAAGCACCATCATCACAAATTCTACAAGCTTGACTCTCTCCAAGAAGCTCAGAGTAGGTTTGGTCTTATTATATCCCAAACATCCTCCCTCTTACAAAAGGGGAGATGCATTTTAGAGACATTAAGCAATTAACCCACAAAACCATATGACCAAAACCATATGTCACTCCCAAACTGAGTGACAGGATCATTTATACCCTAAGCCTCAGCGTAATGCTATATACCCATGTAACAAACTTGCACATGTACTCCCTGAATCTAAAATAAAAGTTGAAATTGTTTATTAAATAAATAAATGTTGAATTATTTAAAGAAAACTAGAGTTTCTATTTTAGGGTCTAGGCCAGTATCTTACAAATAAAGGAGAAGGCTGCACTAAATTTAGCAGCTCCACAATTACTTTCCTTAAATTTCCAGTTTACTCAGCCAATAGTGATTTGAATTGTAACATTTAATTAAGAACCAAAGAAATCCAACTAGGTATAAAGAGATGTTTCCAAACATGCACAATAATGTGCCTTGTCTAGAATGCTACACTGTCTCTGGAAATTCTTAGACAAAATCTTCTGCCTAATATTCTGCTGAGACTTGGATTTAAAAAGAAAGAAAGGAAAAGAAAAGGCTGCCTGGCAGAGATCCAGAAACTTATCGTTTCCAGTATACATATTTATTCCCTGAGAAGACAACTCTAATCCAAGGTAACTGGTGCACAGTTGTACAATGTTAGTCAATGGATCCATGGTTGCTTTCTGTTACTGACCACCAGCCCTATAAAAGTCAAACTTTTTGACAAAACAAAATAGCATGCAGGTTTGTCATGGTCAAATGGCTTTGCTTTTCATGCTTTGAAGCAAGAACTCCATTAGGCTTATTTTTTCCTGGGAGAAGGCCTATTTTATTTGTTTGCACCAGTAGACCATTTGATTTTTGTTACAGTGCTCTTACCATTTTCAGTACAAATAAAATCGAATTTTTGGTCTGATACATTTGTGTTCCCTAGGGCCCAAGAGAAAATACTCTTTTTAAAAATTTTCTTGGCTACATGTTGCTGTAGTTATAAATACAAACCTCAAATATCAACCAATTTGTGAAAGAGCTGTAAGGTTCAGACAGAAGGACTGCAAAATTCAGTCAAGAAACAAAGCAATATAATAGCCCTGTTATTGCTCCTTAAATGCTTTCCCAAAGAAACTGGAAAAAATATTAACTCCAGATGGATTAAAGACTTGAACCTAAGACCTAACATCAAAAAAACCTTAAAAGTAAACCTAGTCAAAACCAGTGAGGATATAGGCATAGGCAAGGACTTCATGACAAAAACACCAAAAGCATTGGCAACAAAAGCCAAAATAGAAAAATGGGATCTAATTAAACTCCAGAGCTTCTGCACAGCAAAAGAAACAATCATTAGAGTGAACCAGCAACCAACAGATTGGGAAAAAATTTTTGCAATCTACCCATCTGACAAAGGACTTATATCCAAAATCTACAAAGAACTAAAACAGATTTACAAGAAAAAAAAACAAGCAAGCCCATTCAAAAGTGAGTAAAGCATATGAACAGATGCTTTTCAAAAGAAGACATACATGAGGTCAGCAAACATATGAAAAAATGCTTATCATCACTGGTCATTAGAGAAATGCAAACACAACTACATTGAGATACCATTTCATGCCACTTAGAATGGCGATCATTAAAAAATCTGGAGACAACAGATGCTGGAGAGGATGTGGAGAAATAGGAACACTTCTACACTGTTGGTGGGAGTGTAAATCAGTTCAACCATTGTGGAAGACAGTGTGGCGAGTCCTCAAGGACCTAGAAATAGAAATTCCATTTGACTCAGCAATCCCATTACTAGGTATATATCCAAAGGATTATAAGTCATTCTATTATAAGGACACATGCACACATATGTTCATTGCAGCACTGTCTACAATAGCAAACACCTGGAACCAACCCAAATGCCCATCAATGATAGACTGGACAGGGAAAATGTGCACATATACACCATGGAATACTATGCAGCCATAAAAAACGATGAGTTTGTGTCCTTTGTAGGGACATGGATGAACCTGGAAACCAGAATTCTCAGTAAACTGACACAAGAACAGAAAATCAAACACCACATGTTCTCACTCATAGGCAGTTGCTGACCAATGAGAACACATGGACACAGGGAGGGGAGCATCACACACTGAGGTCTGTGCAGGTAGGACTAGAGGAGAGACAGTGGGGGCTAGGGAGTTGGGAAGCAATAACATGGGGAGAAATGCCAGATATAGGTGATGGGGATGGAGGCAGCAAACCACATTACCATGTATGTACCTATGCAATAATCCTGCATGTTCTTTACATGTACCCCAGAACCTAAAGTGCAATAAAATATATATATATATATATATATATATATATATATATATATATATGAAAAGAAAAGAAAAACAAAGAAAAAAAGAAAAACATTTTTTCAGTACTTAAGAAAATAAAGGAAATTAATCATGACCAATTTTACTGGAGGAGGGGGCTGAGAAAGCTGGTATCTATTTCCAACCAATTTCTTCTTTATTAGTATTTCTTTGATGTTACTGGTATCTCAAAGCAAATTAAGGAACTGTGAAATTTCCTTAAGAAATCATTTTGGAGATAGCACAAAGGTAGCCAAATTTTATCATCCACAAATGTTCAGATTATTCGATGCTAATATCTTCCAGCAAAATGTCATTTCCCATGGAACTCAAAGTGAAATATTTGTTCCTAGTAAAGTGAATAGTCTATTTAGTGGATTGTTGGTCTTTTTGGCAATTCTCCAGGATACTTTTTTTTCTTTTTAAAGGCAACGATTTTGGTACAGCTCTTTAAAAAGGCCACAATAAAAAAATATCTTGTTATGTTTATTGTTTATTGTCTTGAATAATAAACAAGTTTGTTATTGCCAATAAAGCTTCACTATTCACAACTCAAACCACTGTCCTGTAGTTATACTTATCCATTTGCACAAAAAGAAGCAGTGGCAAATTTAACACCCATTTCAATGGATTCCTGATTTACAACTGTGGTTCCTTCTCTTGAGGAGAGGCTCCTTAACCACTTCATTAATCAAAGCCATTTATTATAATTTTATTTATAATTTCATTACCAAGTTTCAAAAAATCTATGCATAATCACGTATATGAGTCATTTCAGCATGGCTTGATACTTAGTAGCTCTTTTCAAGGAATAAGGTGAAATGGAGTAGCTCAAAAGTGTTATTTTTAACATGAAATCATGCCTCAATGGGGGGACTTCCTACTGCATAGCTTATTCTCCTTGGCACTAGCATGTACCATAGCTGCCTTTAAACTTCTTCAATATAATATGCCTCAAGGACCAAAAAGGTGCCAGATTTCCCTAAGTCTGAGATACTCAGGGCAGGACACACTCTTGGACACTTTCACTAAACAAAAGCAATTTTTTATTCTTTTATTGTTGGGTGCTTGTTTTTGCTTTTGGATTGTTGCCGGTTTCAATACTACTGTGTTTACTCATATATTCTTGAAGATTTCACAATATTTGTACTGTCTCATGTTCCTTAAGTCTCTGAATGCTAGAGTAAAATATATCTTATGGAAATCTCCTCGCCTAAACTGTGCTTTGATGTAAGAGTTGGTTGTCCCTCTAGGAAAAAAAAAAAAATAATAGCTTAGGCTTCAGAAGATGTTCTCTAGAGCGCATTCCTCTCCAAACGAGAAAAAGAAACTTGGGCATTCGGCTGTGCTTATGAGGACAATGTTGGCGGCACTATTCTCTCCAAGTAAGTACTAAATGGATGGTCCAGGATAAAATTAGGATTGCAGTGCTTGGCACTGTGAATCTAATGAAACAAAATAATAAAAATCCTCTGTTTCCTACCAGTTTATAAATCCATAGTTTCTTTGGAGGAGAGCAGTACCACTTACCTCCTGTTACTTCAGTTTGGCAAATGAAGCTCTCTCCTAGCTAGATTTGTTATTTTATTGTATTGTGTGCTAACAGTAAATAGCTAAAATTATAACAGTACCTGTTTCTAAAGAGGCTCACAGATTTTATGAACTGTCATCAGTTTTCAAAAATATTTTCCCCAATGTCATACATCTTCACAGAGCATTGATGTAATTTTAATTTTACTCATGTGGAAACTTAGACACAAAAGGAAAATAAGCAATGAGATATCTAATAATTTTAATACTAGCATTTAAAATTGACTGCTTTTTATATGTCAGCACTTACATACATGATTATTAATCCTGAGAATGTGAGGTGGTATTGTTATCTCCTGTTAACAGTTAAGTATCATTATACTTAGGAAGGATTAGAGACTCAGAAGGTAGGTCATTTGGCCAACATCACTTCATTATATAATGGTAAAGCTGTAATTCAAATCAAAGCCTTTTTTACTCTAAAGACTATGGTTTATCATTATTCATTACTCATATCCCTATCTCCCACCCCAACAGCACAAATGAGATAGATGCAGTGATGACCTAATAAATGTTTAATAACTATGTTTCTAGATGAAAAAACAGGATTGTAGGATTTGCCATTCTCTCTGGTGTAAACACTCCCATTAGGGTCAATTTCAAGCTACTCATGTGATGTTACTGAACCTGAAGCTGGGAAGAGACGGCTCTTGGGATTTTATGCTAGCTGACTCTAGCACCATACTGAATCTCAATTCAAACTTTTCCTTCTATATTTCTGATATAACCCTGAGTTCCTTTGCGCTAGGTCTTCCAGTTCTGGTAAAAAAAAAAAAAAAAAAGAATGGATTCGACAGGTATATTTAAATTATCAACACATCCAGGAACACTGAATTTATAGTTTTTTGCTTTATGAGAAGGACAATTGGATGCAGCAGAAAGCATATCAGACAAAGAGTACAAATTGATCTCCTTATGTTCCAAATCTACCACTTGCTAGATAAGTGAATGCAGAAAATATGGTGAAAAGCCTTTACTTTCCTGGAACTTGGCTTTTTCATCATAAAAATGAATATAGTAACCCTATATTAATTGCCTTCAAGGTGAGTATCATATAAGATAATCCATGCTGAAGTATTTTATATATAAAAATGTGAAGAAGATATAGAGTGTAAATGATATTGGTGATACTCTCCTGGTCCTCTGGATTGGTCTGCAACACATTCCATGCTCTTTTACCCACAAACTACTTAATTTCATCTGCACAGTATGAGAAAAAACACAGAGTTTCCAGAGGCAAGAAATACAATGGAAAGGGCTGTGTTTTCAACCACCAAACCATATTCACTGCTCTTTCTTCAGCTTCTTTAGGTTTGTGGGAATTCACCTAGGATGGTGGCAAAATATTAACAGATAGTTACAGGTTATAGGAAAGAACCTCCTTGTAAGGCTGAGGGGTTTGCATTAGTTTCAGTGGAAGTTTTGGCTGAAAACAGTAGAAACTTTCTTAACATTTAGTTAATGAGAAAAGCAAATAGTTAGAGTTTGTGTGGGACTTTATCTGAATAACTCACTAACCTTGGTGCCATATGGCCCTCTCAGAGGGAGATCGAAGGGGGATTACCCATTAATGGTGTTTATTCTGGGTCCCGGAAACAAAAACCTTTATCCTTCATAAAACCACTCTTTTAATCATGTTAATTATCCACAAGCTTGTTGACTTAGATCCTCCGTTTTAAATCTATACTGAATAAATGTGAGGAGGAACAGTGAATAGGGGTCCCTTAGCTGTCATTGCTCTTTGAGAGCAGCTGACGACCTCACTAGCCCACTCAATTCACTGGACTGCTCATGTGAGTCTATTTATTCATCCGTTGCTGAGTCAGGGTTTGCAGGACAGAATTCCGCAGGTGGAGATCAACGTCTCATAAGTTAATACATAAAAATTGATATAACCACCAGAGCTTTTGATGTATGTTTACTCTGTGTCTATTACGTCTGCTAGTACTGAACCAGCATTTTTATTACCAAGTTGGACCAGGTGGAAGGCCACTAACAGTGAAAAGAGAGCGAAATGCCAAGAAGAATGAGCACAGAAATATACTCTCCCTTTTTTGCACTTTGTTTACTACACATGTTGCCTTTGTATTTTTGGCCCTTTTAAATGCACCCAACATTTCTACAAAGAAGAAATGATATTTGAAATAAAAGCCATCCTGTGCTTTTGTAGACTGCCTTCAAACTTCTTTCAAGTTCAGCTTATTCCAACAATATTAGCCAGTTTGTTGATCACTATAATCTTAACCCATCAGCAAAATTAGTTCTTTGTCCTCTTTTGGCTGCCAGATCCTATTCGGCCTTTTGGATTTGGCAGCTTGGCTTCATTGTATCAACCCATGGTTTCTTCACGAAATGGCTTTCATTATTCTGCCTATCCCTGTGGCATTGTGCAACTTCCATTTATCTGACAGGGAAGGGAGATAAGACATTTCCCCCAGTCTTCTGAACAGATACAGGCTGGAGAGGACAACCCAGACTACAAGAACCCCAGACCACAAGAAGGCAACAAGGTCAATGAGTCTCATTACTAAGCAGAGTACAAACAAGAAGTTGCTCCCTTTGTGATATTCGATCACAATTCCAGGAGTTTGAGCACCTGCAGGAATCAGGCTGTGAACATTAGCCGCTTGCTGGTTTGTACTGCTATACTATGCCAGGCTCCCTACTGGAGTTGGATTTTCTCCTCTGCATACCTTTCCAAACTGCCTGACCATTTTTCAATTGTGAATAGCTCCAGTGGAGTTGCTCCCAGGATTTCTCTAGAGAAAATAATGCTTTTTCTTTCTCTCACAAAACCAGATACAGTTATTCAGAATTATGGTGCGCAAGTCTAGTGTTTGATCAGTTAGCTTAACACTCAACCTAATTATCCACTGAGACTGGCCTTTGACCTCAGTACAAAAGAATTTCAGTTTTCAAATTAAAAAAAAATAAAAAGTAGTTCATATGAATAATGACTCATATTCTCAGTTTCAGGGGAAAAAACAGAGATAGTCAGAATCAGGAATCATATGCCTTGACAATTATGACAATTATGAAATGAACAAGCTGATATGTGTTGATATGTTTCTATATCTTGCTTCAATTTTTTTCTTCTTTTTTATAATTAATGCCTACTAAATTAGGTATTCTGTAAAGGAAGAGATCCTGTGTATTTGATACTTAGCACACATAGTATAAATGATGCTTTAGGATACTTTTTCAAAATACGTCCCATGAATACACTGATTATTGTTAAAACACATATTCTTGTGGTGAAACAAAGACCTATTGATTCCAAATTTTTAGTGTGAAGCATGGGAATGTGAAGGATTCATAATAACAAAAAAAGGTAATTCCCTTGCTCCATAGAAAAGGAAATTACTAATATAGGACTAATATGTGGGTCAGTTGGGTACAGAGAGGAAACCAGTTATTATGCTGGCTCTTCTGGCTTAGGCAATAAACTGTCCCTTTTATCCATATTTTTGTCCATTGCACCATTTTTGACCCCTGCAGCTTTTCAAGCTTTTTCTTTCCCTCTTTACTGTTTATTTTAATTACTTAAAGAGAATTCAAAGAAATGACAAAGTCAAAGAAAGAGGATTATAAAGTTTATTTCTAACCTTTGTATGTACCTCTTAATAAAATTAATTATAGATTGTAATTTCTTTAAGTTGGATCTAGCATTTTTGTAGCATTAAGAGTAATGTTTAGCACAATAATATATGCATTTCTATGAAAGATTTTCAGTTGTTTAAATGAGAAATGCTGTGATAGAAAGTAACACTAAGAATAATTAAAACATACATAAATTAACAGCATTATAGTTGAGTAAAATTAAAACATAATCAGTTATGGAGAACATAAAATCACATTACTATATACTTAAGAAAATATTTTGCTTTGTATTTTTCAAAAAGTTAGGAAATCAGTCTTTACATCAATGTTTCTTGTTAAAATGACGTTTTCAATTACTATTTAGTAAGTTTTACCATGTGTGAGACTCTGCCCTGGCTACTATCTTATATATTATAGCTAATTTTTAAGCCATACTGTTAGGAAGAGATTATTATTACCTCATTTTGTAGATTAAAAAAAATAGAGCTGGTTGGGGTAGTTCACACCTGAATCCCAGTACTTTGGAAGGCCAAGGTGGGTGGATCATCTGAGGTCAGGATTTCAAGAACAGACTGACTGACATGGAGAAACACCATCTCTACTAAAAATACAAAATTAGCTGGGCATGATGGCACATGCCTGTAATCCCAGCTGCTAGGGTGGCTGAGGCAGGAGAATTGGCGAACCCAGGAGGTAGAGGTTGAAGTGAGCTGAGATTGTGGCATTGCACTCTAGCCTGAGCAACAAGAGTGACACTCAATCTCAAAAAAAAAAAAAAGTCATGAATCCACAAAAATCCCTAGAACTAACAAGCAAGTGTAGCAAGTTTCAATTGATATTCCCAAGATGTCAATTTTCCCCAACATGATCATAAATTTAACACAATTATCATCCAAATCCAAGCAAGATATCACGCCTGTAATCCCAGCACTTTGGGAGGCCAAGATGGGAGGATCACGAGGTCAAGAGATAGAGACCATCCTGGTCAACATGGTGAAACCCCATCTCTACTAAAAATACAAAAATTAGCTGGGCATGGTGGCACGTGCCTGTAGTCCCAGATACTCGGGAGGCTGAGGCAGGAGAATTGCTTGAACCCAGGAGACGGAGGTTGCGGTGAGCCGAGATTGTGCCATTGCACTCCAGCCTGGGCAACAAGAGCGAAACTCCATCTCAAAAAAAAAAAAAAAAAAAAAAAAAAAAAGATATTTTGTATATATGGACAACCTGATTCTTGATTGTAAAATGTATGGAGAAAGGCAGAAGGGATAGGATAGCCAGCACAACGGTGAACATGAGGAACAAAGTTATATGACTTACCCTACTTGATTTAAAGACTTACCATAGAGCTACTATAACCAAGTCAGTGGGATTTCGGTGAAAGAATATAAACATATCAATGGAGCAGAATAGAGGGCTCAGAAATAGATCTACACAAATATAGTCCACCCATCTTTGAAAAAAGAGTAAAGGCATTTCAGTGGAAGAAAACTGTTACCACAAATGGCGCTGAAACGTGTATGTCCATATGCCAAAAAACAAACAAGGAAAGCAACTAGACATAGAACTAATAACTTTTTTAACTCACAACTCAAAAATTAACTACAGGAAGGATTATAGGCCTAAACGTAAGATAAAACTCTAAAAATTCTAGAATAAAACAGGAGAAAATTTACGTGACTTTTGATTTGGTGATGAGTCTTTAGGGATGACACCATGAGCATGGCCTAAGAAAAAATTGGTAAGTTGTAAGAAGAAAAAAGTTAACCATAGACTGGCAGAATATATTTGCAAATTACATGCCTAATAATGGGCTTGTATATAAAATACATATAGAATTCTTACATTCAACAATAAGAAAATTCATCAATAAGAAAAGCAAGCCATTCAAAACATATGCAAAAGATATAGGTGGCAAGTAAGTATATGAAAATATGTTCAATATATCCCATCAGGGGAATGCAAATTAAAACAACAATGAATCATCATTATATATCTAGCAGAGCAGCTAAAATCTAAAAAAATTTGATAACATCAACTGCTAGTGAGGATATAGAACAACATGAGATTGTGGCATTGCACTCTAGCCTGGGCAGCAAGAGTGACACTCAATCTCAAAAAAAAAAAAAAGAAAAGAGTCATGAATCCACAAAAAATCATTGCTGGTGGAAAGTCAAGATGGTACATGCAGTTTGGAAGACAGTTCTGTAGTTTTTTACAAAGCTACATGAAGTCTTACCATACAATCCAGTTATCACATTTCTAGTTATTTACTAAACCGATGTGAAAATATGTAGTCCCCTAAAATGTACACAAAAATGTTTAAAGCAATTTTATTCATAACTTCCTTAAACTGGAAGCAACCAACATGTCCTTCAGTAGGTGAATAGACAAGCAAACTGTGGTATAGCCATAGAGTAGAAAACTTCAATTATAGAAGAAATAAACAAGCCATACAAAACATAGACTACTACATTTTACTAAGTGAAACAAACCAGTCCAAAATGCTGACAGGTAAAACTACAGCAATGGTAAAGAAATCGGTGGTTATATGGGGGTTAGCAGAGAGGAGAAAGTTGAATAGATGAAGCCCATAAGGTTTTAGGAAGTGAAACTTTACCTTATGATATCGTATATCATATTGGTAGATGTGTGGCAGTATGCACTTGTCAATATTCATAGAACTTCACAGCACAAAGAGTGAACCTTAACAGGCTAATTAAAAAATTTATATTTAAAATATAATATTAAAATTATATATATATATATATATATATATATATATATATATATATATAGAGAGAGAGAGAGAGAGAGAGAGAGAGAGAGGAATTTGTGGGAAACCAGGATGGAACGCAGACTGTAATGTAAGAGTGATTGTATTACAAATTTATGAAACAATCTCACTGAAGGGTGTGGGGTGAGCAGAAGCTGCTGACCTAAGTAACCTAGGAAATGAATGTTGTCTCTAAAATTAAAAGCAAAGGAAATTTCACAAAAATACTATACTATAAAGTTGTCTGTCACTGTCATAGCTAAGAGGGGCCTACAGAGACATGATAATTAAAAATGGTATTCTGGATGGGATGGTAGAATAGAGACATGATATTAGGTAAAAATTAAAGAAATCCAAGTAGGAGGCACTTTAGTTAATAAAGTTGGTTGCTGACTAGTTCCCCTGCCTGTTCCTCTGCTGTTGAGTACTGTGGTCTTCCTACTCTGAGGGAAGAGGCCTCATCAGCATGCATTGGATCATGCCTCATTTCTACATCGTTGACGGCTGCCAATAGTTGAGGAACTACAAGCCTCTTATTGGCAAGATCTAGATTATTCAACTAGATGATGTCACATTTATCCCCTACTCCCTTTCGTGAGTGAACCACTGTATTGGGTTCAGATGATTTTTGAAAGATTTTTCAATAAGAGACTAATTTTATTAAAATATCCATGCAAACTTTGGCGTAAATTTTATGGACAAAACTTTTTGAAACCAGCATAGGTAAAAAATTAAATGGAAGAGAAATTTCAATTATTCTTGCTAAGAGGTAAAGTGCACATAAAATACTGTGGTGCTTATAATCATGTTTATGATCACCAACTAAATATCCTCCAGGGTGAACCTTTACCTCGTGTAAGCTGTCACAGAATTTGCGAGGAGGTATTTCAGATACCACACCCCCCCACCAAATTCAGTTATTCAAATTGTCTACTCAATTCTGCTGCTGTTTACTGGATAGAATCATGGCATCATAAAATATTTGGCTCCTCTCATTGGCCTGCCTATGTGCCATTTAAGACCATGGGCCAGTTGGCTTCTTTTTCATCTCTGCAGGCTCCTATAGTGGCCTGAGAACATTTAGATAACTATAATATCCACAGCAAAGCAAAATAGGCTGTAGTTTGTCAGCCCAAATCCAAAGCCCCTGCCATGTCTAGAAACACAGAAATAAAAGAATATGGCTCTACTCCAGTCCCTCATCACGCACCAATGTATTCAGGGTGTTATTGGCTCAGTTTGGATCTCTGGAACTTCTAAAGCTGCCAGAGGAATAGTACTTTTATCCTTTTTAAAAGGTGTGAGAACTTTAGAGGATCTGATTAATGTTTTGGATGCTCTTTTCAGAAAAAAATAATGCACAGACACACTATATTTTTCACTTGATTTCATGATGTTTTCTCTGATCCCTCTAAAGCCCATGGATAGCAGTTAATGTCACCAGTTTTTGAGGTTATTCAGAAATTCTTCTGTACCAGCTCTGGTTTAGAGGAAAGAGTGGGCTCCTGTGAGCTTCCTGCACATGTTGTGCATTCAGCTTATGTTTCCAAACCAGGGTAGTGGGAGGGAAATGATAAGCTATGCTGAAGCACACGTAGTATATATAGCATCAATCTGAAGCCATCTGAAATGCTGTAATACAGCCACCATTTCAGGCCTCCAGTGATGATGGAAGCGTTGTTTCCCTAAACCTCTTCTGGAGGATTTTTATATCTCCAGGAGTTTTTGAGCTATTTTACTTAGTCAAATGATTTAGCCTTTCTTTCCTTTCCTTTCATTAAGTGAGGAGATAGGTAGGGGAAGAGAGAGAAAAAGAAACGTTGAATAAATCCCAAATTTATATATTCATTCTCTGAATATATACTAAGTGGATTTAATGGACAAATAAGCTATTGATGCAAATATTAATATATGTATCACATTAAGATTTCCAGTGGGTTATATTCATCTCTACCAACAAATAAAATACAGTGAAATAAAGCTTGTATCTTTTGTTGAGTACTTGCAATACCCACATTTATTTTTTATGACTGAAAACCTGCTTGTTAAAGGAGAGGTCCCCCACCAAAGGTGCATAATGATTATCTTTTTTTTTTTTTTTTTTTTGAGACAGAGTTTCACTCTTGTTACCCAGGCTGGAGTGCAATGGCGCGATCTCAGCTCACCACAACCTCCACCTCCTGGGTTCAGACAATTCTCCTGCCTCAGCCTCCTGAGTAGCTGGGATTACAGGCACACACCACCATGCCCAGCCAATTTTTTGCATTTTTTTTAGTAGAGACGGGGTTTCACCATGTTGACCAGGATGCTCTCGATCTCTTGACCTCGTGATCCACCCGCCTTGGCCTCCCAAAGTGCTGGGATTACAGGCTTGAGCCACCGCGCCCGGCCACGCATAATGATTATTAACTACAAACAAAAACTTAGTAAATTATTTGATATCTACTTTTTTCCCATTTTACTTTTATAGTCTCCAGGATAATTTTAAGTAAAAAACAGATTCAAAACATATCGAAGCCAACTATGAAAATAAATGTACTTACTTGATTGCATGCTCATTCATTTTCACAGTACTTCTCATTTTGTTATTGACATAACTTTTTATAATTTACTTAATTTATATACTTTACTTTATGAAATTAATATTTTATATTAATTCATCATTTATTTATTGTTATGAGTATGGGAGATTTTCATTACTTTTGTTCACTGATAAATCACAAGTGTCTAGACAGTACTTTGTACACAGAAGGCACGCAATAAATATTTGTGGAATGAATACATTATTGTTTACATCTTTGTTTCTCTCATTTTTTAGGGTGCAGGGGGGAAATTGGTTGTGTTAAGGATAAAAGTTAGTTATTATATAAGACATACAATTCAAGGATCTTTGTAAAATTAAAGCTCTAGGGTCTACCTTAAATTTTAACCATACTAATTTAACAAATAACCAAGGGCTGAGGTTCTTTCATTTCTAGAATCATCTATCCATGATATCTGCTTCATCTTCTATAGCAGTATGTTATTAATATGTTTTCTTCTACATAAATGCTTTGAAGTCTTCATATTCACACTTTTCTTTCTGTGGAGTAGCAAAAATATTCTACTCACATTATCTCTCTGAATCAGTTTAACTAGCAGCCCATTATGAGTTCCTGACAAAAGTTATTAAATTCTGGCCTCAATACCTCTGTAATGATTACCAGATCTATTCCCTCTTCCAACTGTCACTGCCAACATCTTCATATTCCAATTATTTGTCATTTAAACTACTGTATGTGGCCCTTTCGTTTCTTGAGTTCAGGCTTGAGTGTCTATGTCATCACTGCCTGCTAACTCTATGCCTGTAATCTCCAGTTTTATTTCCAGTACTTCCACATACACTGCTACAAGCTGTCTTCTTGAACCACAGTACTCATTATCCTATAATGCTTAAAAACCAGGTCGGGAGAAAGGATTAAGAGCAGGTCTAAACCTTATCTCTGTGGAAAGATTTTCTCTGATTTACCTTTCTCAGCTATGTTTCTTTGAAAATATAGGAACAGAAAACTGTGTTACTAGGCATCATTGCTTGTTATCTCTGACTGGAGAAATGCATCTGTACTGGGAGGACCGTGAATGGAGATATAGACCCTGAAGGTCTACATGATAAAACTCTACAAAACATGCAGTAAATAAAAAGCCTTAACCTCACTGTTACGGTGCTTCTTGGAAAAAGCATGGCCACTGAGCAGGTCTGTTGGCTCCTCGCACGGGCCGTCATATAAGAGCCTTGCATAGGCTGAAATGACCATCATCTACTGTGGGGTCTTAAAACTGAGCATGCCCCCTGTGCTATCGGGGCAGCAGTGCCAAGACGGCTGTAAGAACTCCAGAGGAAAATGTATTTGATCAAATCATGCTAACATGCACTTCTTCCAGGCTTAAATTCTTTTTTTACACCTAAAGAAGCCTAGTACACATTACAGCTGATGGAGCCCTGTGAACAAGAAGGTCAGTTTGAAACCAAGACCATTGCTGCGTTTGTAGGGTGCGTGTTGCAGCACCAGCACCAATGATTCTTTCATTGCTTATCCATATAGTTTGGTACATACTGTGTCAAACCTGACTTCAACATTATTTTCCTTTTGCTTGCAAAACCAATTCTGATGTCCACAGCTGAAAATAAAACACATTACAACCAGAGACTTACTATAAACACTAAGCAACTTGTGGTTTGCATAAAACTTCACATTCATTTTATTTCTTTCCCACTCCTTATACACAGTGCTTGACAGAATGTTATGTAACAATTATGTGAATGAATTACTGACACAGAAATACCTGTAGCTTTTTTTTTGTAATATTTTATCATCCTTTTCCTGCTCACCCCTTTTACCCATTATCCTTACCATCCCTATCTAAACATGTTACTTTTCTGTAAATATATCACAGGCTTCACATATTTCCAGTAATTCATGCAAATGTACTCTAGCTTCCTAACTTGTGGTTCTCAACATTCATTTGCTTAACATTCACTTGTGAAACTTTTAGAAATGTAGTTTTTTAAACTTTACCTCTAGTATTCTAAAATTAGAGCTAGATTTGGCCTCAGAATCTGCATTTAAAGAGTATGTTTGAGGTAATTCTTACTTTTTTAAACTTTTAGGTTCAGAGGTGTATGTGCAGGTTTTTATACAGGTAAGTTGCATGTCCTGGGGTTTGGTGTACATATTATTTCACTATCCAGGTAATAAGCATAGTATCCAATAGGCGATTTTTCAGTCTTCACCATCCTCGCTTCCTCCTTTCTCAGGTAGGTCCATATGTTTGTCATTCCCTTCTTTGTGTCCATATGTAATCAATATTTAGCTCCCACTTATAAGTAAAAACTTCTGGTATTTGTTTTTCTGTTCTCAAGTTAGTTCACTTACGATAATCGCCTCCAGCTCCATCCATGTTGCTGCAAAGAACATGATCTCATTTTCTTTTTAATGGTTGCCCCGTGGAATCTGCATTTTAAATAGCCTTCTCTGTTAATTTTGGTTTTGGTCATCCACCTACCATAATCTTAGTATTATTATATTCTAAGTAACTTGTGGACACCACATCAATCTTTGTATCTCCTCTACTTTTACAAATAGTAATTGATATATTGTAAATTCTCAATTTGGATGAGAATGAATTATCTACAGAGAAATGACTGCAGATGAAATAATTCCAAGGGCCCTGAGAAATATTAGAAAATAACCTAGTGGATAACTCCAAAGTAAGAAAGAAAGAAAAAAAAATCTTTAAACATAAAGGATAAATCTCTAAACATAACCAAATATCTTATACCAATAATTATGCAAAATCATAGATCTCAAGGTTAGAAAGAAGCCACCCAGGGCCAGGCACAACGGCTCACGCCTGTATTCCCAACACTTTGGGAGGTTAAGGCGGGTGGATCACGGGGTCAGGAGTTTGAGACCAGCCTGACCAACATGGTAAAACCCCGTCTCTACTAAAAATACAAAAATTAGCCAGGCATGGTGGTGTGCACCTGTAATCCCAGCTACTCAGGAGCTGACGCAAGAGAATTGCTTGAACCTGGGAGGCAGAGGTTGCAGTGAGCCGAGATCGCACCACTGCACTTCAACCTGGGTGACAGACAACACAGAGACTCTGTCTAAAAAAAAGAATGCACCCATATAATCCTATCTAGCCCTCTACTCATTGTTGACATCATTAAATATCCCAAACAGGGGTGTGTGGTCATCTAGTATCTTCTTAAGTTTTCAGACAGAGAATTAATCATCATTTACCTACTTCATAATATAGCCTGTATAACAAATCTCCATAGTTCTCTTCTGATTACTCTTTCAAAATTTGCCTCCTAAAAATTTATATTCAATGTTTCTTATTCTTCCTTCTGTAAAATGTCTGCTTCCTCTTTCAGGTGATAATTCTTCAAATATTTTAGAGATTGTTTTAGTATTTTCCCCCTACACATTTCCTCCTGACAACATTAAATATAAGACATGGTTTTCAGACTCCTCACCATCTGGTTGTCTTCTTCTGAAACTTTTCTAGTTGGACATTATCCAGCATAAATCTACTTTCAATCATTAACATGAGTAGAATATTTTTATTCTTTTTTCTTTGAAATTCAAGTGATTACACGCAGATAACTTTCAGATCTTTGTATTTTATACCTGAGTGTATCTGTATTTTAAAACTTAAAATATTCCCTTAAGAGACCAAAAACTATTTTACTGCTATGCCTCCCTCTAAGCTGATTTCAAGTACCCATTCTGGAATGGTAAAAATGGCACTGGCAATCTTCTGAACTCCATGTTTGCAGGTTAAGGTTGTGCCTTCCTGTCTCATCTAGGCTGATCTAATCCAGACGGGCATCCCACTGCAGCTACTCTGATGGCTTTACTCTTCCAGATGGCAAATTCACTGTTGGCCATGTATGCAGGCATTGCATTAAAACAAATGGTAATACTCCTTTTAAACTCAAATATGTATTGGCAGGAATGAAATCCCGAGGCCACCCCTGGGTTGTTGTTGTTTTATTTGTTTTTTTGTTTTTCCCCTTCCCTGAAGCATCCAGGCAGGAGGCACTCCAAAATCAAGAGCCTTTGCTTTTCACATAGCTCTTTTTCACCATGCCACTGCACTGCCACATTGAGTACAGGCATCAAGGATAGCGATTTGGATTTTAATTCTCGCCTTGCTGCCAATACTACGATACTGAATTAAATATGGTACCTTGAAACCAACCCTGATTTCCTTCGTTTCAACTGATTTTTTTTCTCTTAAACCCCAAGATCTTTTACAGCTGTAAATCTTCATGCTAGTTATTTTGTGAGTTGGCTTTGGATACATCAAGTTTCCTTCCCCCACCTTTGTGATGTATACAGAGCAAATGCAAAATCATTCTGAAATCTACTGCCAAACAGGTCTATTGTCACCGACCCTAAAGGATAGGGAGTGCATATAATCACATGTTTACTATGAATAATTGTCAGTGAATACATGAATAAAACTTCAGTGTATGCAAGATAATTCAATCCTTATTTTTTTTTTCACCTTGGTATGCACAACCCCTTCCCAACAGATGTCACTGTCAAATGTGTGGACAGAACAAACAAGGAATTTTTTAAGACCAGAGAACACCACTTAGGAGACAACAAACACAAGCAGAGAAGAAGGGGGAAATTCCACTAATGGCCTAAGCAAAATCTAAGTGCAAAGAGAACAGCATACATTTAAATGATAAGTTAAGAAAGCTCTCTGTAACAGCCTGACTACATATCCTCTAAAGGAAACTAGTTTCAAATCATCATCATTATAGCTGGTAGCACAGAGTAGCAAAGCAGTTCACACTAAAGGAAAATCAGACAGCAGCAGGCAAACCCAAAATAGAAATAGAAGTAATGACAATTTCACCAGAGGACAAAACGCTGTATCTCCTTTATTAGACTAAACCTGAAATGTTAACACTGTATGCAGAGTACATGTGATAGGGAGGCACTGGTATTCAAACCACTCATCATTGCTACACTTTAATTCAATCATGACACAAGGAGAAAAGTAGAGAAATTAGGAATGCATTAGAAGAAACAGGAAAATGAGGAAGGTGAAGAGTGACAAGCTCAAACTGCTTAAACTCCTTAAACTCCTAGCCCTGGCCTTGCAGAAGACTCATATTTATTTGTCTGAAACCATTAAGAAACATGGTCTACATACAAATAACAGTACAGTTAACATAAAAGGCTTTGCCTTATCTCAATATTAAATGCCAGATAGAATCTATTATGATACACATTACATATATTTCTAAAAATGAAAATAAACCTCTTCTTTTCTTTGTAAAGGTTCCTAACTAGGAAGGCAAAGAGAAGTGGTAAAATACTCTTTTATGCTCGTGACCATTTAAAAGCTATCATCTTGAAAATTCTATTTCCGGCAAATTAGACATACTGTGGTTGGTATGACTATTCCAAAAACATTACATGAATAATGGAACAAATACACCTGGTAATAATTAAAATAAATTGTGACCATAGATTTGTTACTTGCCTATTCTCAGGAACATTTATCTCTTATTTTAAGAGACTGTAGGTATATGATTTGAGTAAATTATAATATTTCTTAAACTATAACACCCAAATTACTTATATGGAACATCTACTAAGAATATTGCTCTTTCTCTCTTTTTTTAAATCTGGTATTTTCATCTTAAAGTTAAGGCAAAAGGATAAATAAACATGCTTCTAGTTAATTATTTGAAATAATTATTAATTCTGAAATTTATAGAAATTATTTTAAATATTATGAATAACTTTCAAAATAATACTACTGTAATACAGCAGTGTGCTTGTTTAAGATTCTGATACACATTAATAATTAAATTGTTACCTAGATAATGAAGACTTTGTTTTAAAGATTGGAATCAATTATAAAGAAAAAGGAAATGGGGGTTGCAATTGGATTGAATGTTTGGGTCCACTCAAATGTTATATCTTGATATCCTAACCCCTAATGTAATGATAGAAGGTGAAGCATTTGGGAGGCAATTAGGTCATGAAGGTGGAGCCCACATAACTGCAATTAGTGCCCTAATAAAACAGACCTTTACAACTCTCTTGCCCTTGTTCTGCCAAGTGAGTAGATGGCTGTCTGCCAGCCAGGAAAGGGCCCTCACCACAACCTGACCATGCTAGGACCCTGATCTGAGACTTTCAGCCTTCAGAACTTTGAGAAAAAAATTTCTGTTGTTTATGAACCACCCAATCTATGGTACTTAGTTATAGCAGCCCAGGCAATGGCTAAAGTAAGACGGGGGTGTTATTGTATATTCGCCATAAGGAAATAGCATTGGCTGTGATGTTTTGATGTCATAAATAGATGGAGTTTCTAAATTCACCAATTTTATTCAGATTTTAAATTTTTTCTTAGTTATAAAAATAGCTGAGTACTTATTAATCATCTAATTATGATATAATGCAGTCATATACCTCTCATCTGATTATTTATACTATCATGTAGTCATAACCAGTGTTTTATAATAAGCTAAAAAATTTACACTTACGCCACAGAGGAATTTAGGAGAAGCTAAGTTTATTCAACTTCAATTGGGCTGACTATAAAGGTTATATCTCCTGAAAATACCAACGATAAATCTGTGTGTAGGTGACTTGGTTTGGAAGACACAAATATGTTGGCTCCATACAAAATGAACCTCTTCATTATAATCCAACATTCAATGACAGCATAGATCTTCTAAGCAACTTCACAAATCCACATTCCTGGAATTAATTACTTAATTAAGTTAGAATAATAAATGTTAAAGTATGCAAATATAGTATTTGATTGATTAGTTGGTACAGATTTAGAATTATCTTTTTCACACATTTGACCTGTAACTTGGGGATGTCCCAAATGCTGTCAGGATGCTCAGCATATCATAAGAGCAATCACCTTATGTAAAAGTTGCTGCTTTGACACTGTCAAGGCGTGTGCACAATTATGTTGTAGAGTGTGGGTCTACTAATTTTTACGGCTACAGGATGTGCCAGCAAATACTTCTATCAACTGGAAATTATCAAGTACTGTGAATTACAAATTACAAGACAGAAAAGAAAGAGAGGGAAAGAGATAGAGATATGAAGTTATATAGAAACTTACTATGCATTTCAAGTTTGAGCATTTGAGACGTTATAAGGCCAAAAAGTAAGACAAAAATGATGCCCGAGCTCTACTAGTCCACTTAAATATGTGGACTTAAGAACAGCTGAAAAACTGAATACGCTGCTTGATGTTTGTTTAACCATGAGAGAAAGTATTTTATTAAATTAAAGCGAGGAGTCTGTACTAGGAAGGAAAGTCCACCCATTTCATCTAATCTTCCTTGTCTACACACACACACACACACACACACACACACACACACACACACCCTACATATTTTTTTGGGTTGTCAATAGAAAAAGTCTATTATTTGTTCACATTAATGATTATTCAGAAGGGAACTAATCAACAGTTCTTCCTTTAAGAAAATAACAACCACAACAAAGACTCAAATGTCAACATTAAAGATTATTTTCTCCCTCTTTAATCCTTTCTCATTTGAAGTTTTGAACCTATAGAATTAAATTCCACATCTGTAATACCTTGTTCTTTCTTCTCTCTGCTTCTTTATATATGGTGATGTTCTGTGCCTTATAAAACATACCCCATCCTTAAAAACTCCCCTGATCCTCTTAGCCCCAGAAATTGTTCTCTCCTGATTTCTTATAATACAGCCTACGTAACTCACTCATATATGATATCTTATTGTAATAGCTTGTCATTTTACATTGTATCAAATTTGGTCTCCATTTGGATAAGAAGTCCTTTTACAGGTAGGCGCCTAGCCTTATAACTTTTTTTTTTTTTTTTTTTTTTTTTGAGACGGAGTTTCGCTCTTGCTACCCAGGCTGGAGTGCAATGGCGCGATCTCGGCTCACCGCAACCTCCGCCTCCTGGGTTCAGGCAATTCTCCTGCCTCAGCCTCCTGAGTAGCTGGGATTACAGGCACGCGCCACCATGCCCAGCTGATTTTTTGTATTTTTAGTAGAGACGGGGCTTTCACCATGTTGACCAGGATGGTCTCGATCTCTCGACCTCGTGATCCACCCGCCTCGGCCGCCTATAACTCTTAAGCATTCTCAATGCCTGTGTAGATTTTCATATACACAGATTAGATTTTCAACATATGACCGTATGAAAAGGACATCACATGATACACAATGCTTGTTGTAAAGAGAAATAGATAATACTTCAGAACCATTTGCTTCTCAAAGCCTGGATAACCTGTTAGAGAGCTAATTTTTATCAATAAATTCATGTCTATAAGACACATTTTAATAAACGCATTAAGTTTTAATGAGAACTTAGTATATTAATGCAAATTCAAGTTATTTAACAGTGGAAGAAGCCCTCACAAATGGGTCAACACCAGGCCAAGAGTAATCTATCCTCATCTAGAGCCATGGTTACCAACCTTTTTGGCAACAGAGATGAACTTTATAGAAGACCATTTTCCATGGAAGGAGTGGGGAGTAGATGAGGATTGTCAAGCACTAGATTCTCATAAGGAGCAGGCAAGCTAGATCCCTCATATGTGCAGTTCACAATAGGGTTCATACTCCCTTGAGAATCTAATGCCACAGCTGGTCTGACAGGAGGTGGAGCTCAAGCAGTAATGCTCACTCACTGTGGACTCACCCCTTGCTGTGTGGCCAAGTTCCTAACAAGCCTGTGACCTGCACCAGTCCATTGCCCTGGGGTTGTGGAGCCCTGAATAAAGAACCAAGCTCAAGATTATACTTGGTCACTTAATGACCATGTGACTTTGGATAGATCATTTAAACTTCCTAAAATCTCCGAAACCTCTATATCCTAATTGTAGAAACAGTTAATAATAAGCATTATAACTATCTCCTAGGGTGTAAGTACTAAGCAATATAAGTAAAAATACTAGTACGTTACAATGTTCCATAATTTTTTTAAGTGTTGATTTGTCAGAAAAAAGGTTGAGTGATTATTTCAGCTATAACATTTGCATGTGTAGCTACCTTTTCTGAAGCACAGAAAGCATATTTTTAAATTTTGTTTCTCCAAAGATAATATAAAACCTACTTTTTAGTTACTATGTTGGAAATCTATGGCAAATTTTCAAATAATGAAATACACCAAATTGTATCTCTGTTAAATTTGAGAAGAACTGAAGAAAATATAGGAATCAATACTACAAATAAAATGATAGAAGTGAAAAAAAATCAAATCCATGATTAAACCAATTTTTGTTTAACATATATTTATGTATAACTACACCAGAGTTTTAACCCATTCACATATTATTTGGCATTAGTAGCTACGGCAGTGTTTACTGGAGTTCTTAAGAGTTTGATATTAATTTCCTTATATGTATCACTAGCTGGAAAGAATACTTGATTGTTGAGTTTGGGAGTCAATAAACTCTTTTTAGGTTTTACAAGACACACAACTTCACAACTCTGCCTCATGGTGTGAAAATAGCCTTAGATAATATGTAAAACATCAGTCATGGTTGTGTTTACATCTTTATTTACAAAATTCAATAGTAGATTAAATTTGGTTTACAGGCTATAGTTTCCTGGCTCCAATTTAGTTCAACACAGCATACTTAGAACATTATACATAAATCTTACAGAAACCCTAGCAGACGTACAAAATCTCAATAGGAGTCTCAGCTCTGTTAGATAAAAACACAGGATGTCGAGATGCATTACTATAGTAATGACTAGAAATAGTCCAGAGAAATAAATATCGATGTCTTCTTCTTTTTTTTTTTTTTTTTTTTTTTTTTTTTTTTGAGACAGAGTCTAGCTCTGTCACCCAAACTGGAGTTCCATGGTGCGATCTCGGCTCACTGAATCCTCTGCCTCCTGGGTTCAAGTGATTCTCCTACCTCAGCCTCTTGAGTAGCTGGGATTACAGGCACCCACCACCATGCCCAGATAATTTTTCTATTTTTAGTAGAGACGGGGTTTGCTATGTTGGTCAGGCTGATCTCAGATTCCTGACCTTGTGATCTGCCTGCCTCAGCCTCCCAAAGGGCTGGAATTATAAGTGTGAGCCACCGTGTGCCACCGTGCCTGGCCCAACGTCAATGTCTTTTAAAGCAAAGGATGTCCTTTGATGTGTGGTATGGTGGGCCAGTGTATGAGCATTCGTTAGGAATGGTTACAAAATATTTCAATTTCTCCATTCTCTTTTAATATTTATATTTGTACAGTATATACATCATATTGGTATAATTTATAAATAACTATATACTAATTTGTGAGACACAACAGCCTTTTTCACCGGATGTGGCAAGAATTTTTTTAAAACACTACATCAGTGGAGCCTAGATAACAAATTAATTTGAAGTTCCTAATTAATAATATTGACATCATGGTGAACCTGGCCAAAATAATTTTGAATATGAGAAGTAATAAATTTATTTATAACTGCTAGAAATACTTTTAAGCAATAGGAATAGCATTCAGGATCCTAAGCCTGTGACAGAAAGATTGGGTTCTTCACTGAGACACCTTGTTTCTGTTGGTCATTTCATCTTTCTGTGTTGAGAAATAAGACTCCAGGCAGCAAAATATGTCATGAGAGATGTAAGCAGAAAAGGGAAAAAGATGCTGATGATAAGCTAAATCTCAGGAAACAGGATACAGAGAATAAAAGTGAGAGACTGATGAAGAATACTGGTGCCTGCCTATGCACGCCTCCCACAACAATCATGCACATTCATAGACAAATACACAATTCACATGCACACAAATACACACACACACACACACACACACATGCACAAAGACAAAGATGGCTATTTGCTCAGCAGCAACTCCCCAGATGAAAAACAAGTAGGTAAAATAATCATTTTGCCATTTATTTTTTAGGTAGATACATTCTGTCTTATCATCAGTTTCTTTAGAGGACACCTGTAACATTGGTAAATGATTTTCAAGTATATTTCAGGGCAGTATGATGAACTGCCAACCCTACTCTGTAAGTCTCTGATCCATTAAATCTAATATGATATGAGATTAAATAGATAAAAACAAAATAAAATCCTAGCAGCATATTAAGCAACCAGTGGAGGTGCAATTTAATGACTATATGACCAATCCAATTCGATAAATATAAATTAATTGCTAGGATAGCTAGAAAACACTTTAAAAATGAACTGACTATAAATGTGTAAGAATTGGTAAAGGGTTTGGCATATTGGAGGCATATAATGAGAGCTAAAAATGGGTGAATTTCATAGTGAAAATGCAAAGTCTGATAGTAAAAATCCTAAATATATCATTTGTGTAACAGTGCTGTAGCCTTATTTGCAATTTTAGATGCATGTATATGAACTTCAACATAAAAGAGTATATGCCTGATCCCCCATCAGTACTACACTGTCTGAGAGTCTGTTTCCCATAGTGCCATACAATTTATCAACAGTAGAACAATTCAACTACTGTCTCCTTTTCAGCCACCGTGATTGCCACTAAAGGAAAATTTCCCGTAATCCGGAGCTCAGTTCCTTAAGTCCTAGTTCACACTATTGCCTTTCTCAGTGGCAGGGAGGGGAAAGAGAATCCGTTTCATATTAGACAGGTCTGTGCTTGACTTGAAATCCCTGCCCCTCTCCAGCTGTTCAGAGCTTGGACAAATACTTTTAATGCTGTTTAGGCAAGTGAAGAAGAGTTCCTTGCTAATTATGAGGATTGAGATTAAGTTCAAGCCTGCAGGTCCCATGTCTAACTATAGAGGCAATGACTAAGCAATCGACCACAGCCCTCAGAAGAGCTCTCTGATCCATTCTTTACTGTATCTCGTTTGAGACAAATGAAACGAAAATCCAAACACAACTTAGCTGTTGCAACTTTGCTATAATAAGTCGCTTTCATTTTAGGAGATGGGTTTAAATCTCTGCTCTACTATTTACAACTTAAGTGCCTTTTGTGTATGTGTACAACCATCTATAAAACAATCTACAAAATTTAACCAATTAATACACATAAAAAGTTTATAGAAGTCTCTACTTTCAGGAAATATTACGACTCTGATTTTTGACTTCCAAAAGGACTCACTTAATTTAGGCCTCAGCAATATCATTTGCTGATAATTGAACTAATCTGCTATAAGCCTTCTAAAAATTTCTGGGAGAAATGTTTTTAAGGAAAAAAAAGAATCAAACAACGTTTTTTTTTCCTTAAATATGTTTTAGACTTTTGTTTTTTTTTTTAGAAACTGAAAAGTAGTGTAATACGCATAATGAAGAGTTAGCAAAAAGTTACACTTTTCTTAAACTAAATTTTATACATACATATATGCATATTGTATTCATTTTATATTTAAAATTATTCTCCCAAATGGAAATGCTCATCTTCACTTTGGTACAAAGATAGCATTAGGACTGAATTTTAAGCCACTAAAATTTTGAATTTACATAAAAGTAATACCTACAAGTATTATTACTAGATGTTCCAATAATGCTAAGTATGTTTTTACAGTACCTATTGAAGATGTGGGCAACTTCTGTTTTCAATATTGATCCTTCAGAGTGTAGTTCATCCATTATATCACTGTAACTACAGCCTCCTATCAAACCTGAATAAAATTTTATCAGGCAGAGAGGGACCAGGAAGAAATCTGGTAACACTAAGAGACTAATATTATAATAACTGATCTTCCGGAGTGCTGTAAGAACTTTCCAAAATATCCCTTCACAAAGCACCCAGAGGAAATTAAGTGTTCGTCTTGCTTTGTAGGTGGAAACGGGTGATTCAGTGTTTTATAACTGAATGTACTAATAGACTATGAGTGCTTAGTATTGCAACAATTATTATGGGAAGCCCTTGGCACCAATATACAAACAAACAGGCATTTACTATAAGGGAAAATAGAAAGTATCACAGTAACTTTATCCAGAAGTGTAAACTTGTCCTTGTGGAAAATTTATAAGATTGAGATTTTAATGTAATACTTCTCCTGTAAGTATAATCATTTTGCAGACTATGAAATCAGTTTCTACTGTTTTGGCAAAGTATAAATTTTTCCCAAGATACAATCAAGCGTATTTCAATTATGTGTCCTAATATGTTTGCAATACTTAGGATGAATTACTTTATGACAGTATGGGCAACTTCTAACTTCTTATTTATGTATTCATCCATTGATGAATTTACTTATTCGCTGAATGCTTATTAAGTAACTAGTTGTAGTAAGAAAAAAAAAACATTGTTTCCAAACTTGCAGTTAGAGACAGCCATCTTTTTTTTCTATTGCAATAGCATCAGGCTAGATTGTATCTTCATGACAATCCACAAAATGAACATTATACCTACCAAAGCATATTGTACCAGTAGAAAACTTCATCTTTACCTAAACACCATGGATTTTCATAGGAAAATGTAATTGGAATTTCCAGCTGTGCTGAAAGAACTGAATATATCACTATTAGAAACAATTCTTCAATATGACTTTCATATCTATGGACCCCAAGTACACATCTCAGACTTACGATCAGACAACAGGACAAATGATTTAATGTTATGATCCTCTTAGAATATAGAAGATATACATTCTTGAAGTATAAAGATGAAGAAAGGCAGAAATGAGTTCCATACCTTATTAATCTCTTTTCTGTCTATATGGAAGAAGGTGACTTTTTAGGTCCATTTCATCTTCAGGAAGATAAAGAACCCGGAGTCTTATTGAACATAAGATGTCTGTAAGGTGGGGCATTAGTCAAGCATTATCGGTATTTAGCAAAACCAATCAGTTTCTCTTTTAGTTTCCCTGTTTATAAAATAGACAAACATTTTTCCTATTTACATCTTTGGATGTTATCAGTCTTATATAATAAACATAAGCTGGTCAGCATCACAGCTAATCACAAAATATACTCACTAAAGTTTAATTCTGAATGGATATGGTATTCCTTTTAGGGTGATAGAAATATTATGGACTTTTGGGGGTGACGGAAGTATTCTGGTGGTGATAGCTGTACAGCCTTCTGAATATACTACTACCAATAGATTGGATGCCTAAAGTGGTGAATTTTAGGGGCCAAGAAAGGAGGACCCATTGAGGCTAGGAATCAGACGAGCTTGGACCACATAGCAAGACTCCATCTCTATAAAAATTTTAAAAAATTGGCCAGGCATCATGGTGTCCCTATAGTCCCAGTTACTTAGGAGGCTAAGGTAGAAGGATTGCTTAAGCCCAGGAGTTTGAGGTTGCAGTGAGCTAGGATTCTCCCAAACATTACAGCCCTGGTGACAGACTGAGAATCAGTCTCAGAATAAACAAAGAAATAAATGGAATAAATAAATAAAATGATGAATTTCATTTTACATAAAATTTTATTACATCTCAGGTAAAAACAAAAATGTTTAGCTATGATATTATTTATGATAATAGAAGCTAGTAATTCAAAAGATCTTTTATATGGAATAGACTTATTTCACCTTCTTTTTTGCTTTAAAATAGCATGGCATGTAAGTCTGTAAAAACTGTTTTGACACAGTAATGGCTATCCTAAGATTGAATTATTATAATTATACCATAAAATGTAATAATGGTGGGTGGAGTTGGCAACGGGAAGGGTTAGAAGAATGTGATAATAATGATGAAGTCAACTGAGTTAAAAAGATTTGCTGTGATTTCATGATCATGATTTAGGTAATTAAATATACCTGTGTAGTTTTAAAAGTAGTCAATACTGAGGAGTCATATAATAGAATAAGGTATAGCTTCTAAGCCAACTGAGCTACTATTAAAAAAGTAGTCAGCCAGTGGCTCACACCTATAATCTGAGCACTTTGGGAGGCTGAAGTGGGCAGATCATCAGGTCAGGAGATTGAGACATCCTGGCCAAACCAGGTAAAACCCAGTCTCTACTAAAACTACAAAAAAATTCGCTGGGTGTGGTGGTGTGTGCTTGTAATCCCAGATATTCCAAAGGCCAAGGCCGGCTAATCGCTTGAACCCAGGTGGCAGAGATTGCAGTGAGCTGAGATCATGCCACTGCACCCTAGCCTGGTGACAGAACAAACGGTGTCATTGGAAAGTTAGGAATTTAAATAATTCCCAATATTTGGAATTCAGATTGTACTTGGGCCAAATTCTAACTTCTCTGCATATATTAAATGAACTAGGTGAGGGGCATGGAAGCACCAGAAAACTTTGTAAAATCTATTAGTTCAAAGGTAGAACCATCAGACTTCTGAATGTGTGAGCTATTAACCTACTATTTCAAACATATAATGTCATTAAAAATATCCTGAGAAAGTATTTAAAAGTTAAGGTTATTAATGAAACAGTCTATTATTTAGATCTGTTTTTCACAAGACATGTCAACACATGCATAGAGTAAAGGATAATATCTACAAGACTGTACAAGAAATTGCTTATGTTATCTGGAAATTACAGACAGTTCAAAACATACTTCTGAGTAAAACTGAGCATATCCATATAGTGTAGTAGGAATTTCCATCTCAGTAACTGTTATTTCATTTTTTTTAAAATCTGCTTTTCCTTTCCATATTTAAAGAATTTTATGGTTGTTGTAAAGAACAGTGTCAAAATCTAAATTTCACTAACAATTTAGTCCTTATTTATTTATCAAGAACTTGAGACAATTTGGAACCAGCCAGACTAGCTTATTCACAAAGTACTAAGTCATTCTGCAGAATTTGATCGACAAAATAAAGAATTTTAATTATTCAGGTCTCAAACTCTATCGTGAAGGATGTATATTGATTTGTGACAATTCTTAAAGGGAAAAATCTGTAATGTTAATTCTTTAAAACTTCTGGGGAAAAAAGAGCCATGCAGCATGATTTTAACAACTTCATTTTAGTTGGTTTTAGTCAGCTATTTTCATTTGATATATAAAGTTTCATATTTATGGTAAATGGCAAAATACTCACTTGGAGCTCAAAAGATTAAAGTATATATTTAAATCAAAAATCATCAACTAAGAACTAGATTAAATAAAGTAAATGTAGAAAGAAGTCTTTATCATATTACATTTAGTTGGTTTCAGGATCCAAACTTATTTACACGTTAACTCAGAAATAGAATAGCATATTACAATCAATGACATCTTTTGATTGGCAGCATTTTTTTTAGAAAAATATAAAATCTTAGTGTATCAATCGCCATGTTATATCTTAAACTGTAATTTTTGTCTTACACAAATCTAAGGAGACACACACACACACACACACACACACACACACACACACACGGTAGAGTAACTGTCCAGAGGAAAATGCTGCCTCATTTTCTATTTCTGACATTGGTCGCTGCTGTAATACACCATTTCCATAATTTTACTCGGAGAATGTAAAACAAATAATGGCAGAGCTTGATTTCTCAACAGAAACAAATTCAATGAGCAATTTTAAAAATGCATAGATTCATAAAATGTATAAAAAGATTTGAACTTGAATTTAGAATTTATAAGAGGTAGTCAAGTACTATTATTAATTACTGCATAATTTGAGATAATCTTTTAATTCTCTTTCATAAAATGAAAACGATTTATGTCTCTCTAGCAAGACAGAGATGTCTCAATAATAAAAGGAGAATTATTTGAAAATGTATCATTGGGAATGGTTATGAATTTTAGTCACTGTATTTAAAATATATCCATCTACTGAGCAATTCATTACTGAACTATCCAGTATTAGAAATTGATTTTTAAATTGTTTTGAAAATATTAGTGGTTATATGTGGAAAATATAAAAATACACGTTTCAAATGAGATTATAAATACTGCTTCCTAAAATATAAATTTAAAATATTTGTTCCTTTTGATTGGTATCACAAAGGCTTACAGTCTAAATGTTTTCAAGTTTGTTCAAAATAATTGTTGTTTGGTATTGTCAACTGCATGTCAATTAAATGAGAGAAAATATTTCCCAAAACAATATATTTTTAGAATACTTGATGTAGACAATTTTTTTGCAAAGGTTAGAAAGCAGGTTCATTTATTAATAAGGATGTTACAGATCATGATTATAAATCCATATATTCTTCATAAAGAAGAACATGTATCTCTCATTTTCCAGAAGAAGCAGGGAAGGCATCCAGCTTATTCAAAAGTAGCATCATTACTAAGAAACAAGTTCAAAAGAAGTTGGTTACTAGGGCCTGTCCTTTTGCTCCCCCCTGGAAATTATTCATGAATCCTTTAAAAAACTACTCCTAATGACCTTGGCTCCAGAATTTTATTACAATGTAAGATGTGTATGAGCATAGACAATTTAGGGTTTATAATGAGATTGTACATTTTGGCCTGCACCTGACTCCTGTCCACAGGGTCAAAAATGAAGGAAGTGCTGATTAAAGGAAGAAACTATATAACGTATTTTCTGCCAGAGTTCCATGGAAAGAGGTAAAAAGTTGACAGTAGAACTTAAAAGAAAAGCTGTGTCTACCACACCACGTATGTTTCATGTAAATATTGATCTATGAAACATGGCTCGGTGCAGTGGCTCACAGCTGTAATCCCAGCACTTTGGGAGGCTGAGGTGGGCGGATCACGAGGTCAGAAGTTTGAGACTAGCCTGGCCAATATGGTGAAACCCCGTCTCTATTAAAAACACAAAAATTATCTGGGCATGTTGGTGTGCACCTGTAGTCCCAGCTAATTGGGAGGCTGAGGCAGAAGAATCACTTGAACCTGGGAGGCGGAGGTTGCAGTGAGTCAAGATTGTGCCATTGGACTCCTCTTGTCTTGGGCAACAAGACCAAGACTCCATCTCAGAAAAAAGAAAAAGAAAAAAGAAAAAGAAAAAGAAAAAGAAAAGAAAAGAAGAAAGAAAGAAACACTAGCCTGCTGTGTGTCAAGAGATAAATAAGCATGCATTTCTGAGCAAAACGTCCATTTGGATTATATAGTTGCAGATCTGCTTCTGTTATTCTTTAGTTAATTTTAGATAGCATGCCTGTAACTACTGAATTCAAAACAGGTGAGAATGCCTAACTTGACAGAATACTGTAGACTAATTTATTAATTATACAACTGCCACAAAACGCTTCTCTAAAAGCATCACTGAAGTGATTTTTCCACTAAGAAAATTTGGAAATGGTTTAAATTATATAATATTGTGGTCAAAATTACCTGTAATCATTATTTGCCAAATGTGTCCCACAAAAACTTCAAATTTTAAATTTTATACAAAATATCACAGATTAAACATGATTCCCTAATACAATGGCATTTTCAACAGAAATAGAAAAATAAAGCACTTCTAAAATTCAAAAATAGGCCAAATGGTCAAGCCAATCCTATGCAAAATGAACAAACCTGGAAGCATCGTATTACCTGATTTCAAACTATACTATAAAGCTATAGTAACCGAAACAACATGTTATTGGTACAAAAGCAGACATACAGATCAATGGAACAGAATAGAGAAGCCATAAATAAAGTCACATACCTTACAACCACCTGATCTACAACAAAGCTGACAAAAATAAACAATGGAAAAAGGACTCCCTATTCAATTAATGGTGCTGGGATAACTGGCTAGGCATACACAGAAGAATGAAACTGGACTCCTGGCTTTTTACCATTTACAAAGATTAACTCAATATAGACTAAAGATTTAGATGTAAAACTTTTAAACTATAAAAATCCTAGAAGAAAACCTAGACATACCTGTCTCAACATTGGCTTTTGCAAGTAATCTGTGGTCAGGTCCCCCAAAGCAATAGCAACAACAATGACAACAACAAAAATAGAAAAATGGGATCTAATTAAACTAAAGCACTTCTCCACAGGAAAAGAAACTATCAACAGGCTAAACACAAAAACCACAAAATGAGAGAAAATATTAGCAAACTATGCATCAACAAAGGTCTAATATCTGGAATCTACAAGGGATTTACACAAATCAACAAGCAAAATCAAATAATCAAATTAAAAAATAGGCAAAAGACAGGAACAGACACATTTCATAAGATGACATAAAAGCAGCCAACAAACATGAAAAAAAATCCTCATCATGATAAATTATCAGAGAAATGCAAATCAAATTCCCAATGCAACATTTTCTTATACTACCAGTCAGAACAGCAATTCCTAAAAAGTCCAAAAATGACAGATGCTGGCAAGACAGGAGGAAAAAAGGAATACTTATACTCTATTGGTGGGAATCCAAATTGGGTCAGCCCACTGTGGAAAATTGTTTGGAGATTTCTCAAAGGGCTTAAAACTATCTTTTGACCCAGTAATCCCATTACTGGATATATATCCAAAGAAAATAAATTGTTCTATCGAAAAGACATATGTACTCATACATTCATTACAGCAGTATTTACAAGAGCAAAGTCATGGAATCAACCCAGATACCCATCTATGGTAGATTGGATAAAGAAAATGTACATGCACATCACGGAATACTATGCAGCCATAAAAAAGAACAAAATTGTGTCCTTTTCAGTAACATGGATAAAGCTGGTGGCCATTATCCTAAGCAAATTAATGCAGGAACAGAAAAGTAAATACTGCATGTTCTCACTTATAAGTGGGAGCTAAACATTAACTACACATGGATATAAAGATGGGAGCACTAGACACTGGGGACTATTAGATTACGGAGAGAGAGGAAGATGAGTGGGCTAAAAAGCACCTATTGGGTACTATGCTCACAACATGGCTGATAGGATCATTTGTACCCCCAAACCTCAGCATCATGCAATATATTCACATAACAAACCTGCACATGTAACTGTTGAATACAAAATCAAAGTTAAAAAATAAAATGAAACATACTTTTAAAGCTTCCAGAATTATAGCATCAGCTGACAGCTGCCTTGGTTTTAATATTTTACTCTTTCCATCTTCCTATTTAAAATAATTTTTTTCTTTTATATATATATATATATATTCTTAGTAAATTCTGACCCCTAAGAGACCTATCATGATGGTTTTAATGTAAAATTACTCACAACTCAAAGTCACTGGATGTTGAATGAGAAGGAAGAGAAGGTCCTTAATATAAATTTGACATGATTTTCCCAATTCATAGAGCCACTTGAAGAAAAGGCATTGAAAACCAATTCCATGCTCTTTCTTTCCTAAATAGTCATTAATGTCTTAATTAACCCACCTAAGAAACCAGAGCAAAATTAAAATTATTAGAGACAAATACACAAAAGTCTATTTTTTATGTGTGTGAAATGGGGCAGGGTAACTGTTCAGAGAAATACATGATCTAATTTCCCATTTCTGACATTACCCACATCTGTCATAGGAGACACACAATATCTACAATCATGTTTGGTTTATGTAAAACAAGATGCTGCAGAGCTTGACTTCTCAACAGGAATTGAAGTAAGGCATTAAAATAATGGCTCTCATGGCAAAATACTGCTGTGATGACAGTAAGCTAATTTTCCAGGCCTAAGAATTTCAAAAAATGTTTTGACAATCAACAGTGAAAAGCTTTCATCCTTGTTTCAGTCTTACACTAAGTGCCAGGTTTGTACGCATTAGTAATCATGGACTTCTTCAAATGCAAGAATATTAGCATTACTGATTTGTTTTCCATTCTCACTTAAAGGTTTCTCACATTTTAAAGTGTCCTATATGCTGTTTTAGGATTCATTACAATAATAATAAACTTCTAAGCAGAGTATTACAAGTCTTAAGGCGTCAGCATAGAATTTAAAAATATAGAAAACTATGCACAATTTACAAAGAGGAAAGAGGCATAGGTGAGATATTTTGTCATTTTTTTGTTCAAAAAAACGAATCCTATATGTATGAATCTCACACTGATACCGCAAATAGTAGAGGACTTCTTTTACTTTAATGGATTTAACTTTATGTACTCTTTCTTTTTTCAATGCTAAGTCTGAAAAACACAGTGAAAGAAAGATAAGATAAAAGTACCCAATATTCCATAGATAGAGCATAATATAGACTATTTCAGTACTTTTTCCTAGAGTCTGGAAATGGCGGTCAGGAATCCATAATTATTCCATATTTTACTTCAGAATCTATGAATGCATTATCCACAGCATACCTGCATGTCATCTCTGATACTGGCAATGCAACATTACAGAAAATAGACCAGCCCTGCTGACATGAATGCAGTCTTATCCCTTCTCATTATTCATAATCACCAACTGCATTTCAATACAGAACACTAGACAGTGATGCCTTTTCTATATACCAGATGGCATGAATAACAAACATGATATTTGACAAAATAATGAAGACTGAGATGACATGCATAGATTTTATTAACTTAATGCATAAACATATTAATATTAATCTGAAACAGTTAAACTCTAAAGTCATTATGTGTTATGTAATAATTAGCCTTAGTCTCCACATGAATTATTATCAATGGCATTATTTTATACAACCAAATTGCATCCTCCTTCATTGATAAATACATGTGTACATGATAGTTTGAATGATTTAAATTGCCATGATCCCTATCTACACGTAGCATTGATCATATTAAAGCACAGTCATATGTACTTTTTCCTATCAAATAGCCAGTAGGTCTCTTGCCAATATACCCAATGTTTCATGCTTAGGATTTGACACTGCTGGGGTCAACTCATCTATTCTGTAAATTTCTTTGCCCTATATCCGCATCTGAGGAGACCTTGAGCCACAAGTAGAATTCAGTCGGCTTACAACATTAAAATTTGGATTGACCATTCTGATTACATACCACCATAACCACCATCTTGAACAATGGAGGAAGTGTCATTCAAGCAATAATGTTATTTCTTCTCTGGTACACTACTAGAATTGGGTACTTGTCAGACATATAGAACAAAAGAAAAAGTTACTAAAATAAAAATGGAGATACGTATAGGTTATCTGCAACTCTCTTTCATGGCTATCTTTTAAAACTGAATCTGTAAAACAACCAAGTGGCGAAAAACATTCTCTATACATCACCCATTTTCTCTAACTGGCTGACAGAAGCTGTTTAAAAATCATACTGCTTGCCCTGCTTGAGCACACATTCTCACATTTCAGTGGGAAGAGGTAGGGGTGTCTTTCTGAGACATAGTTTTTTCAGACTAACAGAGTAAAAGAGCAGAACACAGTTTTGTTTTAGGACAAAGACAGTGATCATTTCAAGCACCTTTTCTACTTCAGTGCATTTTGAATGTTCTAAATTCAAGCCCTGACCTATGATCCTAACTTTATGGATAAAGAAACTGCACATAAAACCAGCTGAATGGCAAAGGCACACAGATTTGAAATCTGAACTCTGTTCATATGATTAAAGATCACTGCACTTCACCATTTCAGCTACCAATATACAATATTTTACTCATTTCTACAGGTTAAAAAGTAGAGCAAAAGTCAAATAAAATTTCATAGACAGCAAAATTGATCAAACTAGAACAATGAGCGTACTCTCTTCTGACAATATCATCCACTGGAACATTCTAAGCTGTGTTTAGTTACACAAATATGTGGTAGCCCTGTCATACTTTCATTAATAAATGGCTTTGCCCTTGACTTCCATAGAAGCTTATTGAGACTATTAGTTTTTGTTATGGTTTTAATTTCAAGGTTATTTTTTGAAAGTCAGCTTAAGTGTACTTATTAAGAGCCTGGGGTCTAAAATCAGACTTCATGAGTACAAACCCAGAAAACCTACATTAAGGGCAGTGTGTAACCTTCAGCAAACTATCTAACCTTTCAATGATTCAGGTTTTTTTCACCTGTGAAGTAGGAATAAAATAGCATCTTCAAAAGGGTTGGTAAAAATCAAGAGTTAATATAATAGAGTCCATTATCCCAAGCAAATTAACGCAGGAATAAAAATTTAATACTGTACTACTACACGAGTTATAGTAAATTATATGAGTTAACATATGTAAATTCCCAGCATATAGTAAATACTGTTGAAGTGTTTGATATTATTATTTTCTATTTTGTGAGATTTGCATTTAAGTAAAATTATTTGAGGTCTGGCATGCTATCTAGAAACAAATAAAACTTTGATTTATTTCATATTAATATAATGCTCAGTCGAAAAGGCCATCCTAAGCAAATACGGTAGAAACAATGAAGGCCAAGTTAAAATGATCTCACAGTCTGTAGAGCTTTTCGGCTATTATAGTATGTTGGGTCAACTCTTTTTAGTAATAAAAGTGTGGAAGTGGAGCAATTTATCTTAAAGATGCAAGTTTACTCATTCCTGATTGTTAAAAGAAGATTGGGTAAGATTAGAAATTAAAAAAAAAATAAGATTGGGAGACATTATATGAAAAAGAGTTTATAAGAATAAAATGATAGCATATGTAAATTAGTACAAGACATACGGTGTCCTCTATAATCTATGAATGTACATTAACTTATTAAAGGATTTGAAATTCATCCAGCATATAGAAGCATGTGTGATTTTATAAATTCGTCTTTTCCCAAATGTGTATGTGTTTTTGAGAGAGTATGCATATGGGTAAACCTTAATGAGTAACATTTATTAACTGTTCTTCCATAGGATACATTTTAAGAAATGCTTGCCAACTAGTTTACACCAAGTATTATTTCTTAGTTTAGATTTAATTCCACAATTGAACAGATGGGTTTTCCTGAGGAATGAGGTAGAAAATGATAACAGCAACAAACTGAGAATGTTTAGTACACAGCATTTCACTGAGCACCTTTCATCCATCTCAGTTAACAAAACAATGCCAAGTCTAAATACCATGTTATCCTCAATCTATAGATAAAGTTTAAATATCCATCCCAAGTTTAGTTGGCTTTAAAGAAGTTGAATTTGAACTGTAACTGGGTTTTTTCTTGAGTGCTGGCCAGACGCAGTTTTTGTGGGTCTTGGCCTCCAACCTTTTAAAGAATAAGTGGTGGGGCCACCGTATCCTCATAAAAGTAAATACTGGACTCAAGAAGTGTTGCAGAAAGGTGATTTTATAGGTAGAGAAAAGAGAAGGAAAGGAGAAGAAAAGAAAGTCTTCCATGAAGAGTGTGGGAGGGGATTCCAGAGCTCCCACCATGTGGGAGGGGATTCCAGAGAGCTGGAAAACCAGCATAGGTGAAGGAGCAGGGGACTTTATCCTGGGAGAGATTCCCACCTTCCCAAGTTCCTCCGACCAGTGAAAGAAGTTCCTTAGAACTTCCACTGGAGTGATTGACTTTTAGTTTCTTACCATGCCTGAAAAATTCAAACATAAACCATTGAATCTCCCAGATGGAGAGAGATGGGAGGGACTCATGGCGCTGGGAAATTCTTGCCCTTGAAACTCCGCTCCCTCATGGACCTGAAAAGGGAACACGTTCCCTCAGAACCACAGTGGTCTAGCTGCAAAGCCTACTCTCTTAGTCTAATCTCCATTATTTCTCTAGATAGAGAAGGCAATTGCAAGAATCAAGAATATCTGATAAACTAGACACTCAGAAACATATTTAGAAAGGAGGATGATCTCAGAGCCACTGGAAGTCATTTGCAAAGAAGTCAGCAACCACAGGAAATAGTTAATAATGAAAATTTTATAGGAGTTTTATAACTCTGAGACTCTTTTTGTTATTAGTTATACTTTTAACACTAATGGTAAAAGAAAAAAAAACTTTCAAATATGTACATGTTGGAGTGGTACAGGTAGGGAAGGAAGAAGAATGAGTATCTACTGAGTGCCTGCTAAGTGCCATGTTCTGTTTCTCACTGACATGCGTTGTCTTATGTTACCTATTGATCTTATAAGCTGGGGGCTAGCATCCTTGTTTTGCAAAAGAGAAAATTGAAGCTTAAAACTATTAGGTAACTTGCCAATGAATCAAACAATAATAAAGAAACAAATACTAAAAAGGGCAGACAGCATACTAAGATAACCAAAAAGCTCTATGGTCTGTGAGATTATTTTCACTTGGCCTATATTGTTGCCTCTTCATTTGCTTAGGATGGGCTTTTCAAGTTGGCATTACCATTCATATAAAATAAATCTTATGAAGTTTGTTTGTTTCTAGACAGCCTGGCCAGAAACCTCAATTTCACTTAACTGTAAGTTTTACATTCAAATGGGTCTGACTGAAAAGTTTCCCCTATAACATAGCTGAGAAAGTGGGGCATATGGGAAAACGCGCTTGACTCATGAGTGAGAGGAATCCCAAGAAGCGGAGTAGGTGTTAGCCTACAAGGCAAGTAAAAGTAGATTTACTATTAGACTTGCTGAAAGTAAGGAATGAAGGTGTCGACATTGATGTAGGTGTGAACTTTAAAAAATTCCTCCTCAAGTAGATAAAATGCAAAAAGTCACCCAGTTTGCAAAAGGATAAATTGCAATATGACAGTCCTTCCACTACTAATATAGTGTCATCCTAGCATGTAGTACCAGGCAAGTAGTGTGGCTAGAATCTCAGCTTCCCTCCTCTGCTACATACCTTTGAACAGGCACAAATTGAGCAATGGCAAGAGATGCCTTGGACATGAGGAGCCAACTTAAAATTTACAGGTGAGCCCAATAAGGCTTTTACCATAGAAGGATCGCCTTCAATAATAGATACTGTTCTTACCACCATTTCAGGTCATATAGTCAGCTTTTTCCACAGAGGCTTTGCCACAGCTCCTATTACTCCACCTATATGGTATATTTTAAGGGTGAAGCACCCATATGCAAATAAAAGCTAATTTTACATTGGAAGATGTATTGTGTAATGGGAAGGTGACCTCAACTGTACTCAGTAAGAATTACACAAAATCATAAATCCTAGCCACAGGTGCAGTATATTAGAGGCTACACATTACATTTGTAAACAACTGCAAATCCATTCTGGGGATAGAGCTGAGTGACCGACCTGGTTTTAGGTGCTGTAGGGACAGCATTGGTACAAGAAGACAAGCCATATATCAACTGGCCAGGCATATACATGCCATGTTTTATAGAAATTCTAAAATGGAGGTGCATTTGTAATTTAGATTTTAACGTTGATTAATAACAGATATATTAGACTTTTATCCATTTAAATAAATACAAATGCATATAATAACATATTTGAGAGCTTTTTAAAATTGGTTGTTTCCCCCACCTAATTACATGAGCAGTTTACTTTTCATGCCTTATAAAAGTGCTGCTCCTTCTCCCTCACTTTACAATATGCATTATTTTCTGAGACTCACATTGGATCAAGCTATTCTATCTAAAATTTGCCATAGATCCTTCAATATATTCTGCTGCCTGGGGTACTGAATTTGATGAAACATTCCTTGTGAGTAGAAAACAAAAACAACTGTAAACAAAAATCAGATACAAAAAGCTTCAGATTATTACTAGAAGGATGTCAATATAAAAACCACACTAAATTTATTATTAATTTTAAAATTCCCTAGAACTAATACCAATATTATTATTTTGCCTATTAAACTCAGATAGACAAAACAGGTCACAACATCTACCATCTTTTGCTGGTTATTATATTATTTATATTAATAAAATACTCATAAATAAAATAAAACATTAATAAGATTCTAATAAAATATTTAATTTATGTACAGTTTTAGCCTCTGGATTTTAGACGTTTTCCTAAATATTTCCCCTGAGGTGATATTGTTAGTAACACTGTCTATTAATTTTGTCAATTCACTTTGACATATGTCTTCAGTTTACTCAATAAGTGCTTCAAAATGAGTATAAGGAAAAATTGTTTATCTCATAAAAGGGGTTTTCAAAACTACCTTTACAAAATATCAAAAACATTAGGCTTAAATTCTAGTCCAAAAAAAAAAATTCTAGTTCAATTCTTACAATGGAAAACAACACACAAAATAAAAGCTATATTTTCTGATAATTTTCCCAATGTATTTCGCATTCATTATTATAAAAATTAAATTCATTTCTTCATTTACTCCTTCAACATCTCTTCTTCAAAACACACACTTTATGTCAGATGTCAAGAAGAATAAGAGTAGGACTTGATCTCTAGAAGCCAATTAAACAAGTTAAATTTAATAATGTAAATGACATGTTAAAAGGATTACCAAAGGCTGAGAGAATAGGTCTGTAGACCAAGTATAGCTGAGGGAGTGAAAAACGGCTGAACAAGGAGCACACGTCTTGGAATGGTTTTCAAATAATTTTTACTTACACAGCACTAATTTCTGTGCATGCTTTTAGTTACTTTATATAGCTTGTCCTTTTTAACAAAAACTAGAACTCCCTTTTCGTAACCATCTACACATCTCCTGATTATCGCAATTTTCTTCCTAAAACCAGGAACTATGAGACATTGACAAGATTATTGCCATTGGGTTATGACATTTTAAGCTGTATATTATAATATATATAAATATTTTAAGAGCATTATAGTAAGAAAGCCTTAAAAATGAATAAAAATCCCATTCCACTATGGTTTAATTAGCACAAAATAGTCTCAAAATTTCATTGCAAATATCTGGAGCAAAATGGAAACTACCCGAGTACCTCATTAGAGAAAGGGAATTCTACAGTATAATCTCCCTAAAGCCCTTTGTGGTTATATGGTTGTGCTTTTGTCTTAGGTTTCATTTTGATACTCCCAGTGTGAAGGTCTGAGGGTTCATTGCCTCTCCTTGATCCCTCCCCTCCACCAAGTTCTATTAGATCTATTCTTTCTCATCCCAAATGGAGCTCTAGAGTCTTAGGGGTGCTTATCCTTACAGGGAGCAGAGTGAGAACTGGTCCAGACACTCTTCCACAGGGCAATATATCATAGTTTTGCTTGGCATTCTCAAGATTTTAGAAAAATTAAAAGTGGAGTTAAAGAATTTAATGGCTTGATGAATTCTTTGAAAATATCTGTTCAACTTCCTATACATACACACACACATGCACACACACACACAATCAGGTCTATAATAATAGAAATCACAAATTCAATCTGTTATATGACAAGTTAAAATTACATGCAATATGATTATGTAATTCATAGTCAAAATCATGAAAATAACTATAATGGGATTGTTTTGCATAATAATTGTATATATTATGTCACTACATCATAATGCAATTTGTACTAACATTTTCTTTGATTGCTCTCATGTATGCTATTTAAAAGTTATATTAAAACATCAGTACTTATAAGCCATATTAAATTTTCTATTTGTCTGAAAATCATTCTTTTAAATTCAAAGTCAATACAATAAAATGGTCAAAATTATTTGTTCAAAAATATTTAAAATCCAACATGTAGGTGGAATAATCCAAGTTTTTAAGAAACAACAGCTTTATACTGCTCCTTAGCATAGATGATGATTTTTCCCGACTTTGTCTCCTGTTGCAATTCCTGCTACATACTCCAGCCACACTCATTTTGTGACAGCTGTATTGTACTTATCAACTTTTCAATGTCTTTACACATGCTTGACTTTCACAACACATTTTCCTCCCTTTGTATATCTGGAAAACGTGAAAACATCTCCTAATAATGCTTTAAATTGCAGTCCATTAAGGCCTCCTTTGGGACATCTTTCCTGAACTAGCCTTTCTTTTGTTTTCCATAGCTCTGAAATAGCACTACACGTATAGTATTTCATTATAGATATTGCCTCTATTACTTACCATTGGAATGAGGACTCTTTGAGGATGGGAATTACTATCATTAATTATTTTACTGTTTTTTCTAATGCCTGCCAAACTACTCTCTACATTAGAAACTTTAACAAATGGTGTTGGGAAAACTGGCTAGCAGTGTGCAGAAAGCAGAAACTGGACCCCTTCCTGACACCTTACACTAAAATTATCTCCAGATGGATTTGAGGCTTAAACATAAGTCCTAACACCATAAATACCTTAGAAGAAAACCTAAGCAAAACCAGTCAGGACATAGACATAGGCAAGGACTTCATGACTAAAACACCAAAAGCGTTGGCAACAAAAGCCAAAATAGACAAATGGGATCTCATTAAACTCCAGAGCTTCTGTACAGCAAAAGAAACAATCATTAGAGTGAACCTAAAACCAACAGAATGGGAAAAAAATTTTGCAATCTACCCATCTGACAAAGGGCTAATATACAGAATCTACAAAGAACAGATTTACAAGAAAAAAATCAAACAAAGCAATCCAAAGGTGGGCAAAGGATATGAACAGACACTTTTCAAAAGAAGACATATATGAGGGCAACAAACATATGAAAAAATGCTCATCATCACTCATTATTAGAGAAATGCGAACCAAAACCACATTGAGATACCACCTCATGCCAGTTAGAATGGCGATCATTAAAAGATCTGGAAACAACAGATGCTAGAGAGGATGTGGAAATATAGGAACACTTTTACACTGTTGGTGGGAGTGTAAACTGGTTCAAGCATTGTGGAAGACAGTGTGGCACTTCCTCAAGGACCTAGAAATAGAAATTTCATTTGACCCAGCAATCCCATTACTCAGTATATACCCAAAGGTTTATAAATCATTCTATTATAAAGATACATGCACACGTATGTTCATAGTGACACTGTTTACAATAGCAAAGACCTGGAACCAACCCAAATGCCCATCGACAATGGACTGGACAAGGAAAATGTGGCACATATACACCATAGAATACTATGCAGCCATAAAAAATGATGAGTTTGTGTCCTTTGTAGGGACATGGATGAATCTAGAAACCATCATTCTCCGCAAACTGACACAAGAACAGAAAATCAAACACTGCATGTTCTCACTTATAGGTAGGTGATGAACAATGAGAACATAGGGACACAGGGAGGGGAGCATCACACACTGGAGTCTGTTGGTGGGGGGACAAGAGAGGGCCAGGGCCAGGGTGGGGAGGTCGAGGAGGGATTAGTTGGTGAGAAATGCCAGATACAGGTGATGAGGGGATGGAGGCAGCCAACTACATTGCTATGTATGTTCCTATGCAACCATCCTGCATGATCTGCACATATACCCTAGAATGTAAAGCACAATTTTTTTAAAAAAGGAATTCAATTAGTCTTGAGGGATATTAATCAACGGCTCATATTTGAAAATCACATTAATTCATCCTGCAGTACAAGTTAATATCTATTATTGAAGTAATTGTCTAATCACATAGTTCCTTTTATGCTACTGTTTTTATGATTGTTGCAACATAATTTTTAATAAGAATAGTTAGGTAAAAAGCTAAATTTAGAGAGCAATGTTATTCCTTCAGTGGCAGTGTTGTATGGTAAGTGCATGGGATTAGAAGGTAAGAAAGCATGATTCTTACCCCTCCACTTTTACCTCCACATTCTACAACTTTCTATTTCCTCATCTGTGAGATGAAGCAGTTCAGTTAGATGACGTCTCAAATTTTTGCAGCTTTGTGATTCTAACAATTGGTAATTTGCCCATCTCTCACTCCCTCTGCCAATCTGAATTGGACCAGTTTGCTATTTTCTAAAAATTCAGGTTTTGAATACTGAAAGATGTCTGAATCATTAACCTGCTGGTTGTGTTCATATTACTGTAAATAAGAAGCTTCTGAAAACCCTATTCTAATTTTATTTCAAAGGCAGCACAAGTGAAACTGTAGTCTCTGCAGGGGTTGGTCTGATGGATACACCACTCTTTCATGATATCACCATGGAGGCGCACATTTCAGTACCCCTACAGTAGGGAAAGGGAACCAAGGGTCTCTTACATGCCATTGAATATGCTTTTTACCTGGAAACACACACCTCACCTCCATTTACATTTTCTTGGCCAAAGCAAGTCATACGGTCACCAAGGGGAAGAGTGCCCAAAAAGAGACAAAACAAGAATCCTGATCTATCACATATTTCCCCCATACCCCCCAAAAAAGACATTTTTTGTAACCTGCTCCTCTTTCCCTGGCCTAATCTGTGCATATTTTACCATGGCACTAAAAATATTTCAGTGTTTCCAATAAGTTTTCGAATTCAATTTTGTGAACAGACCACAGATGTTCTGACAAGCCCTCTCCTCTACCACTATTTCATGTAGAAAATGAAATTAATTCCCATTTTTCCATGTTGTAATATACTGTTCAAGGATCTCCTAGAAACAGCATTTTGATGTCAAAGATAGTCCACATTTAATTTTTTTGATAAGTTCTGTACATTCGGCCTGCATAAAGTCTATCAATTTAATAATTTATTCACTACATACTGATGTTTATGTTGTACCTACTGTATGTAAGAACTTGGCCTAGAAGCTTTGGGTTCAAGGCAGAATACGGCACACTTATTGAAATGGTATGCAGAAACAGGAACAGTATAGTAACACAAAGAAAGAAATAACTTACTGAGCTGTGAAACTGACGGACACAGAAATTTCCAAACAAAATGAAACAAAACAAGAGTGAATTTATCTCAGCATCTAACAATAGATAGAGTTTTAAAAGGCTTAGGATATGAGAGGACCACCTAGATGATACAATCAACATGATCAGAAGGATAGTGATAAGAAATATTGACATGTATTTAGAAGAAAATAACTGACCTTTTGAATTCAAATAAAAATATGTCTTTCTTTCTCTTTTTTAAAAAGACAGAAAAACAGCAGGAAGAGCATGAGGGGAAAATATACAGAAAATTTAAGGTCAGCTAAAACATGTAAAAGGTTTATATGTTTAATTGGAACTTTCGTCAAAGACATGCAGAAAGGAAAGGTAGCGTGAAAGCTACTGCCAACGTTTGGAATTGAGGTCATAAGGGGAAAATTTTAGCAGGGAGGTTGGCAGAGAATGGGGAAAAGATAAGAGCCACCATGAAGGAAGAGCTATTAGCAACGTGAAGGATAGGATGAGGAAAAAATCGACAATGACATTATGGGGTTGAGCCTGAGGAACTAGAAAATATGCAGAGCACTAACTAAAATATAAATAAGGGAACATGGAGGTTTCAGGGAAAAACAAACGTGTTTACCTTTAAAACACTAACGCTAATGGGATAACAAAACTGAAAGTGGGCTTGGCAGATGGAAACGGTAAAGAAAATACTGGTCAGAGTTGAATGGATACACACATACACAACTCTCTCTCTCTCTCTCACATTCTCTCTTAGATGTGGGTAGCAACGTTGTGTAAATGGACGAAATCTAAGAAATGTAATGAAGGTTCACATTTGGGAGATGAGAGGAAGAGGAGGCGCCAACAAAACTGTGAAACAATCAAATCAGTGAATGGAAAATCTTAGTTATAAAGATCATGCTGCAGGATTGGGTAATTGTTTGGTTTTAGTTTGTATTTTCACATGGTTCATTTTTGGTTGTAAATAGATATTTTACAGAAGCAGCATTGGAACTGCCATTAGAACGGCCTCCAGAGTTTATTGGTTGACTTTGCCACTTACTGGCTGTGTAAGCCCTGGCAAGTTTACTACCTGTTCTTTACCAATGTCATCTGTCCAACATGAATGATGACACCAAGTGCACGTTTGTTACAAGAATACACAACATAATGCACATAATAGTACCGGTACCATTACTAATAAGTGTTCAATAAATATAAGTTGAATCCAGATTCATTGCTTTTTAGTCTCATTATTTCCACAGTGTCTGGTAAATGACTTATATATAGTATGTGCTAAATAAACATTTTTTGCATTCAGGACTGGGACAAGATAGACATTAGAACTGGAATGTCAACTGTAATATGATTAAACTCATCATCCATCCTGGATAATTCCCTGAAGACATTTTCTCAATGGCCTAAAGTTACTATTAACTTCCTTAGTCGAACATACTCACAAATATTGCCCTTTATATCTGGCATTATTAATAACTCCCTTAGTGTAATAGTCATTGGTTCTGGTCATTCAGATGGATGATTCTCTGCACTTTGAGGCAAATGGCAGCATTGCACTTTTTGGCTGCCCTATGATTGAGAGAGGATGTCCGTTGTGGGAATAACTAACATTCATGGGTGTACAATCAACCTGATTCTTGGAGTGAAACTACATTCCCGCTTTAGAACACTAGGAATTTGTTACATTGTTTTCTTTTGTTTTGTCTTTATTTTTTAACTGAAGAATAAAAAATTGCATAGTTTTACGGTGGACAGCGTGATGTCTCCATATACCTATACATTGTAGAATGACTAAATCAAACCAATTAACCTATACATAAATTCACAAATGTATCTTTCTATTTGTAGTGAGAACACTTAAAATCTACTCTTTGCAATTTTCAAGTGTACAGTATATTGTTAACTATAGTCATTGTGATAGATCTCTTGATCTAATTCCTTGTATCTAACTGAAATTTTGTATTTTTGCCTCTGGGGTGGGATGGGCTGGGGATTAGGGAGATGGCTAAACAATTCTACTTTCTGCTTCTGTGAATTTGACCTTCTGAGATACCATATATAAATGAGCTTCTCGAACAATAAAAATATCTAACTGCCATATGATCATGCAATCCCACTACTGGGTATTTATCCAAAAAATATAAAATCAGTACGTTGAAGAGATCTCTGCACTCTCATAATTATTGCAGCATTATTCATGATAGTCAAGATATGGAATCAACTTAAATGTGCATTGGTGAATAAATGGGAAAAAAATGTGGAATATGTATACAATGGAATACTATTCATCCTTAAAAAAGAGGAAAGCCTGTTATGTGTAAGAACATAGATAAACCTGGAAGACATTATGTTAAGTGAATTAATTCAGGCATGAAAAGAAGGATTTTTCTGTTACTTCAGCATAACTTATTGCATACTATAACAATATATTCAATCGATTGTTGAGAAAGTCCTCTCCAGATTCCCTAGCTTAAAAGCCTCCATACCTTCAGTAGCACTAGGATTAGCATATCGTTTGCACGTCACAGTTTAAGGATAAGCTAAGGCACTAAGACAGACTACTGTATCAGAAACCAACTGCATAAAAAGAAAGAAAAAATGTAAATATGTTACCATATTCTTTAAGGAGTCAGCAAAAATGATTCCTTAAAAATCTACACAGGAGGCTAAAAGAGATTTTCCACAAGCAACTTCTTTGTGTTACTGCGTTTTGATTTCCTGCTTCTGCAAAGTTTTCTTTCTGATAGATGACTACTGTATTCTCATAGGGATGCAGAGAATAGGACTGGTATTAAAGCTGGTGAGTGATGTTACAGCCAATAATGAAGCAGTTGATGTTAAGTTGGCTGGCTAGTGGATATTTTAGGGAACAAAGTAGTTTTTCCTAATAAAGGCTGTTAAGTTGTTTGGTATAAGAAGAAAAATAAAATCAAATGTGTTACATAATTACCAAATCCTATCGTACTCAAGAAATATCCTATCAGGTATCTACTACTTTAAATAAATGCCTTCGGAATTAATTCTTTAGCAAGTTTGAAAGCCATAAACAGGGCAAATATAAATAATCTACTTTTACTCAGGCAATTCTATTTCAGATTTTCTACTAAGGTGCTGACTACCTAACTATTATTATGTTCATCTTCTTTGACCCAAGTCATATTTAAGTGAATGTGTTCACTGCTGTTATTGGTACCTGACGAAGGGTTGAGTGATGGGGTGTCTGATAGTATTTCCATGGCAGTATTACTAGTGGTTGATAAAGCCAGGCCTCTAGGGTCCAATTTTCTGAAACTCATGGGGAAAAATAGGAGTTAGAAAATGAACCACCTGGTTATATATTTTTTTCATTGTTGCAAGGAGACTATTTTCGAGAATGATTGTGACAGGAATAAAAAGACAAGGACAAGCAGCCCCAAACTGTCAAAATCCTAGCATTTTTCAGCTGTCTCCTGATATATGCAGATGTCTTATGCCAAAAGTACAAAAAAGAAGAAAAGTGCCTTTTCTCAGAAATGATGTCAGTATATCTGTGCATTGTGTGAGGAAAAATGTAGATGCTATTATGTATTGTTATTAATTCTGAGGAAAGATTAAATTTCCTCTTAATAAGACAGAGCACTCTGACACAAACCTTCTGCTGAGTACTTATTGATGCAAAGTTGAAAACCAAATGTACACAGCTCTCTTTCATCTACAGCACTAAATCTAATTATGAAGTAGCTCCTACATTCCAGGCTCTGTGCTCTAGTTGCACAAACTCGGAATTTCATTCTCCACCATCTCCCTGTGAAGTTGTTATTATTGCTGTCATTCTGTAGGATGAGAAAACTGTATCTCAGGTTCAGTCCTTTCTTCGACACCTCATGACTAAAAAGCAGTGTCACAGTACGTTTACATTCGGTTTTCTGTCTGATTCTAAAGGCATGAGCTCTCCATTACAGACCAGCTGCCTTCCTCCCCAGCAACAGCAACAACAACAAACACTGATAAATGAAAAAGTGAATCACTGACAGAATTTGAAAAGAAAATGAGAAGAGAAAGGGAAAAAAGAAACATGGAAAGTTTGGTTGCCTGAGATTTTTTTTTTAAATATATATTTTATTGGTTTTTAGGTTTTGAGGTACATGTGAAGAACATGCAAGATTGTTACCTAGGTACATACATGGCAATGTGGTTAATGGAGAAGAGATGAACAATTTTGCCTCAATTTGGCAAATTAATCAAGGTCAATTAGGGGCTATAGCTTGCCAAAAGAAAGCTTAATGACTGTGCATTGGCCTATTCAATCAGTAAAAGGTTAGCAAAAATTAACGTGGGAAAGTCACTTAATACAGAAATAGCTCCTGGCTACTTTAAAGAAAAAGTAGTTATAATTTGATGGCCTCTTTTTCTGATATACTAGGTAGAGTTTATTATGAGACTTAATTTTATAATGTCTCATGTAGCTGACTCTCAGACTAGCTGAAGCTTAACCAGAATTTTAGTGAATTTTTTAAAAGAGACCCTCACAATCTGTACTGTTATTCCTTTTGTATTTGACATATGAAGATTTTTGATTTGGGGATAGACCTGCCCTACTGGATTCAGCACATGATAGAGTGCTGGGTTCTAGAACTATTCACTTTCTTTATGGCCTTATACACATTCTTTGAGTTTCTGTACCACCTTTAACTTACTTGTAAAAAGGGGAGAAGACAATGCTTTACAGTTTTATTAGGATAAAATTAGATAATGAATGCCATGACATTTTGCAAATAATTCTATGCAAATGAAAATGGTGTTTACAATCTGTGCGCTTCTAGTTTAGTTTCTTACACCAATAGAAGGTTCAGCTGTATTATTATAATGTTGTTCATTTCAGTGACTCCTCTAAGTTTTCTTCCTCTTTAATCAATCCTTTCTCAGGTAATTTTGACAATTGAATGACTAGGAGTTTGTAGGTTTTCTACTTTTCATTCTAAATTTGTTGTAATAAAAATATCATGGATTTTACAATCAGACAGGTTATAGATTCTAGAATCAAATAAATCTGCAAGTAAATTTCACTGCTGCCTCTTAGCTGTGTGATGGCAGACACATTTAGCCTCCTCAAGCTCATTTCTTCATTTATATATCAGAAGCACGAGAATTTGGAAAGATAGCGTACATAAAGACAATGGTACACCTAGACTAGCTGCAGTGTATTTCTCTTTATTTTCTATCTGTTTTGCATTTTACCTAAATCCAGCAGATGTACTTTCTTTCCATATGGTTTTGCTAGGTAGGCCTGATTGACTGATTGATTGATTGACTGTGGTGGTTTAAATCAATTGTGAATAAACAATAATATGGGTAGGCCAATGAATACCCACATACCTGAAGAGAAGAAGCATGCCAGATTTCCCCTTTTGCCCTAAGTGCTTTTTTGAGTTTCTGGGATTGACAAGCAAATTCCCTTTTTGGAATGGTCAGTTGTGGAATGGTCTTTATGCCACCAGAAGCTGACTAGTCAGGAAGACAACTGGTCACATCTGAGCTTCCAGGGTTTTTTGGAGGATGTAGTTTGCATAGCAGCTTCATTCTTATTATCTTATGCATGGAGTTAATATGAGGCTCATTAGTGACAGATACTCTGTGTTTCCCTTGCCGAAAACAAACAGGCGTATTATTTTTAAAGATCTGTTCAGTGATGTACCTTCCAACTGATAATTATGTATTGTTTTGTTTTGTTTTGTTTTTGATCAAGCTTTCATCTTGGAACTGAAGATTTAAAAAAAAAAAATAAGTAAATGAAGGTCACTGCTTTCTAGGACTATCGAATCGTCATGAAAGAGGCATAGACATGCAACTGTTTTACAACCAGGATGAATGCTAGATGTGTAACAGCATATGATTAACCCTGCCCAGGTTGTGGAGGAGGCAGACTTCTCAGATAAAGTTAATTCGTTGGATCCAGATTCTAAAAGTCACAGTAAGGGAACGGAAAATCTAAAATTAAGCAAAATACATATAGGCTAGGTTTCAAAATTCTAATGAGTCAGAAGATAATTCAGTTGCTAGGAAGAACAAGAGCAATGATTCTCCAATGTGTTTCCCTTACCTCCTTACCTCTTTGTAGATTCCTAAGGATGACCAATGTTCACGTCTTCTCTTAAAATAGAATTCCCTACCTATATAAGACTAGTATAGACCAGTTCTCTTGTATTTTAGAGCTAGTCTGTTTTAAGCTACATGGCTTATTTTTAAAGCTGGAAGGAAGGTGTGAGGGATGCTTGCCAAAAGTGGCGATTCATCCTGCCCAGACACAGGAAGGCTTGAGTCTGCCGATGCCAACCATCATCTGGGTTATAGTGTGACAATTTCTGTGTCACACTCAAAGTTCCTTCTCAACACTCACTTTTATCAAGCCAACTTTTGTCTACAGTGTTTTAAAAGGATGCAAGTACAAAAATCATGAGCTCATTACAAAAAGGTTTGTGGGGAAGGCTATATATTTGTAATAAGTAAACAGGAACTGTTTCCAGTGCTTTTCATAAAATTAATTTATTCTTCACAATAACCCTATGAATTATATCTGATGATTGTCTTCATTTGACAAATGAGGAAACTGAGAGACAGAGAAGTGAAGTACCATCGCTAGTTTCACTCTCAGGCCATGAGGCTCACGACGAAGCCATGTACTTATCATCCCCACACTGTGCTTCCTCTGCACAGATACAGATAAGTTGCTAAAATTGCTGCTCATTAATTCAAATACCAACCTCCAACTCCAGCAGTCAAATCAAATATGCCAGAGATTGTGTATTAAAGATAAAGGATGCCATGTTTTTCAAACTTATCCAATGATAATGATCATGTGGGGTGCTTAATAAACATACAGACCTAGAGAAACAATCTCCAGTGAGAGATGAAGACAAAGTGCCAGTTTTCAAGTGCCTCCAGAACATTCATTCGTATTATTGGTTAAGTTTGGCAAACACCAACTAGGGGTAATTAATGTAAAAAAGTCTTCAAGACAATGCTTCTCACTCTTTAATGTGCACAAAGTCACCTGGAGATCATATTAAAATGCAGCAGTGGGGCCTGTGATTCTGCATTTCAAACAAGCTGCAAGGTGGCTCCAATACTGCTGATAAACAGACCACGTTTTGACTAGCAAGGCTCTGGGAAAAGATTCAGCTGTCTAGGATATGAGGTTCATTTGCTGTCAACCATAACCTTGGCTATACACACACACACACATATATATATATATATGTGTGTGTGTGTGTGTGTGTGTGTGTGTGCGCGCGCGTGCACGTGCGTGTATGTATGTGCATGTATATCACCTAGAATGTTCATAACACATGTAAATTCCAGTGTGTTATCTACTCTGGATTTGAATGGACAAGGACAGTTATATCAGGAATCTATTTTTTTTTTAACTGTACTTTAGGTTCTGGGGCACATGTGCAGATCATGCAGGAATGTTGCATAGGTACATAGATGGCAAGGTGGTTTGCTGCCTTCATCTCCCCAACACCTATATCTGCTATTTCTCCCTACGTTATCCCTCCCCACTCTTCCCACCCTCCACTGTCCCTCCCCTAGACCCACCAACTGACCACAGTGTATTATGCTCCACTCCCTGTGTCCACATGTTCCAATTGTTCAACACCCACCTATGAGTGAGAACATGTGGTGTTTGGTTTTCTGCTCTTGTGTCAGTTTGCTGAGAATGATGGTTTCCAGATTCATCCATGTCCCTATGAAGCACACAAACTCATCAATTTCTATGGCTGTGTAGTTCCATGGTGTATATGTGCCACATTTTCTTCATTCAGTCTATGGTAGATGGACATTTGGGTTGGTTCCATGTCTTTGTTATTGGTTTGTTTTGTTTTCTTTTGTTTTGTTTTGTTTCGTTTTGTTTTTTCTGAGACGGAGTTTTGCTCTTGTTACCCAGGCTGAAGTGCATTGGCGTGATCTCAGCTCACTGCAACCTCTGCCTCCTGCCTGGGTTCAAGCAAGTCTCCTGTCTCAGCCTCCCAAGTAGCTGGGACTACAGGCACGTGCCACCATGCCCAGCTAATATTTGTATTTTTAGTAGAGACGGGGTTTCACCATGCTGACCAGGATGGTCTCGATCTCTTGACCTTGTGATCCACCTGCCTCAGTCTCCCAAAGTGCTGGAATTATAGGCATGATTATAGGCCAGGCATAGTCATTGTCTCAGTGAAGGAAGAACCTATAGAAGATGACCTCGTACCAGAGGTGGGTATCTCAAATCTACTTTCATCCAGCCACTGCCCGAAGCCATCTTCCTGCCTACTGGATGCTTAAAGTGACTGTGGATATGGGGACTCCCTTTCTGCCTTCAGTGACATGTCCTCTCCGCTTGTAAACCATTCTTGGGAGGATGCTTTTGCCAATGAACTCTTTCCCCAGTTGATTAGTGTCTAAGGAATGATCCAATACTGTTTCCCTTTTCCTTGACTATTACACTGCCTCGAGGATAGCAGAGAAGCCTGTTATGCTTCATTCAGAAAGCCAAAATAGAGTATACAGTCCTAGAGAATTCCTTTAAAGTATTTGTTCAAACCTCATAGATGACCCCCAGGTGTTGTCTTTTGACATCCAGCAGTCCAAGGTGTTGAGATACATAACGGTAATTGAGAAATATTACTGTAATTGAGAACTACAGCTTTTTTAAAGATTGTACTTTTGGAGCCGGGCACAGTGGCTCACACCTGTAATCCCAGCACTTTGGGAGGCTGAGGTGGGCAGATCACCTGAGGTCAGGAGTTCGAAACCAGCCTGACCAATTTGGTAAAACCCATTTAAAAAAAAAAAAAAATTGTACTTTTATCTTAAGGGTAGTAGTTTGCCCTAAAATATATATTATGTATCAAATACTTACTGTGTATGTCTTGAAGTAGACATGGAATTTATTAATGGTTCTTTACCATGTCTCTTCCCCCTTTTTGGCATCCAGACTTGTCTCCAGTTTTAGGTCCTTTAGTTTGCTTCTGTAAGCAAAGAGAACCACCTGCCTGAGGGGGCTCTTTCCCTCATGTATACTTCAAGTAAGATCAAAAATCTTTTGTGAAATTATAGAAATTTACCATGTAAATGCTTAATGGAATTTTTCCCTGCTAGTATAGATTCTGAAAGGTGCTTTCTCCATTTATTTAAAACTACCCATGCAATTAAAAGGTACAACGCAGGAAAAAACAAAACAAACAAACAAAAACCACCATGCCCAGCCAGGTCTTTGCTATTGTAAACAGTGCTGCAATGAACATATGTGTGCATGTGTCTTTATAACAGAACAATTTGTAATTCTTAGGGTATATACCTGGTAATGGGATTGCTGGGTCAAATGATATTTCTATTTCTAGATCCTTGAGGAATCGCCACACTGTCTTCCACAATGGCTGAACTAATTTACACTCCCACCAACAGTGTAAAAGTGTTCCTATTTCTCCATATCCTCTCCAGCATCTGTTGTCTCCAGATGTTTTAATGACTGTCATTCTAACTGGTGTGAGATGAAATCTCAATGTGGTTTTGATTTGCATTTCTCTAATGACCAGTGATGATGAGCACTTTTTCATATGTTTGTTGGCCTCATATTTGTAAAGTCTCTGCTCATATCTTTCACCCACTTTTGAACGAGTTTTTTTTTTTTTTTTTTTTTTTTTTTTTCTTGTATATCTGTTTTAGTTCTTTGTAGATTCTGGATATTAGCCCTTTGTCAGATGGGTAGATTGCAAAAATTTTTTCCCATTCTGTTGGTTGCCACTTCACTCTAATGATTGTTTCCTTTGCTGTACAGAAGCTCTGGAGTTTAATTAGATCCCATTTGTCTATTTTGGCTTTTGCTGCCATTGCTTTTTGTGTTTTAGCCATGAAGTCCTTGCCTATGTACCAAATGGTTTTGCCTAGATTTTCTTCTAGGGTTTTTATGGTGTTAGGTCTTATGTTTAATCCATCTGGAGTTAATTTTACTGTAAGGTGTCAGGAAGGGGTCCACTTTCTGCTTTCTGCATGCTGCTAGCCAGTTTCCCCAATACCATTTATTAAACAGGGAAGCCTTTCCCCATTGCTTGTTTTCTCAGGTTTGTCAAAGATCAGATGATTGTAGATATATGGTGTTGCTTCTGAGGCCTCTGTTCTGTTCCACTGGTCTATGTCTCTGTTTTGGTACCAGTACCATGCTGTTTTGATTACTGTGGCCTTGTAGTGTAGTTTGAAGTCAGGCAGCCATGATGCTTCCAGCTTTGTTCTTTTCACTTAGGATTGTTTTGGCTATGTGGGCTCTCTTTTGGTTCCATATGAAGTTTGAAGTGTTTTTGTCCACTTCTGTGAAGAAGGTGATTGATAGCTTGATTGGGATAGCATTGAATCTATAAATTACTTTGGGCAGTATGGCCATTTTCACAATGCTGATTCTTTCTAACCATGAGCATGAAATGTTTCTCCATTTGTTTGTGTCTTCTCTTATTTCCTTGAGCAGTGGTTTGTAGCTCTCCTTGAACAGGTCCTTTACATCCTTTGTTAGTTGTATTCCTAGATATTTTATTCTCTTTGAAGCAGTTGTGAATGGCGGTTCACTTTTGATTTGGCTGTTTGTCTTTTACTGGTGTATAGGAATGCTTGTGAATTCTGCACATTGATTTTGTATCCCGAGACTTTGCTGAAGTTGTTCATCAGTTTCAGGACATTTGGGGATGAGACAATGGGGTCTACTAAATATACAATCCTGTTGTTTGCAAATAGAAACAGTTTGACTTCCTCTTTTCCTCCGGCTTTCTGGCTTTTGCATCAGCCAGTGCTTTTGCCTAGATCTATGCTGACAGCCCTGGCTCTGGCCGAAGTTGCTGATCTGCCCTGTTCAGGCAGCTCACTGAGGCTTTGCAGCCCGGCGAAGATCTCCTGTTCTGTGGGTTGTAGAGGGCTTGGGTGGAGTGCTGTATCTGAACTGAAGTCCCAGAGCGGGGTGATGCTCTGGTCCTCCAGTTGGCTGCATGCACCTCCTGGGTGGGGCAGTGCCCTGCCTTGCCTTAACTTCCCCTATTTGGTTTATGCCCACTGTCCAACCAGACCCACAAAATGAACCTGGTACCTCATTTGAAATTGTGGAGACCACTCAGCTTCTGCGTCTCTCTTGCTGGGAGCTGCTTTTAAAGCTGCCTCTTGTTAGGTCACCTTGGGATCCCAGTAATCTACTTTTTAAATAAGTAATCTCAAGTGATTTGATTTTGATGCAGATGGTTCTCAGTCCCACTTTCCATTGATAAATACGGAAAATGCTGTGGAAATCAAAGTACTGTAAAGGTGGAAAGAACAGCAGTGTGCCATTATATAAGTCATCCAATCCCTTGGTTTTATCACCTACAACCTGGCGAGAATAATATGTGCCTTTATAGAGTTGTTAGGATAAAATGAGATAAGACATGAAAGCAAAAAACAGCTGAGCCACTCTATTGAAGGGGTCAAAGGAAATAGGATATGGATCCAGCAAATAACCACTTTCGGCCAAAGCAGCAGAAAAGCTTTCCTGTATTTTCTTGATTCTTAGGCTATAAAGGCAATTTACAAAACCACTACATTCACTCTGTCCACTTACTAGCTAGGCAGGACCAATACTTGTTCATTATTATAAAATTATAGTCTTTCTCTCTCTCTCTCATTCTCTCTTCCTGTATGTGAATTCTATTCCTACAAGCTTATACATGTATACACACACACACACACACACACACACAAACACACACACATATGCTTGTATTATATAGGTGTGTATATGTATAAATGTGTACATATATTTGTGCATATATGTAGAGGTTTGCAGATATGAAATATAAGTGCTTACCAATATGAAATATTCACATATACATATATAAATTTTATAGATTCCTCGAGAATCTAAAGACACGTAATATCGCTAACCTTTAAAACAATGCTAACGTAGCTCCTACAATATGACATTTTAACAACATACTTTTAATAATGCATGTTCTTAAGTGTTAAGCTGATTCATATGTTATAGTCCCAACTTTTAGATCTCAAGCTCTGCTTTCGACTATCAATCACAATATGGAAAGATACAGAATTTTATTGTAAATTTTTCTAAGGATTTATAGTGGTCTGCTGTTATCACTGTGCCTTTCCCTGCTTGAAAGTTTATTATTTCTTAAAGGGAGGGGTTCGAAGGCTTCTTTCTCAAACCATGACTTATTGGATAAGAAAAAAAAAAGCCTTCAAAGTGCTATCTCTCACAGCCTGTGGCAAGGACAAGGTTTAGGTCAATGCCTAGTACAGAAGCACTAAAAATATGAGGATTAAAAAGAAAAGACACATTCTATATTCCTTTGGGTGTATTTAGAAATTTTAAAATGTGGATTAGGTACACACAAACAGTTCAAATATGAAATTCACAATCAAGTGAATAAGTTTTTCCTTATATTTAATGTTGTACATTTATCACAGAGTCTTTCTGTGAATATGGTTAAGTATGATATATATTTATTGAATTATACAGAGTTATAATGTGAAATATAAAATGTAGTGCATTGTGGCACATCCTGATGAGTGAATAGTTTGAATATAGTCGATAAAATTATGTTGTCTACAGGTAATTAGGTGACCAAAATAATTTGAGAATTATTAGTTACATTATGAAATTTAAAAACCAGATCTCTTTGCTTCTTTGCAATTTGGCCAAGGAACACTGAGAGTTAACCCACAAGTTTCCGTATTTTGATGTCCATAATTATACTCACTTTCAAGGTTGATGTGTTTTAAGACCTATATGATGATAAGGCATTTCAAGTTAAATTATATTTGTTAAAATTTTACAGGTGTTTTTTTCTTTTTCTTTCTATCCCCGCCTAAGAAAAAGATTCAATGTAAATTTGTGTAGCTGTATTTCCTTTTGAAAATTAAACTAGTTTAGGTTTCAATTATAACTGGAATAGTGTGATACAATAGGGTTATTGACATATTTAAATAAGTTACTTTTGTCCAGATTCCTTTTAAATATAGAAGGATAAATCTATATCAAAAACTGAATACTAAAATATGTATGTATGCATCCCAAGTAAATAAGTTCCTAAGTAAAAACAAAATTCCTTTTATCATGTATGACTTAGAATCTGAATAACTGGTTGTTTATGAAAACATGCAACACATAATTTAGAGATAGAAAAAAGAGAGATGAATGCCTTAGATATAGACATAATCATATTACAGTTTATTAGGGAACAAAATCTCCCTATCTTCATGTTTGTATCTATAATTGTATCAGACTTAACAAACAGGAGTAAAATTCAACATAAAAAAACATAATTGCTTTTTTTCTTTCTAATTTCTGAATATTAAGACCATAAGAGGTTTGTAGCTGCACACTGAAATAGCCACATCATCTTATTTCTAACTGGTAAATGTCAGTCTGAATTAGATCGTATGCTACATGGATTATTACCGTTTATGCTTCTATTGTTAACTAAGCACAATACTAATACAGACAAATGGTCATTAACTTTGAATTTGTTCAGGGGTAACTTAATTGGTTACGCATATAGGCAATAAGCCATAGACACATTAACAGTATCTTTTTTGGTCACCAAAAGAAATCGCAGATATTTTCATATCAATTAATATTGTCACAGATATGTTTACATACCTTTTATATTCATCACTAATTCAAAATTATAGCATTGAATGCACACATTATTAGGGTCTTAGTGAAATATAAACCACTGTATCTCAAATTTGTGATATAGATTACTTTGTACTCCCTATACATTTTAATTTAATGTATATTAAAACGTTCTTTCAAACAGTCCAGAGTGCGACAGGAACTCACAAAAGATTAAATGCACCTGTCATAAGCAGGGATCAGGTCATGTTACTGCTCCTCTGAAAATCCTTCAAAACCTCCCTATTAACTTGACTCATGGTGAAGTTCTGTAGCTTTTTGGATTCCACCACTATTAGCCCAAAACTCATCACTCTGTTTCTCAAACATATTAAGCATATCCCCAACTGAGAGCCTTTGTATTTGCTCTTCCTTCTGTCTGGAATTATTTTCCCCAATATATGCATGATGTACTCATCTGCATCCATCTAGCCTTTTTTGAAATGTCACCTTCTCATTTAGATCTATGCTAACTCTTTTATTCATAAGCACATTCCTCCAAACAATCTTGCTTCCCTTATGCTGCTAATCATACTACATAATTTACTATGTTTATTTTACATCTACCCTCTCCTAGAATGCAAACTCCATCAGAGCAGGAATTTGTATCTTCTTTTTTTTTTTTCCTGTTTTGTTCACAACAATATTATAACATATTTTAGGTGCTTGATAAACATTTGTGGAATAAAAGAATGATATGTAAAAGTAAACGGCACTTAGAATATGGGAAGAAAACAGAGTAAATTGCCTGCATGACAGTAAATTAGCCCATTTTTAGAACTGCTAAATGTAGAACCTGAGAAGTTAGACAGAAAGTTGATGTTATTCCTTTAGCAAACTTGTTAACTGAAAGTGTCTATGGACAATGAATTAACTTCCTAGTGCTGCCATAAAACATTACCAAATACTTGGTGGCTTACAAAAACAGAAAAAAATTATTCTCTCACAGTTCTGGAGGCTAGAAGTACAAAATCAAGGCATTAGCAGGAACATCCTCTCTTCAGAAGTTCTAGAAGAGGTTACTTCCATGCTTCCTTCAGCGTTTGGTGGCTTTTTCTTGTTTTACTATATACTTAAAGTTCTGGGGTACATGTACAGAATGTGCAGGATTGTTACATAGGTATACGCCTGCCATGGTGGTTTGCTGCACCCATCAACCTGTCATCTACATTAGGTATTTTTTCTAACGCTATCCCTTGCCTAGCTCTCCAGTTCATTACAGACCCCGGTGTGTGATGTTCCCCTCCCTGTGTCCATGTGTTCTCATTGTTCAACTCCCATTTATGAGTGAGAACATGTGGTGTTCGGTTTTCTCTTAGTGTTAGTCTGTTGAGAACGACAGTTTCCAGCTTCATTCATGTCCCTGCAAAGGACATGAACTCATCATTTTGTATGGCTACATAGTATTCTATGATGTGTATGTGCCACATTTTCTTTATCCAAACTATCATTGATGGGCATTTGGGTTGGTTCCAAGTCTTTGTTATTGTGAACAGTGCCACAAATAAAGAAAGGATATTCAGCTAGGAAAAGAGAAAGTTAAATTGTCTCTGTTTGCAGACCACATGATTGTATATTTAGAAAACCCCATTGTCCCAACCCAAATTTCCTTAAGCTAATAAACAACTTCAGCAAAGTCTCAGGATACAAAATCAACATGCAAAAATCACAAGCATTCCTATACACCAATAGCAGACACACAGAGAGCCAAATCATGAGTAAACTCCCATTCACAATTGCTACAAAGAGAATAAAATACCTAGGAATACAATTTACTAGGGATGTGAAGGACCTCTTCAAGGAGAACTACAAACCACTGCTTAAGGAAATAAGAGAGGACACAAAGAAGTGGAAAAACATTTTATGCTCACGGATAGGAAGAATCAATATCATGAAAATGGCCATATTGCCCAAAGTAATTTATAGATTCAATGCTATTCCCATCCAGCTACCACTGACTTTCTTCAAAGAATTCGAAAAAACTACTTTAAATTTCGTATGAAACCAAACATAGCCCATATAGCCAAGACAATCCTAAGCAAAAAAGAACAAAGCTGCAGGCATCACACTACCTGACATCAAACTATATTACAAGACTACAGTAACAGGAACAGAATGATACTGGTACCAAAACAGATATATAAACCAATAGAACAGAACAGAGGCCTCAGAAATAATGTCACACATCTACAACCATCTTATCTTTCACAAATCTAACAAAAACAAGAAATGGGGATAGGATTCCCTATTTAATAAATAGTACTGGGAAAATTGGCTATCCTTATGCAGAAAGCTGAAACTGGAACCCTTCCTTATACCTTACACAAAAATTAACTCAAGATGTATTGAAGACTCAATCATAAGACCTAATCAGTAAAAACCTTAGAAGAAAACCTATGTAATACCATTGAGGATATAGGCATGGGTAAAGGCTTCATGGCTAAAACACCAAAAGCAACCACAACAAAAGCCAAAATTGACAAATGGCAGCTAATTAAACTAAAGAGCTTCTGCACAGCAAAGAAACCATCATCAGAGTGAGCAGGCAACCTACACAATGGAAGAAGATGTTTGCAATCTATCCATCTGACAAAGGGCTGATATCCAGAATCTACAAAGAACTTAAACAAGTTTAGAAGAAAAAAAACAAACAAACAATTACATCAAAAAGTTGGCAAAGGATACAATTCCATCAAAAAGTGGGCAAAGGATATGAACAGACTCTTCTTAAAGAAAGACATTTATGCAGGCAACAAACATACGAAGAAAAGCTCATCATCACTGGTCATTAAAGAAATGCAAGTCAAAATCACAATGAGATACCATCTCATGCCAGTTAGAAAGGTGAGAGTTAAAAAGTCAGGTGCTGGAGAGGATGTGGAGAAATAGTAATGCTTTTACACTGTCGGTAGAAGTGTAAATTACGTCAACCATTGTGGAAGACATTGTGGCAATTCCTAAAGGATCTAGAACTAGAAATACCATTTGATCCAGCAATCCCATTATTGGGTATATACACAAAGGATTATATATCATTCTACTACAAAGACACATGCACATGTACATTTTGCATTCCTTAATTGCAGCAGTACTAACTCCCATCTGCCTCCTTCACTTGGCCTTCTTCCCTGTATGGATTAAATCTCCCCTGATTTTTTTCTTATAAGGATAACAGTCATTGGATTTAGAACCCACATGAAACCAAGATGATCTCACTTTGAGAAAAGACCCTATTTCTAAATAAGGGCATTTTTACTAGTACTAGGAGTGAGGTTTGGACATATATTTTGGTGAGACAATTAACGATAGAATATTTTTTTTAATTATCTTGAAATTTCTGTCTAAAGAAACTGATATTTTCATTTACCTTTGTCTCCAGAGAAGGAGATTTATGTCTTCCCAAAGCTTTCATACAATTATGTGCCTTATTATTCTAGAGGAACTTCTAATAGCTGTAAACAAAAACAAAATGATTTGTAGCTAGAGGTAAACTATCTACAAACCTGGAACTATAACCTGATAATTTTCCCCCTGGAAAAAATATGGTAGGAAATGTTTAATGAATGGATATTACTTTCTTTCTAGAGGGGCAATAGTTCACTTGTCTCAGCCACGTGGAGATACCAAAGCAAAAGTTCACCTACCTATGAGATTTGCAATGGCCGTGATAAGAGAAGCATTAAATTAGAGTGTAATTGCTCAATGACTGAAGGAATCTTATAACATTTATTATTGATCTATCTATCTACATATATCTATTATCTTACATCTACCTATAAAAACATTATCTCTATATCTCTAGATTTCATATAACATATATTTACATATATATCTTCTGGTTAGCATCCCAAGAGAAATCATATATACTTATATACTTGATCTAAGTGCACAAAACCACTTACTTTAAAGAGGTGTTTTGTATTAAAAAATTTATAGTGAGCCCCAGATACTTCACATAATACCTGGCACATAATAAACACTCAACATATATTAATCAATATTATAGGCTATCATTGTTGTCCAAAGTGGTACAGATAAATTTTAGATTTTTGATTCAAAAGTGTAAATATGCAAGTTAAAAAAAGAATTGGAGAGTAAAAGAATTGAAGATTTTAGTGGGTTATGAGCTCAAAATTAGCCAAGCATGTAATATAATATAAAACTAATGCATTGTTGGGTTAAATTATTGGAAAAATGTGCCCTAATCATTGGTGGCTCAATACTACATTTTCGTCCAATCACAACTAGAATTTGATATTGAGTTCTAGGCATCTTCAGAGTGGGTGGTTTTGTGCACTTAGATCAAGTATATATATATATATATATATATATATATATATATATATATATATATATATAAAATAAAATATATAAATTATAAATTATATATATAAATTTATATACATAAATTTACATGTATGTCTCAGATGAAGGAAGAGGGCATATTTAGCTTGAAATAGATACTTAGGATAAAAATTGAAGCTGTTTTGAATAATTTGAATAATGGTCATTTAGAAAATAGTAAAACAAATCCAAATCAAATGAAACAGACAAATAAATGAGGGCATGAGTGTTACAATAAACACAGAGTTCCATGTAAGAAACACTTTCTAAGTAATAGTACTGCTGAGCAGTGAAACTGACTACCTTGTCAGACACTAAATTTCCATAAGAATGACAAATACTGTTCATTGAGGTGATTGACACAGATAATCCCCCTCTTTTAAAACTATTACAATCAATCACAACAATAATCCTATAAGGCAAAGATTATTATCTTTATACCCTGGAGAAGGAAATATAAATGATTAGCCTATGGTCACCCAAAAAGATATTCTAAACTTATTATCTTAACCACCTCCATAGTCTTTACCTTCTATGGTACACTGGAATGACCACATCTGTTGAGAATCTTTTAAAAGGATATCATGCACTCTAGAGTGTAGTACATCAGACTTCTAAGGTTAGCACATAAAAAATGTTTAAAACAGTACTAGTAGCAAGAGTAGCTAAAACGATATTGAATGTGTAAAAGGATAATTTTTATAAAAGAATATAATCATAACTCTCATCCATATATAAAATAAACATGTGTCAAAGATTTCATTCACATCATTTATTAGTGAGGGAACCAGCTGGTTGATAAAGCTGATTGTGATAAATCAAGCCCCCCCACACAAAGAGAAATAATGAAAGAATTTACAAATAGATGTGAAACTGATGTGTTCTACAGCAAGAAGGGAAATCATCATCTTTTGTTAGAACAAGAATTTATTTTCCTGTCTATAAAAACAATCATGTGCATTGCTATCCGTTATCTACAATGTACAGAGTTGTAAAATAGCTCCAAGATAATGAGAGGTACCGAGGCCTATTTGAATCAGAAAACATAGCGGGGCATGCTTAGAAACCATCTATTTTTCCAATGAAGACAACCATTTTGGCCCACTTCAAAGTCCTTCATAATGTTTCCTTTAAGTGTTTAGGATTATGATTGTGCAAGTCACATAAATTGAAAATCGCAGGATAGTGATAGAAACTTAGCTCTGTGTAGCATGAAAGGTAATGGCAATCTACACTAAACCACCCAGTGTCCTAGTGATGTTTGTATGCTGCATGAGAAAACAAAAGGAAACCGACATTTGGGGCTCAGAATTTTACATTTCATAACAACAAAGAATAATTATACAGTGTTTTCTGTATGTAAGGCTTTGTGCAAATGACTTATTTGCATTATTTCATATAATTTTTCCTACTAGTCATAACAATACAATAGCAGTAGCATCAATAAAATAAATAATAATGATATCTCCCTTTAGTTAAATGGTTACTGAAATGTAAGTATTTGTTAAAGTATCATCTCTTTTAATCTAAACAACCACTGATCTAAGTACTCTTTATTCTCACTTCATTGGTGAGGAAATTGAGAATTAAAGAGTTCAATTAATTTTTCAAGGTCACACAAATCATAAGATCCCAATGTAGGTCCTCTGCAAACTGTCTCTCATAATTATTATTCTATTAAACTAAACTGTCAGTCATAATGTTAGTGCACTTTGAAGTAAACTTACTGCAAAAATATTTATGATGGTCTTAGTCATTTAGAGAAATGTTAAATCTGTTAGATTTTCAAAAAGATTCTACAGTTCTATACATCTATCAATGATTATATGAATTTTGAAAATAAAATTTCCTTAAAAACATAAAAATTTAATAAGAATCCATAAACAAATATGAAATTTCTTCCTCAAGAAATCCTACTCAAGGAGCCACTGATAATCCTATGAAAGCAGAGAACTTTCTCTGACCCACTTATCTTAATAATTGCAGACCAAATGTTTAACCCTGCTGTCAGTCTCTCCTATCATTCCTTGATGCCCCCTCTTCCATAGTAATAGTTTCAATAGTTTCAAAAGAAAGAAAAATTAGACAAAGCTCACATAGACATTGAAAAGGGGCTCAAAGTACATTACTAGCAGTAAAAATTTGTTTATATTTGATAAAGCATAATTATTATTTTTATTGACTAAATAGGTTTGTAGAATTGTATTATGATTATGGTTTGTACCAAAATATATCATTCTAAGAAAACAGAGGTGTTTTAAAAATACCTTTAATATTTTAAATATTCTTCTTTAAACTTGATTATTAGCTTGTACACTATTATGGGTAAGAGTTTTGATTATCAAAGATAATTTAACCTAATCACTGATTTATTGATTAAATATGCCATGTTTATAGAAGCTGTATTTTAAGTTGTCTTTCTTTAGCCATTTAATTGGAAGGAAGTGGTAGTATGGACAATCCTAACTACTGATGATTCCAACATTTTTAGAGTTAGTTTTGGGACACATTTTAATTTTGGAAGCAGATTTTTTTCCTAATTGCATTTTGCTTAGGCTAAAATTATAACAGGCAAATAGTACTCAATAAAGAATTGATGTGGCCAAAAATGTTGTCCTTGGTAAGAGCAAGCCAGATTGGGCTGTAGATTCTTCTACTAACAACACACAACGAAAAACATGAGCAATATAATGTCAACAACAACAAAAATACATAAGGAGGAAATTTACAGCCTATCCAAGAATATTCAATTTATGGCATCATTTAGAGTTGGGTCTAACTTATCTTTAATTCCTGCTCTGCTGCTGTTGTTTCTGTCTATGAGACTCTTCCATTTTCACTTATGTGTATCTTATATGATCTTCAAAGTAGGCTTCATGTTTTACATTGTTTATTAAGCAATAACTCTGGTTCACCCTATCTAGGTACCATCCTGCTTCCAGAGTGAATTCCAAGATGTTTCTTCTCTCCAACCATGAGGATTGAGGGTGAAGTGTGACATTCTCTACTGCTACCTCCCAAATAATCCTCACTCTGAGTTTGATTTCCCGTCCTTCCTGCAATACCAACACATGTTACAAAATTTCAGGAGAAATCTCACACTCAATGTATTTATTTCTGAAATGTCTGCTACTTTAGTAGTGTGTATCTAAAAGTATGGGCTTTGTCATTCTAATTAGTGATGAAATAGTGAAAAAGTATGACATTACAAAGGGTTGTATTCCTGTTTTCTTGTAGTTGCCAACAATAGAAAAAAATTTAAACAGAAAATATAGCTATGGGCTGAAATCGAGGTATAGAGAAAAACATGAAATTAAATTCCATTCAGCAAATGTAGTGATAATTACTGTTATTGATAATTATAATAACTATTATTGCTAGTGCCACTAACAATATGAACACCACCAGCATTCATTGCTAATCATGTATGTACTATATGCTGGATACTGCACTAATAGTTTCACATTCATTTTTAACATGTCAGTTAATAAGGCGTGCATCTATATTTTATTTTTTTGCTATGGAGATCCAGGAGTAACTTACAAGTAGATGGGACTGTTTTTGGAATACTATCTTATAAAAGGGAAGGGCTAGTTCCAATGGGAGAGTTTGAGGCAAAGATGTTAAGTAATTCTGTGTAATAGAGAAACTGAAATCCTAGCGTTTTGTCATCACAGCTATTTCTAAGGGGACCAAGGGGATTCTGAAATTGAGAGATGTGGTCAAAAAGGAGTAGAGAGCAGAGAGAGAAGCTAATGGAATAAGCATCAGGGCAACCCGTCTACAAGGTCTCTTCCAACACCAGGAGGGCAAATTTGCATTCATAATTTTGTGTACTTTTTTAAATTTCTATTTATTTATTTATTTATTTATTTTTACAAAGGTACACAATTTGTATTAGCTTCAGGCCCTAGAAAATCTGGAGCTGTATCTACCAGAGAGATATTTCTCTGGAAAAGGTACTAATTTTTTTCAATACTATGTTTTAATTTGGTGCTATATTTGCTGAGTCTTCCTCCATCAGTCCTTAAGTTTCAGTAAAATTAGATGTTCACAATAGCTTCAGGCTTTTAGGTACTTAAACTTAAGTTCTTGGCCAGGTATGGTGGCTCACACCTGTAATCCCAGCACTTTGGGAGGCTGAGGCTGGCAGATCAACTGAGGTCAGGAGTTCAATACCACCCTGACCAACATAGTAAAACCCCATCTCTACTCAACACAGAAAAATTAGCCAGGGATGGTGGTGCTTGCCTGTAAGCCCAGCTACTTGGGAGGCTGAGGCAGGAGAAACACTTGAACCAGGGAGGTAGAGGCTGCAGTGAGCCGAGATTGTGCCACTCAATTTGAGATAGAGCAAGACTCCCAACTCAAAAAAAAAAAAAAAAAAAAAAAAAGCAACTTTAAATTTTCTCAGTTATGCAATTATTATATATGAAATAGCACATTTAGAAAGTCAATCAAAATAATTTATACAATTAAAATTATTTTATTTCAAATAAATAGAAATTAACGTATCAAGAAAAGTGTGAGTTTAGATGTTTAAGAACAACAGAATGCAGAGAAAGATTGGAAGGTTATGAAGAACAAGCAAAAAAATCTTTTTGGTTGATATCATGATGAAATGGAAATTATGTTTGCCTACTGAACATTAGTATATCAATAAACACTTGATTATCATACCAGACATTGGGCTCAATTAAACATTAGTGAGAATCTTCAGTTTTCTAAATTATCCTTAAAATGTCTGCATCTAAATTACAGCTCTAGTTTGCATATAGAGAGAAATAGGCAGTTATTTTCAAATATTCTTAGGCCTCACTAGCCATATTCATGAAAGGGACCTAAATCATATTGACACCTTCAACCCTGACTTATCCATCACCTGGCAGCTGGCTAACCACAGTGATTACATAGCAGTTGTAAACTGAAACCTGTTGGTGAGAGGAATTTCCTTAACACAGGCAGCCTGGAAACAGATATAAAAAGACTGTGGCAGATATAAAGCAAGCAGAGCTTCCTTCAAGCAGCTCTCTTGTTAACAAATACGCTTGCCTAAGTTACACGTCTGCTGATGAGGTTGTCTGCATGTTCGCTGAGTCCCAGAAGGAGAATTAAAGTCAAACACCTGGCTAAACAAAGCATAGTAAAAAGCTGGACATTTAAGGCAACGAACAGCAGAGGCATGTCCCACAGGACTCTATTGCTGAGAGTAGAAGTTCCCTAAGGCAAAAAGATACTGAGAAAGGGGACACAGTGAACTGAAGCTGCATGGATGCTCCTTCCTGTCCTTTAAATTTGCTTCTGGGATATGGCCACCTTTAGACCCAATAGACTTTAATTATAAAAATTGTCTATGTGATTAGAATGTGGCCTGTTAGTGTGTGAGCTTGTGAGATGAAGAAACATTTAACATTTTCTAGACTGCTATATTAGCTCTTTTGTATTTTGCAGTCGTCTCTATGAAGTCTTGAATTATAAAAGATAGTATTTGCTTTTATTTGCCTTTCCTTTTGTTACAGGAAAAGCAGTGAAGAAATGTCTTAGAAGTTGACCCTAGATTTTCTAAAGCCTCTCTCCTAATTATTCTCTATGATCTCCATCCCTGTCCTTCATGAACCATCTTTTTATGTAACTACTGACAAAAGTGGCTTGTGAAAAAGAATCCACCAGCAACTCATAGGGACTTTAAAAAGGTGAAGGAAGAATGTGGGCGGACCAATAAAAGAACACCGTTATTTTGGAAAACAGAAATGGAAAAAAATGACCGCATTAGTTTTAAGTTGGAATAGTGAATATGTCTTTCCCCAAATTGATGCTTATGGTGTTAAATTCTGCATTATTGCCAGTACTGTGTTTTAGTTACATTATGGCTTAAACTGTTAGGTAAGCTAGCCAGAGAGTAACCTTCTGTGCATGCAATGCCATGTCCATAGTGCCAAGGCCATAGCAAGTATCTGGTGAACGTTTGTGGACTGAATGATACTGATATTCATGTTACTAGTTCTTTATAACAATTTGCCAAACAATGTAGGTATGGAGCTAATTTTGAATGTGGAGTGGAAACCCTGTAATGAACACCTGTTTTATTACTACTATAAGTTCCAACGCACCCAAGGTGCATTTAGAGAATTGGCCAGACTTAACTTGAAACCCATTTACTCAACTGAGGAGACGGGGGGTCTTTTGATGGAAGACAGGGTTGAGGATTAAGATCAAGGAACAAGAATTGGTTACACCTAGAGTTTATTTTGAAGATAGCTCTTTGATAGGGTGCTTGTGTATCTTCTGGAATTCATGCTTAAATTTTATTGTAGGAGGACTCTAATAAAATGAAACAAAACCTTTGAGACATTGTAAATTGAATTTTTAATGTAATGTAAAACACAAGTTAGGGGAAGTTACTTGTTTCATGCATATTCAAGTAATAAGAATTAAGGGCCGGGCGCGGTGGCTCAAGCCTGTAATCCCAGCACTTTGGGAGGCCAAGGCAGGTGGATCACGAGGTCGAGAGATCGAGACCATCTTGGTCAACATGGTGAAACCCCGTCTCTACTAAAAATACAAAAAATTAGCTGGGCATGGTGGTGCGTGCCTGTAATCCCAGCTACTCAGGAGGCTGAGGCAGGAGAATTGCCTGAATCCAGGAGGCGGAGGTTGCAGTTGGACATTGCAAGTACACAGGGAGCACACCACTGAAGATCAAGGCAGAGATCAGGGTGATGCAGCAGAAGGAACACTAAAGACTGACAGCAAACCACCAGAAGCTATGACCGAGGCATGAAACAGAGCCTTCCCTCACGGCCCTTAGAAGGAGCCAATCCTGCTGACATCTTGATCTTGGACTTTCAGCCTCCAGAACTGTGAGACTTTAAATTTCTGTTGTTTAAGCCACCCATTTTGTGGCATTTTGTTATGGCAGTTCTGGCAAACTAATAAAATCCTTAAACACACTAAACACATGGTGATTTCAATGCCTGTTTCCTCCCTACAATGCCTTCTTTAGGAACTCCCTCACTGTTAAGAACTAGTCCAAGTGTCACAACCATCACAAACTGTTTTTCTGCTGCCTGAGCTCTTGGAAAACTTTTTTTTTTTTTGAAACACCTAATTGTACTTAATAAGTCCCCTGGAGGATATTATGTGACTTTATTAATTAAAAATAAAAGCCAGACTTTTAATATAGTCTTATATATTTCAACACAAAGCTGAATTAGAGTGTCATTGTGGCTGCTATCATCAACATAGAATACCTGTAGTAAATCAGAATGTATATGTTGGCTTTGGGAATACATAAAATAAGTGTTGCAAGACAATAAAATAATAGCTAGTATCAACAAGGGTAGAAAAGACATTTTCTAATGTAATAAATAACGTATTTCAACTCCTGATATGAATTGAGAAAGAAAGCAATTGGATATTTCTGTTTCTTGTTTGTGTATGAATTTAAAAGCCTACCGTTTGGTGATATTCATCTCACTTTGTTTATAGATAACTTTTGTTTTACTAACACAAAGGTACCTAATTATCATTGATAGATTTCACAAAGTCCATGCATACTAATGGCATGTACAGATTTTCAAGAGCACTTTAAGAACCTTTTCTTTAATCATCAAAATTTGTTTAGTGTCCTTTTTAAGATCCCTAATGGCCTCTTAATTTCAAAATCTAATATTCTGTTTTCACTGCTGTTCCTACTTGAATCAGAAAAGCAATTGACATGATTGACCACTCTCTAGATCGCAAATTACTTTCTCACTTGGATTTTATTCTCTTTTTTCTTTCCTCACTTATCTGACCTCTTCTTTCACTTGTCTTTTCTTTGCTCCTTCTCCATTGCCTACCATCTCACCTACTACCAAGAAATCAGTTGCCAAATAAATGCTGGTGATAACGAGGTCTGACCTCTGACTCCAAATTCATACCAGACACATTTTTCCCATGGTTTCTTAGTCAGTACACAAGCTGGTACATTATAATTATTGTCCCGTCAGTAGTAAAGTAAACTCTTTTGCATGTAAATGTCATTTGTGTATTTCTCCACATAAATATTCTATTTTAAGTCAGCTAAGTTGGCTGACTTTTGATATTATTAATAAATAATAATCTATAATTATTATATTTAGCTTAAAACATACTCATCAGAGAAAACATACCTAAACAAAACCTTATTTGAAAATAAAAATTATCATTTTGTTTGGTGGAAATAACCAAAACTATTTCTTTAAATATTCTGTCCCTTCATGGTTTGACTTTTACGCTATAGTCACTTGCAAATAAGATGACTGAAAACTAGGTGCACTGAAAAGTATAGTTCGATTTGTTTTTTGATTTTGATAAGTATGTTTATAGATGTCAGACAACCTCAAAGGCTTCCATCCCTCTTGGATAAATTTTAACTTCTTAGACTAGCATTAATAGCTTTTCATAATCTGACTCAAATATATATTTTTGGCTCTTTCTTCTCTGCTTGGCCATAAGATTTACATTCCAATTGAGAAAGCTTATTCAACAACCATACAAATATTTGAATTTCCTACCTCAGTATCTGTGATTGTTTTCAAAGATCTTCCATGTGGAATAACATCCCATTTTTTTTTCTGTTCCTGATATCACAAACTGTGCCAAATTTTAGCACAAAGCCCACTTTGTCATTGATCTTTTCCCATTAACCTATGTAATATTTGCCCTCTCTTTAAAATGATAATGATACCATGTGTATACTTATTGAAAATATTTTTTCAACTTAACTATGAGTTTTTTGAGATCAAATATTAATGTCTACCTCATGTTACCAAACACAGGGCATAACACTTAGGCATCAATCAAATACTGGCAGAACAGAAATGCATTAAACACAAAGGTCTGTCTTCTGTGCATACAGTTACAAGCTTCAAAACATGAAAAAGTGTTTAGCAATTATAAATAAAATCAAATCTAGTAAATCATTACTGAATGATGGAAATAGTACAAGTAATAGAACGTCAGAACAAGAAAAGGTATTATACAGAAGACAAAACTGAAAAAAAAATAAGCTAGAACTATAGTGTGCAGATATGACCATTTTCTCAGAGCCAAATTATACTTTACGTTAGGCAGAGGCACTGGAAATGGAAACTGAAGTGACCTGGGAAACAAGGCTCTCAGACCTTCCTTTACAAAGAACTGTGCAAAGTAATTCAGCTCTTCTTAGAATAGAGGAGACTGGGAGCACAGAACATTCAGAAAAGAAAGGAAAGAATAGATCCCTAAAGCTCTATAAGCTACCATCAAATGCAAGCTAAAAGAAATATAAGGTGATAGCAATGTCAAGCAGTACAAAACAAGAATAAAAAGTACTGCATTTGTTGGAGGCTGGGCTGCAGAGGAGGTCATGGAAAACTGGGTGTGCTTTCTGGGAGGAAAAAAGAGTGAGGATTGAGCAAATCTCTAAGAAAAACAACTATTGTGTTTTAATTTTGGTCATCCGACGTTACTATGAAACAGCATTTAAAGAGTTAAAGCTCTGAGATGAAAGTCAGAGGTGCACCTCCAAGTTCTGTCCCTTAGGCACTGGACATCGTAGTGTGACTTTTATGCATCAACACTCTTCTCTGTAGAATGGGAACAACTGTAGCACCTCCTTCAGTGCACTGTTTCAACAAAGTGAGACAATATTCAACCGCTTCACATCAAGCCCGTATTTTCAAGTGCTTAATAAATATTGTTTATTATTTTCAGTCTTTAAAGTATGTCTAAGATACCATAGTCAAGGTTTTGAATAAGGAAAAGAAATGTAAAAAATATGCTAATAAAATAATACATGGAATGTCTCAGAAGCCCCAACCAACTTGCAAATATTTAGAGTGCCATTTACATTATATATTAAATACCTCTCATTATTTTATATATATGAAAGAAGATGTAAGTTATTTAGCACTTTCTCCATAACTCAATATATTTCATAATTGAATCTAATATTTTACTCAGAAATGTTTGTGTGTGGAATGGTGAGGGGTACAATAACCGTAGGAAGTCACAGAAGATGTACTACTTCCCAATTATCTAAAGCTAACTTTAGGATGCAGTAAAGATGGATTTGATCACTGATCTTATAATTCACACCCATTCGGAGGTTTTTCCATCACTCTGTGACATCAATACAGGTAATTACAAACTGAAAATCAAAAACTATGCTCAAACAATATAGATCCTATTAAAAGTAAGAGATGGTGAGTAAAAAGGTTATGCTGTATTCTGGGTTAGCCTCTCTTCAACTGCACACTATTCGGTTAGCTATTTACAATAACTGCAGTGATAAAAGCAGACAATGATATAGAGTAAATTAAAAATATTGAGGTAAAACTCATCACTGAGAAAGTTTCTATGAGTGATCAGCAATTACAACTAGTAATGATTATTCTTAAGATATTTGGTAATTTGTGATCTTTTTATAGATTATGAGGTTAAAAAAAGCTGTACACAGAATAATGAAAATTGCGTGAGACTTTTTAGAAAGTCGAAGACTCCTTGTACCAAATGTTGCTTATATCCTACCACTTCATTCTAATGTACCATTGTTTAATATTAATTTATCATTGGTTCTGCTAATTCAACTTGATTCTCAGACAGAATGTAATTTTAAAACTTTATATATTACTTGAGATTCACTCTCTTGAAAATAATTATTCACTTTAATTTAACTAACACCTGCCTTATGATGAGGACCATGTTAAACATGGGAATGAGGAGATCAAAATATGCTGAAATGGGAAAAATATTTTAATACATAGATATAGAATCCTTCTTAAGAAGATAGCTACCTGTGTTGAGAAAAATTTTGGTACACATACTCAGAGAAGGAATTAGTAATTTGCCATGTCCACAGTAAGAACAGCTCTGCAATGCTCAGAATAGGTGGAGCAATTTGTTGGTTGATTCCAGGAGAAAGTAGACAACGGGAGATAAATGAGTAAGAGATCAGGTACGTGGAAGCCCATTCTGTGCAGAATATTTTAGTAGCTCATGCTTCTGCTCCTTGTAACCTTAGAATGAGGTAAATATAACCTGCACATACAAGTGTTACAGAGGGCCAGAGGCCAGACTACGGCAGCCAACATCTAAGATGACCCCAAGGAGCTCTTCCTTCTGGTGTTCATTCCCTTATTCAATTCCCTCCCACTTGGGCCTATATGGCCAATAGGGTACAACAGAAGTGATGATATGTCACTTCCAAGATTGCTACAAAAGCTGGTAGCTGCTGTCTTGGCATTATTTCTCTTTCATGCTTTTCTCGTTACTTGTTCTAGAGGAAGTCAGCTTCCATGGCATGAGAACATTCAGGCAGTCCACGTAGATACAGAGGCAAAGAATTTGAACCTCCAGCACACAGTCAATGATGACATTCACCGAGGCTGTTTAGCAGGGTTGGTAAAGTTGATAACCTAGAACATGTGTGGTGCTGGCATCTTGGGGATGGCCACTAAAGGGGCTGAGGTATATGTCCAAGTGATACAGAGAATTGAAACAGTACTCATAGATGTCAAAGAGACTAAGCAAATATTAGAAGAAAATATAGAAAAAAGTTGTTGGGAAATTGCAGAAAGAACATCAAATATGGACTAGATTTCTATAGCTAAAAAACTAGAGTTGTGTACAATGTTTAACCCTGCAGGTGAGGGTTTCAGAAAGGGCAAAGCAGATACATAAATGACTTTAATACAAGACTAAAATATAAAAGTGTATACTTGCATATTATATATAAGTACATAAATATGTAAGTGCATAAATAACAGATAAAAGGTCTGTGTATCAGAATATAAATTAATATATAATTTGTAATATAAAATCACTAATGATTATTTAGTATGAAATATAAATATCATAAGTCCACGATAATAAAAGTAAATAATATGTAAAGTAGAAAAACAAGTAATATATTGACCAATAGATAGTAAAAAATAAAGTTAACTAATGTGTACCCATTTTAAATAATTTTTGAATAAAGAATGCTTCAATTTCATAAATGAATTTGATAAATGCTATGCTAATCTTTAGTTGAAAAATATATGGTCTGGAAAGATAGTATTTGCATAATCATCACTGTGCTTTGTGCTTATTATGTGATTTTTTTGTTGTTGGTAAAATGTGTTGAGTTTAATTACTTTTTTCATACATTGCAGTGACTTATAAATGAGGGGTATTGCTATATTATATACTTTTTTTCACTCACGTATTGTTTTGTCAAAACTAGTATATAAAATGTGAATATCTGGTTAAGGGAACGCAGGCTGGGAAGTCTCCACAGACATCTCCTGGGCAAAAAACCACAGGCCATGGGTGCCACCCCTGCTGCACACTCATAGCAACACTATCCTGCCCAAAAATCTCCCACCCTTGAGCATCAGTACACCACCCACAGACATATACCACAACCCACTCTGACTCTGCCAAGCAAAGAGGACCGGTGGGTCTCCAGAGAGCTGCAGTACCCCCGGTGACCTAACCTTTGGCTCTGGCTGTCCCCAAGGGAGAAGGGAGCATACCCTGACAGGTCTCTCAATGGGGTTAAGGAAATATGGGTGTGGCACCAGTGACTGGGGGGTCCTTAAGGCCCATGGATGAACATGATAAGGGGATCATCTATCCCCAACTGACTACCTTCGCCCCAACCACAGAACACTGCTGCAAATGTGTTGAAATACAAGATAGACAGCCAGCTATGTAAATGCTTAACTGTTGGCCATTCTTCTTCTTTTTTTAAAAATTGTGCTGGGGTTCTGGGGTACATGTGCAGAACATGCAGGATTGTTGAATAGGTACACTCACGGCAATGTGGTTTGCTGCCTCCATCCCCCCATCACCTACATCTGGCATTTCTCCCCATGTTAACCCTCCCCGACCTTCTCACCCCCCGCCACTGTCCCTCCCTTGCCCCAGCAAACAGACCCCAGTGTGTGATGCTCCCCTCCTTGTGCCCCTGTGATTTCATTGTTCATCACCCGCCTATGAGTGAGAGCATGCAGTGTTCGATTTTCTGTTCTTCTGTCAGTTTGCTGAGAACTATGGTTTCCAGATTTATCCATGTCCCTACAAAGGACACAAACTCATCATTTTTTATGGCTGCATAGTATTCCATGGTGTATACGTGCCACATTTTCCTTGTCCAGTCTATCGTTGATGGGCACTTGCGTTGGTTCCAGGTCTTGTTCTTAAATGCTGCCTCCCAGGACATAGCCTGATTTACAACACCAAAACCAATTTTTGCAGCACACATCATCTGTGAAATCCAATGCAGGAATCTAACCACAAATACATATCCTGTAAAGATACTTAGCCCTCTGAAAGTATCCAGAAATGAAGCCAATTGTCTATACTCAACTTACGCCACAAACTCTTAAGAGAAATAAAAATTATATTGCAAAGAGTCCCATGAAAACAAAAGCAACTGCAAACAAGATAAGAGAACACCATCCCTTTCAGATGAGGAAGATTTAGTTCATTAACTATGGCAATTCAAAAATTCAGAATGTCTTCTTACCTTCAAACAATCACTATAGCTCCCCAGAAAATAATAGATCCACAGTAGCTCAACCACTGAAATGGCTGAAATGACAGACATATATTTCAGAACCTGGGAGGCAAGAAAGCTCAAAGATTCAGAAGAAAGTTAAAACCCTATCAAATGAGTCCAGGAAATGGTCAAAGAGTTAGTTGAAAGATGACAGCGATTTTTTAAAAGAACCAAACTTAACTCCTGGATTAAAATTTTCACTACAGGAATTTCATAATTCAGTCTGAAGCATTAACATTAGAGTAGACCAAGCTGAAGAAAGAATCTCAAATCTTAAAGACAAGTCCTTTGAATAAACTCAGTCAGGCAAAAATAGAATTTTTAGAACTGAACAAATCCTTAAGAAATTACAGAATTGTGGACAGAAACGAAACCTAAGACAAACTGGCATTCCTGAGAGAGTAGCAGAGAGAGTAAGCAACTTGGAAACTGTATTTGAGGATACAGTCCATAAAAATCTCCCAATCACACTAGAGAGGCCAATCTGAAATTCTAAAAATTCACAGAACCCCATGAGATACTATATAAGATGAACATTCCCCAGACACATAGTCATCAGATTCTCTAGGTCAATGTGATAGAAAAAAATATTAAAGACAGCTAAGAAGTGTCAGGTCACTTAAAAAGAAAACTCTATCAGGCTAACAGCAGACCTCTTAGCAGAAACATTACAAGCCAGGAAATATAGAGGGTCTATATTTAGCATCCTTAAAGAAGCAAAATTTCAATCAAGAATTTCATATTCAACTAGACTAAGTTTCATAAGGGAATAAGAAATAAAATCCTTTTCAGACCATCAAACAATACATAAATTTGTTACCAATGGACTAGTATTACAAGAGGTCCTTAAGAGAATACTAAAAATAGAAATGAAAGAACAGTACCTATTACCATAAAAACACACTTATGTACATAGCAGTCAAACACTATAAAGCAACTACACCATGAGGTCTACAAAAACAACCAGCTACCACCACAATGACAGGATCAGAACTCACAGATCAACATTAAACTTAATGGAAATGATTTAAAAACCTGACTTAAAAAGCATGTAATTGAAAATTCAATAAAAAGGAAATAAGACCCAACCAGCTGTTGCCTTCAAGAGAACCATGTCATATGTAATGACACCTACAGGCTGAAAAGGGATAGAGAAAGACCTATTAGGAACATGGAAAACCAAAAAGAACACCGGTTTTTTTTTTTGTTTTTTTTTTGTGTGTGTGAAGGAGTTTTGCTCTTGTTGCCCAGGCTGGAGTGCAATGATGTGATCTTGGCTCATGGCAACCTCCACCTCCCAGGTTCAAGTGATTCTCACACATCAGCCTCCCAAATAGCTGGGATTACAGGCATGCACCACCATGCCTGGCTAATTTTTGTATTATTAATATAGAGACAGGATTTCTCCATGTTGGTCAGGCTGGTCTCAAATGCCCAACCTCAGGTGATCTGCCTGCCTCGGCCTCCCAAAGTTCTGGGATTACAGGTGTGAGCCATCACACCCAGTCAATATTCTTATATTACATAAAGCTAGCTTTAAACCAAAAACAGTCAGAAAGGACAGTGAAAGACATTACATAATAATAAAATATTCAATCCAACAAGAATATATAATTATCTTAAATACATATGCAGCCAACATTGGAGCACCCAGATTTATAAAACAAGTATTTCTAGGCCTATAAGAAGATTTAGACAGCTAAACAATAATAGTGGGAGACTTCAATACTCCACTGACAGTGCTAGATAGAAACTGGCAGAAAACTAAAAGAGATTTTGGACTTACACTCAACACTTGACTAATTGGTCCTAACAGATATTTACAGAATACTCAACCCAACAACTGCAAAATACACATTTTTCTAATCCGCACACAGAACATCCTCTAAGATCAACCACATGCTCAAGGATTAAGCAAGTCTTAATAAATTCCAAAAAATCAAAATTGTACCAAACATACTTTCAGACTACAATATGATAAAAACAGAAATCAATACCAAGAAGATCTCAAACTACACAATTAGAGGAAAATTAAACTACTTTTCACCTGAATGGCTTTTTGGTAAACAACAAATTAAAGCGGAAATTTTAAAACTATTTGAAATTAATAAAAACAGAAACATAACATATCAAAATCTATGGGATACTGCTAAAGTAGGATTAAGAGGAAATGTATAGTGCTAAACACCTACATCAGGAACTTAGAAAGATTCCAAATTAAGAATCTAACATCGCACCTAGAGAAATTAGAAAAACAAGAGCAAACTAATCCCAAAGCTGGCAGAAGAAAAGAAATAACAAAAATCAGAGAGGCACTGAAGAAAATTGATATGTAAAATTTCATAGAAAAGATAATCAAAATCAAAAGTTTATTTGAAAAAATAAACAAGATGTATAGACCTCTAGCTAGATTAACAAAGGGAAAAGAGAGAAGATCTGAAGTTAGAAAAGGCAAAGATGGTATTATAACCTATCCCACAGAAATACAAAAGATCCTCAAAGACTATTATGAACACCTCTACGCATACAAATTAGGAAGTCTAGAGGACATGGACACATTGAAGCACACAACTTCCCAAGATTGAACCAGAAAAGATTAAAAACCTAACATACCAATAACGAGTTCCAAAGTTAAATCAGTAATAAATACCCTGGCAACAACAACAATAGCAACAAAAGCCCAGAACCAGATGGATTCATAGCCAAATTCTACCAGATGTACAAAGACTAATGCGAATTCCACTGAAACCATTCAGAATAATCAAGGGAGGATGCACTCTTCTCTAACTAAAAATCAGTATCTTCCTTAAACCAAAACCTCGCAGAGACACAATATCAGGACCATATCCCTGATAAGCATAGACAAAACAATCCCTAACAAAATATTAGCAAACTGAATCAAGCAGCACATCAAAAAGATAGTTCACCATGACCAAATGAGCTTTATTCCTGGGATGCAAGGTTGGTTCAACATATGCGAATCAGGAAATGTGATTTACCACATAAGCCAAATTAAAAACAAAAACCATATGCCCATCTCAATAGATGCAGAAAAAGCTTTTGATAAAATCCAACATCCCTTCATGAAATAAGCCTCAGCAAACTAGACATTGAAGGAACATACCTCAAAACAGTAAGAGCCATCTATGACAAACCCATAGCTAACATCACACCTAATAGGCAAAAACTGAAAACCATTCCCCTTAAGAACTGGAACAAGGCAAGGATGCTCACTCTCATGACTGCTATTCAACATCGTATGGGAAGTCCTAGTCAGAGAAGTCAAACCAGATAAAAAAATAAAGAGGCATCCAAATAGAAAAAGAAGGAGTCAAACTGTCTTTCTTTGCCAGTGATATAATTCTATACCTAGAAAATCAGGAAGATTCTGTCAAAAGGCTCTTACAATTGATGAATGATTTCAGTACAGCTTCAGGATACAAACTAAATGCATACAATTCAGTCGAATTTATATCCATCAATAACAGTCAAGCTGAGGGCCAAATCAAGAATGCAAATCAATTTACAAAAGCCATGGGAAAAAAAAAATTATGTATTGTTTGATGGTCTGAAAAGGATTTTATTTCTTCTTCCCTTATGAAACTTAGTCTAGTTGAATATGAAATTCTTGATTGAAATTTTGCTTCTTTAAGGATGCTAAATATAGACCCTCTATATTTCCTGGCTTGTAATGTTTCTGCTAAGAGGTCTGCTGTTAGCCTGATAGAGTTTTCTTTTTAAGTGACCTGACACTTCTTAGCTGTCTTTAATATTTTTTTCTATCACATTGACCTGGAGAATCTGATGACACATTTCTAAAATGTAAACTGGACTTAGTTGTTGGTTTTTTGGGGGTTTTTTTGGTTTCTTTTTGTTGTTGTTGGCCACACTCAGAACAGTGGTGTGATCCTGGCTCACTGTGACCTCCACCTCCCGGGTTCAAGCAATTCTCATATCTCAGCCTCCCAAGTAGCTGGGATTACAAGCATGCACCAACATATTCAGTTAATTTTTTTGTATTTTTAGCAGAGTTGGGGTTTCACCAAATTTGTCAGACTGGTCGCAAACTCCTGACCTCAAGTGATCTGCTTGCCTTAGCCTCCCAAAGTGCTGGGATTACAGGCTTGAACCACAGTACCCAGGCTAGATTTAGTCTTTTGATTTTAGTGATAGAATATGGCAGAAGTGTTACTATATGATATTAGAAAAATATATATCTATATCTATATCTATATCTATATATAGATATATATATATATACATATACATATATATGTGTATATATATATATATATATATATATATATATATATATATATATCTGGAGTACTTTGGGGCCACTTACTCTAGGGGGAACCAAAAACCATGTCATTAGGACACACTCAGTATGAGGAGAGAGCCGGGGTGAGGAAGTGGGACCTCCCCTCAACCATCAGCACCAGTTTCCCAGCCATGCGAAGAAGACACCTTGGAATAGAACCCTATACCTTCCCAAATATTTCAGGTTACATCTGAGTGCAAACTCATGAGAGATTCTGAGCCGCACCACCCATTTAAGCCTTGTCTAATTCTTAACTCACAGAAACTAGGAGGATGATTTTATTGTTTAAAGTCAATGTGTGTAGGGACTTTTTAATGCAGCAATTAACATCAAACACAATTAGTTGATCATTTTATATTCCATCCTCATTTACTAGGCATACGGAAAGACACATCACTTTTAATGTAGGACAAAAACTAAATACTAGAATGCACACAATAAATATTGCTACATTAATCTTGCTGTTAATGGTACACATGTTAATTTTTGCATCTATGGAGGGATACACTATTTTTATGATCTTTCACTGATGACCATTACACGTAAATGTCAAAACTCAACTTTACCAGTTTCAGATTAAGAAAGCACATTGTAAATCCAGTTACTTAGTTGAAATTTCACAGCTAAATGTCTGTACCTGGAGTGTGACACTTGATTCTTGCTCAAAATATTTACTTATATAATTTGGAGAAAATAATTACAACCATAAAATTGTGTCCTATTTGTGGGGCACATGTTGTGGTTGTTGTTAATCAAAATAGTAAAAACAAACTACAGAGCATGGCGGGAGGATAGCTTGAACCCAGGAGTGTGAGAGCAGCCTGTGCAATATAGAAAGACCCCATCTCCACAAAAAGGAATAACAAAACTAAACAACAACAACAATAATAAAAAAAAAAAAACAGAAAACTACTAGTTTATTAAAAATGGGAAACTAAATTTTACATGAAAGTTATTTTACTAAATTCATATTGCATGTTAGTTAACTTACATAGTGACTGGTGTAATAACATTCAGTTTTGAATTTAAAAGGTCATACTTAGTTAGTAGTTAGAATGAAGTATGCACTACTTTAAGTGTCTTTCATGTATTCATTTATTATCATCTCCGTTTTTCCAATTAGGTAAACAAGACAAAGACAGGTCAAATCATTTGCCAAAGATCACGTACTTGGTAAGTGGTAAACTGGTTTTGAACCTAGGCACTATAATGTATATATTCTTAATCCCATTGATATCTCAATATAGAATTACATTTTCCCACTTATCCACAAAGAAGAATCAGGAAATAAAAGCTCATAAAAATGGCGCATATATCCACAGATTCAAAAGTTAACATGCAAACCATTAAAAGCAAGACCAAACTAGCAGTTTTGATTGCACAGATTCTAAATTGTTTCTACGTTTAATACAAATTAATATGTGAGCAAATTTCAGTATAATTTTTCAAAATTAAAAAATCTCCTTAAGACAACATACCCAATTCTATCTGAAAAGATAAATAAAAATTGTCAAACCAACATGAATTTTTCACAAGACACCTGGAACTACAGGAGAAAAAAAAGCAACAAAATCACAAAGTAGGTTATTTTAATGAGGTTCAACTCTAGGATTGCTGTTATATTAAATGAAAGACAATGGAAGTCGCATAATAGCAAAAAATAATCAATCTTTTTAAGGTAAGATGAAGAATTGGTGACACTTAGGTGGACTTAGGGGCTGATCAAATTTGAGCTGCTTTCAATCCTGCCTTTTCTGTTTCAGTAACCAGGAACTTGCTGCATTCCCCCTGCTCTTAGGTAGGATGAATATAAAAGGCAACCCACATTGTCTAAAAATAGACCTCAGTCCACTTTGACAAAGCACTCTATACAGCAGCACTCTGCTGCCACACTCTCATTAAACCAATGGAGATGTCAGCATCATCTATTTCATTTCTACAGAGAGCACAAGCCTTCTTCAATATTTTGACCTACTCCACTGGAGAGGAAGAATTTGATTTGTAAAGACATGAGACTAGCTTCGTTAGATATTAATGAATCGGCTAAGGAGCTTCCATATGGCTGCTGAAGTGATCTGTCAGCATTCCCATTATAAATCTCTCTCTAATGGATTATAACGCTAACAAAAAATTCACTTCTGAATAAAATCTGGCATGCAGTTGGGATAATACTTATTTTTTTCTTTCATTAGCTAAAATTTGAAAAATAAAATTAGTGCTAAACTGCAGCATTTTCCTATGACTCAATCAACAAGAAAAGTGCATAAGACTAGCCAGCTCACCTCTGGAAAAAATGGAAAAAATGTAGAGTCTCCACCATTTTCAGGAAAAAAAAAGTGAAAATAAACACATCCAGTTTTTACAAAATTACTATAGATATTCAAAATCATTCCCAAAATACCTACAATTACTCTATGACAATGAATATTAGAGGGTTTAGATTATATTTTAAAAACGACTCAAAGACATTGTAAAAATTAAGATTTTAGTTTCCACAGGAATTCATTTAGGACCACATCAATTTCTTGATGAAGCCACATATAATTTCAGGTATATTAAAATGAATGTTTGCGTGTGTTTATATGTATTTTTGACCCTTTAACAACACAGTTTTACACTGCATGGGTCCCTCTTTCTCTGCCTTTAGCTTGGGCTATTTAGAGTTATACTTATTTGGCCCTGTACATTTAGGTAGAGGAAAGTCAATACAAGCAGACGGGCTACATACTCCGAAGGTGCTTTAAAGAGAAATACTGGGGGAGGCGAAAATCCATGAAACAACATTCAATTCTAAACACCTGAGTTACATTTCAAAAATGCCTTTACTTATTAAATAACACTGAGTTTTACTCCCCTAGTCAAAATTTGATTTTTCCCAGCCAGAAGAAAGGTCTAAAAGGAAGAAGAGTTACAGAGATTACATATACACCATGGAATACTATGCAGCCATAAAAAATGATGAGTTGGTGTCCTTTGCAGGGACATGGATGAACCTGGAAACTATCGTTCTCAGCAAACCGACACAAGAACAGAAAATCAAACACCGTATGTTCTTGCTCATAGGTGGGTGTTGAAAAATGAGAACACATGGACACAGGGAGGGGAGCATCACACACTGGGGTCTGTTGGGGGAACTAGGGAAGGGACAGCGGGGTGGGGAGTTGGGGAGGAATAACATGGGGAGAAATGTCAGATATAGTTGATAGGGAGGAAGGCAGCAAATCACATTGCCATGTATGTACCTATGCAACGATCTTTCACATTCTTCACATGTACCCTAAAACCTAAAACACAATAAAATATTAAAAAAAAAAAAAAAGCTACATTTGCTGGCCAGGCATGGTGGCTCACGCCTGAAATCCCAGCACTTTGGGAGGCCGAGACAGGTGGATCACCTGAGGTCAGGATTTCAAGACCAGCCTGGCCAACATGGTGAAACCCGTCTCTACTAAAAATACAAAACTTAGCCTGGCGTGGTGGTGGACTCCTATAGTCCTAGCTACTCAGGAGGCTGAAGAGGGGAATCGCTTGAACACAAGAGGCAGACGTTGCAGTAAGTCAAGCTCTTTCCACTGCACTCTAGCCTGGGAGACAGAGGGAGACTCCATCTCAAAAATAAATAAATAAATAAAAATAAAAGATATATAAGCCATGTTTGCTTTGCACATGTGGATATTGCGGTAACAAGGTCTGAGCCCATTAGAAAATGTAAAGTGTAGGGTTAAGGGCTTTGATCCACATTTTGTTTCTTCGGAGATATCCAAAAGTCAAGAGAAATAGGATTTTCTAAATCCATAGTTTTTCTACCTTTCCTTATCTTCAACTAGGAAGGAAGGAATGTGCATGACTATGTGACAGCTACACAGTGCAATAAACAAGCCAAATAAATCGATGGAGTTGCTGGTGTGCTTGCTCCTGTACCTTTAGTTCTTAGTGGCTTTCAGGGAACTAAGGCCACATTCACAGATTATATCTGTCTATTAATCTATTTTACTTTTCTCATTTATGAGAAACAAATAGATCTATTAATAATCATTTATTCAACTAACAATTTTAAAAATACATAGCATGTATCTGGCATAATGCTAAGTGCTGGGTGCACAAAGACAACACTGAGCCCCTTTCTGCAAAAAGATTATAGTCTAGAAAATGATTACAATGAAGGAAATAGAACTTCATCTCTTCAATCTGATTAGGCAGTTCTCTAATTTTAAAAAAATAAGGGCATCATAGTATGCTATGTATCACTTCTCAAGAAGCTTCAAGGAAAACCAATAATATGATATACTGATTCGAGGAAGAGATCAAAATACCGTTAATAATTACCAATTCTACAAATAGGTGCTATTAACTCAACTGTTACCATACATCAAATATTATGTTGCAAAACATACATTGGAGAGGTCAATCTCAATCTTGGCTGCTAGTAGAATCACCTAGGGGCTTTTAACAACTCTGAGGCCCAGGTTGCACCTAGGCCAATTAAATTACCATCTCTGGGGTAAGAACCATGTCTCTGTATACTTTAAAGCTCCTTAAGTATTTCCAGTGTGCAGCCAAGTTGGAATCCCACTACTTCAGACACATTTTAAATAAGCATTCTTTACTGAATATCGACATTTGAAAATTGGGTCTACATTTAGCTTTTCTATATACTGCTAGAGCTGAATAGTAGCAGGGAGTGTGGTATGTGAGAACAGAAATGTGGTTTGAGAATAAATTAATGGTATTTCAGTGTGCTTCCTGCAGCTTGTTCAGAAAAGCAGTTCATTCATAATAGAAGGACATGAGAATATGTGATTTACATTCAAATGAAGCAGAACTATCTCCATATTATGACCATGTAGAAACTACAAGAAACAGTATTTATATCACTCAAATATAAAAATGAATATAGATATTAATTCATTGCCATTAAGTTATATATCCCTATGGCAGTCATGTTGCAATACAAGTTCTATTTGTCACTTTTCATCCAATGCTTTTACTAAAATATAACATCAACAGCTTAAGATAGTTAACTTTGCTACTAGAGGCATAAACTGGGAGAATATGGACCAGATCCTCCAAAGAGGTGTTTCTTGTTTTGTGTGTACGAAAACTTTTAAAACTTGGTGATTTTATGTATGAGCAACATGAACAAATCCTAGTTTCCACTTTTTTTTAGACAGTCTGTGTCCTTACATGACAAGAGTTGGCTTTAGATGAATAGCAGATGGCACATTTAGGCAAGGCACTGCCCTCCAGCTCACCTATGTCCTCTACCTGGCACACACCATTTATCATACCCACTCCTGGTCTCCACGGTTGCTGGAATTCTACAACTTTGGTATATTGATTATAGACCAGGGCTATGGAGCCAGACTGAATAGATTATAATTCCAGCTCACTATTATCTGTGAAATAGGGGACAATTCAAATGAATGATCTGGCACAATACCTTGTCACTTTTTTTTTTTTCCCAAGATGAGGTCTTGCTGTGTCACCCAGGGTGGAGTGCTGTGGCATGGTCCTGGCTCACTGCAACCTTCACTTCCTGGGTTTCAGCAATTCTCCTGCCTCAGCCTTCCGAGTAGCTAGTATTACAGGCATCTACCACCATGCCTGGCTAATTTTTGTATTTTTAGTTGAGATGGGGTTTCACCATGTTGGCCAGGCTACTCTTAAACTCTTGACCTCATGATCCACCTGCCTCGGCCTCCCAAAGTACTGGGATTACAGGTGTGAGCCATGGCATCTGGCCCTATTCATTACTTTTATAATTAAAACTTGTCAGGCAAAAAGCTACCTGTATTTTCTAAACCTGCACACTGAATTTTAGATACCTAATTTCAGAAATTCAGAATATTTATGTTTAAAGGTATTTTCAAAAATTATCTATAATAGTGAGGAACAAAAAGTAATACAAATGTTTACCAGTAAGAAATGTTTAAATAAATCCTGATAAATCAGTGGCATGGAGTCCGAGGCATTAATTAGAAAACATGATGTAGTTTCCCTCAGAACTTTTACTGTGGGTAGTAAGATAATTTGTTGAAATGAACACTCAGTCCACAAATTCAGAGTCCAAAAAAAATTTTATAGTATCCCCAAATTCTCTTAAAAATTTTAAATTTGCTTTTGAACAAAGGATATGATCACTTTGAAATCTTAATCTTGATGTCACTCAACTATCAATACTGCATTGTATGAGGTGAGTTATGGGTATAATATATTTGGGTGTATGTGTGTATACTTTCTAGACTTTTTTGTTAACTTTTAAGTATCTTTTTAAGATTAAGGTTTAATTTACATATAGGAAGTTTACAATTTTTAGCATAAAATATTGTGAGTTTTGGTAAGTGCATATAGTTGAACAACCACTACCACAATCCAGATTTCAAATTGTTCCAAGTCCCCAACCCCCAAAATTGTCTCTGCAGCTATTTGTTGTTAAGATCTTTCTTCACCTCTAAGCCCAGGAAACTATTGGTCTCTTTTCACTTCTTCCAGAATCCTAAAATAGCTAGGCTTCTTTCATTTTGTATAACACATTTGAAATCTATGTTGTGTGTATCAATAATTTGTACTATCCTATGCTATGGATATACCACAATTTATTTATTGAGTCATGACCTGAAGGATATTTAGGTCATTTTCAATTTGGGGCAAGTATGACTAAAGTTGCTATAAACACCTGCATTTATGTTTATATTTTACATAATGCCTAGGGATGGTATTACCGAATATTGTAGTAAGATTCTGTTCACCTATGTAATAAACTGCCAAACTGTTTCCAAAGTGACTGTACTGTTTTTTGCATTCTCACAAACAAAGTATGAGACTTACTTTTGGTATCAGTTAGTGTCAGTGTTTTAAAAGTTTTAACCATTCTAGTAACTGTGTAGTTAACTCATGGTTTCAACCTGTATTTGCCTAGTGAAAAATAATTTTGAGTATATTTTTCTATGTGATTATATGTTATTTGTATGTTGTTAGTTTCCATGCAAACATTTTGCTCATTTTTAATTACTGATCTGTTATTACTGTTTTGAGAGTTCTTCAAATATTTTGGTTACAAATCATTTATCAGATATGCGATTCACAAATTTCTCTTAGTTTGGTCTTCATATTCTCATAAAAATGTCTTTGAAAAATGTGACATGTATACATAGTGCAATATTATTTGGCCTTAAAAAAGAACAAAATCCTGACATTTGTGACAACATAGATGTAGCTGGAGAACATTTTATAGACTAAGTGAAATATAACAGTCAGAGAAAGACAAATACTACATAATCTCATATATATGTGGAATCTCAAAATTTGAACTAACTGAAGTTGAGAATAGAATTGTAGTTACCAGGCTGATGGGTGAGGAATGGGGAGATGTTAGTCGAAGAGTAAAAGTTTCCATTAGACAGAAGGAATAAATTCTGACATCTATTTTACAGCATGGAAACTATAGCTAATAATAATATATTGTATATTTGAAAATTGCTGAGAGTAGAGTTTAATCTCATCCCCAAAAGTGATAAGCATGTAAGGTGATAGGCATATTAATTAATTTGATTTAATTATACTATAATATATACATATATCAAAATATTACATTGTACCCCATAAACATACAGAATTTTTGTCAATTAAAAATAAATATTTTAAAAATATCTTTTAAATTGCTGGAATTTTATTTTGATTACAAAATTTGTAATTTTTTTTGTACGTCTTGCTATCATATTGTATCTAAAAAATATTTGCTCTACCTAGTCAGTCATGGTGGCTCATGCCTGTAACCTCAGCACTCTGGGAGGCCAAGACAGGTGGATCAGGAGGTCAGGAGATCAAGACCATCCTGGCTAACATGGTGAAACCCCATAGCTATTAAAAATACAAGAAATTAGCCAGGGATGGTGCTTCACTCCTGTTGTCCCAGCTATTTGGAAGGCTGAGGCAGGAGAACCCCTTGAACCTGTGAGGCAGATGTTGCAGTGAGCTGAGATCACACAACTGCACTCTATCTACTCTGGGTGACAGAGCAAGACTCTGTTTGAAAAAAAAAAATTGCTTAACCCAAGGATAAAACAATTTTATCTTTCCAGAACATTTAAACTTTTAGTGTTTACTTTTAGGTATATAATCTCTATTTATAAAAGTTTTGTATTTGTATGTATATATCGGTTGTTAATATGAATCACAATTTTTTTTAAGTTCAAGATACATGTTCAGGTTTGTTATATAGGTAAACTACTATCTCTGAGATTTCTTGTACAGATTATTTTGTTACCCGTGTATTAAGCCTAGTATTAATTAGTCATTTTTCCTAAATCTTTCCCTCCCACCCTCCACTCTCTGGGAGGTCAAAGCATCTTTTGTCCTCCTTTATGTGTTCTTTTCATTTAGCTCCCACGTATGAGAACATGCAGTATTTGGTTTTCTGTTTCTGCAAATGACATGATCTTGTTCTTTTGTATGGCTGCATAGCATTCCATTCACATTTTCTTTTGCCAGTCTACCATTGCTTTCTACAATGGTTGAATTAATTTACACTCCCCAAAACAGTGTATGAGCATTTATTTTTTACTGCAACCTCACTAGCATCTGTAATTTTTTTTTTTTTTTTACTTTTTGGCTATAGCCATTGTGACTTATGAGAAATGTTATTTCATTGTGGTTTTGATTTGCATTTCACTAATGATCGCTGATGTTAAGCTTTTTTTCATATGGTTCTTGGCCGCACGTAAGCCTTCTTTCGAAAAATGCCTGTTACGTTCTTTGCCCACTTTTTAGTGAAGTTGTTTTCTGCTTGTAAATTTGTGTAAGTTCTTTATAGATGCTGTATATTAGACCTTTGTTGGATGTACAGTTGAAAAAAAAATTCTGCCATTCAGTAGGTTATCTACTCTATGGATACTTTCTTTTGTTGTGCAGAAGTTCATTAGTTTAATTAGCTGTCAATAGTCAATTTTTCATTAGTTACAATTGCTTTGGATGTCTTCTTCATGAAATCTCTACCCATTCCTTTATTTAGAATGGTATTACCTAGGTTGTCTTCAGACTTCTTACAGTTTTGGGCTTTACATTTAAGTCTTTAATCCATCTTGAATTGATTTTTATATATGGGGTCTAGTTTCAATCTTCTGCTAGCTATCCCAATACCATTTGTTGAATAGGGAGTCCTTTCCTCATTCCTTTTATCAGCTTTATTGAAGATTAGATGGCTGTAGCAGGATGGCCTTATTATTAGGCTCATGGTTCCATTGGTCTATATACCTGTTTTTTGTTTGTTTGTTTGTTTGTTTGTTTTTTGTACCATGCTGTTTTGTTTACTGCAGCCCTGTAGTAAAGTTAGAAGTCAGGTATCATGATGCCTCTAGTTTTCTTCTTTTTGCTTAGGATTCCCTTGGTTATTTAGGCTCTTTTTTGGCCCCATATCATTTTTTTTTCTAGTTCTGTGAAGTACATCATTTATGGTTTAATAAGAATATCATTGAATCTGTGAATTGCTTTGTGAAGTATGGCCATTTTAATAATATTAATTTTTCCTATCCATGAAATAGAATGTTTTTCCATTTGTATTATCTCTGATTTCTTTGAGAAGTGTTTTATTTTTATCATTCTAGAGCTCCTTCACCTACCTAGTTAGCTGTGTTACTAGGTATTTTATTCTTTTTGTGGCAATTTTGAATGAGATTGCATCCCTGATTTGGCTCTCAGCTTGACTGTCATTGGTACATAGGAATGCTGGTGATGTATTTATGTTGGTTTTATATCATGAGACTTGGCTGAAGTTGTTTATCAGCTGAAGGGTCAATTTTAGAGTATAGGCCCTATGGCAATGAGAACAGTGTGTATTCTTGTTTTGGGGTAGAGAGTTGTATAGATGTCTATCAGGTCCACTTGATTCAGTTCTGAGTTCAGGTCCTGAATATCTTTGTTAATTTTCTGCCTCAGTGACCTGTCTAATACTTTCAGTGGTGTGTTGAAATCTCCCACTAGCGTTGCATGGGAGTCTAAGTCTTTTTGAGAGTCTTTAAGGACTTGCTTTATGAAGCCGAGTGCTCGTATGTTGAGTGCATATATATTTAGGATAGTTATATCTTCTCTTGAATTGAACCCTCTGCTATTATGTAATACCCTTATTTGTCTTTTATCTTTGTTGGTTTAGAGTCAGTTTTGTCTGAAACTAGGATTGCAAGCCCTGCTTTTCTTCTGTTTTCCATTTGCTTGGTAGATTTTTCTCCATCCTTTTATTTTGAGCCTATGAGTGTCACTGCCTTTGAGATGGGTCTCTTGGAGAAAGAATACCCTTGGGTCTTGGTTGCATATCCAGTTTGCCACTCTGTGCCTTTTAATTGGAGGCATTTAGCCTATTTATATTCAAGTTTAGTATTGATATATGTGGATTTGATTTGGTCATCATGATGTCGGCTGGTTGTTATGCAGACTTATGTTTGTGGTTGCTTTGTGAAGCTCCTAAAGGATACTGGTTATTTAGTGTATACTTCAGTGTGTTTTTGTAGTGGTTGGTAAAGGTCTTTCCTTTCATATTTAGTGATTCCTTCAGGAGCTCTCGTAAGGCAAGTCTGGTTGCAACAAATTCCCTCTGCATTTGCTTGTCTAAAAAAGATCTTATTTCTCCTTTTTTTATAAAGCTTACTTTGGCAAGATATGAAGTTCTGGGTTGGAATTTCTTTTTTTTAAGGATGTTGAATATTAGCCCTCAGTCTCTTGGATAGCAGTGTTTCTGTGGAGAGGTCTGCTGTTAGTCTCATGGGCTTCCCTTTATATGTAATCTGACCTTTCTCTCTAACTGTCTTTAACTTTTTTTTCCTTCATTTTGCCCTTGGGAAATCTGATAATTATGTGTCTTGGAAATGATCTTCTTGTGAGGTATCTTACTGGATTTCTCTACAGTTTTAAATTTGAATGTTGGCCTTTCTTGCTAGGTTTGGGAAAATTCTCATGGATGACATTCCAAAATACTTTTTGCAAGTTGGCTTCATTCTCTTCATCTCTTTCAGAGACAAAAATGAATTATAGTTTTTGCCTCTTTACATAGCCTCATGTTTTTCATTGATTTGGTCACTCTTTTTTTATTTTTTCTCTATTATTATTTGATTGTCTATTTTAGAAATCCAGTCTTCAAGCTCTGAGATTCTTGCTTTAGCTTGTTCTGTGCTGTTATTGATGCCTGTGATTGCATTGGGAAATTATTGTAGTGTGTTTTGCAGCTCTACCAAGTTGTTTATGTTCTTTTCTACACTGGCTATTTTTTTCTATTGGCTCTTGCATAGTTTTACCATGTTTAAATTTTAAACATTTAATCAGCCATGCATTTTAATGATAAACCCCATTTTGTAATAATGTATTGCTCTTTTAATACGCTATTGGATTTGGTTTGCTAAAATTCTGTTAGGAATTTCTGTTCTAGTACCAAAATAGCAGCCTAGAAGCAAGCTAGCTTTACTGCCACTTACAGAAAACCAAAACCAAATATATAATGTTGATTATTTTCATCAATATTATAGGATTCAAAGCCAGGGAGGAAAGAGTTCCCTGGGCTACAGAAAAGTATAAGTACTCTGAGCATATGATAAAAGAACCAAATATTAAGAGCTGTAGGAGGTCAGTCAGAGTGGTGGGAGGAACTATAGGGAAAGGAGCAGGCCTTCTGAAAAGTTGGAAGGTTCTGCACAGCATCAGGGCAAAATAGCTGAAGTCAGCTGTTCTCTAACCCTGATGCAGAAGGCAAGGAGTAGGTACAAGGGATTTATCTTAAATAGGCTTGTTAACTTTTGTTGACCAGGAATTGACCTTTGATCATCCATGCAACATTCCCTTTCAGGGAACCGATAAATGTTAATTACCTACAGGTTGTGTTTGCTCCAGACTTTTGGCATTATGCTTGCGCTGAATAAAAGCAAGCAGCTCCAGCTTCTCGGGGCTGCTGCCCTTTGGCCACTAGGGCCAGTCAGTTCCCTAGCTGCTCTTACACTGCATACCTGTGTCTGAATACTCATATTGTCTGTTGGTCTGCCAGGGCATGTGGCACAGACCGAGCAAATATCCATGATCCCTCCTCCAAATTTGCCTGGCACTAACTGCATGGAAAATTTCCCCCTGACTTATTGTTTCTACACTGTTAAAAATGAGATTGAGATGGACAACCAGCCTTCCCACTACCTTGGGTTCGCTGGCAGGATATCTGTATTTTCCTCAATCTACAAGAAGCATCAAGAGTGCCTAAAAGGTAAAATATCCCTGAGGACATCCAAAAACAACCTGGGGAGGTGGAACTACCATTCTCATCCCGGGAAACTCTGCTCTATAACTCTGCCAAAGGAGACCCCAGGCTGTTAAGCAGGGCACCATGCTGTAGCAGGTTTGTTCCACTGGTCCCCTGGGCATGAACACCTAGTAAGCCTACTCACACTACCTGGAAATTGCCTTTGGAATATCCCACATTCCAGACAGACTATATTCTAATTACTTACTAGAACTGAGACAAACATGAGTTTAAGATACTGTCTACTGCAAAAAAGGCAATAAATTCTGGAGAAAAAGGAAAGAAGAAATAATAAATGAATGAAAATAAAAAGAACAAAGTAAGAAAATCAACAGATAAGTTAAAAAGAATCTCTAAGCAAATATGTTCAGAATAAAAATAAAACAAGGTAGACAGAGAAATCTGGAATAAATAGTCTTGTAATGCACATTAATAGATGTGCATGCACAAAAAGTAACAGCAAATAGGGAACCATGACCTCCAGAAACAGACAAAGCAATGAATCAGTGACCTTCACAAGACAGTAATATGTGAACTCTCTGATCAACAATTCAAAATATCCATTTTAAAGAAACTCAGTGATCTCCAAGTAACATAGAAAAATAATTCAGAAATGTATCACATAAATTATTTAAAAATATTTTTTTTAAATCAAACAGAAGTCTTGGAAGTGAGAAACAAATTTGCTGAACTAAAAAATTTATTAGAGGCCCTAAACAGCAGAATGGATCAGGCTCAGGAAATAATTACTGAGCTTGAAGAATGGCTATTTGAAAATTTGCAGTTAGAGAAAAAAAAAATGAAAATTAAGGAGAGTAAGCTACAAGATATAGAAAATAACCTCATTAGGCCAAATCTCAGAATTATTGGTGTTCAAAAGGGATTTGAGAAAGAATGAGGGGAAGGAAAGTTTTTTATAAACAATAATATAAAACATTTTAAAATTTAACAAAGTGATAAATATCCAGGAACAGATAGGACTCAATTTTAAATTAAAAGTCATAGAGTGGTTGAATGGATAAAAAAAAAAAAAAAAAAAAAAAAAAACAAGATCTAAATATTTAATGCCTACAAGAAATCCACTTTACCAATAAAGGCACATATAGGCTGAAAATGAATGGGTGGAGAATGATACTCCATACAACTAGAACAAAAAAAGAGGAGGAGCAGCAGCTATACTTAGAATAAAATAGACAATTAGAAACAGCTATACACCAATAAATTTGAAAAGCTATTGAATATATTTCTGGGCACATATAACCTGACAAAATTGAAGCATGAGGATATTGAGAACCTCAACAAACCAATAACAAGTAATGAGATTGAGGGCATAACAAAAAGTTTTCCAACAAAGCAAAGCCCAGAATCTTTTGGCTTCACTGTTGAATTCTACCAAACATTTCAAGAAGAAAGAATGCCAATTCTACTTAAAGATCATGGCAGAACCAAGAACAAACATCATACGATTATTTCAATAGATACCAAAACAGCATTCAATAAAACTCAACATTCCTTTATTGTAAATATCCTCAAAAAAACTGAATGTAGAAAAAACATACCTCAAGAAAATAAAGACTATATAAGACAAGCCCACAACTAACATTGTACAGAATAGGGAAATTGTGAAAGCCTTTTTTATATCTAGAACAAAACAGGGATATTCATTTTTATCACTTTTGTTTAGCATAATACTAGAAGTCCTGGCCAGAGAAATTAGTCAAGAAAAAGAAACAAAAGACATCTAAATTGGGGGAAAAAATCTCAAATTAGTCTTGTTTACACATAACATGATCTTATACCTAGAAAAACCTAAAGATAACATCCAACAAAGTTAGAACTTATAAATAAATTCAGTACAGTGGGAGGATACAGAATCAACATAAAAAAAAAATAGCAGTTATATACCTCTTCAGTTAACTATCTGAAAAAGAAATCAATAAAACAATTCCACTTGCAGTAGCTACAAAGAATATAAAATGCCTAGGAATCAATTTAACCAAAGACATAAAAATCCTATAGGATAAAACTACAAAATAATGATGAAAGAAATTGAGGAGAACACACAGAAATGGAAAGATATTTCATGTTCATGAACTTGAAGAATTCATATTGTTAAAATGACAGTACTGCTCAAAGTTGTTTACAAATTTAATGCAATCCCTATCAAAATATCACCATTATTCACACACATTTTAAAATTTCTATGATTTCTATGGAATCACAAAAAGATCTTGAATAGCTAAAGCAATTCTGAACAAAAAGAACAATGCAACACAGTACATGACTTCAAAATATACTAGGAAGCTGTAGTAAATGTTACTAGCATAAAATCGACATACATCAATAGAACAGAATAAAGAGAACCTAGATATAAACCTAAGCATTTACCACCATTTCATTTTTATAACAAAGATACCAAAAACATACAGGAGAAAGGACAATCTTTTCAATAAATGGTTCTGAGAAAACTGGATAAACACAGGTAGAGGAATGAAACTAGATCATATCTCCCACCATATATAAAAATAAAATCAAAATGACTTGCAAACCTTAACCGAATACCTGAAACACTGAAACTATTAGAAGAAAACATAATGATATGCCTCAGGGCAATGGTCTGGGTAAACAATTTTTGTGTAAGACCTCAAAAGTACAGGTAATACAAGCAAAAATAGCTGAATGGGATTATATCAAGCTAGAAACATTTTGCACAAAAAAGGAAACAGTCAATAAAATAAAGACATATCTTAAATGGGAGAAAATGTTTGCAAACTCTCTATTTGACAAAAGAGTAATAACCAGCATATATAAGGAGCTGAAACATCTCAATAGTAAAAATATAATAATCTAATTGCAAAATGGGCAAAAGATCTGTAGAGACTTTTCTCAAAGAAGACATACAAATAACCAAGTATATTTTTCAAAAATGCTTAACCACTAATTATCAGAAAAATGCAAATCAAAACTACAATGAAATATTTTACCCTATTAAAGTGGTATTTATTTTAAAAAGAAGAATATTGATGCTAGTGAGGATGTGGAGAAAGGGAAACCCTTATGCACTGTTGGTGCAATTGTAAATTAGTACAGCTAATATGGATAGCTGTGTGAAGGTTCCTCAATAAACAAAAATTACAACTACCTTATGATCCAGCAGTTCCACTACTGAGTATACACCCAAGAGAAAAAACAATGAGTAAATCAAAGAATTATCCTCATCCCATGTTTACCGTAGCACCCTTCACAATGCCCAAAATATGGAATCAACCTAATTGCCCATCAATGTATGAATGGATAAAGAAAATGTGATACAAATACACAATGAAATATTATTCAGCCATAAAAAGAATGAAAGTCGTCATTTGCAACAACACTAATGAAACTGGATATCAGTATATTAGGTGAGATAAGCCAAGGAGAGCAAGACATATATCACATATTCTCATTCATATGTGGGAGCTATAAAAGGAGATCTTATAAAGCTAAATGGTAAATCGATGTTTTCCAGAGACCAGAAAGGGTAGGGAGTAGAAGGGCTTGAAGAAAGGTTGATTAATGGGTACAAACTAACAGCTTTGTAACAGAAATAACACCTAGTATTTGATAGATCAGTAGGCTGACTATAGTTTACAATAATTTACTGTATATTTCAAAATAGCTTGAAGAAAATAGTTTGAATGCTTCTAGCATAAAAAAGACAAATATTTAAAGGTGATGAATACTTCAATTATATGGATTCAGTGTTTGCAATATATGCATATATTATTTATATTCTGAAAATATGTGCATGTTTTATATAAATAAAAAATAAAATTTAAAATTTTGCATTTATGTCCATTAGGGATATTAGACAATAGTTTTCTTGAATTATCAGTCTCTGGTTTTGGTATCAGTGTAAAGCTCTTATCATAGGATGTGTCAGAATAATTAGTGTAGGACTGGCACTGTTTCTTCCCTTAACTGTTTAGTCAAATTCATCAGTGAAGCCACTCGAACCCCCAAATTTGTTTCACAGCTATGGGAGCATTCATGTTAACAATTTTTTCTTGGGTGAGATTTGGGTAATTTTAGCCTTGTCAAATATTTGCAAAATTAAATTGCAGCATTTATTGGTTTAAAGTATTCATCATATCATTTACTATTCTTTTAATGTCTGCAGAGTCTGCAGTGATCCAGTGTCTATGTTCTTGATCTTGGCAATTCTTATCGTCTATTTATTTTTATTTATAGTTCTGGCTAGAGTTTATCCATTTTATTGGTGTCCTCCTCCCTTTGTGTTTTATTAATCTATTGGCTGTTCTATCCATCCATCAAACTATTCATTTACATTTTAAGAATAAATTTAAGAGTACATTTTAACAGGTGCTGTTGATACAACACAAAAGAAGGCATCATATCTGGGCTAGGAACAAAAAATTCAGTAAGGGAAAACTAAGTGTACAGAAGATTGAGATTTTCACAACATGCTGTCTATTTTGTCGAGTGTTCAGTTGAGTTTAGCTTTGCTCAGAATGGGATTTAGGCGAGATTAGTTTTAAACATCCCTGAAAATAAAGAGAAAATGTTGGAAGAACACAATAATTATTATCATCAATTGCAAAGCTTTTTCTAACAAGATCTGGATGGGAAGTCCATTTAACTCCTGAAATTCTTCTGCCTTAATGGCTGTACACACTCCATTTCCTAAGAGAAACATGGAGAACTTATATATTTAATAAAGGCAATGGCAAGTTCATGGTATACATTTTCCCATAGGTAAAACATGAAAAATCGGTCAATTTTATATGGTCCACTATCTTGGAATTTATGAGATCACTAACTGCAACAATAAATATAAAGCAACATGCACACTACTCTAAAAGCTATTTAACATTTCATAATTCAATTCACAAACTTAGATAGTGGAATAATTTTAATATTAATGAATAATGTTTTTAATCAAAACTTTACAGTAATTCAAATATAAACTTTAATAAGCTTAACATAAAATTCATATTTATAAGCCCCTTGATTTTTTTAAAGTTGCATAAATTATATAACAAGCATTCACTATTACCTGTCTGCCCTTTGCAAATAAGCATGAATCAAATAAGTAATTTATTTTGTTTAGCCAATCAAAGAATAAGCAAATGAAAAAAAAGTCTACTTCACTATTTATTGATTTACCTTCTTGCTGCTCAAAAATTTGTGGATGCTTTAGCATTCCCTAAGTGAGTCTAATAAATCTTCAATCTTTATGCTGATGGAGACAACTAAAGAGACCATTCCACTGCTTGGTTATTAGATCAGCTTCTGCTTACAATCTTAAAACTAGCATTACCACTTCAAATTCCAATATGTTAGCTCTCTTGATCCAATTTTCTCTGTCCACTGAATAACCTGTTTTGAATCTTTTACTTTTCACATCTCTAACCACTAATGGCACTGTCCTCTGAACTCTTGTCCATCTATTGTTCTGAAGGTATCATTCCATTCACCTGCCTTTTTCACCTCATATTCAGTATTATTCTTTTATTTCTAATTTTCAGAAGTAGCTCTTTCCCCACAAAACCACTTCCAACAACGTTCTGTGGGCAGTTTTCTATTATCTTTATTCTATACAGTAATGAGGAGAGTCAAAATAATAACAGTAGGCCAGGCGCGGTGGCTCACACCTGTAATCCCAGCACTTTGGGAGGCCGAGGCGGGTGGATCACGAGGTCAAGAGATCGAGACCATCCCGGTCAACATAGTGAAACCCCGTCTCTACTAAAAATACAAAAAATTAGCTGGGCATGGTGGCACGTGCCTGTAATCCCAGCTACTCAGGAGGCTGAGGCAGCAGAATTGCCTGAACCCAGGAGGCGGAGGTTGCGGTGAGCCGAGATCACGCCATTGCACTCCAGCCTGGGTAATAAGAGCGAAACTCTGTCTCAAAAAAAAAAAAAATTATAACAGTAAAGAAGAAGAATATAAATAAACCAAATTATTTGAGTATGTAATAGGCATCGGTTACCTACCTCTCATTTCTAATTTTTACAATACTCCTGAAATAGTTGTTTGTCTTAGTTTAAAATAAAGACATTTAGGCTTAGAAAATAAAATTCGTTCCCCAAGATTGTCTAATGCTTGTTCAAGATTTAAAAGGAGGTCTGCTACTAACAGCAACCACTTACTGAGTACATCCTAATTATCAAGCCAAATAGATGCATTATCTCATTGAACACTAACAAGAACTCCTGAGCTAGAGACTATAATAATCTTCATATAATTATCTCCCTTTTCTTAGTTTCATTGATGGACAAAGAAATGTTCTCAAGGTCAAATGTTCAGTGAGTAGAGATTTTTTTATTCAAATTCAAGCAGTCTGGCATTGGAGCCAGTGGCCTTAATCACCCCTTAATACTGTATAGTTTTACTTTAATAAGCAATCTTACATACAAACATTTTTGGTTGATTTTGTCACATGCATATTATTATTCTTTTTTTCATTAGCGAGTAGTTCAGGGAAGCAAATATAAGCAGGATGTATTAATGTCAACAACCACATCAGCTCCAAAAGGAATAAATAATGCAAATCTATATCTGTATCTATCTATTACCTATCTAAATGTCTATTTCTCTATAGAGAGAGAAAGAGAAAAACACAGAAAGGAAAAGAAATAAGAAAAAGGACCATGAAATAAACTTTAAATGTGATTATTTTTATTTAAATAACCCTTACTCTACTGAGTGTCATTGTTTGTAAATTCTGATTTTCCTAATTAAAAAATGATTTTAAATTATATTCTCTAACTTACGAAGTATATAACTTTCTCATGGAGGTCAGTTTTACTGTTGCTCTCTTTTTCCTGGACCCTAGATCCACCCTTTATTTTAATCTGATTTTAATTACTGTCTTTGAAAATTTACCACATATAACTCAGAAATACTTTTGCCATCATTTGAAATAAATGTAGACAAAAAACATCCTTTAACTATTATAGAATTCTAAAATATTTGCATTAGAATTTCTTCTTATGTGAATATATTCACTTTTATAAAGTCAGAGTGAGTTTCTAAGCTGACTAGAATAGATATGGTTCAATCAGCCACAATTCCATTAAAGCTGCTGTTATTTTTATATACTAAAATATATTTTTCATCTCATAAGCCATTTCCAAATTCAAGCCATCAGTTTATTTTCTGTATATAGAGTCAAAGACAAGATATCAACTCGGTATATTTCAAATGGTAGGCAAGTTAGAACAACAATTTTTACTTGAGCTGATCAAGGTCAACAGCTTAAAGCACAATATATTCTCAAAGCATATTCTTCTTGGTAATCCTCTTTAGAAATACATCGAAAATCAAGTGCGTGTGGACATTGCTATTTTTGTGCAGGTTAATGCCAAATATCCAAGTCATAGGTATGTTCAACAATAAGACAAAAAATCAACTGACATTCCCTTTGAAGAGTCCTTTGGCGTATTACCATTTTCATGACTTAAACAGTCCTTTTTATTTCATATTCTGTAGCTTATTCTTGAAATATTAACAAAATTAATATGTATTTTAATCTATATGGCAATGAACTATTTTTAACACACACACACGTAGACACAGAATTCAAAAAAATAACTTGGCCTGAAGCACAGGATAGAAGAATATTATCACTATCCTTTCAAGTGGGAAATGCCATTTTAAAAACAATGTTGTTCAACTGATATCTGTATTTCAGTGCATGAAAATACCTGCACTAATATGTAATAATCTTGATGGATTATAAATACAGAACAGAGAATAGATATAATAATATCTTTAGGTTTCACTTCCACAAAACCTACAAATCTATTTTAGCACTTAAGTTAAATGGCTTCAAGAGAGTCATAAGATTACACACTTTAAAAATAGAAATGATTGCAATTTATTGAATGAGGAAGAAAATTGCCTCATCTTTGATGGGCTGAATCACATGTTTAATTAGAAGACATAGGAAATTTCTCAGAACGAAAGAAATTCTCAGGGTCTGCTGGCCTACAGTTTAGTAATCTCAATGGAACAGCTCACAGTTCTAACCTATAGGCTTTATTTACATAGCTCAAAAGATTACCACCCAGTAACAGGCTATTATGTCTTATATTTGCTTGGAAGTAACATCAAGTTAATCCTTTTACAGCTAACATTTGATTTTTATTTGCCAAGAGCGATTTTCAAAGCATTTGACTAAATTTTTGTCTTCAGTGAGAGTCAGAAGGCATGAATTTAAGTAAACATGAAATCACAACTAAGAATCACCAAAACTTATTAACTTGTAAGATTTCTAAGTTAAAACAGAATGAAATATATGCAATAAAAGATAGAATCAAATACTGAAAAAAATCAATAGAGTCAAATGTAGAAAAATATTTAGTTCTTCATGGAAAATAAATAGTTTCATTGTGTAACAATGACTTATTCTCATATATGAAAATGTGGCTAGTAAAATGTTTTGTTTAGTTGCCAAACGGTAAAAGATTAATGTTGTTAAAGACTCAGTGCTTTCAAATTACGCATAAATTGTGGCCAAATTTAGCATTACAATAACACCTGGAATAGTTGATGAATGAATTAAAATAATAGAAGATAAATTTAAATGTTTATTATAGAGCCAAATTTTCTGAAATATTTATAATACTTATAGAAGTATTTTCTCTAAAAAATAGCCTAAATAGTTATATGCATCTGAATATAATATCATGTTTACATATTTGTAGAAATCTGAAACTTTTAAAGGCATGAGTTCTGTAAAATTAAGGAATGCTTAGATATATAAATATGTATTTTCAATCTATAAATCTATGCAGACATGGTCTATGTTTCATGTAAAATAACCTATGTATTATATAAACATATAAACCTATATATTAAAATATATATTTATATGTAATATATAATATGTATCATACATATATATTAAATATATATACATGTATGCATATATAAATAATTCATAATATATAAACATGTAAACCCATGTATTAAAATATATGTACATATATGCTGTGTTTTAAAAGATATATCCATAATATATATCATTTTCTAATAGAGAATGATACTGTTTGAATTTTTAATTTTGATTGCTCGAGATGTCTAGTAATAGAGACTCCGAAATTTTTAAAAACCACTCACACTGTGAGAAAAAAAATGTGTGTTTGAAAGCCTGAATCTGTCTAACATCATATTATCCTGCATATTAACTGAACAAAGCACTTGCTTTTTTTTGATGCCAATGCTGATTATTTTGTTTGTTTACTTAAAATATCATTTTCTTAGCGATCCAAAAAGCAGCTTTGATGTCTGTCTAGTTCATTAATAGTTTTATTAATTCAGCTAGTCATCAGGTGAAATTCATCAATTGTACAACCCTTTGTGTTTTATTTTTGATAAATGCTTCTTCTCTGGAATTTAAATTATGAAGGAAAAATGGCTGACTAATCTGTATTTCTCAACTTATTCATGTTCAATGAAAAGCTATTCATCAGCGTAAACTCTGCTGTGAGTTCAAATCAAATATAAGCCACCTGGGAGTAAACAAAATTATTCTTCTTCCGTAGAACTTGGAAGTAGATAATAATAACACATTTTCAAGAAACTCAGGATAGCAATATGTTTAACTGAAATAAAGTAAAGATGATAAGGCATCGAATTTTCTCACTAAATCAGATGCTTTGTCCATGCACTAAGAGCTTCTGTAACATTTTAATAGTTTAATTTCCATCATATAATGGTGATTTCTTTTATATCCTGCAGGTATAAAATAATCAGCTGTTCACCATACCCAACAACATGTGCAAATTCTATAAGACTATTATTCTACCACCATTCTGTTAAAAGATTTGAACTATTTATAGAATTGCTGGTTAAAACACATTATTCACTTTCAGGATTTTTATTAAGCATTCAAAATCAACATTCCTATTAATATAAAATACAGAATTTACCTACTTGAGTTTACAGGTGCTTAGGCACTCTAAAATTAGACATTTTTTTCATAACAAATCTAAGGCTAACAGAGGCTTATGGAGTAGGATGCAGGCTGATGTGTATTTCAGAGAGAATCCAGAGATTTTCTCTAATAGTGGAACTAATTCTCACCTATTTTTGAGCACCCATGGCAATATAAGATTAGATCTAGTGCTAGATATTTTTGGGCTCATGCATGCATGTCTAAATAAATTATCAGTAGGTTAGAAACAAAGGAACATAGCGAAATGCTAAATTGCACATTTCTCTTTTACTAATTCTTCTTGAGGACTCAAAGCTCTCTGGATTCAGCATATAAAAATGCTTATATGTATTCCATAGTACAGGTGATCCACAGTCCTCTTCATGAAAGAGAATTCCACTATCTGTTTAATCTATTAGAAAACTGAATACTCTTTTATGAACCATAATTTTTAGGAAAGTATTATGCGTACACATGTGGGATATCTTATTAGAAGTGGTTGTACTAAGTTTTAAAACAGGATGATTTATGAAGTTTTCTGTTTAATACTTATCCTTAGTATACTTCCAAAGCCTCTGAGGCTATCCATTTTGCTTCTCGTGAAGCTAGATAAAGCCCGAATTCACATTCTCCCAACTCAGCTGTAAGAGTTGCTATTGTGTGATGGAAGAGACCAAAATGTGCAAAGAGCTACAACCCTGTAAGGATCCTGCAGTGCACTGCAACTTGAGTTTCAATCTCAGCTGTATGAACAGAGTTCATTGCACCTCAGTGACCATTATCCTTGGAAATGAGGGTAAGAAGTGAAAGGAGACAATTCCAATGCTTTTTCTTGAAGCTATGTTTTTAAAAATGTGTACAACATCTTGAAGTACTGAAAAATATTTGTCTTTGCAGGTGACGGCATTTAAAAAAATATTATTACAAAATATATGAAAAGAGCATTGTGTTTGTCATAATAAATCAAAGATCTTACATAGTAATATAATAAAATCTATAGTATAAAATTATAATTTTATTGAGTCATTTCATCCACATTGAGATATTAAGTCATGAAGTTTATATAGATCATGAGATGTAAAAGAGCTCCTATACTAATTTGCTTTTAAAAATCCAGTGTTCATTATAATAGGTGGTGCGGTTTAAAATGTCTGTGTAACGATCTACACTATTATCTGCAGCACAAATGATGCTTTCACAGCTGCTGTATGGCTGGAATCGGCCATGTCCTTTATGATACCTTGCCTCGGCATGGGCTCTTATTCCTAACATTTGCCTTTTAAAATCTCTACAGAGATCTAACAGAAAAATCACAAGAACAGCATCTTTTGTGCTTCTCTTTCTCTGGAAATACCAAAGCAGCAGTGTATCTTCCCATATTTAAAAAAGAAAGAAAGAAATGTTTTAATCTTTCATTTTTCAATATAAAGTTTTTAGCCAAAAGTGTATTTATTAAAAGAAATTAGATCTGTCGCTCACTAATTCAGTGACTAACTACACAAGTTTAAACCTACTTTTACTTTGAGTATCAGACAAAAGTAAAACAAACTAGAAATTTCAGTTCTCTTTCAGAAAATTATATATATATATATATATATATATATATATATATATATATATATATGTAAAACATGGACCTAGCAATTAAATCTAAAAATGCTTACTTTATCTAGAAGTAGGGCAAACAGAATTTAATCCTTGGTTTGTTTCCCTCTAAGATTTGTCATGTCTTACAGACTGGAGAAGCCAATCCACCTGTCAGGAGTTTACTGCAGAACAATGGTAATTTCTGGGAAATAATTCATCCTAAAAATTGTTTGAAATCAGCTTGGTTCAATATACAGATATCTTTTGGGACGGAGGAATAATCCTGAAAACAGCAATGTTACTAATAACAGTTAACCTTTTTACTTCCACCCCCACTGATGTTTTGATGTCCAAGTCCAATGAATACAGAGAAATCTTATGGATAAGAGCAAAAGAGTAGGAACACATTTCTTGCAATGACAGAATTGAGGTGGATGTGCCTTCCACAAATAACAATTCTAACGTGAAAAAAAACAGGTAAACTAATTAAAGATACTGTAAAACACCCAGTGTAGAGAGAATCCAAAGGAAACTACTTGAGTGTGGCTTTCTGACCTAAGGTCACTGTCCAACTTCTACATCTACAGCTGCAGGAAATATCAGAACAAAACTCTACATCCTTGCCAGTAAAAGGTGATGTAGATGAGTGTTCAAGCTGGAAATCTCCAAATTGTATAATATATGATTCCCAGTTTTCAACCAAAAATTAGTAGACAGGAAAAAGAAGTAAGAAAGTAAAATCCATACTAGTATATTCAATAGAAGGTGATTCTAAGTCCAGATTTTAGATTTAGCTTACAGTCTTCAAAGCAGCTAAAATAAATATATTCAAATAAGACAAGATAAATACACTCAAATGATTAAGAAAAAATATGTTCTCAATATGATACTTTCCTATTACAAAATACAAGTGAGACGTTCTTCAAATTTGACTTGTAACACAGAAAACAGAAGGGACTTTTTCATATCAAGAATTTCAAACAATGATAGAGAAACTATGGTACATCAAATGTGCCAATACATTTATCATACGCAGGCCTCACTGGACAAAGCTTCTGAAAGCAGTAGCTTAGGCTCTGATCTCCAGCTGCTGAAGGGAGCATTATTGAGAATAAAGACAACTACTTCATTTGCACAGACTTCTTTCTTCTCAAAGCAGCCATTGAAAGACATGGCAAAGTCCCTTCTGATGGGCATATTTTACTGAGGAAGCTTTTTACATTAGAGGACTCTCAACTGAAATTATTCTTTGAAAGAAGACATATAATCATAATTTAGAAATCATTTTTAAATAATACAATTAGTCACACCTTGTATTATTCCAGAAACAAACATTATCAGTTTTGACAACCCATTATCTTCTAGTTGCCTTTCTATGTTTCTTTTTGATTAGCTATAGTATATCTTCATATTAATAGACATTATGCATGTAGAAACATTCATAACAATATTTTTTAAATACTAGGACTGAACACTAATTCAAGAACACTCCCTCATTACTCTTCTGTATACGGTACAATTTTCATCAAGTCCATTTCCTTTATTTCGCTAAGTTGCAATAATTAACTTCTGCCATCTAGCACCATTACAATTTGGTGCCTGGCACATATTAGGCAATCCATAGATATTTTTTGAAATACATGAGTCAAATGCCCCAAACAGCAACTATGTACATTTATAAAGGCTTATTCACTGCAGAAGTGAATTAAGTCTTTAGGGAGTTATATCTATACCTGGGAGTTGTACTGTTCAGCTTCTTAAACATGCATTTTACCCACTGATATGTTTGGCTGTGTCCCCACCCAAATCTCATCTTGAATTGTAGATACCATAATTCCCACATGTTGTGAAAGGGACCTGGTGGGAGATCATTGAATCATGGGGTGGTTTCCTACATACTGTTCTTGGTAAGTCTCACGAGATCTGATCGTTTTATAAGGGGAAAACCCTATTTTTTTTTTTTTTTTTTTTTTTTGGCTCTCATTCTCTCTTGCTACGGCCATGTAAGAAGTGTCTTTCACCTTCTGTCATGATTTGAGGCCTCCCCAGCCACTCGGAACCCTGGCTTAAACCTCCTTTTCTTTATAAATTACTCAGTCTCTGGGATGTCTTTATTGGCAGTGTGAAAATGGACTAATACATCCATCATGCTGATTTTTTCTAACCCACGAATAGTAGGCAGTAGAAAGGACAGAATCATTCTTTTATTTAGGTATGACAAGACATGGTGTTATATTTTCCTTGGTCAGTATTTCAAGGAGAAAAATGATATCATTCCAGCCTCATAAGAATGTATTTCAAGTTCCAAAGATTGGTTGGTAAATTTATTTCAATGATGGAGCAATGAAAATATGTTTATATTGAATACCATATACACATGATGGTCTTCTTAAGGAGTCAAAATCTAAAGGATGACCAATTGAAAAAGTTACTTGGTTCTAGTGGCAGATATTTGTAGGTAGTGGTATAAATGATCTTCTAGTTTTTGTTAGACTGCCAATGCTAAAAATCTCAACTGAAGGACAAATCAAAATCTCTTGTAGCCTATAATATATTTATAGGCTATCTCTCATAAATGTTCATAGACTAGTATCACTGCCCCATATGGAGAGATCCTCTAAGAATAACATTGTATTTTGATCTTCTTAAAGACAGTTAATAAAATAATATTATCAATAATACAAATTTATAAAAGTTAACAAATGAAATAGTTGAAATCTTACATACTGAATTACTTGGAAGTGATATTATTTGAATCTGTCCTAACACCTAACCACTTTCCATCCACAATTCTCCATGTGAGTCACCACATCATGCCTTAGTGAGACCTGCCATTCTAATTCTGTCATATTTGATGGGGCTGGTTAACCTATTCATAGCTGACTCTTCTTCAAACTCATTTAATGCTGAACTGAATTAGGAGAACAGGAGCACAAAGTGGCTATGACACATGCTGGGAACTTTTCCAAGAATGCCTATAATACAGAGAACAATTGTGTTCTGCTATCTGCTGATTACGTCCTATCACAGGACTGCTAGCAAAATCTGGGCCACTTAGCATTTAGTGTTGGATTCTGGCATGCATGTAAGAAGGAATAAATTAAAATGTACAGGGAATCAGAGATAAAGCTTACCAGCTAACTAGATGGCTGAAACTTACAGAGGAGATACCCATGCATAGCTTATAAATACAAATGTTAACTTAAACAAAACTAATAGTGCAAAGGTCAAGGGTCTATTGTCACATAAATATGACTGGAGTCTCCTTTTTCCCTTGTAAATGTGAAGCCATGGATTGGTGAGTATTACTTACCTAACGAATGCATATTACAGAATAAAATGTGTCCATTTTTATCTCTATTTGGAATATAACATCAGAGTATGATTCCAGATGGCAGAATTATATATTAACATTTTATGATGATTAGATGCATTTGTGAAGGGGATATTTATTGTGAAGTGTTGGAGTTTGCTCTTTAGCATATTTTGGTATTGTTTTTAAAGTTTGTTAGGTATAAAAACTTTAGGCCCAGTGCGGTGACTCACATCTGTAATTCCAGCACTTTGGGAGGCCAAGGTGGGCGGATCACAACATCAGGAGTTCCAGGCCAGAATGGCCAACATAGTAAAAACCCATCTCTACTAAAAATATAAAAATTTAGCCAGGAATGGTGGTGGGTGCCTGTAATTCCAGCTAACAGGGACACTGAGGCAGGAGAATTGCTTGAATTCGAGAGGCAGAAGTTGCAGTAGACCGAGATTGTGCCATTGCACTCCAGCCTGGGTGACAGTGTGAGACTCCATCTCAAAAAAACAACAAAAACAAACAAACAAACAAAATTTTAAGATCCTTTGAAAAGAACTTAGAAAATGAAATAGTATAAATATGGAGTGTTACAGGATACCTATTAAATTGGCTAATGTATTATTTTTAATATTGTAAAGAACAAAAGCCTGATTTAAGGAAAGTTTCAGACTTGCCTATAATGACTCACAGCTAGTAAGATGTAAGGTCAGAATTCCCCTATAGGTTATCACATACTGTATGATCTCATCAAAACTGAAGTCATTCATGTTCCAGAAGGATAATGTCACCAAATTTTCGCACATTCCCAGATTGACCAATGTTGTTATTTATAAAGGAATGTTCTCCTTTATCCTACCATTTCTAAATAACAATTGGCCTTAAAATATTTCCAGGGCATTTTTTAACACACAAAATGAGATTTTAGTACTTTACAAGAGAATATCTCACACCTAAGGATAAACAGAAAACAACAAAGACTCATAGAGATGCATGTGCTTGTGCAGCTGCCAGGCCTCATTCTTGAGGTAAATGCCTTTGTTTCATAGCACACTAGATTGAATGCTGAATCTCAGGACAATTACAAGTAATAACAAGCCTTGAGCCTTGTAGTCTCACACAAACAGAGAAATCTTGAATGCTAAATTTAAGATAGCCAAGGTTTGACTTAGTACTATATTAGTGTTGATCAATTTTGAGGAAAATTCTTTCCTACCATGCACAAAAATAAATGTCAGCCATATGTGTATGCATATACAATCAAGTAATCTATTTAGAACTCTGTGTCTGAGCAGTAATTAGCTTTTGTTTGGCATCACTTACTAAATTAAGACCATTTGCCTAACGTTGTAAAGGTGAGGGTTAAAAATTTCGCTTACAGAAATATTTTGAATTTTTTTGTTATTGCTATGATTTGAATGTTTGTGCTGCTAAACCTCAGGTTGAAATTGGATCCCAAAGTAGGAGGTGGAATCTAATGGGAGGTGTTTGGGTCGTGGGGGAGGATAACTCATGTCCTCCCTTGGAGCTGAGTAAGTTTTCACCCAATTAATTCCCATGATACCTGGCTGTTGAAAAGAGCCTGGAAACAAACTCATCTGTTTCTCTCTTGCTTCCTTTCTTGCCAAGTGATCTCTGCACAGGCTGGCTCCCCTTCACCTTCCGCCATGAGTAGAAGCGACATGAGGCTCTCACCAGATATAGAGGCCTAATTTTTAACTTTTCCAGACATCAAAATTGTGAGCCAAAGAAACTTTTTTCTTTATAAGTTACCCAGCTTCACGTATGTCTTTTTAGCAACAACAATGTACTATGCCAACTATCAAACATCAACAGAAGATTTTTTTTTAGCTTTCTTTCTGAAGATTTGGAATTTTTTTTTTTTTACATTTTTAAGTATTCTATGTATGTAGTTCACAAAAAAAGTGAAATCAACTAATCATGAGTGCATATATATATGTACAGATGTCTATGGTAATTTCAACAAATTTTGATAGAGAAACCACAAAAGAGACATAATTTATTAAGAACCAACAATAAAAAAAGTAACTCCATAGTAAATTTACCTCTATGCTTAATGTTAAAATTATTCTACTCTCTTTTAATTCAGGAATTAGACATTGTTACAGCTATTCTAAAATATAGAAATCCTTAATGATAATCAGTAAAATTAGATTAGCAAAAATAAACGTTTGAAATTATTTGGGAAAATAGCTAGCTTGAGATAAACTATTATTGAATATGTTTCTTAAAACAAGTAATTAGTAGTGAGAATTAGACTCGTTTGCTAAATTAGTGATGAAAAATGGTTTTGGTTCCTTTGACAAATCTTAATTATTACCTCTTGGGTTAACAGAAATAAGAACTATTCAATGGAAGCAGCTGGATCAACCCAAAAATTATCAGAATGCCGCCCCTGCCATAGTACTGCTACTTACTAGCTCTCTTAAATCTAATAAGGTCACTTAACCTCTTCCTTTGTAAAACTAATATACCACTATTACCTATTATCAGAAGGAAAATAGGAGGTTTAGAAATCACGTTAAGAAAAAGCATCTGGTTTACCCTTGGCTCTTAATGAATTTTAGCTCTTATTATTTGAGTCTATATCCTATCAACAAATCAATTATTTACTTAAATTTAAAAACATAAGAAAACTGAAATATACATGATATAATATTAAATATAGATACTTTAAGATATAATGATTAAGAATACCAAATACTTTTATGCAGTAAGTATCTGAACAGAGAAATTGATGGCTTAAGGCATTTTATTTGTTACCTTTGAATATAATGGAAAGCCTTGCAGTTCCTTAATATGCAGGTCATAGGTTCATTAGCAAACTAATGTCACACTGAGGTGCAGACTGTTATATTTAAATATTGAGGTATGTTAAAATATTCTTTTTATTTGATTTTATTTCTAAGTTTCTTTTGTTTTTTTTTTTTTTTTTTCAAAAAACTTTCTTTAAAGTAAACCACTAAATTAAAGTATGCGGTATAGTATGACCGTATATAGCCTTGATGCAGGAGATTGTTATAAATAATGTCGTACTCAACACAATAACACAACTTTGTCTGGAATTAGAAATAAAAGAGAACAAAAATAAAAATTAAAAACAAAATCAACATGGGTAATATAAAACATAAAGGAAGGTTATTTTAAATAGCATTTTCCAACATCTTTTTATACTTTGGGCAGCAAATGAGTAACAATACACGTAAAACTAAACGGCAAATGGCTTGTTATTGTTCCTTTGAAATGCAATGTATTCTGTTCAATATTTGTTAGGGATATTTTCTTTTATTTGGTGGAAAATAGCCATAAAAGCAAAGACTCTTTTTCTTTGAGGAGCATGAACTGTTACATTACTTTAAATACTTCTTATTCAAAATAGCACAATGCTTTGTATTAATCTTTTAATATTACATGTAAATCTAGTATTTTATTTGAACATCATTTATGTGTACAAATAACTGTTTTTATATAAATTTGCTTCCACTAAGATTTTTAATGAGTTTTTTTTTCTACTTCAAATTTAGTGGAAGTCAAAATCATATTTTAAGAATGTAAAAAGCTAGGCATTTTAAAAACAGAAAATCCTAGGCAGTTTATCTTTCAACAGTCTAAACCAAATCACTCAGATTATCCATAAAGTTGTCCAGCACCAATACAAGGAAGAAAAAAGGCAACATCTTGACCTATATATCAAAAATCAAATCAATTATCAGACCTGTAAGTAAGTAAAGCAAAAGAAGATCCATGCAGGCAGAAATAAATCCCAAATCTCACAGAACTTTGACAGTTACATAATAAAAGTGATTGGAAGAGGTTATCTTGAACAAAGGTTTTTTTTTGCAAGCACATAAATCATACAAATAATTATCTCTTCGATATGACAAGGGCTTAGGAAGTGAACTACTTTAGGAGTAGCCTCCAGAGATCCTCAACCATGTTTATGAGGCTCACAGTCATCTCTATAAAAGTCAAGCTCTAGTTGAGTTAACCATGTATGTGCTACATTCTAAAGAAGAAAAGCTGTGAATAGAAAAGTTAATACAATGCACCACTGATAGGGAATAAATACTTAATGTCTATTTTTTTTTAATCAAGAGATTTCTTGGGATCAGTTTTTCTTATTTATGCACTGAAGCACATTCTTACAAAAGACAAACAGCAAGCACAGCATATTTATTGCATGGTAGCTCTCTTACGCAGTTTTGGTGATGTTTGTTTCATTTTTTTTTACTCATTCATATAACCTACACATGTTACAACCAACATGCTAGGTACATGGGATATAATATGACGGAGTCTCTGCCTTCACAAATCTTATACTTTAAAAAGGAATTGAGAAAAATAAATGGAAATGAAAGTTGCTTCACACTGTGAAGAATATTCTAGAGGGGTAGTGTACTTGGTTTCATCGTGGAGTGCTTCCAGTATCTAAAATGAGTCGGGATGAGTAGGAAATTTCCAGGGGAGGTGAGTAAGGAGCCAATGTTGAAAGAGAAGAACATAAATATGGAAGTTCAGGGAAGAGAATGACAAATTGAAGATGCCTAATAAATCCAGAGTGGCACAGGTGAAGAGGACAAGGACAGGTAGAAGAGGCAGAAAACCAAGGGGCTATAACAAATGGCATTGTATGCTAGAATAATGAGTTTGTACTTCAGAACAGAGGAAAGCTGTTAAAATGTTGTACAAAAAAAGAGTGACATGATAAAAGTTGCAAATCGGAAAGAACATACTGGTGGCAGTATAGAAAACAAATGCAAAGTAGACGGGACAAGAAGATCAGAGGAAAAACAGATGAATTAGGAAGCTTTCTCATATTTGAGATGAATTATGATAGGGAACCAAAGTAGGCTAGTGTCGATGGGGATGAAAATATGTGAATGAATTGGAGATATAGTTTAAATAATGGGACTTAATAATTGATTGTTAACTCTTTTCTGAGTTGGGGTATTTTCATTTGACCATTATTCTTTCTTCTCTTAGATCTGCCTATGTTCAGGAGGGGTCAAATTAAAATATTGGTTCATCCATAAATTTCAAGTCAGTAGTTCTTTTAATTGTACATTTCAAAGTGGTTGCTTTCTACAATCCAGTTTCTTTTATGATAAGAAAATGATTATCTCCCTCAAATCTAAGGTACCAGAAATAGTCAACTGCAAACCAAAATGGGAGCGGTCCAGAGACAGGTGGCTAGTAAGAGCTAAACTAGAGGGGAGCTTTCAAGTTGTTAATTTTCTCTTTCCTCCACTTAGTGGATCATTACTTGCACTGCTTTCATTGTACTTCGCTTATTTATCCTCTAGACTCCATTAGTGAGCAATTACAATGAAGACTGGCTGTCCACCAGAATGCCTGGAATGGAGAGATTGTGAGTTTCTAAGTTGTAAAAGACACTTACTTGACTTCGAATGGGGTTATGGCACAAGGAATGATTGTGCCAATGGAAAGCTAGAGTATTCCCCAAGTTCCCGTATTCACTTAGGGGTATAAAATCCAGGGCCTGGGATATTGTTCCTCTCCACCTTCCCTACCCATATATCACTGGGCCAGGCAGCTGATATTGTTAAAGAAATAAAAGATGGAATCACATGAAAAAAATACAAAGCATCTGAGGGATCTGAGCACTTTGATTAATTTGTTTTAAAAGAAGAGAGGAGCCAAATTAGAGGAGCCAAAATTAGTAGGAAAGGATAAAAATTTTTGAATGCCTTCCAGGTGATAAAAGAGAAAACTGGATATGAAAAATGTAATTGATGAAATATGGATTTCAACAGATGAGTAGTATAGCAAAATATAGATGAAAAAAGAACAAACTATTAAGTTGGAAGATCACATTGCTGGCCTCCTACACAATGAAATGGAAAAAAAATGAAATAATAAGTGAAGAGTTCAGATATATCAGGGTTTCTCAAAGTTGGTCCTATTGATATTTTGGGCCATATAATATTTTGTTGTGAGGGACATTTTTTTTTTTCTTTTTGAGATAGAGCCTCACTCTGTCGCCTGGTCTGAAGTGTAGTGACGAGATGTCAGCTTACTGCGATCGCCACCTCTTGAGGTCAAGCCATTCTCCAGCCTCAGCCTCCCAAGTAGCTGGGATTACAGCTGTGTGCCACCACATCTGGCTGATTTTTGTATAGTTAGTAGAGATGGGGTTTCACCATGTTGCCCAGGCTGATCTTGAACTTCTGACCTCAGGTGATCCACCCCTCTTGGCCTCCCAAAGTGCTGGAGTTCCAGGCATGAGCCACCATGGCTGGCCCATTGTGATGGGCTTTCTTGTGCATTATATGATGTTTAGCAACATTGTAGTCTCCACTCATTAGTTGACAGGAGTACCCCTCAAATTGTAACAGCCAAAGATGTTTGTGGACATTTACGAATGGGAGATAAAATGTCCCAATTGAACCTAAGATTTATAGGTAAGTAAAAATATACTTTTACAAGTCTCACCAAAATAATAAATACAGGTGAGGAAATACAGAAAAGGGAACAATAATTTTCTAAAATTAAAAAATAAATGAATATGATGGAAATAGTTCATGAACTATCAAATAAGATTTAAAATAATATCTAGGTATGCTATAGGTAAAATGCTACATATTAAACCAAATTTTTAATGGTCATCATTTTCAAAAAGTAAAAGTAGGTCACCTAAAATACAGAATCATAGAGAATTATTCGTATCAATAGCAGTGAATGCAAGAAGACAATAAAATAACATTTTTAAATGTTGAAGAAAAAGAACTTTGAGCCAGAGTTATTTTCAGCTTAAAAGAAAATCATTAAATTTGAGCTCAAAACATAGATGTATCTGGTATAAAAAGTTTTACAAAGAACAAATATCAAAAGTCTTTTTGAAATAACTCTTAGAAGATATTGCCAACATAAGAAGCAATCAATCTAGAAGACTTCAGTGAGATATGGAAAACAAGGTGAATAAAGAAGTTAGTAAAATTACTTTTGTCTAAATTAACAACAGCAATGATAAAATATATCCATAAATGTCCAGAATATTAATTTAAAATTTTACTAACATAGTATTTATATACTTCTTGGGAAGAAGATTATTTTGAGGAGAAGGGATTAGACAGGGAAGTAAGAGCATATTAAGATTGTTACTTTGGGATATGATAACCTACATTTATTACAGGTTTACTGCATGCAGTGCACTTTTCAAAATGTGTCACCTGTATTAACCCATTCATTTATCATTAAAACACAATAAGGTAATAAGTATTATTATTATTAATTTTAAAATAAAGTACTGAAGCAGAGACTAATTAACTTGGCTAGGATTAGTATTGAACCCAGCCAGACTGGCTAAAGAGCCCACACTCTTCAGCAGTAAGCCTACAGGTGACTCGATGATATTATTATTTAGGTTTAGATAATGACTGGAAAAATAAGCATATTATTTTCTTTAGCTAGCAAAATTAAATTTGATAATCTAGAATATTTCATTGAAAGAAAAGTCTTAAAAAATAAAAACATCATAAATATAAGGTAAGATATCAGATATAATAACATGATAGCAATAAGAATAAGCATTAATAGACTAAATTATCTCAGAAGATAGAGACTTCACAATTATCTTCTTAAAACAAACTCATAGGTTAACCTTCATATGTAGTTCCAAAAGATATACAATATTTGAAAATTTAAACGATTTTTTAAAAAATATCAGAAATATTTTAGTCAAATTATATGTAGAATAGACATTTTATTTCAAGTAAAGGGAAATTTAAGGCAACAAAAAGAAAGCGCAAAGATGTTTCTTATACATTGCTAAAAGAAACAAGAGGATAAAAGCCAAAGTTCTCAAGGAAATAAAAGCAGATCATATGATTTGCAACACCTCTCTTTCATCACCGACCTCCTTTCCTTCTACTCTTCCCCTTGTTCAGTTGGCTTGAGCCACACAAGCTCAGATAAATGTGAAAACCCAGAAAAATGTTGTATTCTTAGTGGATCATTTCATGGATGAACACTAACAAACTTCTCAAGAGAATCCATCTAATTGTTTCAGAAATTTTGAAGAGGAAAATTGTCTATCCTAAATTAATGACGGTAATTTAACTTTGATACCAAAACCAGATAAAGCAAAAAATAGAAATAAAAAATATTCATGGGCTAATTTCATTTATGAACTATATTTAAAAATACTGAAAAATAGATTAGCTAACGAAATCAAGAGTATATTAGTAAAATATCACCATAATGATGTATGTTTTATCCCAGAAATGAAAAGATGACTCAACATTTGATTATCTATAAATTGTAAAATCAAAGGTTGAGTCATCTTTGCCTTTACATTATAAGTCAAAGGATACAAATCACATGATCATCTCATTTGTGCAAAAGAAAAATGATTTTATGAAGTTAAAAAATACCAATGATTGAAAAGAAAAATAGAAAACTGGATTAGAATTAATCTTCCATCAACCTAAGAAATACTCTAAAAATTCAAGTAAATATCATATTCAACGAATAAATTTAGAATTTATTAAGATTAAGAATAGCATCAGGATTATCTTTTATCACCCCTACTGTTTAGCACAGAACTAAAGTTCCTAGGTAATGTGGCAAGTCAGGAAAAACATCATATATCATACAGGTTTGAAACACATCATACAGGTTTGAAATTCAGAGATGAAATAAAAAATATTTGTTAATAATTATGATTCTTATATACAATTCAGGATAGTCATCTAATATTTAGAGCTAAACATAGGAGGTTGTTTACCATAATATAATTTTATATGAGCAATTTTCAACCAGAAAATATAAGCTATCATTTACAATTACAAGAGAAACTACAAAAAAGCTTTTTAAAAAGCTTTTCTAACCTAGTAAAGGATATGATTAGCATATATAGAATTTTAAAACTATTAGAAGGCATAAAATTACTCCCCAAATTTAGAGCAATTCTGTGTTCACAGTTGAAATGACTTAACATTGTGAATATCTGTCTTCCTAAATTCATTTATCAGTTAATTCAATTCATATCTAAACCACAGGATGTTTTAAGAGACTTCACTAATGCTACATTTTTTTTTTCAGTTAAAGATCATCAGTTGGTAAAACAATTTTGACATATAAGAGCAAAAATAGAGCTGATTCTGTCAGATACTAAGGCATATTTAAAAAGCTTAGTAATTAAGATAGCATTGGACTTCTGTAGTTACTATCAAATGGAGTAGCATAAGTGATGGCCTAAAAACACATAATCTATGTATTTTTTAAAAGATGAACTATTAGTAAATGGTGTTTGAAAATGTTCTCATTACATGAAGGAAAATACCTGATCTTATGCCATATATGAAAATTAACTTTAAAAGGACAAAATAGTAAAATATGAAAGAAAAACCTACATTGATAACAAAACATAGTATAAGATACTATGTTTGGAATTCTGAGGCAGAAAAACTTTCTTAAATGTGACTATGTATCATAAATACTAAACAAAAGGAATGCGTTTATTACACTGAAATTATAGATTTTTAACCATAGTGTATCACAAAATAAATGTATGATTAAAAGAGTCAGAGAATATACTTGAAATGTCTAAATTACAGGGAATTAGTGAATCTTCCAATTCTCTGGAAAATATGGGAAATCAAATTGAAAAATATAATGAGTATAACAATAATAACAGTAACAACAGATGCGGAACTCTTATTTATCAGTGATATCTCTAAGTGTCTAATATCTATTTACTTGTTTACTATTATGAATATAAAAATTATAGAAGGGGAAACCAAAATAAATGTTTTGAAGATATATTCTAACACACTAGGAAATAAATAAATGCACATTAAAACTCTTAATTTTCACTTTATAAACAGTAGTTTGGCAAAAAAAGTAAAAGAAGAAAATGCTAAGTTCCAAATACAGAAGCAGCTGGGACTCATGCACTTCAAGTGGGTCTATAAATTGGTGCAGTCATCCTAGAAATAATCTCTCAATACTTCATGACAGTACATATGCATATCACCCAACAATTCCATGCCCACTGGCTATTATGCACTAAAATATGAAGACAGCACTTAAATGACACTGCATACTTGGTTAGAAACACAGGCTCTCAACCAAACTACTTGACTCATTTAATGTATTTTTCCTTATATTGCCTTCTGTTCTTGGCTAAGTTACTTAATCTCTTGCTGTCTAAATTAAAAAAGGATAAGGGCCGGACACGGTGGCTCACGCCTGTAATCCCAGCACTTTGGGAGGCCAAGGCGGGTAGATTACGAGGTCAGGAGATCGAGACCATCCTGACCAACATGGTGAAACTCCATCTCTACTAAAAATACAAAAATTAGCTGGGTGTAGTTCGGGTGTCTGTAGTCCCAACTACTCGGGGGGCTGAGGCAGGAGAATTGCTTGAATGCGGGAGGCGGAGGTTGCAGTGAGCCGAGATTGTGCCACTGCACTCCAGCCTGGCACCTGGCAACAGAGTGAGACTCTGTCTCAAACAAACAACAAAAAAGTGAAGGCTGGACGCAGTGGCTCATACCTGTAATCCCAGCACTTGGGAAGGCCAAAGCAGGTGGATCACCTGAGTTCAGGAGTTGGAGAGCAGCCTGACCACCATGGTGAAACCCCGTCCCACTAAAAATACAAAACTAGCTGGCCGTGGTGGTACATTCCTGTAATCTCAGCTACTTGGTAGACTGAGGCAGGAGAATCGCTTGAACCCAGGAGGCTGAGGTTGCCGGGAAAGGAGATTGCACTATTGCACTCCAGCCTGGGCAATAAGAGCGAAACTCTGTCTCAGGGCGAAAAAAAAAAAAAAAAAAAAAAAAAAGAAGAGGAAGAAGAAGAAAGAAAGAAAAAGGTAAGTGGGAATAACAATGATGTTAATAAGAATATAAGAATAATGCTATTTCCTTGTCAGAGTTCTTACAGGTTTTAGCTACGACAACTTCTTAGCTCATATGGTAGCACATAGTAAAGTGTTCAATTTATGTTAGTCCTTTTTTTTTTTTTTTTTTTATACACTTTATCAACCCTTAACGGAGAGGAGATATACTAAATGTATTAGAATGGATACCTCTGGAAAACAGACGACTAGGATTGAGAACAAGGGAAGGAGAAAAGAAAACAATAATAATAAGAGCTGCATTGCATGGATGGATGATAACTGTTCCATGACCTAGGATTATGCTCAATTTATATTTATAACCTTTTGTGCAAAGGAAGTGCTTAAGAAGAGAAGGACTGTGTATCTCTGAATGATTACGGTGTTGAATAACTGCAGAGACAGTTAATGTTTTTTAAATGTGTTCATCTAACTATTGTTTAAGATAAAATAACCAGATCAGCATAAGAAATTGTTTAAAAGAGACAGAGAGTATGAGAAGAAGCAGTGCGGTTGCAGGTGTTTTGATTTTCTTTCTTTCTTTTCTTTTTCTCTTTTTGCCTTTTCGCAAGGACTTGGATCTAGACAGCATCTAAGGCTGGAATGTAAAAAGTAAAGGTAAAGAGGAGACATGAAAAATGAGAGTAATTGAAGGGGACAAAGCGAGGACACAAGAAACAATTGTAAAGTTATTTTTTCACAGAAAACAAAATGTCAAAGAAAAAGCTCCAAGAAAAGCAGTCTTGTTAATGATGAATAAACTAGGAAGCAAACAATGAAATGCAAATGCATATCAAAAAGTAGAGACAGAGAGAAGGAAGGAAGGAAGGAAAGAAGAAAGGAAGGAAGGAAGGTAGGAAGGAAGGAAGGAAGGAAAATAAATTTTAGAATTAACCGAGACACTAAAACCCTGAGACAAGAATTAGGGTACAATGAGGTGTGAATCCCCAGCCGTAGCCCAGTACATAGAACACAGTAAATGTCTGGAAAATGTTTGTTGCATTTTGATAGCATTCATTATTTAAATAAAGGTTTTGGTGAATAGTGGAATTACAGCCACCTCTTTCCCTGGTAAGTACTCTCATACTCTTAATTTCTTCACCCATTTTATTTGTTGCTATCACCTCTCTTCTTCTGGTTTCCAAAAAATTAATATGTGCGGGCAGAGCAAGCCATATCTCTTCAGTAAGTCAAAGTGATAAATGGGAGGTTTTCTGATGATCAAGTAAGAGAAGGCATGTGAAACCCTTGGTGTCCTATCTGACATAGAGAAAACTGTCATTTGCAGTGAGCTTCTTTATTCCTTTTCACACGTCACACCTGAAGGCAGGAAGACTTCAAGCACATGTAATAAAGGTCTATAACCACAGCAATACTTGTGAAAGTAAAAATTATTGCCACATTCATAACCTTTTGTGTCAAAAGCAGACATCATATTTCCCAAGTCAAGGAGATTAATGTAATATAAACAACAGGATGAAAATGTAAAAATATATTTTTAAGACATCTACCAGCTCTTTTCTAACACTATTATCAGAACAGTATTAAAGATGATCTCACTGTTAATCTTTGCAGAATGTGAAAATGTTTTCTATATGAGGTCCCAGATGTTAGTGAATTCTGATTTCCTAGGATTTACTATATTTAATGAGAGTACACAAGGTGGTTTTCAACTACCAGAATGTATTTGAAGCCAAGAGAAGTAAATAAAAGCCACTAAACACGTGAAGCAATAATTTCAATGGTATTTTCCAGTTTGGAATGATGCATAACCTTTTATTACAATGAGAAATTTGCTTTCTGCTTTGAGGAGTCTTGTCACTATTCCTGAAGAAAAGGCAGAAAGAAAATTAGCATTTATATCTTCCCTCCTTTGTGGTAAACTATCTTAGGCACTTCACATATATTAATTATCTTTGTTAATCCTCACATAAGCTTTACGGAATGGCTGTTATCTGTATTTCACAAACACCGCAGGGAGACTTGATAACCTGTCTAATGTTACATGGCTAATAATGTGCAAGACAACAGTCAGAAAACAGGCTAATTTGGCTCTAAAACCTGTGTTTTTTTAAATGTCAGTTATCATCTTTTTATATTTATAGTGCAGATGATAATTAATGTTTTAACATAAATTCACTGTAGAAGCAGGAGTTTTCTTTCCCTGTTGTTACTCTTGAAATCTACATATGTGGGTTATGACCTAACTTATTTCCTGTGAAACATAGTAACCTTCTATCATAATATGATGCCAGAATAGATAATAAAACCTGCCATGTCTATTTCTTGTGGAGAAGGCAAGTGTTTAATAAAAAGCCTTCAGCGTAAAGGATAAGAGTTTCCAGAGTGATTTCTAGCAGAGCCTTTTGTTTGTCAACATTTGAACATTATTCTCCAAAATAATGGCTCAGGTTATTAACAATTTCACTTTTATACCAGAACATGCACAGTGAAAGAAGATAGTTATGCTAGAAATAAACAATATTCTTTGTTATTGAGGGGAATATGAAAGTAAGGGACTCAACCTCAACAAACTTTTGATGCAATTCAGACTAATGGAAAAGTCAAACATAATTAAATCATCCTGAGAGTCAATTATTCTCCCACAGTTGGCCTATATGGAATGTAGTGTTAATATTCTCTGCATAATTTGTGACTTTAAAGATATATAATAAATCTTTTGCTTTTAATTTATTATTGTATAGATTAAACATTTTGCAATCTTGTTTACATGGGACCAATTTTCTCATTTGATTTCAGTTCTTAAATGACTAAAAGAAAAAGCAAGAAAAAAGCATTTTATCACATTAATGCAACACTTGCAATTTGATTTAACAATATGATAGATGAAAGCATGAGGTTATTATAACACGATGCATTTATCATCTTTTACGCATCCTCCCCTAAACAAAATTAACACTGAACCATTTCCAGCGAGGTTTCTAAAATGACTAGCCTTGCCAAGACAGGTTTTTGGCTCATAAATAACATTAGTAGAAAAAAATAAAATCACTGAATGCTATAAAAATGCAGTATCAGGAATCACTAAAGTGTGAAACATTAAGTACACTACTGAAAATGGCATTCTCAAACGTATAAATTATTTAACCGTATGACAGAGCCTAGACTACTGTGACAAGATACAGAAAATTGACTTCTCAGATTATTTTAACATCTGGGAAAGCCTACTGCTCAAAAACAACAACAACAACAACAACGACAACAAAACCAAAACTCTAAAATACTAGCATCCATGTTAAATAACTCCACAATTAGGAAACCTATTGACTTCATGTTGTTAATATATTTAGAAAACCCCATGATTAATGTTCTTGAGAGCAGTAACAGTCTTAATATTCATAGATCATACCAGTAGAAAAAGTTATTTTGCTTTAATATTCACAGATCATACCAGGAGAGAAAATGTATTTTATTTTTTAAGTAATCAACATAACAAAAACTCTATGCTGTTTTATTCAACTTAAACAAATTTGTCTTGCTAATAATCCGTAAATCCTCTTTAAAAATTTTCAAAAAATTGTTCATTTGATTGTCTAAATTTTTTTTCTCTTTCATGGTTAAAATGCTGTGTCTTTTTACACCTTTTTGTCTCTTATAGCATGCAATGCAACATCATGTATGAAATAAGATGAATAGATAAATCAGCTCTCTCACCCTTTTTTAAAACAGCATTTGACTTCTATGCAGTTTACCAAAAACTGAGATGTAATCAATACTATCTACATTTCCTACTGTCTTTAGGATCCTGACTTTTATTATATTAGGAGCTTCCAAATTATCATCAATTAGTCATTTTCTGGAAGACCTCTCAACAAAAATTCATTTTAGAGTTTACTGGAGTTTGGTAATTCTTTCTTTGGAATCCCAACTGGTCCCATTTAGTTACTGAGGGTTTTTAACTTGACCTTTAAAATTCCTTCCAGTTCTAACTTGCAGTGAGAATTTGTATGGTTGCAAACAGCATTATTTCTGAAATAAAAACAGTAGGTACATCACTCTCCAATACTGAAAGTTTTCTCCCTTCTGCCATGAAGGAAAATCTGCCCCGGGGGTGGAACCAGGTGCAGCAGAGGCTCTCTGCTTTAGAAAGATGCTCCTCTGCTTTCATCGGTTATTCTGACACATCTGTAGAAATAACCATTTGTAGCTGACCTCAGGACTTCATCACCTCTCAATAGCATTGTGGCAAAGGTCCCCCAGCTGGCCTAACCTGGTTCTGTTATTCATACTTTACAATCTGGCTAGAATTATCTTTCCTAAATGTAGTTTGGAGTTTGGTCACTTTATTTCACTTGTCAAAAATTGGTAGTTTTCTCTTTGTTTATGGAATCCATATTAAATTATTTAGCTTGACATCGAGAAGTCTCTACAAAAGAGGTCCAATGCATCTTTATGGCAACACTTTACTACACCATTTCTTCTCATGTTCAGTATCTCTGCTGTCTAACATTATTTAGCATTATTTGGAAGATCCATGGTATTTCATGCTAAGGTTATTTCATTTATGCAGTTTGTCCCAATCAGGAACACCATTCATCCTTTTCCTGCCAGTTCTACTTATTTTCATTCACTTTATGGATATGCATTCAGTAAGTCAAATATCCTGGGTGACATAATTGTAATTGATTTATTAATTGAAAATCAGTATTAAAACACAACTCATGAAAGCATGATAATGGCATATCTTAACATTCTGTTAAATCTTAAATAATATACAAATTATTGGGAGTGAGAAATTACTAGTAAAGTAATCTGAATAAAAAATCTTCACCACTTTTGGAATTCCACCTGAATCCTTTATAGCTGTCATTCCTAGATTTAATTTATAACATCTTAGAAACTTTTTTTACTTTTTTGACTTTGCAAATCATTCAACTTAGTCTTCTTGGAAATAACTAGTTTTTTTTCAATCATATTTTTTCATTTTTATAATATTTAGAGAAATAATACCATTTTTATAAGTAGAACTGTCATTCTCAACTCTAGGAATGGCAAGATATTTTGGAAAGCATGTATCTCAATGGGCAGTAGTAGAAGCCATGGGTGTGCATGAGCATTCACATGTCATTGGCACTGCATGGGAGGTTTTAGTTAGAGAATGAGGACATAAGGCTCATCAGAAGCAAATAGGTTGATTAATTTTTATACTACAATATGCCAGGTACTGTGTATACAAAAGGCACTGTGAATACAGTAATTGTATTAGTTACTTACGAGGCAAAACAAACAATCCCACAGCTTAGAACTTAACACAATAATTGTATGATTCTGGGGGTTGGCAATTTAACTTGTTTTACCTGGGGTCACTCAGGCTGCTGTAATCATTTGAAGCAGATAGTGGCTAGTCTTAAAATGTAGGATCTACAGGAAAAAGTTTCCATTACTTTTTTCTGTGTCCTGACTGAGAAATAGAAAGGGCCTTAGCCACTCTCTTATCTGCCAGGTAGCACATCTGATGTCCATTGTGAGCATGTACTGCACCCTCGCTTTATAACCTCTCTGAGTAAATGCTTTGGATTGACTGATTGCCCTGGAGTTTAGTGTGTCTTTCTTTGAAATCCCAACTGGTCTCATCTAGGAAAGGGTTGGGCACTTCACTGTGGCAATTGCCCTGCTGTCACTTTTAGGGTGAAAAATTCTAACAAGTTTTATTCAATTTTTACAACTTTCTTCTTGCTAATAATACATAAATGCTCTTTTAAAAATTGTTCTTAATTTTATTGCCTGATCTTTTTTTCTTTCAGTTAAAATGCTGTGGTTTTTTTTTTTATATATATACCTTTCTATCTCTTATAGCATGCAACACAGCATTGTGTGTGACATAGGCTGAATAGAGGAATCGGCTCTCTCGCCCTTTTTTGAACCTGAATACAGCACAGCGTTTGACTTCTATGTCAAATGCCATCTCTCAGCAGGAGGAAACATGTTCTTATACACATATGTTGAGTTGGTGCTGGCTGATGTTGGGTTGGTGCTGGCTGAGTTCAATAAGCATGGGTCGTTTGTCCTCAAGGAAGCCAGCCCAGAATTCCTTACATGGTGCTATCAGAGTAGAGTTAGGATTAAATGTGATATTGCAACACCTCTTAAGGCCCAACCTTATAATTTCTGCAGCATTTTATAAGTTAAATTAAGTCACAAATCCAGCTCAAATTCAATGGGATGGGGCAATATATTCCACCCTTGGAAGAGAGCTAGTATAATTTTACTTTAAAAAAGGAGGTGTGCATGGGAGGAATCTGTAGCATGTTTTGCAATATTCCACAACTAGCAGCAAGACATACATGAATCCTGCCCTCACAGAAAGCAGCGAGGAATAAAAGCAAGCAAAAAAACAAAACAAAACAAAAAACAAGAGCTGTAACAAATATTTTAAAAGGGCAATTACAAGGCACTATAAGACAATGTAGAAGAAGTACATCACTGAATTTTCTGAGAAATCAGAAAGTTTTTTCTAGAAAAGTCATATATAAACCAAGACTCAAAGAAGGGGTAGGAGTTAATTTGACAGATAATGAGAAAATGGGAGAGAGAGTTTTCTGAATTAAAGGGACAGTAGGGCATGCATAAAGGCCTGGAAACGAAACAGAGCATGGAAGAGAAAGCAGGAGGATGTTCACTGCAAGGAGCATCAGAAAATGGAGGGAAGAGATACAAAAAGTGGATAACAGAATCCAAAGACCATTGGCATCCTGTTAAAGAGTTGAGCTCTGAGAATTAGGAGAAGCTGCCAACAGATTAGAAAACTTAAAGTGGGTTCAGGTGTGGTGGCTCTCGCCCATAATCCCAGCACTTTGGGACGCCGAGGCACGTGGAGCACCTGAGGTGAGTAGTTAGAGACCAGCCGGACCAATGTGGTGAAACTCCCGGCTCTAAAGAAAATTCAAAATTAGCTGAGTGTGCTGTTTGTGCCTGTAATCCCAGCTACTTGGAAGACTGTGATAGGAGAATTGCTTGAACCCAGGAGGCAGAGGTTGCCCAGTCAGCCAAAATCCAAGATCGCACCACTGTACTCCAGCATTCCAGCCTGAATGACAGAGGGAAAGTCCAACAAAAAAAGAGCGAGAGACAGAGAATTTAAAGTAGGCCAGGCACAGTGGCTCACTCCTGTAATCCCAGCACTGTGGGAGGCTGAGGCAGGGGGATCATCTGAGGCCAGAAGTTCGAGACCAGCCTGGCCAACATGGCAAACCCCTCTCTCTACTAAAAATACAAAAATTAACTGGATGTGGTGGTAGGTGCCTGTAATCTCACCTACTCAGGAGGCTGAGGCAGGAGAATCGCTTGAACCTATGAGGCAGCGGGTACAGTGAGCCAAGGTCACGCCACTGTAATCCAGCCTGTGTGACAAGAGCGAAATTCGGTCTCCAAAAAAAAAAGTTAAATAGGTCAAAGTGATGTTAAGATCAGCATTTTAGAAAAACCACTCAAAATGTAGTTTGGAGCACAAAGTGAGGTTTATGAGTCTAGCAACAAAATAAATAGACTACTGAAGTAATACAGAGGATGTGGGGTTTATCAGCAGCCAGCAGCCTCTCTGTCTCGAGCAGGCTCTAAGTAAATGTGAATCTAATTAAGGCACCAGCTAACTATTGTTCCTGGGAATGGGAAATGCAGTAACATAGTATAAGATCCCTTTATTTAGTAAATGGAAGACAAGTTGCCAAGGGAGATTGGACCACTTCACTAATAATTGGCCTCTCAACTTTTTGGGTGCCAATAATTACAAAAAAAAAAAAGAAAGAAAAAGAAAAAATAGGACTTAGACTGTTAATAACATCAGGTTGAAAATTTATGTGATACTTTTTCATAAGTTATGCTCGATTGAATAAGAGAGAAAAGATACTTTACACATTTGGAGAATTAAAACAAAAAGAAAAGCCAGGCATAAATTTAAATATAATTTTTACCTTTCATAAATCTCTTAATATCAGTGAATCTATTTCCTTAAAAACAAAGAAAAAATATATATTCTCTTTTTTTTCTTTTACAACCAATTTGTAAGACTAATACAAACAACAGACATTGTTTTAAGTATTAATTACTACTATAGCTACTACCACTAATATAGAAATTAAAGGATTCCTGGAGGGGCTAATGCTATTTTATGCATTAAAAAATTTAAAGAAGGAATTTTAAGGGTAATCAAGCTCAGCAGAAGGGAAAAAATATCTGCAATTTCTACTCTTCCATAAATTTCTGCAACACATTCCAAGGTTTAGTTTTCTAAAAATAGAAAACCATCCCGCACACAAACAGTTTTTAGATACCCCTATAATTTGTCTTTATTTCTCTCTTTCCCTGAAATGTCCATCAAAATGTACCTGGTCAGAGGGTTACTTAGTGACCCTCTTATTTTACTTCCTCTGTGAATCTTTCTGTGAGTTCCCTAGGCTCTTAGTGACTTCTGCAGTGTTCCTACAACTGCTGCAGCATTAGTAGGAAGCATTTATTACATTGTTTGGATCTATTAGCTTATTTTTCTATTCTACTCTATATGACTTCAGCAAAACTACTTAGATGTTTTCTTTTCATTAGTTTCTAGTAGAAATAGTGTATCAATGTGTAAGTTCCCAAGATATACTGAACAGTGTGTCTGCAAAGCTGATGATGGTGGTTAGCAAATCACAGGTACAGACTGAATTACTGTTAATTGTTTTGTTGGTAATCAAATGAACACCCCAAGAAAGATGGATAAAACAACTAAGACTATGGCCTTAGCCAAGGCCTGGGATACATATCTTATCATAACTGACCCATTTGTGAATTTCAAAAGAAATTTTGTGCAAAGTATCAAGAGTAATGACCCTGAGGTTAAATAAGCTGGTGGCATTTTTATTTTTTAACAGGCAGATATCCACAGCACTCTGAAAGGAGGTGAAGATTTGTGGAGTAAATAAATGGAGCTCACTTAATTGCTTGCGATGTTACGTAAAAACTCTGTAGCAGTTTCACATGGCTGCTATAACAAATTGCTACTCACTTGGTAACTTAATACAACGGAAATTTATTTGTTCACAGTTCTGGAGGCCAGAACCCAAATGAGTATCACCGGGTAGAAGTCAAAGTATTGGCAAGGTCACGATTCAGAAAATAAATAAATAAATAAAAATTCAAATAAAAATATAAAAAGAAGTCTGTTATATTTTAGTATTACTGTTCCTTTCTTTAAAATACCTTATAGAAGAAGACCAACATCTTAATGGTTTCAATAGGAAGATAATGATGCTGCTCAAAGCAAAATGTTTTTTGTACTATTCAAATGACTGTGTTCTCAAATTGGATAAGATTTACATCGGAGGACCAGAGACATTGAATCTAGTCTTTTGTATCTCACCACCTTCCAAATCCTAACCTTGCTCTCAGATTATGAAAACACATGCTTGGAAAGGAATAGCTCAGCTAGAGAGACATAACCACTTTCTATGGATCCCAGCAGACAGAAATAAGCTTAGCCTGAAACCAATGTTAATGAGGATTTCAGAATCACAAGAGCAAAATGATACAATAGGGATGTGTGAGTCCATACTTATGATTCTAAGAAGGATAAGAGCCTAAAGCCTCCTAAGCAGGGAGATATCTACCTTATTTCTTAAGAGCTCTGTGAATTGAATTCCAAAAGCATCACAAATGTGCTTTTCTAATATTTAAGTATTTTCCCTTTGGCTTATATAAAATCCAAATTTTCCTATTATAGTATAGGTCGATTTTGTTTCTTCTTCAGCAGGCATGTTCAACCAAAAATAGCTTTGTCAATTTCCAGAGTTTTTTTTTTTTTTTTTTCTCAATTTCCTACTCCCTCCTTTATCAGTCTTCTCCCCTGTTAAATGATCTCTGGTCTTTAGAGACTTTATTATTGTCTTTTTATCTTTTTTTCCTTTTTAAACTTTTATGTAGTTTACATAATATTTTACATAGGTTACATTTCCAGGTTCTTTTTCTGAAAATGTTTACTTCATTTATGACTTTCTAAACTTGACCTGGGGAAAAATTCTGCTCAGACATCCCACCTAGATTGTATTTAAAATCTAAAGCCTCTGTGTGTGTTGGGGCTGGGATGAAGGAAGTAGAGTAGGATCTATTAAAGAAGTACAAACTTGCAGATTCCCCATGAGAGGTCAAGAGTTAAGTAAAGTAAGAGCATGGGAACATAGTAATTGGCAAAAGGCAAACAAATGTAAAATTGGGGGTGGTGGGGAACCAACACCTTTAAGTATTGGCAGTATTTTGTGAATGGAAACAGGAAGGAGGGTTGTTCCCAGTTTAAAATGTCAAGAGGTAGTGTTTCTGAATACATTCAAAAAGATTCTTTTCAGGATGCCAATAACCTTCCACAAAATTTTTATGTAAGATTCTATTAGCACTTCTTGTAGCAAAGGTTCTCCTATTTTTGGGTAATATGCATGGTATCTACAAGGAGATTTCGGAAAGTAATTGAATATTTCAGATACACAAAGTAACATATTTTTAAACTACTTTAAATAATAAATAACTTGGCATGCGTATGGGCACTGAAAAAGAAAAAAGTTAAATTAAGAAAACATAGAATCACATGCTTTGTCAGATGCTCCAAAACACATTCCATTATAATTGTTAAAGTGATCAATGCTGTGCTCAAAATTAGAACAAAGAAAGAAATTGGAAATTCTCCTATTTACTGATGTTCACTTATTTCTTCAAAATACTTCTAAAATAAATGATAACACACAAATACATATTCAGTATTCAAAGCAAGTATTTCAGCCAAGATACTATTTTGGAGGATTAAAATCAGTCACCAATATAATTTTTCTACACTTAGTTTATTGTTGATGCCTCTTCCACTCATGCTTCTCACTTTATCCTCTTTATTCTAGACTGTCCCTTATCAGAATTTACCCTAGTTAACTATCATTTTAGAAAATATCAAATAAATTACACAGCAACCAAATTAACTACCATTTGCTGAGCATGTACTATATATGTATGTGTTTGTGTGTGTGTGTGTGTGTGTGTATATAGCTATCTATACTCATTCAAAATTTATAATTGGCAGAATGGCTGTTAGAGATTATATAAGTATAAAGTCAGAATTTTTTATTGATTAGGAAACTGAGGCTGAAAGATGTCAAATTATTTGCAAAATCATACAACTGGCATGTGTTTTAATTACCCTATTCTGGTTCAATCTGTTAACACATGAACCGACCTCATACTCACTTCAGCCATATCACATATGCTAATAGGAGCACTATAAATTATTTTTCCTATGTAGAACTAAATCTAAAAATACTTCCTACACAATTACATTGGTTACAATGTTCAAAGAACTCTAACATTAAAGAGAATATGAAAGCATTTTTCTATATCTTAATAATTTTCTAGTTCCATTGATTATAACAGTTGACATTTACTAAAGGCCTACAGTATTTCAAACACTCTTCTATACTTTTTAGGGATCGTTTCCTTTCATAGTCACAACTCTAATAAGATATATTAGTTAGACTTAAGTTCAGCAGTGACTGACAGAAGAAAAAAAATAACAATAATTTTCATTTAAAAATTTATTTTCCGTTTTTTTTTTTTGGAGACAGTCTTGCTGTGTTGACCAGGCTGGAGTACAGTGGCATGATCTCAGCTTACTGCCACCTCCACCTCTCTGGTTTAAGTGATTCCCCTGCCTTAGCCTCCCAAGTAGCTGGAACTACAGGCCCCCGCCACCACGCCTGGCTAATTTTTTCTGTTTGTTTGCATTTTTAGTAGAGATAGGGTTTCACTATGTTGTCCACACTGGTCTTGAACTCCTGACCTCATGATCCACCTGCCTCAGTCACCCAAAGTGCTACGACTATAGGCGTGAGCCACCATGCCACCATACCCAGCTCATTTCCCTTTTAAGTAAATATCTGAGTAGGTAGTCTGAGAATAGTCTCATGTAAAAGACCCTGGCTCCCAGAAACTGATACATACTTGCCACATCTCATTGGCCAGAAAACAGTCACATGGACAAGGTAACAGCAAACAGGTTAGAAAATGCAGTCTTGATTATAAGAGGCCATTTAACCATGTAAAATTGAGAGCTCTAACAAAACAGAAGAAGGCAAGGATTTTGAGAAAAACTAAGTGCAGTCTCTAAATATGTAGGCTCAATTATTATCCTCCTTTTGCGAACGAGGAAAGTGAGGCATAGAGACATTAAGGCTCATGCCTGACATTGTACAATATTCCTTTCAGTTTTTATTCATTCTGTTAAAAATACTTGTTGAAAGCTCAACTTCAGCATAAGGTATAATTTATCCCTCTGTCATCCAACCATTTATTTTTCACCTGCACCAAAAATAATTCAAGGTCATTTGTAAAGATGGATACAGTACCAAATAAGATTTAAAAAAAAATATAAAGCAATGAAGAAGTCATGGAGAAGGGTGGGGGAGATGAAGCCAGAAATAATTTAATTACAAAAATTAAGTTAGGTTCCACATAAGATTCTAGTCAGAAATAAAAAGAGACACACTTGATGTATCTACCAACTTGGGTGAATCATAAAAGCATTATATTGAGTAAAAGCAGACAGACACAGAAGACTACACCTTGTATGACTGCATTTGTACTACTTTGCTGAAAGGCAAATCAGTGATAAAAATTAAATCAGTGATAAAACTGAAATCAGTGATTTGCAAGGACTGGAAGTGGAGGAGGGTGATTGTCTACATAAAGGCAAAAAAGAACTCTATAGGGGGATGAACATACTTCATAACTAGTTTGTGGTAGCTCTTTCTATAAACTTATAGAAAAATAAGATTCTACACACTTATGAAAAATAATTGAACCATATATCTAAACAGTATGAACTCTACTGTAAGTAATGTTTTAATAATATGACATAAAGTATAATATCTTACAACATTATTTAGCTGAGAATCACCATTTCCCTCTGAGTTTTTTAAAATTCTGTGTAGAGATTGACATATAATCAGTTACAAGATCTTTGATGTAACTAATAAGAGGACCTCACTCAAAATGTTTTATTTTGAATATTAAATTTGTCAACATACACATAAAGTGCTTTGAAAACACTTGGCACAAATTAAGTGCCAAAAGTATTAGTTGCCACTACTATGACTCTTAAATTACATTCTTAGGTCACCTGAGCATTCCTCAAAAGAGAAAATGTTATGTAACACCTCTCTATGTGGACCCTAGGTATTCTTTTAATGACTTATCACTTCCTATAAGCAATGACAGCAACTATCAATCTATTATAGTAAGGTGATAAATTAGTATTAAATTTGTACTGTATATATATATATATATATATATATATATATATATATATTATAAACAAAAGAAATTTAATTGACTCACAGTTCCACATGGCTGGGGAAGCCTTAGAAAACTTACCATCATGGCAAAAGAAAAATCAGGCCCCTTCCTCACAAGGCAGAGGGAGAGAGTATGAGTGTGTAAAGAAGGAACTGTCAAACACTTATAAAACCATCAGATCTCATGGGAACTCATTCACTATCATGAGAACAGCAGAGGGGAAACCGCTTTCCATGATACAATCACCTCCCACAAGTCCCTCCCTCGACATGTGGGGATTATGGGGATTACAATTCAAGAGGAGATTTGGGTGGGGACACAGTCTAATTACATCACTCATGTTATGAAGGGACCCCAAATCATGAGAAGGCTGCTGCAGATTACAAGGAAGTAGCAAAACTGGCCCAGGGAAACCCACTTAGATATGATTAGAATGAATCCTCCTCGATTCCAAAATAATTGTAAACTTCTATGCCAAAATTATTTGTTCTAAGGTATGCTCTCTTTTTCTAAAATTGGTGATTTGGCATTAGAATTTTGATTCCAAAGAAGACTATGACACCTATGAAAGATTTCAAAGATTTCAAGATTTATACAGTCATTACCAAACTAAAATTTATGATGGATCATGCATTATAGCAAATGCTTCAGCAAAAGCTATGTGGTATAAGAGAGGACATCCATTTCAGCAGGATAGGCTGAAGGAAGTTTTTCTTTTTTCTTTTTTTATTGCATTTTAGGTTTAGGGGTACATGTGGAGGACATGCAAGATGGTTGCATATGTACACACATGGCAGTATAATTTGCTGCCTTCCTCCCCATCACCTATATCTGACATTTCTTCCCATGCTATATCTCCCCACCCCCGACTGTCCCTCCCCTATTTTCCCCTGACAGACCCCAGTGTGTAATGCTCCCCTCCCACTGTCCATGTGTTCTCATTGTTCAACACCCTCCTACGAGTGAGAACATATGGTATTTGATTTTCTGTTCTTGTGTCAGTTTGCTGAGAATGATGGTTTCCAGGATCATCCATATCCTTACAAAGGACACGAATGCATCATTTTTTATGGCTGCATAGTATTCCATGGTGTATATGTGTCACATTTTCCCTGTCCAGTCTATCATCAATGGGCATTTGGGTTGGTTCCAGGTCTTTGCTATTGTAAACAGTGCTGGAATGAACATTCATGTGCCTGTGTCCTTATAGTAGAATGATTTCTAATCCTTTGGATACATACTTAGTAATGAAATTGCTGGGTCAAAAGGAATTTCTATTTCTAGGTCCTTGAGGAAGTGACACACTGTCTTTCATAATGATTGAACTAATTTACACTCCCACCAACAGCGTAAAAGTGTTCCTATTTCTCCACATCCTCTCCAGCATCTGTTGTCTCCAGATTTTTTAATGATCACCATTCCCACTGGTGTGAGATGGTATCTTAATGTAGTTTTGATTTGCATTTCTCTAATGACCACTGATGATGAGCATTTTTTCATGTTTGTTGGCTTCATATATGTCTTCTTTTGCAAAGTGTCTGTTAATATCCTTTGCCCACTTTTGAATGGGCTTGTTTGTTTTTTTCTTGTAAATCTGTTTTTGTTCATTGTAGATTCTGGATATTAACCCTTTGTCAGATGGGTAGATTGCAAAAATTTTTTCCCATTCTGTTGGTTGCCAATTCACTCTAATGACTGTTTCTTTTGCTGTGAAGAAGCTATGGAGTTTGACTAGGTTCCATTTGTCTATTTTGGCTTTTTTTGCCAATGGTTTTTGTGTTTTGGTCATGAAGTCCTTCCCTATGCCTATATTCTGAAAGGTTTTGCCTAGATTTTCTTCTACGGTTTTTATGGTGTTAGGTCTTATGTTTCAGTCTTTAATCCATCTGGAGTTAATTTTAGTGTAAGGTGTCAGGAAGGGGTCCAGTTTCTGCTTTCTGCACATGGCTAGCCAAAATTTGCAGTATATTTAAAGGAATTGCCTTCAATGGAAAATGCATATAAAAATGAAAATAATTCAACTCAACAATCTGAATAAAATACATCATGGTAGGCATATTTACATCAGGGTTAAAAAATACATGAAAGAAACAAACAAAGTAGAGTGGACTGAATGTTTGCTTCCCCCGAGAATTTACAGGTCAGCATTCTAATCTGAGGTGACAGCGTTAAGATGTGGTGTCCTTAGGAAGTCATTAGGCCATAAGGGCTCCTCCATTATGAATGGGATTAGTGTTTTTATAAATGAAGCCGCAGAAAGATCCCTTGCCCTCTGCTAAGTGAGGTTACAGTGAGAAGATGGTTCTCAGTGAGCAAAGAAGAGGGCCCTCATCAGAACCTGACCATGCTGGAATGGTGATCTCAGATGTTCAGTGCCCAAAACGATGAGAAATAAATTTCTGTTCTTTATAAGCCCCTTCGTTTATTCTATTTTGTTATAGACATCTGAATGAACTAAGATGCACAGAAGTAGAAATAAAACTTCATCGTGTTGCTAAACTGTCAAGACTTGGAAGTTGAAAGACTGGCACTCTGCCTCCCATCCCACCACTCACTTTGGCTCTAGCCTGACCTTTCCTCTTTTGAGGCATTCCATTTAGAGTAACTTACTTTTACTTTGGATAAGACAGAGACTCTATTTATAAAGTTAGTCAATGAGAAAGCTGGGTAGGAATTAAACTGAGTTTAAGATATGACAGCAGCCATGTATACAAAGGATATGAATCGATTCCGACAGAATGGAGATATGAGATCATTCCCTTTAACAGAATTTCATTCCTTTCTTTGACACGGCAGTAAAAACTTTGCTTGAACAATTCAACAGGAGGCATTACTCTCTCTGTCTATATATATATATATTTTTAGATGGAGTTTCACTCTTGTTGCCCAGGCTGAAGTGCAGTGGCATGATCTTGGCTCACCACAACCTCCACCTCCCAGGTTCAAGGGATTCTCCTGCCTCAGCCTCCCCAGTAGCTGGGATTACAGGCATGTGCCACCGCACCCAGCTAATTTTTTTATTTTTAGTAGAGATGGGGTTTCTCCATGTTGGTCAGGCTGGTCTTGAACTCCCAATCTCAGATGATCCACCTGCCTTGGTCTCCCAATGTGCTGGGATGACAGGAGAGAGCCAAGAAAAAAAATCTATATAATTTTACCGTGTTTTTCCTTTTAACAAATTCATGCTTTACTTGTAACAGGTAACTGTATCCTGTAAAAAATAAAAGGTATGTTATGACTGTCTTTATATGGAAGAAATCAGCCCTTTGAAAGGGTCAGTGGTCTTATGTAACACAATTAGGCACAAACAGATACAGGAATCAAAGAATATATTTCACCAATAGGTAGTCTTTGCTATGGTAGAAGCTTCAGAAAAAGTAGAGGCATGAATGCTGATAGGGGACAGCTGAGACATGCAGTTGAGAAGACTTTTTCTTCAGTGGCCTGGTAGTCCATGGGAGGAATGGGTGTGTGAGGCAGTTTTGGAGGAATGAGTGCGTAAGGCAGTTTTAGAGGAGGAAGTGAACAGAGAAGTAAGTAGAGACAAGAACAAGCACTCAGATAAGTAAGCAAAGTCCCAAAAAATAGCATTCAGTTAAAGTTGATGGCATCTCAGAATCTTAACAAAATATGACTGAAAACTAGGAAGTTAAGCTATGCTTCCTAACTTCAAAAGTTTTCTGAACATTGAAATTATTTCCCACCTAGAGATAATTCAATCTTTTAAACTTATTTCTTCTATATGTATAGTTTTTAAAAGCTTCTCGATTAATAGAATACCTCTTTTTAAAATACCTATCTTACATTAAAATTAGCACTTTCATATTGTATGCATATTGATACCCATTGTTTTCCTTAAAAAGAAAAATATTTTGAGGGATTAACTTCATGCAAATTAAACCTATAAAAAGAACTAACAGTAAGAATGCATCTTGAAGAAATACATTACTGTATAGTTAAGGGGAAGAATAGGTACAGTATGATAATTTTAACAGTACTAATACTAACAGGTCAGAATATATGCTGTGAAAAAATAGGAGTAGTGGTCAGGCATGAACGATAGTGCCTGAAAGGAAGATAGAGTTCAGCAGTGTCTTACAACCAATGGCCAAGTACGAGCAGCAGTAACAAATGGAGTACAGTAATAGAAGCTGAAAGTTGCAATGATTGCCTGAAGAGGTGGATCAAAAAAAGATTCGCAGGACATTTGATGCCTGAAGGCATTAGCATTATGGGCATAATTGGAAAAAATGAGAAGCAAAATCCATTACAGAACTGTTAGAGGCAAGGACAAAGGTAACATTGAAAGGATAAAATGAAATTTCATTTCTACTGATGGTGGTTAATCAAAACTTTGGAAGCAGATAAACAACTAAAAAGGTACTTAATATCATACCTATTCTGCAGTAGATTAATAAGCTTTTTTAGTTCTTAAAGATAGAAAAAATGAATTCATTATGCCCAGTGATAATTTATTTTATCATATAGCAATACGTTTCTAAAATTGGCTTGAATATTATCATTGCAAATGTATGAGATGAGACTTATAATTCATTGCTCATTTTATGCAAGTTGACAATAAAAAGACACATGTTAAAGAGGGTTAAGGGTCACTATTTTTCAGAGTTGTCCTTTTAAGCTTTGAATGTTCAAATTTTGCTAAGTGATATTCACAGAGTTAAGAGAAGACAATCCATAATGATGGCTTAAGATACCTACATAGAAATTTCTTTTTTCTAATTCTTTCTAATTTTTTTTTCTTCAGGCTTTCAAATCCTCTTTCATAGTATAGAAAAGACATCACATTCTGGCACTTCTTAAGAGTGGATGCAGTGCTCACAATATGCTCTATTTGAACTGATTCTCATCTATATTATAATTTATATCTCCTTGTATATTTGTTAAAAATCAATATATGATCTAAGGCATCCTATTTATTACCATAATTACTTAGTGTATATTTAGTTCTTTCTAACATGACAATTATCACTGAGAAATCAGATTTTCACTATTCTCACCCCTACAAATGATCTACATATAATGATAGCAGAAACTTGTCCATAATCAGTAATGACAGATGAATGTTTATGGGTAGTCTGACATTATTCACATATTATTCACATGATACTTGCCTACCTCTGTCCTTTATTCTCTCAGGAAAGCTTTAGACATCAGACACTATTGTTTTATCTTCTAATCAAAACAGAGACCAGGAAATAGAAACAGCTAGAACCCACTATGTGTCAAGAAATGGGTGAGGGCTCTGTACAGGTCATCTTATTTATTTCTCTTAATCACCTAGGAAGTTAAATATTGTATTATCCTTATTTTTCAGATGTGGATTATACAATATTTATTACTTAAGAATAGACACTAAATACCTTCCCTTTAGACACAAAGCCAGTAAGGAGCAAATCTGAATTTCTAACCCACCTGACTCTGATTTCAAAGCCTGGATCCACCAGAGCATTTTGCACATTGGTCCCTGTTTTTGATCTCCTATCTTTCCAAAAAAACTATAAACATTGACATCATTCAAGTAAAAAGGTAGAGGCAATGCCAACATGACTACTACTTAATACAAACACACATGCACATGCACACGCACACACACACACACACACACATATCCTTCACACTGCGGAAATAACATATGTTTCAAGGATTATTTTAAGTTATAATTAAAATACAGTAATTTATTCTAGCATACTAAGATTTTTTTTACTGTTTTTCTTCTTTTATAGATATATAAAAATTTTACATCATGTCATAATAATGATCAACACATTGTGTGACATGCAGTGTCTGCTTCTGAACCCTTGAAAGGCTCATGTTTTCTTTTACCTCCCTCTTAAGTGTTTCAGTAATTCACCTCTTTGACATAATGCTAATTAACAAAGTGACTAAGAAAAATTGTTTTTCTAAGTATCTACCCATCTATTTTTTAACTCTGTTTCCATAGACTGTTAGGCTGACTGGTAACATGTAAAACAGTGGTTCTCAACTGGGCATTATTTTTTCCACAAAGGGCAAATTTGGTAATATGTGTAAATGTTTTTTATTGTTACAACTGTGGAAGAGAAAAGGAAGATGCTATTGACAGTTTACAGAGGCCAGAAATACTGCTAAACATTAAACAAGGCATAAGACAATCCCCAACAACAAAGAATTATCTAGGCCAAATGCTAATAGTGCAGCTGAAAAACCAAATGCTAATGCTTATATCATTTTAGAAGGATAAGACAATGTGATTAACTTTCATGGCTATCTAGTTACAACAAATGAAACAGATTCATGGAGTTTTCTCAAGAAGGCAAATAAGCAGAATCACAAAGACATATTCCCAAGGGAAGTTATTGCAGAAAGGACTTAGAAGGTGTTTGTAAACCGTTACAGCCATGTAGAGGAAGGGAGTGAAAAATATGTGCCGAATGTTACAGCTAAGATACTACTTATTTGTTCAATTTATCGGTAGAATTTTACATGAGAAAAAAGTAAATATAAATTATTGTCAATTGAAAACATCTAGCATATTTGCAGAAATGGTTGTATAAGACTAAGAAGAACCAGGAAACTAATTAACTTTTCTTTTTATTTTTTGATAAATTAAAACAAGCTTGCATTTATTAATCATGAGTCATTGGCACCTAGAAATAAAAGACACAGCTTATGTACTCAAAGAGCTAATTTGATAGACAGGGAGAAATTACAATTATTCGAAAGTATAATAAATAATTATATACAATGATGATTTATGCCCTGAGGTCATCCTAGTTAGTAGGTTAAGACTACTTGAGGAGGAACAGAAAGGCAGTTCTAGTGATAATCAACACCATGTATATGGAAAAAGAGTTGAAAGAGAGCCTGAAATCCTGAGAGAACTAGGCTCAGGTGGCATGGCTAAGAACATGTAACAGTGAGGCATAAAAAGGGCAAATATCGGCCGGGCACGGTGGCTCAAGCCTGTAATCCCAGCACTTTGGAAGGCTGAGGCAGGCAGATCACGAGGTCAAGAGATCGAGACCATCCTGGTCAACATGGTAAAACCACGTCTCTAATAAAAATACAAAAATTAGCTGGACATGGTGGCTCGTGCCTGTAGTCCCAGCTACTTGGGAGGCTGAGGCAAGAGAATTGCTTGAACCCAGGAGGCGGACGTTGCAGTGAGCCAAGATTGTGCCATTGCACTCCAGTCTGGCGACAGAGTGAGACTCTGTCTCGAAAAACAAAAAACAAAAACAAACAAACAAACAAAAGGGCAAATATCAGATGATCATAGATAGCCTTGGACTTTAATGTTTGGAGTTATAAATATGGTATACATGATGGCACATCTAACTCTTGTTTGAAAAAGATGGTGCAGTGTATTGGTTGAAAGAAAACAATACATACTCTTATGCTTCTGTGAAGGAAATAACTTCAACATGGAACATTTGGAGGGAACACAGTATAAAAAGCCATAAAAGTGTGAAACTGGGATTTAGAAAATCTGAAGATAAGATAAAGTCACTTAAAAGAAATATTTACAAATGTGTTAGTTATGGCATTAGGCATAATGATAAAAAATGGTCTTTGAAAGTTGAAAAAAATCTATCCAAATATAAATTGGCATACTTAAAGTCCTTCAACATTGGCAAATGTTTAAAGCATAGTTCTTGCTAGATGAATAAAACAAGTTACAAATGATTTTGTTATATAATGCCATTTTGGGATAAAATGTAACGTGCTATGTATGCATAGGAGCACATTTAATTGCCTTTTTAAAGCTGAATAATATTCCATTAAATATATGTGCATATATGCGTGTGTGTGCATGTGTGTGTGTGTGTATATATAAATTTTCTCTATCTGCTTTATCTGTTGATGGACATTGTAGTGTGAATAATGCAAGGTGCTGGATATGTTACTTAACTTGATTTAATCATTCCACAAAGCAAATATATATCAAAGCATGTATCCCATGACTGTAGGCAGTTATGATTTATAAAACTGTAACATTTTTTAAAACCAAAAAACAATAAATGCATTGAAAATATATCGAAATCTTATTTTTGAAATAAGAAATCTTAACAGTTGTTAAATTTGAGAGGTAGAGTTTTCAGTAAACTTTGTGTTTTTTTCTTTTTTCCATTGTGTTTTCTTTGTTCTCCAAGTTTTCTACATGGATCAGGCCACTTCAGAATTATTGTTTTCAATTAATGGTCAACATATTTTCGAATATATTTTGACCAGTTGGTGATCATTCTGAAGAAACAAATAAGATCAGTGAGAAAACTAGATGTGTTTTCAAATAGAGGCTGTTTAGGCAGAGAAAGAGAAGCTCAATGTAGAAAATGGTAGCTGCTCTCAAATTTCTACAGTGCTTTTATATTCAAAGCAATGTAGTAAAATGTATGCTGCTCCCGAGTACAAAACAATAGCCTCCAATAGAGAGTTTACACAAAGAGAGCTTTGGCTTATTTCAAAAATAACATTCCAATAATGCAGTCATAGCATCCTCAGATTTCTTGGAAAGCAGGAGTGTCTCTACAACCAGAAGTTTCAAACAGAGGCTACTGACCCTCTGCCTGTAATATTATTGTAGAAATTCTAGCTTCTTATGGGAACAGAATTGAGATAGCTTTAGTCTAAGATGCTTTTCCTACTTCCAAATGCTACTGTAAGTACAGGACTGGCATTAAAAAAAAGGATACTAAATAAAATGAAAAATATAACTTTGTATCTATTTATTTAGCTGCCATGATTATTTGCATTTCTTTTTACAACGCGTGCATTTCTTCAAAATGTCCTTTGACTGCCTGACTTAAATTGCCACGTAGGTAGTTAAAAGGGCTGTCTTAGGGGTGCTTCAAATGCCATAGCACCTGGCTGCCTACTTATAAAGATTCATATGGGTATATGTATGTGCCAGTGAAAAGTTAACATGTGTTAATTATGTGTCAATGTATGATGCAGTTTGATCTTTCACAAGCAGCCTAACCCAAACTTAAAAGAGACAGAAAGAGCTTGATCTCCATCTCTCTCTCTCTGCTCTCTGCCAATGTGAGGATACAAGGAAAAGATGTCCAAGGTAGCAGGTGCTAACCAGGAAGCAGGTCCTTACCAGACACTGAATCTATGGGTACCTTGACCTTGGACCACCCAACCTCCAGAACTATGAGAAATAATTTGTTTTTTAAGCCACCCAGACAATGGTATTCTGTTATAGCACTTTAAACTAAGATACATAGATATAGATACAGATAAGATATAAATTATAGTTGAATATACTTGCAATTCTCTTGATGTACCAGAGTGGAGGGATACTGTGGATTTCCATCCAAGTGAGTTCCTGAGAAATCAGTTCCTGTTTTCTGTCTTTCCCTCTTTTTTATGTGGATTGTGAGTTTCTGGAAAGAAATAACTATGTGATTTTGGTTTTTACCTGATAACTTGTTGGACAGCACACAGGAAGCACTCAATAAATCATTGATGTATAAATTGAAAGCTGCTTAAAATTAATTAGCTTTCCTGGAGTTCACAAGAAAATAAACCTAACACTAGCTAACAGCAGCTGTTACAGGTATTTTACACTACAGTTGTCAACTGTGGCTACACACGAGGATATTTGGTAGAGATTTGATAAAGTATCATTGATGAAAATGCCACACTCAAATTTTGAAGCAGAAACTCCAATGTAGAGCATAAGGCATTTATATTTTAATAGATTTATCAGTCATTCTGGTAATTTTGTGGTTTTAGAATCAGTTCTGTTCATAGCCATATGCTCACAAACAAGGGGCTAGATAAGCTCTCTGGATATAGGATTCCATCATTTATTCCACTATTCCAAGAAATATAGATCCTTAATTGGGACAATTCTGCTTCTCCCTACTAAAAATTATCTTTAGTGCATGCACATACCTAAAATGGAAAAGAATTGCTTTTGTGTATGTCGGTGACAGATACAGAACCATTCTAAATTACAAATGTCTCAGCCTAGTCTGGTAATAACATATAATTAAAATAAATGAGTTCATCTTAAGTTATTAGATCACACTGTGATTTTGCTAACCCATAAATTATGAAAATTGAAGAAAACAAATTTGCAGGGGCAAAGTTGAAGCTAAATCCTATCATTTCTATCTCTGCCTCAATTTTGTTAGGATTTGATGGCAGAATATGTGAATCAGATACATGTTCTTCCTCCCCCACTCCCCAATTGTGAAAAAACAAAACAGCTTCTAATTTTTTTTTTCCCCCCAATCTGACAGTTTATGCCATTGCTGCTAAATCATTGGCTTTCTAGGCACTCTCCTGGTAACCTTCCCATGCCTTAATTTTGAAGGAGTTGACCTCTATGAGATTTGAATGTTTTTCCTTCCTTTTCCCAATCACTCAGTTTTTCAGTGTGCACAGCAGACTGTCAGATTTTCCCCTCTACATGAAAATCCCTTTGGGTTTGCTTCCTTCCATGTGTTCTGAAAAAAACCAACTCGGTCTTGGTCAACTCTGTCTGAGAGTATCCATTCCACACCATGACACTTTGTAATACTAGAGAATGGCATTAATGATTTTGAAAAATCCTCTAAATACATCAAAAGCCAGATATTTCCACACTAAGTTTTATCACTCCCATCCGAGGGGGAAGGGCCTCATTCATGGCTACTTCCAGAGAATGGAATCTCTCTCATCTAGTTGGCTAGCATTAAATATTTATTGAACAAGCAGATACATCAAGATGACAGTTTGGGTACAATAAACACAAAGAACATATTATTTGTTCTAATTCATAAGTCTAGACTCAATTTTTTCAAGCTTAGGAATGTGTATAACGACAAAAAAGGCAGGACTGATGATCTAAAAAAATATGACTGGTCAAGACTGTCTTACTAGAGGAAGATTTGGTTGTAAAAAATGTCTGCAATCTGAGAATAAAGTGTATATTTAGAAAAATGAACATCTAATAAATGTAATTTTATCAAAAAAATATATTTTCAAATTAGAAGCAAGTCTCTAGATGTCAATTTTATAAACAATTTTTAGGCCCCAAAGTAACAAATGCACACAGGGACTCAACAGTCAGGACTTGTCTCTAAAATTATTAGATACTAAAGGGCTATAGTCTGTGAAGTGCCAAATCTAAAATAATTACTTTATTCTATAATTTTTTATAAGGAACATTTAAGTACAAACTAATACTTTGAATGTTATAATTCTATTTTTATTCTAACAAGCTCTGTAAAACTTTGCATTATTTTTGAGAAGCTTTGTACTTGTTTTAAAACAAGCTTTGTACTTGTTCTGATTCATTTTTAAAACTGAAACATAAGACATCAGCATAAATAGTGGCAATACAGTCATTGGTAATTGATTTGAAATAATATATATATTGAAAACTTTAAAGTAATTCAACTACTTTATAATAATACTGAAAGACTCTATTATTCACCTTGGGTTCAATTTTTGATTTATTGCAAAGATGTTGATTGAATGGCATGTGACTTTTCTGTAGCTTTAAAGTAGCTGTCAGCCATATGCTGTATTTGTTTATATGTGTATTTATTTATAAATTCAGGGTAGAAGTAACTACAAATTTTATCAAGTTTATAATATTTTAGTATTGAACACTAAAGCTTTGATATAGGATTTATCATTAAAGTTTTATTTCAGATTTTTTTTCTAAATTGCAAAAAATACAACAAAAACTTTAAATTTATATAATATAAATAAACAGAATTAGAAAAGGTCAGATATATTAATTTAATAAAGTTGTAAAAGATTCCTTTTTGTGGCCACAGTTATTCTTCTTCTTTTTCTTTTTTTTCTGAGACAGCGTTTCACTCTGTTGTCCAGGCTGGAGTGCAGTGGCATGATCCCTGCTGACTGCAACCTCCGCCTCCTAGGTTTAAGTGATTGTCCTGCCTCAGCCTTTGGAGTGGCTCAGATTACAGGTGCAAGCCGCTACACCTGTCTGATTTTTTTATATGTTTAGTAAAGACAATGTTTCACTATGTTGGTCAGACTGGTTTTGAACTCCTGACCTCAAATGATCTGCCCACTTTGGTCCCAAAGTGCTGGGATTATCCTAGCCTGATTCATTTTTAAAACTGAAACATAACACATCAGCATAAATAGTGGTAATACAGTCATTGGTAACTGATTTGAAATAATATATATATTGAGAATTTTAAAGTAATTCAACTACTTTATAATACTACTAAAAGACTCCATTATTCACCTTCGGTTCAGTTTTTGATTTATTGCAAAGATGTTGATTGAATGGCATGTGACTTTTCTGTCTTAAGCACTGAGAAAGCAAAGATGAATCAGATACAGCCCTGCTCACAATGAGCTTTTAATCTAGTAGGGTAGTCAGATACATAAATCAACAATTCCACTAATAGCTTTATGTAAAAAAAAAAAAAAAAAAAAAAAAGGATTAGAAACCCTGAAGTACTAAGGAGAGCATTACAGGGCATATGAAGCTTTAATTGTGTCTTAGAGAAAAAGTAGGAGTTTGCAAGTAGATAAGAGGAGAATAGCATTCCTGTAAGGAGAAATATCACATGTGAAATCAAACAGGAATAAAATACCACAGCATATCCTGGAAACTCAAAGAGGCTTAGTATTTATAAAAGCCAAATAGTAGTAAAGGGTACTGGGGATGTACATAAATGCCAGACCATAAAGGGTTAGTGTTATATCTCATACCAAGAAATCCATGCTTTCTTTTTTAAGGGCACTAGGTAGTCATCTGAAGTAATCATGCAAAGCTACCTCCCTCCCAGTAGACATACCTTTCATAAAACGACACTACTGACATTATATATTAGGCTATTGAAATAGTCCTCAAGAGAGTCAAACCAATTAGAATAGGAAGAAAAGAATTAAGGCTACCTGTTTTTGATGTTAATAACTTTGGAAAACTACTGAATGTATCAGATAAGAAAAGTGAAGATAAAGGAACAGTTCTAAATGTTCTTTTTGGGAGCCATGGAGAATTATATCTCAACGATGGAGAGACAAAGAAAAAGTTTTGTAAGGCAAAGATAATACACTCAGTTTTAAATACATATTTTGAATTATATTTGTGATATCCAGATGGTGTTATCCATTCACAGTTTGGTATATACAGGTCCTGATCATAGCAAAAAGTTATAGAGTGGACACAGACTTATAAATCATTAGTAGCTACATAGATTTTGAAAAAGGAATATAAATAGAAAAACTGGTGAGATTGAGTGTAACTCTGACTAGAAACCAAGAAAATGCATACTAGTAAATACTGGAGCATATCATCATCACAATTTAAAAATTTTAAAAATTATCAGATTTCCATATTGTTCAATTACAAACAACATTATAAAAGTTGATTTTGTAAAACTGAGATCACATATATGCAGCGGGAAATAAATGCAGAGATCTTAAGCATATGACCTGATAAGCTTCATTCTATTTATCATCTACCTATCTTATCTATATATCTATATAATTATCACTTCAGTCATGATATAGAATATATCCAGCATCCCAAACAGTTCTTTGATGCCCCTTCCTGGCCAAAAACCAACTATTTTCCTGACTCCATAAGTCATTACACATCTAATCTTTCCCACTTTAGATTTGTTTTATTTTCTTGAACTTTTACAGAGTTACAGATTATGCATTGTCTGGTCTTGTTCATTCTGCATAACATTTTTGAGCTTTATGGTTTTCTATATATCAAAAGTTAATTCTCTTTGGCATTTATGTTCATGAGAGACATCGGTCTCTAATTTCATTTTCTTCTAATGTATTTATCAGATTGGTATTAGGGTTATGGTAGCCTCTTAAAAAGAACTAGAAAGGTTCACCCTTTCCCCACTAGTTTCTAAAATTATTTTGTGAAGAACTGGTATCAATTCCTTGTAAAATATGTGATAGAATTCGCTAATGAAAAAAGTTTATTATGTAACTAAATAGTAATTCTATTTTAATAAACATATTAGCTCCACTGAAACACTACTGGACTCAGAATATATGTTTGTAGTAGTTTTTTAAATACCCTTTTACAAATTAATACTTTGATGAAGAGCAACAAACTTGTCATTTATATCTTGCTCTCTTTCACACTGTTACAACAAATATATATATATATATATATATATATATATATTCATATTTATATTACTAACTTACAAGCCCTTGAATCAATTGGATAAGAGTGGGTATAAATGTAAAAAAAAAACTCTGGAAGTAGAAAACACTAACAAAAAAGTGTTTTATTTTTATTTTTATTTTTTATTTATTTTAATTATTTTTTTGTGTTTTAGGTTGTGGGGTACATGCAAGATTGCTGCATAGATACACACATGGCAGTGTGATTTGCTGCTTTCCTCCCCATCACCTATATCTGGCATTTCTCCCCATGCTGTCTCTCCCCAACTCCCCACCCCCCACTATTCCTCCCCAATTTCCCCTCGACAGACCCCAGTATGTGATGCTCCCCTCTCTGTGTCCATGTGTTCTCACTGTTCAATACCCACCTATGAGTGAGAACATGTGGTGTTTGATTTTCCGTTCTTGTGTCAGTTTGCTGAGAATGATGGTTTCCAGGTTCATCCATGTCTCTACAAAGGACAGGAACTTATCATCATTTGCAGCTGCATAGTATTCCATGGAGTATATGTGTCACATTTTCCCTGTCCAGTCTATCATGAATGGGCATTTGGGTTGGTTCCAGGTCTTTGCTATTGTAAACAGTGCTGCAGTGAACATTCGTGTGCATGTGTCCTTATAGTAGAACGATTTATAATCCTCTGGATATATACCCAGTAATAGGATTGCTGGGTCAAATGGAATTTGTATGTCTAGGTCTTTGAGGAATTGCCACACTGTCTTCCGCAATGATACCTTCTCACACGGAAACGAAAAGAAAAAAAAAGAAAAAAAGAAAAAAAAAAAAACAGGAAAAAAAGCTAATTAAAAAAAAAGAGAAAAGTAATTTACCTATGTTACTACATTTAGGAGCACTTCAACTCCCACACATTCAGAACTGTTTCCTTGGAGAAGCTTTGTATTATTAACATTTTCCCCACCGGACCTGCATATACACAACATAAACAGAGCATCAGAAGTTGTCAATCACAAACCTAAATATAGCTCTAGGCTGTCAAGTTTCTGGTTCCCAGGAGTAGCAACAACAAAACCTATTTAATGAGGACTTTGCTGTTAAAGTCTTCTCTGGGAAACACTTGTGCTATCTTGTAATTTATCACAAACTTTATTTTTGATATTCTGCATCTGGTAAGAGGTATAAGACTAAAACTGCTTGAACAGGAACAGAAACTGTGAACACATAAAATGCAAACAAATTCACTGCAGTTTTATCCAGAAGTTATTTCATCTTTTAATTTCTAGAATTCTAAATCCTTGGTAGTCTGCTCCTCCAATTTGTTTTAACAAACATGCCCTGAATTTTCGTCTGTATAAGCCATTTGGGAAGGAATAGGAAAGAGAAAATATCTGTTTATTACCAGAAATAAGCAGAAAGTCGGGAATATAAAATTAAGCCACTATCTTGAGTAAATATAAAAATGAAACAGATGCTTATTAATTAAGTGTGGGCAGGTGATGACAAGGCACTGAGACACATTGCACCAGCTGTGAAGAATTTAGACAGCTTTTATCCTACCAGACCATTTATTTATCATGCAACAGACACCTTATGCAGTAGAAAAGGTGACAAAACAAAATGATAAAAGAGCTAAGATTTCAGTTTTCTAAACTTTGAACACTACTTGGTTTGGTTTTATCTGCTTTTCTAAGGAATAATCTGACTTCTATGTTTAAGTTTCAAGAACGCCATAGTATGTTTTGTTTCCACTGGAAACTGTATGACTACAATATTATTTATGAAGTTTTATTGCACATAATATGCCAAGAAGATAGATATCTCTGCTTTAAGTATAGAATCAACTTTTACAAAGAGTCCATAATAACAGTGAGGATTTGGAAAGAAATAAAATGCCTAGAGAGTGAAAAAAAACTAGGAAAACAAAAATCCACTAATCCACTGTTTGTAGCAAATCTATATAACAGTAAATTTTTGAAAATAAAAAAAATCTAAGTGGCTTCTTATAAGACTCTGTGATGACCAATCCATCTCATTTTTTAAATTATACTTCTGCTCAGCTTAGTGACAATTAAATTTCTTCATTTAGGCAATTTGACGATGGGCCACATGGGAAGTCCAATCAATTCAAACTTGGTTTTTTTTCCTCTTCTGCTCCCATGTTCCCACATAGAACTGGATTCCAATAACATTGATTGACAGTTGATCCTTAGTTCCTAAGCTTTTTTTTTTTTTTTTAAGTTGTTATAACTTTTCTACCTGACTTTATTTTTTTATACTATATGACTTTCTTTGGATTTAATTGTGTACTGGTACACCAGGGCCTTTGAGCTCATATTTCTCAATTATCTTACCTATCTCAAAAGGAAAAAAAAAAAAAACAGAAGTCTTTTAAAGACAATGAACAAACATATATAACGGAGAAAGGGAATTGGAACTAAATGAGAAATATAGTGTCTCCACCAGTGATCAAAAAAGGAAAAAATGTAAAAATTATCTGCAAGTGTATTTCTCCCAAATATGAGAACATTAAAGGCCAGAAATAACGTAAATCTGGTACTTTTGTTTTGATTAGGACAGATAAGTACAATTTTCCTAAAAAAAAAATCTATCAGCATCAAGAATCAATCTAAGGTAAAACAGCACCAAGAATCAACTGACGATCAATTCAGATCTTCAGTTTATTATATTCCCTTCCTATAAGTTTATGCTGAAAGAATTTTAAAAGGTAAAAAAGTTTATTTCTGAAAAATTAAAAAGTTTAAGAAATTAAAAGATTAATTTCTAAAAATTTAAAAAAAATCAACTGAATTACCAATTTATATGACCTTTATGCCAACTATTAAAATACAACTGTGAAAAATATCAACTACCATATGCAACTTATATTATTGGGATTCACCAATTGACATTTAAGAGAATAATATCCATTTGTGAATTCCATCTATATATATTGTTTCTGAAAGCCATAGAGAGGAAAGAAAAAAATGTCGAGATCTCAGACAAAAGTGAGAAGAGATGGAGAAATCATAATATGAAAACACAATTAAGGCATTTTCATAGGTATCCAGAAAATGTGGAAAAAATGACCCATTATCCATGAATCAGTAACTAAGTTAGCATCTTGTAGAAACTAAATCAACCACTTAGAAGATACTACCAGTATCTTCTAGCTGTTGTGGTATGGGAAAGAATGCCAAGGAGGGGGGCTTCCTGCATATTTGTCATCAATTTCCACTACTTATAAGGACTCAATAAAGTTACTCATGTCATGATAAGAGGATATTTAGAAACTCTCAATGTTACCATGTAATATATATATGCATATACATTCAAACTACTTCTTACTCTGCTTGAACAATTGTGATGTATCTTTCCAGGTTTGCAAGTACAGAGCTGATGCTAAACAAATTAGGTTATTCCATAAAATTTACCTATACACAATGACAAACAGATAAATGAGAAAAGGTACACATTTCTGTGTAAATAAATAAATGACAAAATATGCTTGAAATACATAGTATACAAGTTTTAAATTACTGTATGAAACAATTATCTAAATATTTAATATATCTTGGGGAAAAGGGGGAGAATAGTAAAAATAAAAAATGAAAACAGCTGATGCTTTGGGGTAATTAATTTCTACATTTCCTTTGGTTTTATTGTAATGCCATCCATAGAAGAAATAGAAGTTCATAGTAACAGAAATCAAAGCCTTTGATTAAGTGCCTGAAGAGTACTTTGAAAGGAAAACTCTAAAATTCTAAATCAAAGAAAAATAATGCATCTTCAAGGGCAAAAGCATCTGAGGAAAAATCTATGAAAAATTTCAGGTATGACTTAGCCTACACTAGTGTTTCAAAGATGATTTTTGAAAGTCATAACATTTACCTGGTCACCTAGAACTAATCTGGGAGCTGTAGTTCTTGAATAGAGGACCATGGATGAAGCAGTGAGGCATAACATGATCATATCAGCATGTGTCACTCAATAAATACACTGAAAGGTAAATTCCCACCAGATGGATCTCTGCCAACAGAAATGCTCCAGAACACAGCAGAGTATGTTAAAGATACAATGAAATACTATTCAGCCCTAAAAAGAAATGAAATAATGTCTTCAGCCCCAACATGGATGGAATTGGAGGCCACTGTCTTAAGGGAAACAACTCAGAAACTGAAGCTCAAAGACTATATACTCTTTTTTAGAAGTGGGAGCTAAACAGTGTGTAAACACGGACATAGAGTGTAGAATAATAGGCATTGGGAAATTGGAAGGGTAGGAACAAGAGAGCAGGCTGAGGGGTGAAAAATCACTTAATGAGTACAATGTACATTATTCAGATGATGGTTACACTAAAGCCCAGACTTCACTCCTATGCAATATGTCCATTTAACCAAACTGCACTTGTACCCCTTAATTTTTTAAAAAGATACAGCAGGTCAATTTTGTCCATACTATGGAATGTTTGGATAAAATTTGAGTAGATGTTGTTTAGAAAGACTAAATATGACTTGGAGGACAGTAACCAGTGGACTGACCTTTCCAATTCTATCTCGCAGACATTGTTCAATTTATACTGTGCCATTCTCTCAGTGACAATTTCAGAGGTTTTCTCACAGTCCTGACACTCACTTAATATGACTATAAGCCATAAATCAAGTAGCCTTCTTAGATGAATATAAACAAAACGTTTGTGCAAGCCAAAGAAAGAATAGGCTGAAAGAAGAAGAGTATAAAAACAAAAATTGATATCAAGGCATCTTAATTTATCATTTGGTAGCAGCTAAGCATAAATGTATAGCCAAAAGTCTTATATAGTAATAAGTAAATTATGATGAAATAAAAGGCTGTTAGACCAAAAGAGCAGAATATGTATGTTCCATATGATCAAATCAGTTTGAAGACAATATTAAATATGAAATTTCAATTGATGGCATTATTTTTTATTCCTTTATTCCAAAAGTTTTTTAATACTGATCATGATAAAAATGACTTCCTATAGTTTAAATGCTTCAAATATTTACTCAAAAGCATAGATATATTATCATTCATTAGCTGTCTAAAAAGAAGTGTTTGCAATCCCTTAGTCATTCTCTGGATACGTTCTTTAATCTTTTCCCCATAAACCAGGTCACCATTGATAGCCTCTGTTCAAAACGTTTTACAATCTTGTTACTGTATTGTCAAGAGGCAGACAGTGATTTCACAGCTGAACTTGCCAGAGTCCTACAAGGTTTCACCTACAGAATCAAGGAGCCTACTTTTGTAACCTACTCTTTCTTTCCCACCAGGCTTGAGTGATTGCATGTCTGAGACTATTAAGGAATTCTGGCAGATGCACATGACAGTGCTATTTGTCTCAGACAGTTCTTTCAGAAATGCAATGAAGTTATTGTTAGAATTTTGCACAACGTAAGCTTAATCTACCATTTTCTAATAGTTACCCTTTATATTGTTGTTTGGCTTTTAAAAAGCTATTAAATGCATAACAACAAATATAGGTTAAAGCTACACAAGTTTTCAGGTGATGATATACCGTTAGCACCATAGAGACGTAAGTTTATTGTACCTTGAAAAATGCACTTTTATTTTTAACAAAACCATTTTCTTTTCACTTGAACTTTTTTTTTAAGCAAAATAGATTACTTTTTAATTGGATTTCTGTATTGTATTCACTAGATGGCAGAGTAAGCAAGTCAAAACATTATAAAATAGAGTTATAACAAACTACTCCTGAAATCCTGAGAGAATAAGGATTGTTGTGGCCCAGGAAGATCAGGGAATGCTTCAGAGAGGAAGTGAATTTTGTGTACAAGTGGCATGTGTCCTTTCCGGGGACCAAGGCTTAAAAGAAGCATATCTGCCTCCTTCATATTCTGTCATTCACCATATGCCAGGTAGATGCAGAAGACTTGAGGTCGTAAGAGATGGAATCCATGTGATTTCTGGGTTCAGAGTGGGGAAGTTTGGATCACATGTCTGAGGAAATCTACCTGCTAACAAGATTGTTAAGAAAGCAAGACATAATCTTCCAATATATTAAACCACTAAAGTGTTGGGGGTTATTCACTAAGCCAGTTTGCATATTTCTAACAAAAATGCTTAATGCTGACTTTATTTCCCTTGCAAATAACGTAAGTTTATTTCCTCTTATTTTAAATGTTACATTATTTATTCATGTAAGTTCTGCTTTGGAATGAGTCCTGGACATAACAAATAGCACTCCTGGTGTTGCCAAAATACAAGGGTATACCTTCTCTTTCCATACAAGTAAGACTTCCTATGTTATTACCTTTATTTTTCTTATTCATTTATATTTATGAAATACTTACTGAGATTATACAAGCTTCATAACATGTCTTCATTCCTGTCTTGATCGTTACATTTACAGCATATTGCTGGGAAGAAAAAAACTCAGGCTGCTGGATCCCTCCTTCCCTATTTCAGTCTCTTTAACCTCACAGCTGTAAAAGCGTATCTTCATCAAATCCTCCAATAATCCTTTAATGTATGTAAAAGAAGGACATTTTACAGGTGTATTCTTGTGTTTAAATCTTTTTTTTTTTTTTTTTTTTTTTTTTTTTTTGAGACGGAGTTTCGCTCTTGTTACCCAGGCTGGAGTGCAATGGCGCGATCTCGGCTCACCGCAACCTCTGCCTCCTGGGTTCAGGCAATTCTCCTGCCTCAGCCTCCTGAGTAGCTGGGATTACAGGCACGTGCCACCATGACCAGCTAATTTTTTGTATCTTTAGCAGAGATGGGGTTTCACCATGTTGACCAGGATGGTCTCGATCTCTCGACCTCGTGATCCATCCGCCTCGGCCTCCCAAAGTGCTGGGATTACAGGCTTGAGCCACCGCGCCCGGCTCTTATGTTTAAATCTGAAGGAATTCCACTATTGTGCATTGCTTTAATTTCTATTTTAACAAATGTAATCACTCAATTTAAATGCGGAAAATTATATTGCAAAATGCTAGAAAAAAGTTTCCATTTTCACATATTAGTGACATCCACTACTGCCTTCATTTGCAATTGATACTTTTTGTTTGTTTAAGATGGAGTTTTGTTCCTGTCACCCAGGCTGGAGTGCAATGCATGATCTCGGCTCACTGTACCCTTTGCCTTGCGGGTTCAAGCAATTCTCCTGCCTCGGCCTCCCGAGTATCTGGGATTACAGGTAACCGCTATCATGCCCGCCTAATTTTTGTATTTTTAGTAGAGAGGGGATTTCACCATGTTGTCCAGGCTGGTCTCAAACTCCTGGCCTCAGGTGATCCACCTGCCCCAGCATCAGAAGTGCTGGAATTACAGGCGTGAGCCACCACACCTGGCCCACTTTGACTTCTCTTCTTCTCTTCTTTCTCTTCTCCTCTTCCTCTTCTCTCTCCCACCCCCTTCCCTCTCTTCCTCCTTTTTTTCTTTTTTTTTCTTTTTTTTTTTTTTTTTGGTGAGATAGAGTCTTCCTTTGTCACTATCCAGGCTGGGGTGCTGGAGTACAGTGGCATGATCTCAGCTCTTGGCTCACTGCAACTGCCACCTTCTCGGTTAAAGTGATTCTCCTGTCTCAGCCTCTCAAGTAGCTGGGATTACAGGTGCACAACACCACACCTGGCTATTTTTTAAATTTTTAGTAGAGACAAGGTTTCACCATATTGGTCAGGCTGGTCTCGAACTCACGACCTCAGGTGATCCACCTGCTTTGGCCTCCCAAAGTGCTGGGATTATGGGCATGAGCTACCACACACAGCCAACTATTAATTCTTACTGGAAATTTTGCTTCCATATAGGAAAATTGGCTTTAGGTATTGCTTTACAAAAACATATTTATCACCTAACACAAGGCCTGCCTCTACGTAATCCTTCAGTCCAGCATTTTATGAAGAATCACAATTCAGACAGAGCGGCCAGAATGAAAAATTTTGTGCAAAGAGTTTTCTCCATTATCCTTTTTCTATTCGTCTCTTTGCCAACATGTAGCTAATATATTAAACTGGAACTTTTACTGTTGGGACGAGACTGGTCTGATGCTATCACATTGTACGTGAATGGGCTCTGAGTCCTCTAAGGGGATTCACACATCTTAGTTACTTTACTCCAGGAATGTCTGTTGAAATTTGAGTTTTAGCCATCTCCAGGGAAATGGATAGGTGCTGGATGAGATATTTTAGATAGGTGGAATCTTACATTGCATAATGCAGTAGAAACGGATTCCACACTCTAGTCTTAAAATGTATCCTGTGCTCTTCCCAAAATGTTACCTTGTCTCCAAGCACAATCTTTTTTTCTCAAACTTTTAAGACAGATCTGCAGCAAAGGGCTTAGATGTAGACAGTGCATGAAATGTAAGTGAAAATAAGATTCTAAGATATCCCCCATGCATGAAGTATTTCTACTTTAACTACATTTTCAGAAACGTTTTATCAATTTCAAATAAGTAAAACTGCACTTTGTACTCACTAAACCAGAGAATAAATCTCATAGAAGATGAACAAAATTTTTTGAAATATGTATATTGACACATTAAAATATCTTAAATATACGCACCTAATAGCAATACTTATGATAGATGGCCTATGTTTTGGTGGTGGAACTGAGGAAGTTAGACAGAAAAAAACAAAAATGACATTAATGTATTACCTGCTATGTAATCATAATCTTGTTATTTATGCATATACCCTCTCGTTTAATCCTTAAAACATCTCTAAGATAGTTATTATAATGGACACAAATTACAAAACAAATGAGAAAATAATGTGCTATAAATGACAGTGAGAAAAATAGAACATTAAAGAGTCAAACAGCCTGAAGATATGACAACGAAACAAGAGACTGTAAGATTTGGCTGACGGATTTGGGGGGAAAAAAAAACACACAAAGAACTTCTAGGAATGAAGAATATAATTAAATGATATACTAAAGGAATGGGTTAAACAATACATTAGACATTTCATAACAAGAAACAAGGATAGGTACTCAAATATGAAAACATTTTTCAATCTTCTTAAATATCAGGGGAATGTAAATTTAACCTAGTAAGATACATTTTAATATATATCAGGTTGGCATAACTTTGCAGTCAGGCAACATTAAGTTAATTAATACAGAACAATGAGTGACCCTCCTACATACCAGTGAGAATGAAAACTGGCATGTCAACTTTGGAAAATAATTTCTATTATCTAGTAATTTACAACATGGACACATCCTATTACCCAAGAATTAAGCACCTAGATATATACCAGGGGGAAGTTTTGCATATGTATATCAGTAAATACTTAAGAATGTTCAAAGTCGTCTTATTTTGTAACAAACACTGGTAACAATCCAGTTGTCCGTCAATACTGGAATGATTAATTAAATTGAGGTATATTTGTTCAATTCTAAATATATCAACATCCTTAAAATTAAAAAGTACAATTTGAAGTAAAAAGAAAATTACATAAAAATATATATTATGATGCTATTTATATGAGATTCAAAAACAAAATAGAGGCTGGGGATGCTACTGAATAGCCAATAATACTCAGGACAGACCTTCACAACACATTTTAGGCCTAAATATCAATGGTGGCAAGATGGAGAAACATTTTCTAAATAAAAGTGAAAGCATAATTAATACCAATTTTAGGAAAATTTTAAAATATGGAATCGGCATTTTTTATCTTTTCCTTTTTTCTTTTTACTAATGCTGTCTTTATTTAAAATGTTGATATCTTTTTCATTATGTATTTCTAAGTTGATTATAATTATTTTAACATATTGCAGTAGAACATTATTTTGATTACTGTTTTTTGGCATCCCCTTAATGTGTGGGGCCTGAGAGTCAGCTTCCCTGGCCTCACTGCAGCTTCAGCCTTAGGGAAGGAGACAGGTAGAAGGATAGAAGGGGATAGAGACCTTCAGAAATATTGGCTAGGCGCGGTGGTTCATGGCTGTAATCCTAGCAATTTGGGAGGCTGAGGCTGGTGGACAACAAGGTCAGGAGCTCAAGAACAGCCTGGCCAAGATGGTGAAATCCCGTCTCTACTAAAAATACGAAAAGTAGCTGGGTGTGGTGGTGGGTGCCTGTAATCCCAGCTACTCAGGAGGCTGAGATAGGGAATTCCTTGAACAAGAGAGGCGGAGGTTGCAGTGAGCTGAGATCACACCACTGCACTCCAGCCTGGGTGATAGAGAAAGACTCCATCTTAAAACAAAAATACTGATATTTGATTTCTTATTCTGAGGTATAGATACAGGTGGAGTTCATTTAATGATTGTTTAATGAAACTTTCCATATAGCTTATATACAGTTTTTACATATGTAATTAAAACTAAAATGAATTTAAAAGATCAATTAATTATGATTAACTTAAATGCTCTAAATGTATATTGCTAATCAACTATTAGACATCTGCTGTCTATCATTAAATAGGATATCCATAACACCTATGATTTTTGTTTGGGTCAATAATAAAAGAACACTAAAAATGCACATATTTATGTTTCTCCTATAAATCCACAAATGTTATAGATGCTTATAAAATTTATTCTAACACCTAACTTACTTCTGTTCACAATAAAGCTCTCTTGAGTTTTTTGATGGTGTCAGAAGTATAAGGAGTAAATTCACTTTGACTGTGGTTTCTTATTTCTTGAATCCTGAAAAGCAGTGATTTGACATGCAAGTGCAACTCTTCTATCTCTTTCTATTTCAATAGCAAAATTCTCCAGCACTTCTGTTCATTAGAAGAATAGGCATCTTTCATGTATTCAATTTCTGTCTTCCACGGGATGTTCACTCTAGTGATAGCTTTTCATTCATTCCTCCATTAGTCGAAAAATAAAAATCCAGAACATATTCATTGTAAGGTCATTTCTTCTCTATTGTTATTGGCCTGCAACTGTAATCCTACAATTATGACAATAATATTACAATATTGTATAGAATTTTTTCATTCTCATTTACTTGAAGCTCTTGTTCCTTAGTGGGACTGAAACTAGCTTTCTACCAGATTTTACTTTGCTTTATCCCAAATTTCTATAGAAGTTGTATTGCTTGTGAAACATGTTTAAATTATTTAGATTTAAGTTATACTCTGTTTTTGGCACATGTAGTACAGACATTACTTTTTACTGGCCTCTTCCAGGCCAACACATACACACTAGCACAAATACATACAAACACACACAATACACAAAGAATAGCCTCTGAGACCTGAAAATTAGAAACCTAACTCAATCTCCTCTTCCTGCAAAGCTCAAAGCTAGTTAATGAGTGGTTTGTACTCCCAGGGCTGAGGTCTTGAAAGAGGGTTGTGAACAGAAGGCAAGTATATTTCTATTAATCTTTCCTCAGCATACCATACGTTTAAAATTGAGCACAGCATTCTTTCCATTTAGCCATGAAAAGAGTATCAGAATACTCTACTGCAGGAGGCCACCACAAGTTTCATTCAACTAAACAGTCTAAAGCTCTTTGTCAGATTAAGGTCAAATCTTCACAGCAGCCATGATGTAAGAAACTTAACCAAATGTATATAACAATGGCCTATCATATGCCCAGGCCATTGGGAGTTAACCAAAACAAAGCTCCATTTAGGAAGGGGGCGCAAGGGGAATAATGATTGTGAAAAACCCTGTGTTTAAGAAAGTGGAGCAGCTTAAGGAGCTTTCAAGATGCTCCATTGGCCCTTGGAATCTCACTGAGCAGGCAACAGCTTTGAAAACCTGTCTCTTCCCATAGATGCTTCTGTTTAAAGGCCTATGACATAACACACACAAAACCTGTGGTAAATTTTTTTTCGGCGGGGGGACGGGGTTTAGTTCTATTTTTCTGCTACTATAACAAATTTAGTGATTGAGAAGACACAATTATTAAATAGATTCTATTCTTACCAGAAACTATCATAATTTTACTAGTAAAGAAGGAAAACACAGAGAATGACTGCTCTTGGAAACAGCCTTTGCACAGACTTCTGAATATTCTTTCTTATGTATAGGGTCTTGGTAAAGGCAGACTTAAAAATACAAAAAATGTAACATACATTAAAAACAAGGAAGCACACAAACAAATGAAAAATCCAAAGAGTAAACTAAGTTTTCTCTGTATCTGTCTCACCTTAACCTACAGTTTCTTAATTTTCACCACACAAGAGGTTTGAAAGAAATTTAGTTACCCTTAATTTTAAAATATAGTTTTTAATAAATAAAATACTTTAAAGTGCAATATGTATCTTATGGGAGCAGTATGACTTCTGTCACTTCAACATTTTTAGCCTTTACCATTTTAATTAGGCAGTGAATTACATAAACCTTATTCAATATAAATGTCATGTTCTAGTGGTTTTTATAAGCAGAGTCACATACTTACCTTTCTCTCTAAGAGAGACAGTATATACAACCTTGGATTAGAGTGAATTAGAAATCAGAATAAGAAAACATAAAAGAACATGTAGTCTGAATCCATTCACACAATAATTAGAGTATGCTCCATTAATAGGCATAAAGAAATGTCTGGTATAATGTTCACCAAATACACTTGCTATTTATAAATAGGGAGCCTTGGTCTTGGTGACTTATAACATTCTGTGTGTTGTTTCTATGCGGCTTGAGTTGTTAATAATAGTAATATATTTATTAAGGTTCTTACTATGAAGCAAAATGACATATGCATATAAGACAAGTCTTGAAGTTAAACAACATGGTAAGAATACTGGATTTGATATGTTTAACAATATACAGGGAGAAAATTAAAAGTAAGAAGAAAAATTGTTGCTGCATTTTATTTACCCACTAACATTGCACTAATAACAAACTGAGGCACCATATGAAAGTTAGAAGCCCAAATTCAAAGCTCTGCCACAAACAATAACTACTTTATAAAAGATGTAATCAAAAAATACTAAATGAGAAAGGAATGAAGGGAGGTCTGATAGATATCTTCATTTATCTCTCAGTGAAAACAAAATGAAGAGGTGTAAGTAAACCTGTGTATATTCTCCAAAAGAATACTCCAATAAATCAAACCCTCAATAGCATGTAAAGGCTTATAATTAAGGTAATTTAAAGAAGGAGGTATTTCAAATAGTCTATCCCAATTTTGTTGCAAGTTCTCTAAGCATTAGATTATGAGTTCTTACAGGTAAATATTGCTCCACAGCTGCTCTTACAGAAATTTTTCTTGGGCATGAGTCTGTCAAAAATTCTTTTTCCAGTCTGAGATTTGGGAGTTAATTTCTATTCATGCTGAAATCACTGGCGTTAATTGGGTTTACCCCCTTCTGATTTACCAGCAAAGAAATGTAACTTAAATTCTAGCAAAAATGAGAGGCCCATTTGCTGTGCGGAGTTGACTCTTTCAAGGTAAAATGTTGGAGAGGAAGATCCAAGTAAATCGGACAGCAAAGCTTTTGATAAAGGTTTCCTTAAATTGGTTCTGGATTTCCTATTAATCAAAAAAATTTTAAAACATTTTCAATTTCTTTAAAAAACACATTAATCTTCTAGTTTTTTCATACATAAAAATCACAAGTAATTTTTTTAAATTGTACTTTAGGTTCCAGGGTGCATGTGCAGATCGTGCAGGATTGTTGCATAGGTACACACATGGCAAGGTGGTTTGCTGCCTTCATCCCTACTTCACCTACATCTGGCATTTCTCCCCATGTTATCCCTCCTCAACCTCCCCACCTACCCGTGGTCCCTCCCTTGGCCACACCCAACAGACCAGTGTGTAATGTTCCCCTCCCTGTGTTCATGTGTTCTCATTGTTCATCACCCGCCTATGAGTGAGAACATGCAGTGTTTGATTTTCTGTTCTTGTGTCAGTTTGCTGAAAATTATAGTTTCCAGATTCATCCATGTCCCTACAAAGGAAACGAACTCATCGTTTTTTATGGCTGCATAGTATTCCATGGTGTATATATCCACATTTTCCTTGTCCAGTCTATCATTGATGGGCATTTTGGTTGATTCCAGGTCTTTGCTATTGTAAACAGTGTCACAATGAACATACATGTGCATGTATCTTTACAATAGAATGATTTATAATCCTTTGGGTATATACCCAGTAGTGGGATTTGTGGGTCAAATGAAATTTCTATTTCTAGATACTTGAGGAAGCGCCACACTGTCTTCCACAATAGTTGCATTAGTTTACACACCCATCAACAGTGTAAAAGTGTTCCTGTTTCTCCACATCCTCCCCAGCATCTGTTGTCTCCAAATTTTTTAATGATCACCATTCTAACTGGCATCAGGTGGTATCTCAATGTGGTTTTGATTTGCATTTCTCTAATAATCAGTAATGATGAGCATTTTTTCTTAGGTTTGTTGGCCTCATATATGTCTTCTTTCGAAAAGTCTGTTAATATCCTTTGCCCACTTTTGGATGGGTTTGTTTGTTTTTTTTCTTGTAAATCTGCTTTAGTTCTTCATAAATTCTGGATATTAGCCCTTTGTCAGATGGGTAGATATCAAAAATTTTTTCCCATTCTCTTGGTTGCTGGTTCATTCTAATGATTTTTCCTTTTGCTGTACAGAAGCTCTGGAGTTTAATTACGTCCCATTTGTCTATTTTGGCTTTTGTTGCCAATGGTTTTGGTGTTTTAGTCATGAAATCCTTGCCTGTGCCTGTGTCCTGGATGGTTTTGCCTAGGTTTTCTTCTAAGGTATTTATGGTGTTAGGACTTATGTTTAAGTCTTTAATCCATCTGGAGTTATTTTAGTGTAAGGTGTCAGGAAAGGGTCCAGTTTCTGCTGTCTGCACACTGCTAGTCAGTTTTTCCAACACCATTTATTAAACAGGGAATCCTTTCCCCATTGCTTGTTTTTGTCAGGTTTGTCAAAGATCAGATTGTTGTAGATGTGTGGCATTGTCTCTAGGGCCTCTGTTCTGTTCCTTTGGTCTGTATCTCTGTGTTGGTACCCATACCATGCTGTTTGATTACTGTAGCCTTGTAGTATAGTTTGAAATTAGATAGTGTGATGCCTCTGGCTTTGTTCTTTTTGCTTAGGATTGTCTTAGCTATGTGGGCTCTCTTTTGGTTCCATATGAAATTTAAGGTGTTTTTTCCAGTTCTATGAAGGTCATTGGTAGCTTGATGGGGATAGTGTTGATTCTATAAATTACTTTGGGCAGTATGGCCATTTTCATGAAATTGTTTCTTCCTAACCATGAGCATGGAATGTTTTTCCATCTGTTTGTGACCTCTCTTATTTCCTTGAGCAGTGGTTTGTAGTTCTCCTTGAACAGGTCCTTTACATCCTTTGTTAGCTGTATTCCTAGGTATTTTATTCTCCTTGTAGCAATTGTGAATGTGTTTGCTCATGATTTCACTCTCTGTTATTCTGCTATTGCTGTATAGAAATGCTTGTGATTTCTGCACACTGATTTTGTATTCTGAGACTTTCTTGCAGTTAGTTGTCAGTTTAAGGAGATTTTGGGCTGAGATGATGGGGTTTTCTAAATTTATAATCATGTTGTCTTCAAATAGAGACAATTTGATTTCTTCTTTTCCTAATTGAATACCCTTTATTTTTTTTCCTTGCCTAATTGCTCTGGCTTGAACTTCCAATAGTATATTGAATAGGAGGGGTGAGAGAGGGCATCCTTTTCTAGTGCCAGATTTGAAAGGGAATGCTTCCACTTTTTGCCCATTCAGTATGATATTGGCTGTAGGTTTGTTGTAAATAGCTTTTATTGTTTTGAGGTATATTCCTTCGATACTTAGTTTTTAGCATAAATGGTTGTTGAATTTTTGGAAGGCCTTCTCTGCATCTATTGAGATAATTGTGGTTTTTGTCTTTGGTTCTGTTTATGTGGTGGATTACCTTTATAGACTTGCATATGTTGAACCAGTCTTGCATCCCTGGGATGAAGCCTACGTGATGGTGATGGATAAGCTTTTTGATGTGCTGTTGCGATCAGTTTGCCAGTATTTTATTGAAGATTTTTACATTTATGTTCATCATGGATGTTGGCCTGAAGTTTTCTTTTTTTGTTGAGTCTCTGCTGGGTTTTGGTATCAGGATGATGTTGGTCTCATAAAATGATTTGGGAAGGATTCCTTCTTTTTGTATTGTTTGGAATAGTTTCAGAAGGAAAGGTACTAGCTCCTCTTTGTACATCTGGTAGAATTCAGCTGTCAACCTGTCTGGACCTGGACTTTTTTTTTGGTTGGTAGGCTATTAATTGCTGCCTCAACTTCAGCCCTTGCTATTGGTCTATTCAAGATTTCTACTTCTTCCTGGTTTAGGCGTGGGAGGGTGCAAGTGTCCAGGAATTTATCCATTTCTTCCAGATTTACTGTTTTATGTGCATAGAGTTGTTTGTAGTAATCTCTGATTGTAGTATGTATTTCTGTGGAATCATTGGTGATATCCCTTTTATTATTTTATATTGCATCTATTTGATTCTTCTCCCTTTTCTTTGTTTATTAATCTGGCTAGTAGTCTGTTTTGTTGACCTTTTCAAATACTAGCTCCTGGATTTAGTAATTCTTTGAAGGGTTTTTTTTGTGTCTCTATCTCCTTCAGTTCTGCTCTGATCTTAGTTATTTCTTAACTTCTGCTACATTTTGAGTTTTTTGAATTTTCTCCTCTAGCTCTTTCAGTTTTGATGATAGGGTGTCGATTTTAGATCTTTCCTTGCTTGTCATGTGGGCATTTATTGCTATAAACTTCCCTCTGGGTGTCCCTATATTGGGTGCTTATATATTTAGGATCATTAGCTCTTCTTGATGCATTGATCCTTTTACCATTATGTAATGCGCTGTTTGTTCCTTTTGATCTTTGCTGGATTAAAGCCATCATTTTATCAGAGACTAGGATTGCAACTCCTGCTTTTTTTTTTTTTTTGCTCTCGATTTGCTTGAAAAATCTTCCCCATCCCTTTATTTTGAGCTTATGTGTGTCCTTGCAGGTGAGATTTTATAGATTCAGAAACTGAGAACCAAATACTTTAAACCACTCAGCTAAGTTTACATAGTAATTGGTGGAACCAAAAAGAATATCCAGACAAGTTTAACTCTAGAGTCAAGCTCATTTTCACTGTGCTATACTTGTGAAAGTTAAACAGTGAAAACATTTTGCGTCAAATGGTTAATAAATCACAAGCTGTCATCACAAACTAAAAATGTTAATCAACAGCTGTCCTCTTACATTTATTTTTAAATTTATATAAAAATAATATATCTTGCACCTGCCTAGGAGACATAAAATAGCCTAAAACTTCATAGGAACATAGGTGCATTGTAAAAATCATACATTTTTATATTATTATAAAATATATATTGCATATGCTATCATACATAATATCTATCATATGTGTTTGTATATATGCACATGCTATTACCTGAGACAAGGCATTTTCCTTTTGCTAAATATACAAATTTTTTTAAATGGCATTCAATTTATGCAGGCTTTAGAGACAGTCAGAAAAGAAAGGAGAAGACTAAAGGGCACAAGGAAACAATGAAGAAAAAGTAAATAAATAAAACAAAGTAACAAATATGCGAAGAAATAAAAACAAAATGGTGCATATAAGGTCCCTGTGAACAGCAGGAAGAATTCCCAGAGGAAGAAAGGTTTTACTGAGCTGCTGAGATGCTCTTTCCTTTTCCTCCATACAGAGTCAGTGAGCTGTATAAGACTATGTTATCTTAGAGTCCGTGCTCACCAGGAAAAGAAGTTGGTGAAATATTTTCCTGTCAATGTCTTCCTGTATAGAACATAAACATGCAAGGCGAAAGTATTTTCCCTTTGTTATTGTTTCCAACCAATACATAAATGTGTGCAGAAATAAATCACAGAATTTGGGTACTGAAAAAGAGCTCAGATTCAAACATACTCATGCCTGCGTGCATGTGCGCACGCGCACACACACACACACACACACACACACACACACTTCTGCATAATCAATATCACTTTTATGTAATAGAGAAAAAATTAGGCTAAAAATCTTAAAAACGTGGATTCTAGAACTATCCTTATTCCTAAGGAATTTTTAAAGCTTCCAATTTTCATTTGTATTTTCAATAAAAATGTATATATTGAACACAACAATTTTTAAGGATCTCTGCAGTTGTGAAATAATAATATAAAATTTATCATTTATCCACTATTCCTGAGAGTCCCTGAGCCAATAGGTATGCATTTATTTTTATGAATACATTGAAAATTATACTGCATACAATGTCTTTATATTAGAGTTGAGGGATTGCTCCCTTCTGGTGTATATAAGTAGATGTATTTTTAAGAAGCATTAAGTACATCTATAATTTTTTTTACCAATGATTTTCACTTTTATAAAGGAATGCATCACAACTAAATTATTAAACTAGTGTTCATGGCTAGCATACTGTTATTATTTTCCCATCTCACTTCTAACCTAGTATATCATTATAATACGAGCACTTGTGAAAACAAACACTGAGCAGTAGACCATAAGTGCTTTGTATTACCTTGATCTAAAAATGCTATTTTTATATATATTAAGCTTGAAACAAATCTTATAACGAACACAATTAGATAGGCTAACAACACTCCTCTTCAACTGACCACACTTGTTACTTATATTAGAGACAGAAAACTGTGAGAAAACAAAAATGCCAGCTAAACTTTCAGGCTACAGAAGTGTAAATTACCAATGATCCAATGTATAAAATCGTAGTATGCAAAATTGTCTGGTTTTTATTTTTTACTGAAATTGAAAGTTTTCAGAATTAAATAGATGTGAATATATTTGTATAAAATTATTTTTAACTCAGAACTTCTCCTCTCTTCTGTGACAACTTTTTCTGCTATGAAAGTTCATATTTCACACAAGAATAGTTTTGTAGAGAGGTATTTACTACAGTGTTTTGTTGTGTTCATCTGTTGTTTTACTATGAAAATACAATAATCATAAATCGGTGTAAAAGAGAAAATAAATAGAAATTGGCCACTGATTCTAAAACAAAAAACAAATAAAACAATACTTTAAGTCAACTTTACCTCAGTTTTCTGAACCTTCTTAATAGCATTCTATATCTTTATTGTCAGTTCTTATTTTCATTTCCAACAAAGCTGGCTGTCAATCTATTTTATGCAGTGAATTAATATGAGTGGACATTTGGAAACATCTTACAATGTAGAATAGATTTTTCCTACTCAGTATTATGTATCATCCTTATCAATACTGTATATATATATATATATCCTTAACTTATTTCGGAGTATCCCAAGGCACAGTAAGTGCTCATGGAGGTAAACCATCAGTGGCTCATCGAGGTAAATAAAGACATGAGTTTAAAAAGCCGTGGTCAAATGACTATGCAATTCCTAATGGGTATTGTTCTTCAGTATATGAAAACAGGTAGAAATTCTGTGACCCGAAAGGACAATAAAGCAATTTCAGAAAGAAAGAAAAGGAAGGATACTTATTCCATCCCATTAGAGTCTTATTAACCAAAGCTTTGGAAAATCTCAAAGAAAGATGAAACTGTGTTGTGTGTCTGTGTGTGTGTTCGGTGAAGGGCAGTGGTGGTGGGGTCAGGACAGGTGTTTCGGTTCTACGCCTAGCCAGAGGGAAAGAAGTAAAAGACAGAGAATGGGCGCGGTGGCTCAAGCCTGTAATCCCAGCACTTTGGGAGGCTGAGGCGGGTGGATCATGAGGTCAAGAGATCGAGACCATCCTGGTCGATATGGTGAAACCCTGTCTCTACCAAAAATACAAAAAAAGTAGCTGGGCATGGTGGCACGTGCCTGTAATCCCAGCTACTCAGGAGGCTGAGGCAGGAGAATTGCCTGAACCCAGGAGGCGGAAGTTGCGGTGAGCCGAGATTGCACCATTGCACTCCAGCCTGGGTAACAAGAGCAAAACTCCGTCTCAAAAAAAAAAAAAAAAAAGACAGAGAATTAACAGTACAAATGAGCAACAATTTTAGAAAATAAAGGGGCTTATATTCTTAAAATTCTTTATCTTCTCTTTTGACTGTTTCTGCTCTATTCAATTACTATGTTTCTTTGTGTTTTGTTCCTTCTTTTCCTCATGCATTTTCCTAATATGTCCTCTCTCGCTAGTCAATTTCTTTCTCCTCCTTCTCTTTCCCTTCCTTCTCTTTCCCCTTCTTCCTCCTTCTCCTACTTCTGCTTCTTCTATGCCTTTTACCCTATTTTCCATTGCCTTTGTTCCTTTTATCCCCATGTCCTGGCACTAAACTAATACTAGATTGAAAGTCAGAACCTCCTATTTTGCTTAAGTAGGATGTCTTGGTTATTAGCATAGTTAACCCAGCAGGACGCAGTGGCTCAAACCTGTAATCCCAGCACTTTGGGAGGCTGAGGCGGGCAGATAACTTGAGGCCAGGAGTTCAGGACCAGTCTGGCCAACAGCGCAAAAACCTGTGTTTACTAAAAATAGGAAAATTATATGGGTGTGGTTGTGTGGGCCTCTCATCACAGCTACTCAGGGAGCTAAGGTGAGAGTATTGCTTGAACCTGGGAGGTGGAGGTTGTAGTGAACCTACATCACAATCATGCCACTGTACTCCAGCTTGGGTGGCAGAGAAAGACTTTGTATCAAAAATAATAGTAATAATAAAATAGAGTAGTTAAAGCATTGTATTCCATTAAAACAAACAATAACACCTCTGGGTAACAGAAGCAAAAGAAAATTGCAATTTATTTTTAATAGTAGCTTCTATATACACGAAACAGGTTTTTGCAAATCCTGGAAAAGTGCTACAGGAAAAAATAAATGACTTAATCTATACATACTAGTCTTCAACACAGCAAATGCATACTGGTTTAGACTTTCCAATGGCTTTCGTAGACTAGAAACTTCTTACTGTAGAATTCTATTAGCATATGATTAGGTTGATTTAAATATTATAGGTTAAATCATATATTCTAAAATAAAACGACAAAAAGTGACAAATCTTCATATAATATTAAGTCTATGAAGTTAATTTCAGTTGCCTCTTGAGAATAATACTACCAATACAAATATTAACAAGGATAATCATAGAATCCATTCTATTTGTTGAATGGTTACATTATGCAAACCACTATATAAATTATTTAAAATAAGATAATATTTACTCTAATACTATCTACCCTATGAGGCAGATATTACACATGCACCAGTTACTCAAATAAAGAGTTTATAAAATGTGCACAAATTCATATGGATTAAAGAGAGGATAGACTCATGCCTATGTCAGATTAATTCTAGAACTTACTATTGTCTATTCTTAAGTGATAGGAAAAAAAACGTTAATTTTTACAACTCTATATAGTAGTATTTGTTTAAATTATCATATGATTTTTCTCTACTTAAACACTTACAGAATGGTCAAAATTCTGCCATGCCTATCCTTTTGTGATACTTTAAAATCTGAAGCGATTTACCATTTTTAAAATATAATGTTGATAGTTTTTTCTTAGAAAAAAAAATTAATGTGCCATTGACCCTTGAATATCATGGGATTTGCTAGTCTACTGACATGTTTTCTTCCACCTCTGTTACCCCTGAGACAGGAAGACCAACTCCCCTCTTCCTTCTGCCCCTTTGCCAACTCAATATGAACATAAAGAGGATGAAGACCTTTATGATGATCCACTTCTACTTAACAGCTAGTAAATACATTTTCTATTCCTTATGATTTTCTTAATAACATTTTCTTTTCTCCAGCTTACCTATTGTAAGAATACAGAATACAATACAAATTATATACAAATATGTGTTAGTTGACTGTTTATGTTATACGTAAGGCTTCCAGTCAATAGTAGACTGTTAACAGTCAAGCTTTTGGGGAGTCAAAAATTTTAAATAGATTTCTGACTATGTGAGGGTCAGCACTTCTAACCTCCACATTGTCCAAAGGTCAGTTATATTGTTTTTCTATAACATTAATCTATAACACTATGTTGCAAAATTTTAACTTAAAATTTATATTTTATTATAAAAAGAGATGAATACAGTCTTATATCATTAAATTTTAGCATTTTGTAATAAACAGAATTTGTTCTATTTTAAAAAAATAGAACAAATTTAGATCTTATGGTTATCATAAGTGGTAAGTACATTGATAAAGGAAAACAAACTACTTTATACAACTCTGAAGTACTAAACACCATAATTTGTTTCCTAAGTTTAATGTATGTAGCCTTCTTAAGCAAGATAAAAGAGGTGATATCAATTAACTGTTCACTTATTTTCTTTTCAGAGACATTAATGACAAGTTAGCTTGTGTTTCCAACGTAAGAGCATAGAGGGTGATAGATGGGTGAAAAATAGGCACTGCTTTTATTGGCTAGGGAGTGGAGGATGAGAAAACTAAATATCATCATGAACAGAAGCTGCTGTGGTGTCCTACTTATTTGGATGATTGCACTGAAACTTGATTCAACTCCTTAGTTTTCTCTTTTGCAAAAGTTTTGGAATATGCCAATCTAGGAACAAGAAAAATCTACTCCAAGAGGAACAACATCTTATTCATTAACTGTCATATTCAGTGCTGTGGATACATGCCTCCATTGCAAGAGCATTACTTAAATATTAAATGAATCCCATAAACAAAGTTACTTCATTTTGAAAAGCTAATGTTCATGGTTCTCAACAATGAGTCAAGGTGGATTGGAATAAGAGATATTTATCCACCAATATAGATGGAGCTAATTTAGCCAATGAGAGCAAAGAAGAAAAGAAATGGGTCATTGAGAAGAATAACAACTCTATTGAGAACTTATTTTTTTATGCCAGACCTTGTGCTAGGCACTGTACCTGTATCTTACTTAATTCCTGCTGCAGTTTAAGGTTTGTGTAATTTCCATTCAAGGCCTGCTACATAGCAGGCCTGCTCTGTAGGTTCCAGAGAAAAATTAAGACAGGATCCCAGCTGGGATGGGCAAAGTCAATGTCCCTTTTCCAGTGGCCAGTCACCCCAATGGATGGTGGATGGATGACTCCAAAAAAATTACAACTTCTGTTGGGATGCACTTAGTACCCAGATGAGGGTGGGTGAGAGGCCCTTGTCAACTCACTTACGGAACATACAGTGGAGCAATCAGCCAATGGATGGGATGACCAGAGCTTTGCTCTGTTCCAAAATACCGTGGAGCTCATGTCCAATGCCTCCTTGCCCTGTGACTACGTCTGTATTCCCAATGAGAGTGGAGGACAGCAATGAAACACAGGCCTCCCTCCAGTTTCCTTCCCAGGTGGAGGGTGGCAACAGCCACAGGAAGGGACAGAGGAAAAAGAGTCTGAGTAGGAGGAGGCAGCTGAGAAACTCTCCCAGATCCAGAAACAGAGAGGCTGCATGAGGTGGAGCAGTACAGGAACGAGGCTCCAAGCACTCAAAGCATACTCCATTTCCCTGAAAGATCAACTTGCTAAACAAGAATTTAAAGGTAAAATCATATGAATGTCATTGAATTTCAATCATATGAAATTCAATGCTCAAACCAAAGAGCATTAAATCCCAAGTACTAAGCACTTGGCCCTGTGCAACCATACTGTTCACTTGCCCATGAAGTTAGCCCTTTTCCTATTTTACAAATTATAGCATTTCCCAAAGTCTGTTTATCAACATGAGATAAAATCTGTGTAGGTGTTGCAGGGGCTGATCAGGGGACAGGGATAGATCAATAGTTTACGGGTTTTTCCACTGTGTCTAATTGCCTGTACATATTTACCACTCATTACATTAATGGAAAATGTTTCATAATATACTCCTTATTTTTCAACTACGTGGGGGTTAAACATAAAGTTAGAACAAGAAATAGATATAAGGAATATAACGTTTGTATAGAGGACTGATGAAATATAAATATCCTTAGCAAAATTATCAAAACTCTGTCCCATCAACAAATAGGTGATGACAACATCTATACATAATTTCAAGTTCTCAAGTTCAATATTGACTACCACATGAGAAATTTATTGAAAAAGTTATAAAATAGAAGTTAATATTGTAGCTTTTCAAAGCTGCAGATATTTTTCATGTGGCCATCATTTGCTCAGACTTGTTTACTATTACCATCATCTCTGGTCTAGTGTGAGGGGATGTGAAATTGCATGACGAAAATCCCTCTATATGAAAATGGTATGGGAAGCTGAGAGTTTCAGCTTCTATAAAGCCATTAAAATAACGAAAGGTCAAAAATAAAGTCGGATTAAAAACATGTTTAAGGAATTTCGCAAATACACAAATCAATTGTCAGGTATTTTTCAGAGAAGCATGGCAGAAATAATTTAAATAAGTTCTATTACCTAATTCAACTTAAAAATATTCTTTCCCACTAAACTTTCCTATACAATCTCTCTGTGGTTAAGCTATCCAAGATTTGGCTCAAAAATCACTTTCCTTATTTGCATTGTCTATTTTTCTCTACTTCCAGGCTAGATAAGGTGATCCTCCTCAATGTTGCCTGGAGTCCTGGGTACATCTTTCATTCATCCTTACCAAATTATGCTGTAATTGTTATAATGCTCCCTCTTACTTCTGATTATCAGCAACTTCAGGAAGAACATACATCAGTATATTTTGTTTATTTGCTTGCTTGTTTGTTTTGTTTCATCTGTTTTTATCAGTGTGTCTAGAAAATAGAAAACACTCATTCAATACCAAATGAATGAAAGAGTGAATGAGAGAATGGGCATACATTTTCTACCTGAAGCCAGAGTTATTAATTGCTGTGTGTGGTCCTACCTGGCTGACAACTGCCAAGACATTTCCTGACACATCATCAAAACTTCTCAATCCATAAATACTGAAAACTTTTTCCAGTTATTCAGAAAGGCCTAGAAATTGTTCATGTTAATATAACTACATAAAGGCAAAAGTAAAAATTCTGACTGTAATATAGGTGGTCATTTGTTACATACTTTAGGCCCATTTTGATTAAATGAGATTTGAGGTACCTCAAAATTTAGCTACTTAAAACATTTTTAAAAATAGAGGAAATATCCAAAGTTCTAGATAATTTGTTTTCAAATAAACACTTGGAATACAACTCATTTATAAGGAAGGGAAGGGATTGTGCATCTGTAGAAATTACTGCACAAGTAATGGGCTTATGCACAACATTAAACCTCCAGGAAGCTTTCCTGTTAATGTTTGAATATTTTGTTTTCACATTTTGTTTGCTTAAGTCAATTAGAAAAGGCACATTCAAGATTGAGAAAGTGTTCCCACATCCACAGGATATTTGTGTATATTAAATGCCTAGCATTAGCCAGCCTTCAGGTTAATATTGATTGTTACCTGCATAATAATGGGCATTAGTCCATTGCTTGTCATAGAACTTTAACAACTACAATTAGCTCTAACATAAAGCATGTGTTAGGTAGAAAGTGACTTTTCAAATATAAGAAAATCCATCAGAACGACCCCTAGAGCACAGTAAATATTTGCCAGCAACTACCCACTCCTCATGATTCTTGTAAAGTTATGTTTTTTTCATCTACTCTATCATCGTTTCTGTATTTCTTAATAATAAAAAGAGGGTTTTTTAAAAAAAGTAAAAGTAAATAAAGCTATTGATAGAATATATATTCTATGTATAAATTATGTGTATTATATATTATATATTATATAAAATATTATTTCATATATTATGTGTATAAATATGAATGCTATATAATTATATTATTTATGTATAACTTTATATAGATACAAAAGTTTATCTTCACTTAGAGATATTTCCAAATTGAAATACTGCTAGCTTTATGTTAACCTCAGATAATTTTCAAACTGCAATTGCAAAATAGTGTCTACTGTGAAGAATGTAAAAACACTAAATAAGGCATTGCTTCTTAATTCTTCAGTGCTGACATTTCAGAAGCACTAAGAACAAAGCTTGATATTTTGCAGGTATATAAGATTAACATCAACCAGTTGTAAGCAATGACTCTGATATAAGAAATAAGACAAAGATCATTTTTAACTGCACTTCACAAATTCGTATTAAAGAACAATTATTACATATGCAATTAATATGCTGGTGTATATTTGGGGTTTGCCTATGGATGGCAAACTGTTGCGTGCATCTGTATACATTTCAATTTTCAAGTTAGGCTCTTGATAGTAATATCTTTCATGTATAAGCTGGTTTATTAGTCAGAGACCTCATGGATAATATTTTTGAAGTGAGGATAGTCATTATCGAAGCTTGCCAGTCAATCATCAAAAGCTAGGAGAAAAGGGTGGAACAAGTCCCTCCCTTGCAGTCTTTGAAAGGAACCAACCCTACCAACATCTTCATTTTTCACTTCCAGATTCCAGAACTCTGATACAATAAATTGCTGTTGTTTAAGCCACTCCATTTATGGGACTTTGTTGTGGCAGCTGTAACAAACTAATATAATGTGTATCTTTGATATCTCCCTGATCTTCTCAGTCTTTTCTTACCAAAATATCGTATATCTACCTATCTATCTATCTATCTATCTATCTATCTATCTATCTATCTATCATACCTACCTACCTACCTATCTAGAACTGAGATCAGAGAAAGGCATTTGTTGATTCTTGTGCCCAGAAGTTTACACCTGTTTTTCTTTTTCCTAATATGCCCTAAACAGTAAGTGAAGTCATTTAGTCATTTCAGCTTTGAAATCCAAATGAAAATATCATAGTTGTTCTTGAAGTTTCATTCAAGTTTTTTTGTCTGTTCATCTTTGCTTTTGCTTTTAAGTTAAGATACACGATATAAAACCATTTTCAATATGTATACCAACCTATAACACAAAGTTTCAGTTCTCTATAGTTGTTACTTATATGTATTTATTTACTTAAGTAATTTACTTAAGTTTTTACTTATTTGGGTTGGTTGTAGAAGGAGCACTCTCCAGCCCAGAGTGGTTCTAGTATTTAAAGTTTGTTTTACATATTTATGATAATAACTCTAGGCTGTCACATACATTGGCAGATTATTGAGAATCTTAACTGTTTGAGGTTCCTTTGGGTCTGTAAGATGCTTATGAGGAGGGCGTGGGGCTGCTAGTTATCTACCTGACAAAATACCCACCAGGTTGATCAAAAGGAAGACACAGAACCTAGCCTGAAATGGAAAAGCTTCAAAAGCCAAATCTGGTAAGTCTTAGGGATTCTTATAGAGATAAATTATAAACCAGAAGTAACAGTTGACTTCGATTAGGCTTTCAAATTTTAATCAAGCATGGCGTAGAAATGTATGGTTTCACGTAGAAGAAGATGGAAACAATATATGAAAGAATAAAAAAGAGAAAGGAGGAAAAGGAACAAGACTGATAGCACATGGAATAATAGAGAGAGCCTGTGAAGAGAAAAAACACTCGGAGAACCAAGAAACAAAATGGAAGTGTTTGCAGGAAGGGATAATATAGGTCGGTTAAGCAGGAAAAAATGCAGTTACCTAAAAACCAGTCAAACTAAGGCTAAAAGGATATCTTATTATCACTTTGGTTGTAAATTTCTAAAAATTATTGTATACTCTCTGCTGATCTAACTGGTGAGTTCTTGGACAGCGGAATGTTTGGGATGGGGGTGGAGACAGAGGTGGGGTAGCGAGGAGGCAGTGCACAAACACATGTCTGTATCAGCCTGTGTGTTTTTCTCTCTGTATCCTCAACACTTAAGCAATTTGCCTGACAAATAGTTAAGTGCTTACTAAATGTTTGTTGAATGAGTGCTTTTTGGCTAGCCATTTACAGTTCTTAACTTCATTATAATTTGCAAATCATTGAAAGAAATGTTCTCCTATGGTTTGGATGCGGTTAGTCCCCACCAAAACATTTCTAAGTGATCCCCAATATGGTGGTATTGGGAGGCAGGGCCCTGTGGAGGTAGATACCTCATGAATATCTTTGTGCCATTCTCTTGGTAGTGAGTTCTCTTGCACTCTCCCAAGACTGTTTTAGTTCTCTTGAGAATGAATTAGAGACAGAGAGAGAGAGAGTGTGTCTGTGTGTGTGTGTGTGTGTATGTGTGTGTGTGTGTCAGAGAGAGAGAGAGAGAGGGAGGGGGAGAGAGAGAGGGGAGAGAGAGATAGAGAGAGAGAGAGAGAGAGAGAATTGCTCTTGGGAATGAATTAGAGAGAGAGAACCTGTGTGTGTATGCACACGTATGTGTTTGTGTGTGTGTGTGTGTGTGAGAGAGAGAGAGAGAGAGAGAGAGAGAGAAACTGAGAGAGAGTGAGTTGCTCTCTGGGTGTTAGAAAGCGAGGTTCCTCTCCTGGTCTGGTCCCTCTTCTCATGTATCTGCTTCCCCTTTGACCTTCTATCATATTTTGTTCTACCACAAAAGCCCTCACCAGAAGCTGAGGAGATGACAGGGTCATGCCCTTTGAACTTCCCAGCCTGCAGAACCTTGAACTAAATACACTTTTTTCCTTTAGAAGTTACCCAGGCTCAGGTATTCTGTTATAGCCACACAAAACAGACTAAGACAGGTTCTTCATGAAATAACTGAAATGATCCATTAATCCAGAAACTATACTCGGCTCTAAAACATTAGTAAAAAGAGAATATAACAGTGGGGTATGGATGAAGTCAAATCTCTAGATGTTTCCTACTTCCCTTTGGGTTTCCTAGAAACAGAGCTCTTGAGATACCTAAGGAAAGTCTGGCACTTGAGTAAAGGAACAGTACAACAAAGCATCAGTTCTACTAAATCGATTTTTATCATATTCAGGCCCTGCAGGTTTGCAAAATATGCTTCCAGCAGATGGCATTTTGCATAGATTAAATAAAGATGTTTGCATCTCCAGAGTCTTATAATTACCTTAAGAATTAGGAGGAGGAAAATAGAAAAGAAGAGGAGTAAATTCCTTCTGCTTCCCCTCCTTTTAAGCTCCATTATCATAATCTGTATACCGTTTCAATTTTCATTACTCTTGGAAGAGTCCAACAAGCTGATAGGGAGTGAGAGTAGTCTGGATTGGAAAGACAATTTAATTGCTCTGCTAAAAAAGAAATACAAGCCGGGCGCGGTGGCTCAAGCCTGTAATCCCAGCACTTTGGGAGGCTGAGGCGGGTGGATCACGAGGTCGAGAGATCGAGACCATCCTGGTCAACATGGTGAAACCCCGTCTCTACTAAAGATACAAAAAATTAGCTGGGCATGGTGGCACGTGCCTGTAATCCCAGCTACTCAGGAGGCTGAGGCAGGAGAATTGCCTGAGCCCAGGAGGCGGAGGTTGCGGTGAGCCGAGATCGAGCCATTGCACTCCAGCCTGGGTAACAAGAGCGAAACTCCGTCTCAAAAAAAAAAAAAAAAAAAAAAAAAAAAAAGAAATACAAATCACACAAAACAGGGCCCACATTTTCCATTTGATCTTATAGCTCAAATGTCAACTATGCTATACGTTTTAATGTGACTTGAAAAAACAAAGATGGAAACAAAGATTTTAAACATTCCATTGTTCCTCACTATCATTTTATCCATTAAAAAAGGAAAAAACCTCAGTGGCATTCAACAAACTTAAAACAAAACAAGCATTAGGACTATGTCAAGGTCTCCACAAACTACTGTAGTATAATGTGAAGCTCCTTGACTGTTTAGTAAAATTCATTGACAGTGTTGTGTATTACATTACTGAAGCCTTTCAGAATTCTGGCTTGCAAAGCACATGGAAAATGAATAGTGTGGCTACTGTTGGTGCATTCATTTGCATACCAATGAAGATAATTCTGTTAGGTTCATAGAAATGATAGTGACTAAGGCCTAAGAAGGCAAGTGAGGGGCTTGGATGTACACAGGGGTTGCTAACATTCTTTCTGCTTGCACACCAACATTTCAAATAAATTTCCCAATAAGATAAGCTAGGTCCTTCATTGTTTTGTGTTCTCTGAGACAGCATTATGGAAGCCTGAAGAGGGCTGAAGAGGAAGATGTTTTGAATTCTCATCCAACAATTTTTTCATAAAATACACTTCTCTGCCAAAATTTCAAAGTCCAACAGCTTGAGATCTCTGTCTCTTTTCCTTTTTAGTTTCATCCATTTGAAAAAAAAAAAGATTAAATAAAATATGAACATTTTTATTCAAGAAAGCCAAGTTATGAGCAATACCAAGAAATGAACAGATTTTTTTTCATTATATTTTACTTGCCAATTAGAAACAAGCTACTCATAAAATCTACAGTTCAGTGTGTAGACATTATTAGTTCTGTCATAAATGTGAAGGAAAATTGAGAAAGCCTAAGCTAATTTTTCAAATAATGAAAGATAATATTTTTCATATTCAGCTCATAAAAGGCAACAAAATGCCTTGACCATTTTTAAATATTTGAATATTTAAGAAGATCATGATTTGAATCAATACATCATTCTGAAAATGTATAGCCCTAGAAAGAGGACTCAGGGGCAAATAAAAATTTTTACTTTTAATTGGAATCACTGAAATAGTGTCCATGTGCATTCTTCTAATTTCCCTTTACTCTTAATAAACACCCAGAACGAAAGAACGATGATTATCCCTGTAATCCCAGAATTTTTGGAGGCAGAGGCGGGTGGTTCACCTGAGATAAGGAATTCGAGACCAGCCTAGCCAACATGGTGAAACTCCATCTTTACTAAAAATACAAAAATTAATCGGGCATGATGGCCGGTTCCCCTAATCCCAGCTAATCGGGAGGCTGAGGTAGGAGAATCTCTTGAACACAGGAGGCGAAGGTTGCAATGGGCAGAGATCACCATTCCACTCCAACCTGGGCAACAAGAGTGAAACTTTATCTCAAAAAATAAAAACAGAAAGTAAAAAAAAAAAAAAAAAAAAAAAAGGCCAGGTGCAGTGGCTCATTCCTGTAATCTGTAATCCCAGCACTGTGGGAGACCAGGAAGATCATGAGGTCAAGAGATGGAAAATATCCTGGCCAACATGGTGAAACCCTATCTCTATTAAAAATACAAAATGTAGCTGGGTGTGGCATGTGGCTGTAGTCCCAGCTACTTGGGAGGCTGTGGCAGAAGAATCACCTGAACCTGGGAGGTAGAGGTTGTAGTGAGCTGAGATTGGGCCACTGCACTCCAGCCTGGTGATATTGAGTGAGATTCCATCTCAAAATAAATAAATAAATAAAAATAAATTTTTAAAAAATGAAGATACCCTTCAATCTTAAAATAAACTATCTTACAAAATCATGGTTTTAAATAGACCTATTAAGAACACTAACAGAGATCTGCAGAACACATATTTTTAAATTAATGGCTTTTACTGGCCCTAAAGCACCCAAACTTGAATTTTGTTGCTTTTCTTTAACATATATATTTCCCTCAACTATAATATGATATGACATATCATTTTATTTTAGTTCATTGATAACTAGAGAATTAAACCCTAGAGGACAGGAAATGTTTACATGTATACCTAAAATTGGTATATGGAATTATTAAGCAGTAAGAAATTTAACAACCAAAAATACAAAACAAGGAACAATTAAGAATTATTCAAGAAATTCGAGTGAAGAGATGAAGATTTCTGGAAATACATTACTAAATTTCAAAGCTACAAATGTTGTTAACTAATACTTTAAAATGTGTTTAACTGCTATTTAAATAAATAAATGATAAAAATCTTTTATTTTTCTCCTAATATTAAGATAAGGTTTGGTAAAGAATGAAGTGAATCCTGTTTATCGCACAACAGTAAAAAGAGCCAAACTGAAATATACTTTACTTATTACAACAGATTTCTAAAAATATTTTGGGAGATTAAATAACTTAATACTAAACTAAGTCTGCAATTCTTCTTATATAGTACCCTTAATACATGTTTCTGATTTATGAAGCAAGATTATAATAGTTAGAGACTTAAAATATTTTAAGGCAACACTCATTATTATGTGTCTGTTTATATATAAGGCTATATATATGAACACTTAGCCTTCATCATTACGTAATATTAGAAGTATATCTTTTGTACTGAGATCATCAATAATATTAATTTTCTAGGTAACCCTTACTTTTTACCCTTTCAATACCTTCTATTTTGTTTTAACAATAAATTTCCTTCAATGGTAGAACGTTTAAATATTGCAATTATTAATTTAATCATTTACAGATTATTAGTGAAGCATTTAGCTAAATGAATTACATTTTTCTTAAGAGGTTTCTGAGTTTCTATAATTTTATTTTAACACTGCCACATAAAAGACAATGATAAACCCAGTGTGAAATCATGTAGGTATGCCAAAATGTACCAGGACTACTTAAAAACAGTTATCACTGTGTTCCATTTGCTAAGGAAAATTCCCATGTTGTGCATTAGCAAGTCCGAGTACACTAAAGAGTACCTTTAACTGCTCATGTCAGAAAGGGTGGAAACAGGAAGGCTATGGTATTCCACTTAACCATTAACCATTACATATTGTGGAGAGATTTAAATTAGAAGACACTCGGTGATATCATTTAAGCCTATTTCTGGACTCCTGCAGGAAAACAAATGCTGGCATAAAAGAAGACTGCCAAACACCAGCTGGTCTGGTAGTCAACATTTATGAGCTCTTGGCATTTCATAACATGTCTTACATGTGAGAAATTCCATTGTCATTAAAGTCTTTTATCTGCTTGTGATCTTACTTTACAGATTATATAAGAAAAGAAAGCATCCTAACAAGTGTACGCATGCTTAAGTAATTAATGAGTAACTAAAATGAAATTTTAAAATGAAAATGACATATAATAGGGCCACTTAAAAGACAAATTAAGCAATTCTAGTATTAGCAGACTGACTTACATAGCTTCTTTGTGTGAGACATAACCTTTGGTGTGTGAATTATTTTAGTGCATTTCAGAACCTTGGGGTCTATAGTTATTCTCAAATAAAACGGTTCTGGGAACTAGCCTACTTGGAACTGGGTAAGGAAAACTGTGATTTAATGTGGATTTATACGGGAAAACAGGATAATATTCTGACACTTGAAAATGGTCTTAAAGTCATTTTTCAAAAAGGACCTTTTCAAAACTCCAGGGTTTTTTCCTACAACTCATTTCATGTCCAAACCTCTGACTATCTGAGAAATAGATATACCTGCACTCTACAGAGAGTTCTAGCCAGGAAGCTAAGTCATTGCTAAGGCCATTTAAGACAGTGAATTGGCTCAAGCTTGATGCAGATTTAATTAACAAATGGATCTGAATTTATATGTGGTTCTTGTTCTGTCTTTTGAGCTTGTTAAGTCATTCAGACCAGGGAAACATTCTGGCTTACTAAGAATGTTTAGAAAAGGCTCCTATCTTCACATTTAGGCTTAAAATGGATGACTTCTGACAGGAATACTTGGAATATAATCGTTTACTTCTTTCCATCAATTCCATGTTATCCCAAGGGTTTGTTCAACAGATGGACATAATTTGCATACTTGACTACCACAGTTTTCTTAATTGCATTTTCCCAGCACATTCTATTATATTTGCAGTCTATTAGGTTTCCCTTATAATTTCATTTTGAAAAATATACACAACATATATTAAGTTATTACATTTTCTATATGGCGAATCTCTTTGCAGAATCCTAAATTCCTGGAAGCTTTATGCATTTAGGATTTATTGAAAATGTATTACCACACTCTAAGCTCAACTATGTTATCTCTTAAATTTATTTAATACCTCTATTTTGAAATAAGCCTTCATGTTTTAGTTAAAAAATACTTCACAATATATTTTTATGTTAGGATATTGCATAATCCATTAACTATGTCTAATTTTTAATATTTTAAGGTTAATTTTTGTTCAAAACTGACCATTAACCTATTAAAAATACCTACACCATTAAGGATTAAAAACATCATTCTTGGGGGGTGGAGAGAAGAGATGAATAGGTAAAGCACAGATAATTTTTAGAGCAGTGTGAAAATTCTGTATGATACAATAATGTTGAATACCTGTCATTATACATTTGTCCAAATTCACACAAAGTACAATGCCAAGAGTTAATCCTAATGTAAACTATGGTATTTGGATGATCATGATGTATTGATGCATCAATTATGACAAATATGTCAGTCTGGAGGGGTATGCTGAGTATGCTGAGTTGAGGCTCAGCATAGTGAGGCTATGCATGTGTTGGAGTAGGGAGTATTGGGAATCTTTGTACCATCCCCCTCAGTTTTGCTGTGAATTTAAAGGTGCTCTAAAAAAAGTAGTCTTGAAGAAAAGTCACAGTTTGTTTTAAACTAAAAAACAGAACTCCAGGATGCTGTTCCTGAAATTGTGACTGAAAATTTCTTAAGAGGTACATACCAACAGGGAGAAGGAAGACTGTAGACAATTTATTCGGCAACATTGACTGCTTATTTGTTTAAACATTTAAGCAAGCCTTCTAATTAAGATTTCTTTCTACTCAAAAGAAACATGCTTGAACAAAACTCCAAATTTTTAATTGCTTTAAGTACTATAGCGCCTAAGTGCAACACCTCTTTCCTTGACCGTCCTCTTCCTAGATCTGCAAATCTGTTGCAGCATCTCATTTCTGCCCCTGACATGGAACATGTTGAATGAAAAACAAAATCCAGAAGATAGTTAAGAGAAATCATATTGCCGTTAAGGAGAACATGATGCAACTTAGCATCACCATAGTATAGTGTCCACGTTGGACCAAATTTCATCATGCAAATTAGCACCTATCACAAAGACTTCCACATAGATAAAATCCTGCCTTAAAAGCGATATTTCTGAATAGCTTATAAAAGCTCAACCTATTTTTTAAAATGCTTTGATTTTTAAAATACATTCAAAAATACGCATTTGCAACACTGTTACCTATTAACTGCAGCAAAAGAACCAAGTTCCCATTTTCCCATTTGCTTTCTTTCTTTTCTTTTTTATCATCCTGTCTCTGATTCTCAAACGAAAACAACTGGTAATAGAGCAATTTTGTATTGCTTCACATGAGACAAAGAGTCGTTTTAATGTCAGTGTGAAAGCTGATCCTACAAATTGGGGTCATTCTTGTCATACCTAAAGTAAAGGGCAGGAAGAAAAAGCACTCAGGGCATAGCATTGCTTCAATCATGTAATTCTTTCCAAATCTGGCTGCTGAAACTGCCTGTTGTAACTTGAAACCAATCTAAGAGCTACTGAAACTACCTCCTATGATTCTGTGACTAGTTTTCCCACCACCATCACTTACCAGTGAGAACTTGCCAGTTCCTCAAAGACTTTACTAGTGCCAACAGATTTTCTTTCAAAACAATACGTAACATTTCTCTGTGTTATAAAATCTCCAACCTTTCTCTGTTCTTTGAACATAACAAAGATCATCCAGTCTGTGTATATGCCCCAAAATGCAATTCTTGCTTCCAAAATAAAATATTTAAAATATAAAGGTTTGTCTCTATATTTTGACTTTGACGTTAGCTGTTGAAAGCATATACTTTTCCTTAAATATATACAAATTCTTTGAGATTCCCAAAGAGGCTAATTAACCTATATTCATGGGATTAATATGCAGATGTAAAAATCGTATCTAAAAATGGAAGGTAATAATATATAGCAAACTATGTTATGCCTAGAAATAATATTCTCCAAGCTCATTTTGTTAATTATGAGCTTTGAAGAAATGACAGATGGGATAATTGAATAATGTGTGAGGTCAAATGTAATTTTTATTTATACTTTATTCTGGTGACTATTCACAAAGGCAGCACCACTTCCTAAGAGAGATTTTGACAACTTGGGAGGCAGTGTGTTTTATTTGTCAGATTGATTTAAGACAATATGGGAATTTTAGTAGGTAAGTCCTGCACATCAAAGAAGGCTTCCACATCCAATATGATTTTGAATATCCAGCTGGGCAACAAGAGGAAGAAAAAATCTGTTTAGAATTATCTGAGTCTTAATCTTAATCCCGTTTTACATAAGACACAAAGCATTATGATACATTTTAACTTATAGACTAAGTTTCAATGAGGCAATCTCTATCTAAATACAAGAAAGATTAATCTTAGGAAAACTTTCCTTTAAATCAATAGTTGCTTTCCCTTAGGCAAACTCACATTACCTCCATAGAAATACTGCTGGTGATGTTTGATATAATGATATAATGATATAATGAATGTGACTAAAATTATGTAATAAATGCAATAAAATAAATATGTATTTGTAGCTGACCCATTAAAGGCCTTCTATGTATAGGTACAAGCATATAATTACTTCATTAGGTCTTCATAGCAGTATTTCCTAAGCGAGCATGAACACAATAAAATAAATTTAATTATTTAATTGTAAATTACCCTTTATTTCTCCTTTTCATCATAAGTGGGGAATTTGTATTGGTATGGTTGAACTTATACTTCATTTCCAGATAGTGAAAGGGAATTGCAAAATATATGTTAAAATAAAATGCATCAGGTCTAATAGGGTTGAGAACAGCTGAGATAGCAGAATAATAATAATGAACACCTTATTATGCATATCATTGCTGAGAGCTTAGTGGTGTGGCCTATAGGAAATATGGTAACTACTGAGTCCAAAAACAAAAAGACCATAGTGAAAATGTTATGAATGTGTGGAGTCTCAGAAAATGGCACCCCAAAATGAAGGCCTAAAAAGCAGCCTCAGAAGCAGTTTCTCTCTGATCTTCTACCCTCCTGCTTCTTGCCCCTCAGTCTCCCCCTGAGGTAATCTATAGAATCTGTTTCCCCAAGGTTGGTCTTAGAAAGTAGAACCCTTTTTCCCCAAGCTATAAAACCTGAAAATATTATTCTAACCTCTCTCCACCTCCTTCTGAGTAACAATCGGCCATTAAGAGATTAAGACCCTCATTCCAGAAGGATCTTACCCCATACCGATGAGGGAAAAGTGTCGCACAGAGAGAAGAAGAAACATCTAGACGGACAGGCCTTGCTGAGTTTTCCCACCCAATCTATTAGCATTAGATTATCTACTTTTTGTTTAATCGTATTTCTACATGGCTGTTTATATTTCATATAACTTAAATAAAAACAGATCATTTTCTCTGTATCTCTGAGTCTTCATTCTGAAGGCTCCCAGGCTATGTAAAATCATCAAACTTCTTATGCCTTGATCTTGTTGACCTGTCTTTTGATATAGGTGTTTCAGCCATGACCCTTATAATGGGAAAGAGATCATCCCTTTTTCACACCTAGAGACACAGAAATTCCAGGACAGAAAGGGGAGGAAAAGGACTTAAAGTGCAGGAAAAGAGAATCAAAGTTGGGACTGAGGAAAGCATAATAAAAGATCACCTTTACACTGTGATATAAAGTGGGTAAGAAATCAGCTTCTTTATCTTACAGGAAAAGTAAACCACAGACCTACTTCACTCATGAACACAGATGTAAACTTGGTTACACAATTTTAGGAAGTCTATTAAAATATATAAAACAATATGTTAAAAGGATAATACAACATGACAAAATGTTAATTTTTTAAATTGATCATTGTTGGCTAACAAAGATATAAATCAATAACCCCTAACAAATAACAACTAAAACAATAAATCTGCAAAAAGAAAACACAGATTGAATCCTACTGGCATTGAATTTGTTAATGGTTTCTTAGATAGGATTTTTGAATCATGAAATATAAAATTAAACTACATCAAAATTAAACAGAGTTTTTCAAAATCTAAACCTTTTGCTCATTAAAAGATACATTACTTAAATTCAATGCACAAATCAGGAGAAGGCATTTGTAAAACATAGGCAACAAAGGTCTTGTATCTTACAATTTGAAAAGAGATAAATAAATACAAGAGTAGAAAAAAAAAAGACAAAAGGTTTGAACAGACATTTTACCAAAAAGATATATGGATTACAAAAAATCTCATAATAAGATGCCCAACATCATTAACTATTAAAGAAATTCAAAATTAAACCATGATGAGATACTACTCTGTACTGATTACATTTGCTAAAATTAAAATAACTGATGGTATCAAGTGTTAGTGAGGAGTCAGAGGACCTGGAACTGTCATATACTACTAGTGGGAATGTAAAATGGCACAGCAATTTTGTAAAATATTTTAACATTTTCATAAAAATTTTAAAATGCACCTATCATATGACCCAATCATTTCATTTCTAGAAATTTACCCACAAGAACTGAAAAAAATGTGTCCGTACAAAGACTTGTAAATACATGTTCATAAACTTTGTTTGTAAATAGCCAAGAACTGAAAAGAATACATGACCTTGAACAAGTCAATGGAAAACCAAATTATAATATAGCCATACAATGAACTACTACTCCTCAACAAAAACTATCAAACTATGGATAAATACAACAATGTATGTAATTCAAATAATGATGACTACTGAAAGAAAAATACGAAGCATATTGTATTATTTCATTCATATAAAATTCTAGCAAGTGCAACTACTTTATAGTGAAATATGCTTTATTCACTAATATGGTGTATCTTTAGTGCCATGTAAAATCAGTCAGCTTAAGGACTTACTCAATGAAAAAAAAAAAAAAAAAAAAAAAAAAAAAACTCCTTCTAGGGCTTGGATGAGATCAATGGATTTTTTTTTTCCTTCTGGTGGTGGAGGAAACAACACAATTTACCACTAATTAAGTGAGCCAATAGCTGATTATATTACAACCATGATACTTGTAATATTTGATGTGATCATATATTTTTGGGTGTGACCAAGAAATTTAACTAACATTTTTCCTAGCAGAAAATGCAAATTGCTGGAGTTTAAGAAAAAAAAAGGAAGGATGGGTGAGAGAGAGAGAGAGAGAGAGAGAGAGAGAGAGAGAGAGAGAGAGATTACCAGCCAAAGACAAAGATAGGGTTATGTTTCAAAAATGGAAAGTTTAAACAGTTAATATAAATTTCTGGTTTTGTAACTGCCTCTAAACTAGAACTTTCATTTTCACAGCCAGAGGCACTTTAGTCACCATCATCCCTTTGCACTTTATGAACAATTTAACTGATCCCTGTCAAAATCCAAGTATATTCACTCTTGAGGAGGGAGTTATTCAGAGAGGCTTCTTTAATATCTTGCTTATTTCTATGTGAAGTTACTGCTTTGAGAATAAATTTCCTTTGATTATGAAAACTGAATGGTTTCCATATTTATATGCTATCTTGCATAAGCATTTGGCCACAGTTAAAGTGGCTACCGCTTTTGAGACCTGTTTAATCTTCTTTCCATGTTAAATGTTAATGTTTTTATGTCTACCACTTTGTCTACCTTGTGTATTGCAAAATTCCTCCTTGGCTGTGGAGGTTTTATCATAAGATTATTTTATTAGTCAGAACTTGTATTTCTATAATACTACAGATTTATATTTATGGGTTTGAGTCCTCATCAGTATCCTCCCACCTATACAATTGCATAACTCCACTTAACTGATTTCCAATAAACATTGTATATTCTATTTCCTGTAAGATCCACCCTTCACACTGCTACCACAGTTTTCTTCTGAAATCCCATTGTGATATTTAAAAAAAAGATTTGCATAATTTCTTTATTGTTGGACATATACATAGTAACAATAGTAACTACAAAAACATGATATACAATTCTATTCACAATCTTGCCCCAACCTGTAATTAGTCTTGCTCCAACCTCTAATTTGAGCCTCCAATTTCACCTGCCATATTTAGAAGTCATCCATCCTTTGAACCTTTATCCTCCCAAACCTAAAGACATACATTTATGCATATTTTATGTCCTGGAATAATCAAATTTTGTTCTGTCCAGAATCAGGTCCCTGCACCAAACTGCTAGATTTACATCAAAGTTTAATCATTTATTGTATAACACTGGGTAAATTAACCTCCTTACAGCTTGCTCATCTCTAAACTGGTATAATAATTGTGCTTTCTCATAGGTTTAGGAGAATTAAATGGGGTAATACATGTCAAGTGCATAGAATGAGACTATAGAGAGCCTACAAGCACTGTTTACTACTAATCACTTTTTTTTTTTTTAATTGTAGTAATCTAATAGTATCCCACTCAAACTTAAGCTCGGGATCAAAATCAACCTGCCTGTGAATCACTACTTGGCCTCCCTTACAATTAGTCATTCTATTCTTTTACATCAAACATATATCTTCATTATCTCTTCACTGTGCTCTAATATTTATTTCAATGCATCCTCATTAAACTGTAATCTTCCTGAGAGCAGAGATACTGATTTACACAGTCTGCATTTCTTGTGCCCACAACAATGCATGGTACATGGTAGATGGTTGATAAACGTCTGTCAGACCCTGGCTGCTGAATTCATCTTTACAAATATGTTGAAGTGTGTGGCATGAGGGCCAATTGAGCACATTTTTGTGGACACTGAAGAGATACAGGCAGAGAGATCTGAGTTTATAGTCAATACAGATTTCATTTTTATATGAAAAGTAGTTTATTAGGTTGAGTGGGAATAAAATTCCTCTTGAATTCTGGGTATGAGCAGGGAATCATCCTACCATGCTTACAATGGAACTAAAACATTATTTCATACCAGCTCAAATCTCATTGAGCCCCTGTTGAAAACATAATGGCCCATTTAGAAAAAATTGGCTAAAGGAACTGAAGTTCAAACAATGTTTAAAACAGGGAGAAAACTAGGTTTGAATCTTCCTTAATGTAACCGTGATTTTAGAATGCATGCCCCTCTTATCCAGGCTCTGCTTTTGGAGAGTGCTGTTTTCTAGCTGCTTCTATATTGACTTGTTCTAAGCCCAAGGCATAATCTTTTGGACTACAGACATGAGTCTACTTGAGAGTTTATTACACAATTTGTTTTGATCATAAGTAAACTGGAAAACTCTTCTCATTTTTCCCATTTCTTACTCATTAATAATGAAAATGAAACAATAATGAAAGCATTTTAGAACATTCACACAGTGTACCTAATTTTTCAAACAGAAATATTATTTCTAATTATGACATAAAGTGTGACATTTTCCACGTTATTGACAGACATTTTACCCTAAACATAGTGAAAGGAAAATTCATCATCACTCAGCCGAGCAAAATGTAGATTCCAACACACTCTGGACCTATTATCCCCCAAGGATAGATTAATCATATATTATAAAAACCTGTGCATAGAAGAGATAGCATTAAATATAATCCATATATATCCCTTTACATACAGAATGGCCTGAAGTTACAACTTAAAGTCATATAGTGCATAGGTAATCTGATAATCAATGTATTTAATAATTTAGTGTATTTAATCACATCATATTATCTATAATTTCTCAAATAAAATTACTCTAGTCTTTCAACAAAATGACTGTACACACGGCATACCCATCTGTTCAATATTAACTGATATTAATACTCATTGAAAGTCTTCCATGCTCAAGATGTACTCGATGCAAGCACTACATTATAAATATTGGTGAAGTCGCTCTTTTCTTTCAATAGACCGTACATACATTGATAGAAAAAGAAATTACTTGTTTCTTGTATGTGGTTAATACAGGTATGTGAGATATATGAATAAATTAGTGAGTGAATAATGAAATGAATAAACAAATTATGAAATAAGAAACTGTCCTGAAGGCATTTAATCTGTGCACATGTGTGTGTTTATTGAGGCCAGGAGAAAACAGATGTGGCAGGGAAATTGACAAAGTAGATGAGGCAGTCTACAAAGGGTGCAAGCTACCTAAGCTCAAATAGGGAAGAGATAGTACCAAGTAAGGACTTTTTTAAAGCTTCAAGAATGAGGTGGCATGTGAGATACTTCGAATAATTAAATTTTGACACATATTATTACTCAATTCAGTGATAGAACACTTTCTATCAAAAGGCAAGAATTGAACATGAAATCAATTAAACCACATTAGGAAACAAAAATTTTCTACTTGATATTTCCTTTGGCTTCCCAAGCACGTTTTATTTTTCTTCTCTTATTTTTTAAACCCTCTAGCAATCACACAGTTCACAATAATGTTTAAAAGAATAACCTAACTTTCAAATACAGCTATGCAACTACTAGATATATGCAATTTGGAAATTTATTTAACTTTTTCAAGTGTGAGTCTCTGTATTCATAAAGTGAAACATTAGTATTAACTCACTTGGTTGTTTTTGTTTTCCTTGAGACAGAGTTGTGCTCTTGTTACCCAGGTTGGAGTGCAATGGTGTTATCTCACCTCACTGCAACCTCTGCCTCTGGGTTCCAGTGATTCTCCTGCCTCAGCTTCCCAAGTAGCTAGGATTGCAAGGTGTGCACCACCATGCCTGGCTAATTTTTGTATTTTTAGTTGAGATGAGGTTTTACCACGTTGGCCAACCTGGTCTCCAACTCCTGACCTCAGGTAATCCACCCACCTTGGCCTCCCAAAGTGCTGGGATTACAGAAGGGAGCCACAATGCTCTGCCTCACTTGTATTTCTGTTGGCTTCCTGAGCGTATTTTTTTTCTTCTCCTGTTTTTGTGTAACATGGTCCACAACAGTGATTAAAACATTAACCTAACTTTTAAATACAGCTATGCAACTACTAGATATATAAGCTTTGGAAATTTTGCTTTAAGGATTTTTATCTAAAAAATAAGTAAACCGTCCCAGGCACAAACTAAAACCCAAAAAGTGTACTTAGTTTCCTTTTCTTTTTCTTCATCACCATCATAATAGGCATCATCATTTGGCAATCTTCCTGCTCTAAGTAGTTGTTTATTTGAACTCTAAGGAAATTAGAACTATTTTAAAACATATTTGTTGGCCAGGTGCCTTGGCTCATGCCTGTAATTCCAGCACTTTAGAAGGCAGGGGCATGTGGATCGCCTGAGGTCAGGAGTTCAAGACCAGCCTGACCAACATGGTGAAACCTTGTCTCTACTAAAAATATAAAAATTAGTCGGCATGATGGTGGGTGCTTGTAATAATAGCTACTTGGGATGCTGAGGCAGGACAATCACTTGAACCTGGGAGGCAGAGATTGCAGTGAGCTGAGATCACACTATTTCACTCCCCTGGCAACAAGGGCAAAACTCCTTCTCAAAAAAAATAAATAAATAAATAAAATAAAACATATCTTAAGGCAGTTAATGCTGGTAGGTGTACTGTGAGCACAAAAAAAAAACTCATTAACTTCATGAGCCTGTGTAAAGATACAGAATGGTTCCAAGGGCAAAAAGAAAACAATCTTCACATGCATAAAATGTAAGCTAACTTTACTAGAAAATTAAACCTTTTCAGTCTTTGATACAAGGTATTACACAAAGTAAAAATAGTTTGATTAGTCATAATTGTTAATTGTTCATGTTAATGAGAAACCTATATACCTAGAGAGACAATGGCATCTCAAATTCCCTGCCTAAATGGTACTCCCAAAGTCAGGCTTCATAAATGCAACTTGAACTTAATCAGAAATGATTAAGATTCATGCTTCAGAAAATTGAAAGGCAAGCTATGTGCATTTTCCTCCTAGAGATATTAAAATAAGAAGATCCCTATTAAAGCTTTATTAATTATCTGAAAAATTAATCCCCAAACAATAAGTTAGAGACAAACTGTAGTTTTATACAGTAACTTTTAAACATGTTTTAGTGGAATTTTTATTTTCATAATTTAAACATACATTATTATATACCCTAAACATTTTATGATCCAACATTTTATAAATTCACCATTATTCCCAGTTATAGTTGCTGTCACATTTGTGTCATTCCCACAGATATTTTCCCCTAAATGTCCTAACATTATTTTTGCACTTAATGTTGGTTTATGGGATTGTAGAAATAAAAGAAAATTCATACATTTCACTGTTTTTCATGTTTATTTGCTTTCTGTTTTGGCTCACTTCCCTGGGAGCCAGAGGAGAGAGAGAAGTGGCAACAGAGATAAGACGATTATGTCCCTGATGGCAGAGGAAGAAAGAAGGCAAAACAATAAAATGAGGAGGCAATGAGAAGTAATACATTGTTATGGTTTGGCTCGGGTCCCCACCCAAATCTCATGTCGTAGCTCCCATAATTCCCATGTGTTGTGGGAGGGACCCAGTGAGAGATAATTGACTTACAGGAGTGGGTTTTTCCAATGCTGTTCTCATGATAGTGAATCAGTCTCACAAGATCTGATGGTTTTAAAAACAGGAGTTGTCCTGCATAAGCTCTCTCTCTCTCTCGTCTGCTGCCAAGTGAAACATGGATTTCACCTTCTGCCATGATTATGAGGCCTTTCCAGCCATGTAGAACTGTAAGTCTAATAAACTTCTTTCTTCTATACATTGCCCAGTCTTGGGTACGTCTTTATTAGCAGTGTGAAAACGCACTAATACATACAGAGTGGAGGTAAACAGTAAGGGTTAAATCATGTCAAGGGGAGGCCCTGAGTCGATGTTTTTTGGGGTGACCCTAGGAAATTTGTAAATAATTATGCCTTATACTTAAGAACATACACAAATAATTATGAATTAATACCACTCTACAGCCTCTAAGTTAGGAATTTTTGGCAGACAAACAGCTTATTGAAGAAAAACTTGGAAAAGAAACTTAGGGAATGGGCAAAAATGAGCTATTCACCAAAACAAGAAATGTTACTTCCCAACATGGGTCATGTTAGACATTAGTTCTACAGAATGTCAAAGGGTATATATAGAAAAAAATGAAAAACCAAAATGATAGATTATCTGACCAAATTAATTTGGAGATTGTAGGATAAGCAAAATCAGTTTCTGTACCAGAGAAGTTGTGAGAACCATGAATAAGAGAGTCATTCTAAATGTCTATGATGAGGTTGCTTGAGAGATGTAAGCTCTTTAGAATATAATTTGAATGTGCCTTCTTTAAACTAATAGCATGCTCTTCTCCCATGGGGTTAGAAATTGTTTGGAAGAGTTTGGGTAGCTCCAAAACCATAAGCCATGCATTGGGAATAAAAAGATGACTAAAATATGGTCCCTGTACATAAGCTTCTTATGCTCAGGGATGATATTTTATCTTTCTTAGCAATATTGATACTGGACTTCTACACAAATGCAGTTTTATAGTCTGTTACAGGTGTCAGTAATAAGTAGTGGCCTCTGATCCCCTAAATCAGACAGTAAATCCCTACTGCTTCTTTCTTCCTTCGATTTTAAGCAAAGATGTTTCTTCTGCAGATCCTATATATCTTAAGTCAGCAAATTTGACCTGCATTTCAAAATCGTCACCAACAGATAAGTGACTAAAAGTGATTTTAAGACATCTCTGTTTTTATCTCCCATCCTATGCTTGCACTGAGAAGGAGCTAGAAAAAATGTTACAGCCATTAGTCACTAAGAAAAGATCCAGTGATTGTTCCCCTCGTGAAAAGTAAACTTAGCTCTCATTCGTGTTGTGGTTAGCATGCTCTCCATAACAACAACAACAACAACAAAAAAGACATCATTGTAGTTGATTCTTTTCCATGACTAACAGGTATGGTAGTTCTCAGTATCTCTCCTGTTTCAAGATCTGCAGGAACCATGAGAAAGAGTTTAAATTTTGACCTGGTAATAGCCAAGATCGAACCATTTGGCAAAAGCACACTGTCTAGATAATGAAGAAAAGGATGGCCACTTGGCCAACTATAAATTAGGTAGAGAAACTTATCTGAAATTTTATTTATGTCCCAGATTTAAAAATGAATAGTTTCTTTTAAAATTTTATTGCTTTTTTTCCCCAACATATTTTTCCATTGGTTTGTCTTATGAGAAGCACTAATGTTAATTTTTTTTTCTTGTTTCTACAATTAGACAACATATTGATGTCCTACCATAAATGCAGTTGTTTTGCATTTTTAAGGTCTGGTAACAAATATCATACAGAGCTATCTATGAATTCAAGCACATTTAGGTGACAGCATCAGAGTCAGGACCTATCGTAAGCTATAAAAATGACTGCTACATTTGAAAAAACTTAACAATAAAAATAAATAAAATCCTTAAATATTTTTCTCTAAACGCAATTAGAGACACATGCATCTATCTGCTAATTAATAAAAATGTTGATTTTGATTATTAATGACAAAAATGACCATACCTAAATCGGTCACAAATTTGTCCAAAAGGAATATTGTTAAGATGAGACCTCAGCATTTATTCTAGTTACTGTACTTGTCATATTCTATTTAAATAAAAGTACTTAGTATATATTATCTGAGGATTATGATAGCTTTAGCACCACATAAAGTGAATATTTATCGTTTTAAAGCATTAACTTTAAGAGGTGGGAAATGAAGAATCTGATAAAAGTGACCATAAAAAAGTAAAAAAGCAAGTGATTTTATTCAAGATTCAGTTTAGGGTAATAAAATATATGCCATGTATGTTCTCTGACCCTTTATTCATTTATATAATCAAATTTTAAATTAACCTCAATAATTTTATAAGACAGCTGAACAGTTTATACACTTTTGAATTCCTGCCAAGATAAGATGTACTGGAACCAAATTTTGCAATGTCAAAAAGCCCAGAAATTCTTTATAGAGCTTAAGTTAGCATCAGATCACATTTGGAGTCTTAAATGGGCTTGGTTATTTTCAAGCTTTTCCCAAAATGATATTTAGCAAGAGACAAGCAGTAATTCCTCTTGAAGCTTAATCTCAGATTTAAAATCCTTTGATCAATCAACAAACACTCATTAAACATACAACATTTCAGTTACACAGGAGAAAATAAAATCTAAGTCAAAGGAAAAAAACAGATAAATTCCTTTTCACTTCAATTCTGCCAGGGAACTGTGGGAACTGTAGGCTATATGTTGGTTCGCTTTCTCAAGTATATGTTTTAAGAAGTACAAGAGTTCAGGGAAGAAACTGTTTATATGTTTTACTATATATATATATATATAGTAATATATATGGAATAAGATATATACATAATTATATATTTGTATATATAATCATATGTAAATTTTGGGGCAAAATATTTGTATACTTGTATTCATATTTTTTCTGAAAAATATTTGGTTATAAAACAATATGCCATACCAAAATTTAGTGCTACAAAATACAAGTTTTTCATTTGTCAGAAACGTTAACTGTTTATATTATCATTTGTATTACTTATCATTAATTGAACTAGTAGGGCTAAATAGGGGTCTTTGAACAAGATGAAGTTTGGTATTGTCCAAACTTGGTAATTAGAAATGCCAAATTACTTAAAACTAATAGAAAAACAAAACATCCCATTAATTAAATAACATGTTCAATTGATTAAATAACATGTTTAAAAAAACTGTTCTGGGAAACTTTTATCTGACCAGTACTATGGTAGGCACTTTCACATGAATATTATAAATTAGCCTTCACAATCACACTAAAAGTTCACTATCACTATTCAGATTTTTAGACATGAATCTCTACCTTGCACAGGTAAAAATTAAGTCAATCAGGGTCATATGGCTAAACAGGCGGTCCTCTAAAATAAAAGAGGCCAAGGCAGGCAGATCACAGGGTAAGAGATCAAGACCATCCCGGCCAACATGGTGAAACCCTGTCTCTACTAAAACTACAAAAATTAGCTGGGATTGGTGGCATGTGCTTTTAGTCCCAGCTACTCAAGAGACTGAGTCAAAAGAATTGCCGGAACTCCGATGGTGGAGATTGCAGTGAGCTGAGATCGCACCGCTGTACTCTAACCTGGCAACAGAGCAAGACTCCATCTCCAAAAAAAAAGAGATTAAACTCTTTTCATTCTATTTTTTTTCCAGTGAGACGTGAGACGCAGTATCAGATAGAGGTTAAGTGCTGGTTTTGGTGTCTTCATTTCAAGTTATGTGATCTTCAACAAGTTGCTTAGCTCTGTTATCTAATCTTCGAAATGAAATAAACAATAAAATCCACATAATAAGAATGAGCCTGTGTAATGTGAATGACAGTACCTGTATAATAAATCACATAGAACACCACGGAGCACATGGCCACCATGGAATAAAAGTTAGCTAATATTACTACAAATTCACTCTGTGACCCTTAGTGAGTCACTCTGAGCAGATTATAGTTTCCTAATGTGGCCTTAGCAGTAGTCCACCTGCTCTTATCGCAATGTGACCTTGCCATTTCTCCATTATATTATCTCTTATTTGTGGAATCTGAAAAAATTGAACTAACAGAAATAGTAGAATGATGGTTATCAGAGGCTGAGAGGGTGGGTTAGGGAAAGGGAAAATATTGATCTCAGGGTTAGAATTTCTGGTGATCTACTGCAGAGTAAGGTAGCTATAATTTATCAATTACAAATAAAAACATTTTTTAAACTAAAAAAGAGAGAGAAAGAGCCTGTTTTCTTTCCTTGAAGCTGCATGAAACTGCGACAGCCTCAATCAATACAGCATGATGGACACGAAGTTATGTGTCCTGCAAAGTTAGATCACAAAATGCAACAGTGTCTGTGTGCCGCCCCTTCATCTCCATCTCTATCTCTTCTTGCTGTTGGTATCCAGTCATCATGCTGTGAGTAATCACAGGCCACAAGTATAGAGGTTATGTGTAGACTTTCAAGCCAACAACCCCAGTTAAGTTTCCAGCCAGCTGCCATCATCAACTGCCAGGCTAGAAAGCCTTTAAAGTAACACCAGCCTCCTCCATTGTCTGCTCCATTGTCATGAGAAACCCTGAGGGAAAGCCACCAAGCCCAAACCAGTCACTCGCAGAATTATAAGAGACACAAATGAGTGACCAGTATTGTTTTAAGAAACTGTTTAGCAATAGATAAATTAGCACCATCACCAAGATTTTTCACTATTTTTTACTTTAAAAAGGCTAATTCTATTTCAGATTAGTTTGATTTACAAATACGTACACAGTCACAGAGCTGAAGCATATTTTTTTCTTTTTCTTTTCTTTCTTGAGACAGACTTTTGCTGTGTCACCCAGGCTGCAGTGCAGTGGTATGATCTCATTTCACTGCAACCTCCACCTCCCAGGTTCAAGCGATTTTTCTGCCTCAGTTTCCTGAGTAGTTGGGATTATAGCCACGTGCCACCAAGCTTGGCTAATTTTTATATTTTTAGTAGAGACAAGGTTTCACCATGTTGGCCAGGATGGTCTTGAAATCCTGACCTCAGGTGATCTGTCCACCTCAGCCTCCCAAAGTGCTAGGATTAGAGGCATGAGCCAATGCACCCGGTCTTGTATTCTGTTTTTTTTTGTTGTTGTTGTTGTTGTTTTCCTAAGTGAATAGACCTTTTACATATACAGAAGTTCACAATTAAATTTGATGATTAAAATAATTTCTAATATATAGAAATAAAGGGGGAGACCCATCACTACTCTGAGGTCTGGCATAAGATTATGAACAAAAATGACAAATATGCCCTTTTTTTTTTTTTTTTGAGATGGAGTCTCAATCTGTCACCAGGCTGGGTGCAATGGTGTGATCTCTGCTCACTGCAACCTCTGACGCCCTCATTCAAGCAATTCTCCTGCCTCAGCCTCCCAAGTAGCTGGGATTACAGGTATGTGCCATCACGTCCAGCTAATTTTTGTATTTTTTAGTAGAGACAGGGTTTCACCATGTTGCCCAGGATGATCTCAATCTCCTGACCTTGTGATTTGCCAGCCCCACCCTTCCAAAGTGCTGGGATTACAGGCATGAGCTACTGTGCCCAACTACAAATACATATCTTAAGGGGCTGTGTGTTTTCACAGAATGGAATCCTTCTTCCTGAGGCCAAGAAATGAGCATTTCCATCAGCAATTGCCATAGTACCAGGAATTTCATGCTCTTCCTCTTATGGTGCCAGCTGGAGAAAGTTCTGACTCTTCTGATAAACAAGACAAGGCATGTAGCAGCTAACTTGCCCAGAAACTTTGATCATAAGCATCCACTCATGGGCTCAGCTGCTCAGGAAAATGTAACCAACCAACTCTTTTAACACATAAAACTAAAAGCCAATTCTTCTTCTCCAATTTAAACATGGTACATGTCTGAATTCCAGATGCTCATTATAATTGAGTTTCATCACTCGGCTTTATTTATAAGGGCTACCGGCTTTCAACTGTTTCAAGAAAAATCTGTCGGACAAAGTAAGAAAAATCTCTCAGAGTGGCATTTGCTTGGGTAGTATCAGCCCCCACACAATGGAATTCTATAAAGAGAAGTTTACTGAATTAAATACATTGATGAGGAAAAAAAGAAAAAGGAATTTCTTGAACGTAAAGCTGTATGTATATTGTAATAGGCAAACTTTTAATTCACCGGCAATGAAATGCTTTTATTCATTGGCTATAAGGAACTGTTGTTCTTCAGTCAGGAAAGAAGCCCACAATAACTCAATGAAGTAGAATAAAGTAGAATATCACTTTTGTTGGCAATGCAGCTTTTAAAAAGAATCCCCCAAAAAACCTCTTATAATTAATTAACCCTAATTCTACAGCAATATTTATGTAATTATGTTCAAGATAATAATACGTTTCCCCTTAATCTTAAAGAAAGCATGTTTTCTGAGCAAATTTTGCAGGAGAGATTTAGTTAATTATCATACTAATTATCATACTGTCCATATAGAACAAGTTAACTCACTAGCATATACTTTCCCTTTCTTTCTCCAGAGTTTTAAATTTTTGTTTATTTATATTTTATCATTTACAAATGGGTATTTATTGCAAGCTAGCAAACTATTTGTGGGTGCATGCATGTAAAAGTAAGTAACTGAATATATAAAATAAGTTATTTAAAATCCAAAAGTAATAACTGTAAGGCTTTGATTTACCAAGACATGCTTAATAGTGTTTTGGATTTTTTCCCCTGGTAATAAACAATATGAATTACATAATAAAATATATTTGTTTAATATTTGGGCCAACTTTTTATTATTCACAGTGAATGTCCTAGTTTGTCAAATAGCCAAGACTTTATCCATTTTTTTCCTGTTGCCAGGCTGATGGCCATCTCTCTCTGTGTGTTTGTAACATCTTCAGTAGATGGCAAAGGAATAAAGAATAAAGACAATTTAGCCCCATCAGCTATTTAGAGAAAGGAAGTGTGTGCTCAGTGACAATCAAGATGACTGAAGACTTCTAATTGTCTTTGCAGTCCTCACATTACAAATAGAGTAAAAGATTTCCAAAAGGATGAGGATCCTTTTGACTGCCTAACGTGGGAAGGAAAGAATGAGATTAGAGGATATCCTTCTAAACACCTATGCTGACACCATTTTCTGTCCTGCTCTGGGGTCACAAAGACTCACACAAGGACAGAATTTTTATCAACTGTATTTACTTTGGTGGGTGCCTGTCTCCCAGGAGACTTATCAACAATTGTAGTGTCTAATAGATAAAAAGATCAAATCTGTGTTCTCTGATGACTTTTAAGAAATATATATATATATATATATATATATATATATATATATATATATATTACAATTTTTTCACTTGCTTCTTATATGCTCTACAAAACCTCCTGTTTTTGAAATCCTGGTAGCTCCAATGTATCTTTTGAAAATACGGCTTTGTAGATATGATGCAAAGAAAAGGAAAACGACAATAACAACAACAATTAGCAAGAAATTTTAATTTGCCAAGTACAGTACAGAGTGTTTTATATCTGGCTCTGGTAACCTCAGAGTTGCTCTTTAACACAAGGTGATTTAAAATAGGGTCAAATCTTGATGAAGGAGGGGGCTACATTCTGATAAATGCATTGTTAGGTAATTTATTCTCTATCTGAACATCAGAGTGCTTTTACACAAACCTGGACGGTACAGCCCCCTACACACCTAGGCTATACAGTATAGCCTACCTATTGCTCCTAGGCTACAAACTTGTATAGCATAGTACCACTGAATACCATAAGCAATTAGAAAACAATGGTAAGTGTTTGTGAACCTAAACATATTTAAACACAGAAAAGGTACAATATAAATATAGAGTAAAAGATAAAAATGATATACCTGCATAAGGTACTTATCACGAATGGAGCCTATAGGACTACAAGTTGCTCTAGGTAAGAAGTGAGTGAATTTGAGGACCTCAGACATTACACTACTATAGATTTTATAAATACTGTAAGCTTAGGCTACAGTAAATTTATATAGAAGTATTTTTATTTCTTCAGTAATAAACTTAGCTTACAAAAACGCTTTGACTATAAACTTTTAAGTTTTTTAAACTTTTTACTTTTTGGATTAGCTCTAAGCTTAAACCACAAATTGTGCAGCTGTATAAAAATTTCGTTTTAAATATCCTTATGCTATACATTTAAAAATGTTTAATCATTATTACTATTAATTATAATTTTTTACTTTTAAAACTGTTATGTTAAAACTAAGACACAAACACACACACTAGCCTAGACCAGGGATTCACAACCCCCAGGCCACAGATTGGGACTGGTCCAGTACAGGTGCATGGCCCATAAGGAACCAGGCTACACAGCAGGAGGTGAACAGCAGGTGAGGGAGGGAGCATTACTGCCTGAGCTCCACCTGCTATCAGTTTAGTGGCAGTATTAGATTCTCATAGGAGTGCAAACCCTACTGTGAACTGCACATGTGAGGAGTCTAGGTTGTGTGCTCCTTAAGAGAATGTAATGCCCGATGATCTGAGGTGGAACAGTTTCATCCTGAAACTATCCCTCCCTCTCCCGTTGCTCTCAGTTTATGAAAAAAAATGTAGTCCACAAAACCAATCCCTGGTGCCAAAAACTGCTGGCTGAGACTTACACAGGGTCAGTATCATAGATATCTCTGTCTTCCACCTCCACATCTTGTCCCACTGGAAGGTCTCCGGGGCAATAACACATAAGTGACTGTCATTGTCTATGATAACAATGCCTTCTGGAATGACAAGGTAGGGACCTGCCTGAGGCTGTTTCACAGCTAACATTTTTTTTATGTAAGTAGGAGTACACTCTAACATAATAATAAAAATATAGTATACTATATTAAAGGTTATAGAGAATTTTTAGCTCCATTATAATCTTATGGGACCATTGGGGTTTATGTGGTCTATCATCACTGAGTGAAATGTCATTACATGGCACTTGACTGCAATTTTGTCAAGCGGTTTTTTATTATTTCCTTTGAACTATCCTTGCCTTACACTTTGTGTCAATGATATGAGAAATTCAACTAATCAGTATCAGATAACTGACTAAGTCTCCTCCCCATTAAAGTCTTAAGTGACCGCCCTTGCCCCTAAGGTGTCAGGCAAATTTCATCTGTTCTACCTGCTTCTCCAGGATCAGAATTCATCATATGCCTTTTGAAAATGCAGGTTTATTCCTGCCACAGCATCTTTGCACATGATGTTTCCCCTACAAGACTTTCTAGTCCTACGCCACCCACTTCTTACAAATACCCTACTTTATTTACCTAACCCCTGTTGGTTCTTCACATCTTAGTTCCATCACTTCCTCTACCATTCTTTCTTCGTTTTGCACAAATTATGATAAATACCCCATTATGTACTCTTCATATCAATCAATTTCAAGCCATGGAGCAAATATAGCTAGTGAATTTTGGTTAGCATCTGTTTACTCCTTAAGACTAAAGACTCCATAAGCACCGGAACAAATATGTTAATTTTTCTTCACTGAGTTCAGTGGCTGGCCTAATGTCCAATAAATGTTAATAAAATAGGAAGATAAATTAATGACTGAATATACTGGTTTTAGATACGTTTTGGCTTCTCAATTAACTGCCTGTGATACAAGGAGAAAATGTTGCTTATAAGTTACAATTTGCCTATATCTGGTCCTGGGCACAATGTCACTTTGCTTGCTCCACTCAAATCTTTATGTAATTACGTATTCGACCTCCAAGTGGAGAGGAGGTACTGGTAGAGAAAGTCTGCTGGGGCTATGGCAAGCCAGGAGCAACCTTCCAAGCAAAATTGCTAGGCAGAGTCAAGATCACCATCAAAGAGATAAATTTATAGCCAGGAGGCAAACAGTATGCATCCTATCCAATTGGTTAGGCAAGCACAGAAATAAAATAATAATAAGAATACCCAAGAGAATTACAAAGGGTACAATTTAGGCTGACTTTCTAAATCTAAATGATTTATGTGATGCCATATACATTTCTTCCTTCACTTTCTCTCTGCTACAATAGCTGTAATACCTGAAAGGAAAGACATCTGTCCCCATCTGGACCAGTTAGGTGCTCAACCCCCTAACCACCTCAATTGATCTATGCATTGGTATGTAACCCAAGTTAGGCTAAGCTGAATCCTCCTCTGAGAATTTTAAAACTCAGGATAAGGTAAATGGATTAAATAATAAAAGGCGGTTAAGGTGCTAATGATCATATGCATCCATGGTATTAAAAAAACTAAAATAAAACAAAAAACACCCTTTCTGTGGCAGAAAATAATAAAACAAGCATTCATAGAGAGTAAGAAGTAGGTATGCGTAGTTACAACAACAAAAGAAAGGAAAGGAAGGAGTAGGTAGGTGGCAGGGGCAGGAAGGTGTCGGGGAGAAGTGGGCAGGAAGGTTTCAGTTGGTAGATTTCAGTGTCCCTCATTCTAGCCAGTTCCACCAATGGTCTTGCAAAGATTGGATGTATTAACCCAATGGATATCCTTTCTTGTCCAAACTAGTTGTGGTTGGGTTAAGAGAGTAAGGAAAGACTGGGTAGAACTCAAACATTAATTGAGGTAGTGATTCAGAACTCAGGTTCTGACACATTTCTGCTTAGATAGCCCTCTACTTGATTCCCTACGCCATGTCATGGGAGCTGAGGGCTTTTGGGAGGGTGAAAAATGTTGCATTAATGTGAGTTCACCAGGTTGAAACATGAGAAGGGGTGAAGGTGGACTAGTATGATAGAAGACAACAGAGGAACATAGGCTTATAAGAGGCTAGCTTACCATTATATCTGACAGTGCTGACTACTAATAATGTGTTTAGATCATAAGGAAACTTGATGTGATTTATGTAAACAATTGAGGTATTTTTATGTATACACTTTCATTTAGCAATGCTTATAAAAATCAGAAAAAAGTCCTAAGTTTATTCAAAATAGTGAGAAACCAATAATCATCTGAATACTCACTTTTGTATATTGATCTGTACATTCATCCTTTTGGTATTGCCTATAGAAATAATAAATTTGTATAGAGTATACATACAGGCACTAGAGTGTGGTTTCAGTTTTTAGTCAAGTGTCATTTTCTGTCTCTCTCTTTCAAACCCTAAGGAAAATCAAGTGGTTAAAATTCAGATTAGGGAAAGCAACTGAATACTATAGTTCTTACTTTTATACTTAATTTATAATTCAATGAAATCATTTACTGTATGGTGAAGAATGGATTTATGTACATAAAATATGATAAATTCAACTTTAAAACAGTACTGTTGACTTGTTTTCATTTTTAAAGATATTTGCTTCTTATGTGTAGTGACTGACATTCTTTTTGTTCCTCAGCAATACGTGGTCATCATTTGATTGATGACTTCCTTCATGCCTTTCATATGGAAGCCCCGGATAATAACTTTGCGTATACAAAGGCCTCTGCTTCTATTCTTGACTCTAGACTTAAGAAATCCTCCAAATGAGAGTTGCTGTTGGTTTTCACCTTTAGGGTGAGCCCAATATAGTTTCTGAGCCAATATGAACCAAGTGAGAAAAGTGTCAATGGTGATCATTTTTATTTTCACTAAATTAATTCATATACTTTTTCTATAATTGTCCTTTAAACTGTCATCATTTTGACCTAGTTAATAAAAAGTGGGTATCAACTTTGGTTCCTCATCAAACACCTCTGTTTATTGAATTATAAAACAGCCCAGAAGCTCAGCTTTTGTAGCCCGGGCCCTGAGTATCTGCCTGGTTCCTGTTAGCTCCCATTTGCAGACACTCAGGTCTTGCTTTTCAAAGTCCCAGGCTCGGAATTTACTGTGTGATGTCACACTTCTGAGGATGGTCTACTGCATGGATTCCCTCTGTCATACTGACCCACCAGAGTGGATGTGCACAAGCATCAGGACCGTTTCAACCACACTCCCTTTCACAGTGGAGCTGAGTTAATCTCAGGTTCTGAGGCAGTCCTCAACACCTTCTGCCTCCCACCAGGTCTTCGTGGTGGTGATAGCTGCAGGTTTCATTTCGAAGCTCCCTGCTATACTAAAGTAATCTTAACATACATTTATCCAAAAAAAAAAAAAAAAATCAGTTTATCTGAATCAACATTTAACTCGGCTCCCTGTATTATTATGTGTTAATTGTGGGAACTGCAAATGTGACTAGACTGTTACTTAGACCCTATATTACCCCCAGGGAAGTCATGTGCAGAATGTGGGTCAGCACCAAATACACACAATCTCTTGGGCAGTTTCAGAACTTTACCCAGCCCAAGAAAACACTGAAATAAAATATTGAATTTCACAGTCCTGTCCTAATTGTATCCTATTATCAGTAGTTCACGCTGAAGTTTTACGGAAAACTTTTGTGTACTCCAGATGTCTGGTTTTTTCGTCAACAGATGAAGAGTTTTCCGCAGGTAATCTCTAAAGTGTCTTCTAAGTCAACATTTTATATTAAGATTTATTTCTCCCTAAAACCTCAGCATTTCTGAATAGAAAACCCAGTTTTATCTTGTGGTCCTAAATCCTTACATCTCATATTTTCATGTCTTCAAGAGATGAGCTTCTTAAGAATGTCTAAATCTGTAGTCATGCATTAGTGTGGTAGTGAATGTCACTACAAGGTGATACTTAACTTGATGATATGAGAATATTCTACATTCCTTAAGTTTTTAGTGACAGAGAAAGAGCATATAACTTCCCATTAACATAATTAACAAAAGGGAGACTGTGCTTACACCTGTAAATTTCTTTTTAAGGCAGTATTATCCTGCACATGATTAGAAGTCTGTACTAATAGCCTTGTTTGTCCCTTGCCAGCAGTTTTGAAAAGAAACTACCATTTTAAGTGTGATTTTTTTGCTGCTCTTTTTAATTCTCATACAGTCAAGGGAATTATATTATTTAGGGCATATATATATATATATATATATATATATAGAGAGAGAGAGAGAGAGAGAGAGAGAGAGAGAGAGAGGTTTTTCTGAATAAATTACAAGCCTCTGTTATTTAAGTGAAACTAACTTTTAAAGATTGGATTCAAAAGATCAAAACAACTTGGAGAAAACAAAACAAAAAATTTAGAGGCTCATAGAAACTAGACACATGGTATAAAACGAATCTTAGAGTTCATATGACACATGCTTTTCAAATGAAAGAAAAGTGAAATGACAAAAGTCATTTGAAATAATATATAAGTTGAAGAATAATATCTCAATGACTGGCATTGCTAATGTTATGAACATTTGATCCTGAGCTACCTTAATGGAGTACTGGAATGAGGACATTAAAATCAGACATGGATACAGAAAAAGAAAGATACATTATAATTTTATAAAAGTAAAACAATATAAATGCTCAGTAAAATAATGAGAACAAAGTCAAAGAATGTTTTTTACATATATATGTGTGTATACACACACATACACACACACACACACACACACACACACACACAGAGTTGTCATTTAATTAGATCCAATCTAAGCTTCTACGAAAGACTGTACTAATATATTTACATAGTCTCCAGAGAAAATAATGATACAGTATAATTTCTAGTGTTTAAAAAACCCAAGTCAGTTAATCTAAAATAATTATGCTAATAACATGGTTTAACAGAGTAAGAAAGGAATGGGATCACTCCTCGAACTCAGTTCTCTTATAAAAAGTGCTCATGGCATAAAGCAATAGTGAATATATAGGACCAAGAAAACAGAATTGTTTCTACACCAGGTATCAGAGTTGATGGGAAGCCTTGAGGTATCCTGGCCTGCTGGGAATAAAGAAATATGCTCTATCTTCTAGAACACAGTCAATTTGGCAGCCATTCTTAGAGTGTTTTGAAGCTAAATATATAGCTTTAGGAAATTCATCTGTCTCCCCCATAGAGAATGCCCCACAATCAAGCAGGGAAGATAGTGAAGGCCAAAGATGCTACTTAATATGACAAGGCTATCTATTATATGTATATTAAAGTATTTAATTGACAATTGAGGCTGTAAAGATAAAAACTAAAATTATTTAAAAATCAGTGGTCTAGAAAGGTGAAAGTAAAAGAAAACTTTACAGAATTGAATTTTGTACTTTTCAAGAAATGGTAAAAATGTTAAAGAATAAACAATACATTTGATAAAAAGAAGAGACTATAAACTATGAAATATAATAACACTAATGCTATCTACCATTTTTGAGCACTTATGCCAGTTTGATACTATCACAATACCTTAGAGAGTGCATCTCATTCATTAGACATGTTTATTAGGTAGTCTCTGTCATCTGTATGTGACAGAGGAGAAATATGTTCAGAAGATTTGAGTCATTTCTTCAAATTCACCTAAGAAATAGTCAAGCTGTGATTAAAATTGAGCTCTGAAATCCAAGTTCAGTTTGTTAACTACTGTACTATACCATCCATGTAGGCTACATAATTGTTCACTGATGATAAGCTCAAGAGTATTGACAAATAGCAAAAACAAAGACATTACTACTGCAAAGCAGAGGATTCTGGGTCAAATACAGGCTTAGACGCTAACTAGCTATATAAGCATTAATAAATCAGTTTACTTTTCTGGGACACACATTTTCCTTACTGGTAAAATTAGGAAGGCAACTGTGATAGATTTTTGCAGTAATAGCCCACAGCTTGTTCATGCCTCCCTGTATCCACACCTTTTTATAGATCCTTTGCACACTGATGCTAGACGTGTGATATGGTTTGGTTGTCTCCTCACCAAATCTCATCTTGAATTGTAGCTCCCATAATACCCACACATAGTGGGAGGAACCCCGGGGAGAGAACTGAATAATGGGAGCAGTTTCTTCCACACTGTTCTCATGGTAGTGAGCAAGTCTAAGGAGATCTGATGGTTTTACAAAGTGTTTCCCCTTTCACTTGGCTCTCATGCTCCCTTCGCTGCCACCATGTAAGATGTGCCTTTCACCTTCTGGCATGATTGTGAGGCCTCCCCAGCCAAGTGAAACTGTGAGTTTATGAAAACTTTTTTTTTTTTTTTTTTTTTAAATTACCCAGTCTTGGGTATGTCTTCCTCAGCAGCATAGCAACAAACTAATACAGTAAGTTGGTACCAGTAAAGTGGGGTGCTGTTGTAAAGATACCTGAAAATGTGGAAGTGAATTCAGAACTGAGTAACAGACAGAGGTTGGAACAGTTTGGAAGGCTCAGAAGAAGACAGGAAAATGTGGGAAAGTTTGGAACTTCCTAGAGACTTGGAGGACTCAGAAAACAGGAAGATGTGAGAAAGTGTGGAACTTCCTAGAGACCTGTTGAATGGCTTTGACCAAAATGCTGGTAGTGATATGGAAAATAAGGTCCAGGCTGAGGTGGTGTCAGATGGAGATAAAAAACTTTTTGGGAACTGGAGTAAGGATCACAGTTCCTAGGCAAAAAGATGGGTGGCATTTTGCCCCTGCCCTGGAGATCTGTAGAACTTTGAACTTGAGAGAGATGACTTAAGGTATTTGGTGGAAGAAATTTCTAGGTGACAAAGTATTCAAGAGGAAACAGAAAATAAAAGTTTGGAAAATTTGCAGCCTAACAATGCAATAGAAAAGCAAAGCCCGCTGTAGAAATTTGCAGAATTTGCATAAGTAACAAGGATCTCAATGTTAACCACCAAGACAATGGTGAAAATGTCCCAAGGGCATGTCAGAGACCTTTGCAGCAGCCCCTCTCATCACAGGCCAGGGGCATAGGAGGGAAAATAGTTTTGTGGGTCAGGCCCTAGGGCCCTCCTGTTGTGTGCAGCCTAGGGACTTGGTGTCCTGCATCTCAGAGGCTCCATCCATGGCTAAAACGGGCCAAGATACAGCTCAGGGTGTGGCTTCAGAGGGTGCAAGCCCCAAAGCTTGGCAGCTTCCACATGGTGCTGCGCCCGTGAGTATACAGAGGTCAAGAACTGAGGTTTGGGAACTTCCATCTAGTTTTCAGAAGATGTATGGAAACACCTGGAAGTCCAGGCAGAAGCTTGCTGCAGGGCAGAGTCCTCATGGAGAACCTCTGTGGTATGGAAGGGAAATGTGGGATTGAAGCCCCCATACAGAGTTCCCACTGGGGCATTACCTAGCGGAGCTGTGAGAAGAGGGCCGCCATCATCTAGACCCCAGAATTGTAGATCCACTGATAGCTTGCACCATGCACCTGGAAAAACCACAGACACTCAACAGCAGTCCATGAAGGCAGCTGGGAGAGAGACTGTACCCTGCACAGCCACAGGGTCAGAGCTCCCCCAGACCATGCGAATGGTCCCCAAGACCCCAAGACCACCTCTTGTATCAGTGTTACCTGTATGTGAGACACGGAGTCAAAGGAGATCATTCTGGAGATTTAAGATTTCCCTGCCCTGCTGGATTTTGGACTTGCATAGGGCTTTTGTTTTGGCCAATTTCTTCCATTTGGAATGGCTATATTTACCCACCGCCTGTACCCCCATTCTATCTAGGAAGGAACTAACTTGCTTTTGATTTTACAGGCTCACAGGCAGAAGGGACTTGCCTTGTTTCGGATGAAACTATGGACTGTGGACTTTTAAGTTAATGCTGAAATGAGTTAAGGCATTTGGGGGCTGCCAGGAAGGCATGACTGATTTTGAAATCTGAGGACATGAGATTTGGGAGGGGCCAGGGGCGGAATGATATGGTTTGGCTGTGTTCGTACCTAAATCTCATCTTGAATTACACTTCCCGTAATTCTCACATGTCGTGGGAGGTACCCAGGAGGAGACAACTGAATCTTGGGGGCAGTTTTCCCCATACTGTTCTCATGGTAATTAATAAGTCTCATGAGATCTGATGGCTTTATAAGGGGTTTTCCCTTTCACTTGGCTCTCATTCTTTCTTGCCTGACACCGTATGTGACTTGGCTTTCACCTTCCACCACGACTATGAGGCCTTCCCAGTCCTGTGGAACTGAGTCCATGAAACCTATTTTTCTTTATAAATTGCTCAGTCTTGGGTATGTTTTTATCAGCAGCATGAAAACAGACTAATACAATGTGATATGGTGACTTGCTTTAGCCAATGAGAAAATAGGAAATATGAAACAATCAGAGGCTTGAAAACTTCCTGCCTCTGGAGCTTACTCTCCCTTGCTGCTTCTCGAAGTCCTACAACAGCATCTCTATGACTAATCTGGGCTAGCTTATACGAAACATATGACTCAGCTGACCACCTCAACTGACAGCCGGCAACAACCATTAGACATGTAATTGAGGCCCTCTTCAACCAAGAACCTTGGCTAACCTGCCAGCTGACCGTAGCCACATGAGTGAGTCCAGGAAAAACCACTGTAGAATAACTGCTCAGCTGAATTGAGCCCTAATTGCTGACAGAATTATGAGCTAACAAATGCTTATTGTTTTAAGTTCAGGGGTACATAAACTTTTTCTGTAAGTACCAGATAGTAAACATTTCAGGCTTTGTGGGCTATATGGTCTCCATCACAACAACTCAACTCTGTCATTGTAGCACAAAGGCAGCCATGGACAAGTAAATAAATGAGCAAGGCTGTGTTCCAATGAAACTTCATTTACAAAAACAGACAGAAAAAATAAATAGGGAAACAAGCAGGCAGCATCTGGTCCTGGTCCATAGGCAATAATTTGCTGACACTTGTTTTTAGGCAGTAAGTTCTGGGAGTGTTTGTTATATATCAAAAGCTAACTGATACTTTGATCAAGATGAGCTTATTAAAATTCTGTCATCAGAAGTTGCATTATAAGTGAAATTGGCATTAAAGCAATCCAGTTTAAGTCCCACAAAAATATCAAGTTTTTATCACTGAACAGAATAGAAAACGCTTGCTTTTCTCCAAATTTATTTTTAATGCAAGTGACATGTAAAACTGAATATATTACTAAATTTATATTAACTAGAAAAATATAACTGAAACTTCACCCAGTACCCTTTTCATGGCCCCATGAGACCAACACTGTCACACATGTGCTCATTCACATGCACAGACACACACACATGCACACACATATCCAAGTTAGAATAAAATTTTAAAAAGCACTAGTTAAGTGTGCTTTAAAATGCTAAGCAGAATTATAAACCAAGCAATCTAAGGAGTGTTAAGAATTAAAATAGCCCTTAATAATGAAACAAAAATTTGTAAGTATCTTAGTATGCATAGTATATTATTATTTAATATAAAGTTTCAAATGTAGTCCTTCATAAGATATGCCAGATGTAAACGTAGTTCTAAAATGTAAGAGTGAAGAGAAAGCAAGAAGAGAATGGTAATGAACACGGTAACTCTAAAAGACTTTGATGTCACTGGATACTGAATGAGGATAATTTTGATCCAAATATGTCACTTATAATTTATGCAGAATATATCTTTAAAGAAATTCACTTAATGTTATTAACTGAAGGTAGTATTTTTACTGAGAAAGTGAACTGATAAAATCAAGTGTATGTGGGTGGGATGGGGTATGCGAAGCGGGTAGGAGAGTGTGGCAAGAGAGACTACTTAGCAAAGACTACAATTTGAATTGAGTTTGAGAGGAAACTATAGTTTCAGGAAGCATGAGAATAGCTCTGCACTGCAGGCTAATTTTAGAAAAAAAAAATCTCTAACCTAGATAACTTACTGTTGCAACCTACCTGGTTTAAAAACTTTACAGTATAAGGGCCATCAGGAACATTCTGGAAGCTGTCAAACTATTGTCAGAAGACGTCACGAAGAAACTAGGGAGTAATTCCTGCCTTTAAAAGTAGTCAGGGGGCCGGGTGTGGTGTCTCACACCTGCCTGTAATCTCAGCACTTTGGGCGCCCGAGGTGGGCAGACCAACTGAGGTCAGGAGTTTAAGACCTGTCTGGACAACATGGTGAAAACCCTTCTCTACTCAAAACACAAAAATTAGCTGGGTAAGGTGGCAGGTGCCTGTAATAGCTGTTCGGGAGGCTGAGGCAGGAGAATTGCTTGAACCTGAGAGGCTGACTTTGCAGTAAGCCGAGATTGTTCCACTACACTCCAGCCCCTGTGACCAAGTGATATTCCGTTTAAAAAAAAAAAAAAAGATGTCTATTATCAACCTTTTTGGAAGTAGGTTGAATGTAAATAAAAAATAAATATACAAATGATAGGCACATAGTATCTCAGTTACACTAACATCTTAACACTTCGTGTTAAGAACAAATTTATAAAGGAAGCAACTGTGGTTTAAGGAATGAAAAAAAATGTATGTTAATGTTTTGTTAGAGTTGTGGTTTATGAATAAAAAGAAGAATTCATATTGGTTTTTAATGTTAAGTTTTTCAGTCACAAATAGCAAATGATTGGCACCTAGTATCAAGATATAAAAAAGAAAGAATATTCTTGCCCAAGGCATTTCTTGGTTAAGAATTACTTTACATTTTAAGAATAACCAGAGTTTATTTTTGGACTGGTAAAAGGAATATAAGTTGGTACAATGTTTCTTAAAACATTTTAACACTACTTATCAAGAGTCTTACATGCTTACATATTTAATCAGACTCTCTTCATAATAGTAAATATAAATATGCACAAAATTGTTCACTACGTTCTTATTTTTTTTAAATTGATAAAAACAGGAAGGCCAACAATAAGAAAATGTCATATACATTTAATAAACTATCTGGCCATTAAAATTTTGGAATAGTTTCTATGCTTATTATTAGGTGAATATGGTAAAAGTGAAATAAAAATCACACATATATAACAGTCTTTTTTATTCAAAATATACACTAAAATATATACTAAAATATGCTAAAATAACAGTGATTAACAGCCAGGTTCAGTAACTCATCCCTATAATCTCAGTACTTTGGGATGCTGTGGCAGAATTGCTGAAGTCTAGGAGTTCAAGAACAACCTGATCAACATAGCAAATGCCTGTTTCTATCATTTTTTTAAAAAATAATTATCTGGGTGTGATAGTGTGCTTGTCTAGTCCAAGCTACTCAAGAGACTGAGGCTGGAGAATTACTTGAACCCAAGAGTTGGAGGCTCTAGTGAGCTATGATCATGCCACTGCACACCAGCCTCCACAGCAGAGTGAGAATCTGTTGCTATAAATAATAATAATAATAGTAATTATAAGTGAGTGGTCGCATTTTCTTGTTATTTTTAAATGTTCTGAATTTGTAACTATGTATTACACTAACAGTTTTCTTAGGAATTTAAAAACAAGGTTTCAGAAAATACTTTTCCGTATAACTCAGAAACTCTAAAGTGCTCCTTAGTTTGGCATTCATAACAATATGTTATCAAGCAACTTTGATCCTTCTCCCACTCTTCCTTTCCACCTAATGCAGATAGGCTGATCTTTCTTCTTTCATCATAAGTTTGTATTTCTCTAGTACAGGGAGTTTGCTTAGCTCCATTTGTGCAAAACACCTCAGCTGTTACTCCCTTTGTCTCATTCCTGACCTTTTAAACCCCCTTCCCAGTACTGTATCCTCTCATCTCAGAATCCCTATTTAACCACAGTGCTGAACAACTCTCTTAACACCTACTGTCTGTTTTATGCTACCTTTTCAACTCTAAGTGATAGATAGAAACAAACTTAAAATGGCCTTTACAAAAAGGGAAAAAAGAGAAGAGATAAAGAGGGTTGGCTAATCTAGGGCAGGAATTTTCAGTCTCAGCAACATTGGCATTATTTGCTGTCCCGTGCATTGTAGAACGCATAGCAGGATCCCTGGCCTCTAGCCATCAAAAATCAGTAGCGCCCTCCAGTGTCTCAATCAAAAATATCTCCAGCCACTGCCAAATATTCCCGGGGACAAAATCTTCCCTAGCTGAGAACCAGGGTTTTAAGAGGAAACATGAAGGTTCACATTCTCAAACCTTTTGTTTCTCCAACCAAAAGGTTTTCACTCCACAAGCTGACTGGTGTCAGCCCCATATCTTAAACATAACAAATTAAACACTCCAGGAAAAAAATGCATTGTTCAAAATAACAGCTCTTCTAAGAAGTCTAATGCAATCTCGAATTGCCCTAACCATGAATTAATCTATTTGATCCATGTAAGAAGCCAAGCAAGGGCTGGGCCACATATTTACCCTGTCTGTCCAGAGGGTTGCTTTCATCATCATTCAACTACCTGAGGAAAGAAAACCCTTTGATTTCTAAGAAAAGAGAGGGTGCCCTACCATTGCTTACAATTTTTTTTTTTCTCTGCATAATAAGACTGTAAGCTGCTTAAAGGCAAGCAATGTGGTTTCAGCATCTTTTATTCACCCAACTTCCAGAGTGCTGTCTTGTACAAAGTTCAAGACATAGTCCTTATTAACTGCAACTTTTAAAAGTACAGCATGACTTACTGAAACTTTTTAAATCACTGAGAATAAAATGTTCTCATAACTTGTGTTTTACAAACATATCTTTACAATTCTATAAAAATCTTCTGAACAAAAAAATTAAGTTTGGTAAAACATAATTCTAAAAAGTAAACTTTTTTTTTTTTTGAGACAGAGTTTCGCTCTTGTTACCCAGGCTGGAGTGCAATGGCACGATCTCGGCTCACCGCAACCTCCGCCTCCTGGGTTCAGGCAATTCTCCTGCCTCAGCCTCCTGAGTAGCTGGGATTACAGGCACGCGCCACCATGTGCAGCTAATTTTTTGCACCTTTAGTAGAGACGGGGTTTCACCATGTTGACCAGGATGGTCTCGATCTCTTGACCTCGTGATCCACCCGCCTCGACCTCCCAAAGTGCTGGGATTACAGGCTTGAGCCACCGCACCCAGCCGGCCAAAAGTAAACTTTTTTTTTTTTTTTTTTTTTTTTTTTTTTTTTTTTTTTGAGACGGAGTTTCGCTCTTGTTACCCAGGCTGGAGTGCAATGGCGCGATCTCGGCTCACCGCAACCTCCGCCTCCTGGGTTCAGGCAATTCTCCTGTCTCAGCCTCCTGAGTAGCTGGGATTACAGGCACGCACCACCATGCCCAGCTATTTTTTTTTGTATTTTTAGTAGAGACGGGGTTTCACCATGTTGACCAAGATGGTCTCGATCTCTTGACCTTGTGATCCACCCGCCTCGGCCTCCCAAAGTGCTGGGATTACAGGCTTGAGCCACCGCGCCCGGCCCAAAAGTAAACTTTTAAAAATCAAAAACTTTTAATACTTCTATTAATTTTTTCAGTAAATATTAAATTTGACATCTAAATCCAAGTATTTATACTATGATAGAAATTATAAGATACTAATAGGGAGATTCAGAATAAAATACTAAATGTAAGCATTTTGAGAGGAGGAAAGACATGTTACAATGGTGCTAAATACTTAGCTGATAATGAGATAAAAATTTGATTCTTAATGACTAGTAGTTTTGTTTGTATCCATATATATACATGCATGTGTAAGTTTTAAATAGTAAAAAGTATCAACAAATATACATAAACTTATGGAAATATACTTACATACATACATTTCCAAAATCTTTAATTCATCTTCCTTATATTGTTAAAAAGAGTTATTATATCATAAATGCCTTTTCAAAGAGTGGTTGCAATACTTTTTCTGAAAATAAAAATTTATTATGCTGCTATAACATATTATAACATATTGGTAAAATAAAATGTGATAAGGCAATGCATTTCAAGCTGAGGGCATTAGTCTCAAGCCAAGAAAATATAATTTCAAGTTGGATTTTAAAGAGTTTGAAAGCAAACTAAATGAGCCTGTTGTATATATTTTTTGCCTCCTATAATTTTACAAAGCAATTTTTATCTTTCAGAGAGGGCTGTGCGAGATATTGAGAAAGCCTAATTTGAATAAGATGTAAAATGTGGAACTGCCATACAAAAACCAAAATAAAAACCTTACTTCCATACCAGATTTTTAAATCTTCAACTCCTTGGAAAACATTTCAGGTTCAATAATGAAAATTAATTTTAAATGGAAGTTTTCTCTAGCATAAAAAATGTGGTATTGAATATATATGGAATATGTCTTGACTTAAATTTATTTTTCTTCCAACTGTATGACCAGAAATTTCTGATCCTATGAGAAATTATCTGAAATATACATTGTACAGTTTTTTGTGATCCTATGAGAAATTATCTGAAATATACATTGAACAGTTTTTTTCTGATCCTATGAGAAATTATCTGAAATATACATTGTACAGTTTTTTTCTGATCCTATGAGAAATTATCTGAAATATACATTGTACAGTTTTTTTTGTCTGATCCTATGAGAAATTATCTGAAATATACATTGTACAGTTTTTTCTAACATTATGTAAATTCTTGGTCACAATATTTTATTTTACTTATTTATGTTTCTCTTGTAGTCTGCAGTGCAGTGGGGTAATCATAGCTCACTGCAGCCTTGAACTCCTGAGCTCAAGTGATGCTCCTACCTCAGTCTCCCTAAACTAAAGGAGTGCCCCACCATGCCCAGCTAATAAAAATAAATAAAAAATACATTGTAGAGATGGCGTCTCGCTATGTTGCCCAGGTTGGTCTTAAACTCCTGGCCTCAAGTGATCTTTTGTTTTGGCCGTCCAAAGTACTGGGATTACAGACCTGAGCCACAGTGCCTGGCCTGTACCTAATATTTTAATAGATAAAACTGAGTGTAGAGATACTTAAGCCATATTTTTCCATACTTACATTTAAAGTCTTTTAATATTTACTATTTTTAATTCCTTAAAATATTATTTTATAAATAGTCAATATGTTTTTGGAACAGAAAACAATGTACATACTTTTGCATTTTTAGGTGTTACAAATACTATTTAATAACAGCAAATACATTAAATCTACTGTTTATTTTTGAGTAATTAAAATTTAAAGAGTAACTTACTTAGAGTCTCTTTATGACTTCTAAGAATCTAATACTTCAAAGACCATTGAACATCACAAGAATAACAATGATAAAAAATTTTAATTATGTCAAGTGTTTTCTTATAAATTAATAAGCATCACTAGCCAATGCTGATAAATTCATTTTCGTTTTTTTTTTTTTTTTTTTAGATGGAATTTTGCTTCCTCACCTAGGCTGGAGTGCAGTGGCGCAATCTCGCCTCCTGTGTTCAAGCGATTCTCCTGCGACAGCCGCCCAAGTAGCTGGGATTACAGGCACCTGCCCCCAGGCCTGGTTAATTTTTGTGTTTTTAGTAGAGAGGAGGTTTCACCATGTTGGCTAGACTGGTCTTGAACTCCTGACCTCAGGTGATCTGCCCACCTTGGCCTCCCAAAGTGCTGGAATTACAGGCGTAAGCCACTGTGCCCCAGCCTCAATTGTTTCTTATAACATTGGAATTCTTCTTTTATTTCTTTTTATTTTATTTGTCTGTGTATGAATTCTCTTCCAGTCTATTTTATAAGCATTTTGTAGTAATAACTTCATGAAGATGACATTTTTGTACCATACCATTCATCCATTTAATATATGCAATTCAATGTTTTTTGTTATATTATTCACAAACTTTTGAAATTTTAGAACATTTTTGTTCCTTAGTAAGAAACCCCATACTCTTTAACAGTCACCAATCATTTCCCCCAATCCCTTCCCAGCAGTAGGCAATCATAAACATGCTTTTTCTCTATATCTAATGTTCTATTCTGGATATTTCACATAAACAAAATCATATAATATGTGTTCTCTTTTGTGACTGGCTTCTTTTACTTAAGATAATGTTTTCAAGATACACTTATCTTGTAACATGTATCACTACTTCTCTTCTTTTTATTGCCAGCAATATTCCATTTTAAAGACAAAATATTTTATTTTTACATTTATGTGTTGATGAATATTTTAGTTATTTCTACTTTTTGGCTTTTGTAAATAGTGCATATGTGAACATTTATGTACAAATTTTAGTGTGGATGTGTGTGTTCATTTTTCTTGAATATATAACCAGGCATGGAATGCTTTGTTTTTTGAAAACAGAAGAACTCACTGTTAAACACATAGTGTTTGTATCCTATTTGCTTCATGTAATTTTCATTTTCTTAATAGCTGAGAAAAAGCTATATATATATGTATTTTTTAAGAGACAGCACTACATTTTGTTCCTGTGAAGTTTGTAAAACATAATTTAAAATGACAACTTTCTCTTTCCATTTCGCAAATCCCCCTAGTGTTTGAACTCACGTAAGTAATGGTTTATCCACTGTTTTCATGAGAACCTGTTTAGAGCGTCAGTAAATTAAGTAAGTCGTATTCAACTTGACATTTTTCTATAAACAGAAATATTTGCCTATTTAAAATTCTAATATATGGTTAAGAGAACTGAGAGAATACCACACATGAGTCATGTGTGAATTTTTGAAGTATTTTAGCTTCTATAAATGTCTTTCTTCTGTGGGGTGAGCAACTGAAATGCTGTCCATCAGTATTCTGTCTCAATTCAGTAGAAATGAAAAATGCCTGATGTCACTGTCAAACATACTCAGAAAGATTTGATGAGCAAACCCATAGGAAAAATTGTCTTTTCCCAGAAATGCTCTGATGATTGGCACAATGTGTATGCAGCTGTTTTCCTTTAATTTCCAGTTCTGATGTTCAGAGAAGAACTTACTTTTTGCAGATGAGGTAAATGTAATGTGACAATACATAATCCCACAAGGGAATATCACTAAGGATTTATGATGCACATGAGAGCTTAGAAATGCCCTTATAGACCAAACACAGCTCTAGAACCTGTGTCCCTCTTCAGTTCTTCAGTTTATAGATCTCTGCTTTCATATTTCCACACCATGTAGTACATATTAGATTTTAAATATTTATTGAATGAATAAATGAAGGAAAATTGTAAAGAACACATTTTCCGAGATTATAAGGAAATTATTTTAAAACCATAATAGAAATTAATGCTTTCCCAGTGGCAAACTACATTACATATGGTATAGTAGAGGTCTGAGGCAGGGAGCCAGGTGATCAGGCTCAGCTGTCCCCCCATAAAAAAACAGCAATCTGAAACACTCTGGATTGAGAGTTTCAGAGCAAGCACAGCTGAACCCAGGATGGTCCAGCTCTGTTGGGGAGGGCGTCCACCATTACTGAGGCAGTCCACCATTATGGAGTTAGTTTGCCATTACTGAGGCAGTTCTAACTAAACCCATATAAACAGGACTGCAGGAAAATTCATGCGGCAGCTGGGCAGAGCCCACAGAAGCTCAGTAAAGCCTCTACAGGCAAACAGTGACCAGTCTCCTCCTCGCTGGGCAGGGTAGCCCTGAAAAAAGGCAGCAGCACAACAGAAACTCATAAATAAAGCCCTAACTCCCTGGGACAGAGCACCTGGGGAAAAAAAAAAGGTGGGGGTGTTATGAGTTCTGCTGCAGTAGACTTAAACATACCTGCCCAGCAGCTATGAATGAACAATGGAGCTCACAGCTCCGCACTTCAGCTCCTATAAAGGACAGACAGTCTCCTCAAGAAGCTCCCTGACCCCTGTATATCCAAAGAGTTGCCTCATAAAGGAGAGCTCAGACTGACATCTGGTGGGTATCCTTCTGGGACAAAGAGAGCAGAAGAAGAAACTGGCAGGCCGGGCACGGTGGCTCAAGCCTGTAATCCCAGCACTTTGGGAGGCCAAGGCGGGTGGATCACGAGGTCGAGAGATCGAGACCATCCCGGTCAACATGGTGAAACCCCGTCTCTACTAAAAATACAAAAAATCAGCTGGGCATGGTGGCGCGTGCCTGTAATCCCAGCTACTCAGGCGGCTGAGACAGGAGAATTGCCTGAACCCAGGAGGCGGAGGTTGCGGTGAGCCAAGATCGCACCATTGCACTCCAGCCTGGGTAACAAGAGTGAAACTCCATCTCAAAAAAAAAAAAAAAAAAAAAAAAAGAAGAAACTGGCAGCAACACTTACTGTTCTGTGGCTGCTGCAGGTGATCCCCAGGCAAGCAGGGCCTGGAGTGGACCTCAGCAGTCCTACAGCAGAGGGGCAAGACTGTTAGAAGGAAAACCAAGAAACAGAAAGAAATAATGTCATCATCAACAAATGGGACATCCACTCAGAGACCCAATCTGAAAGTCAACAACTACAAAGATGACAGGTGAATAAATCCACAAAGATGGAAAGAAATCAGTGCAAAAAGGATGAAAACACCTGAAACCAAAACACATCTCCTCCTACCAGGGATCACAACTCCTCACCAGCAAGGGAACAAGGCTGGATGGAGAATGAGTGTGATAAATTGATAGAATCAGGCTTCAGAAGGTGGGAAATAAGAAACTTCTGTGAGCTAAAAGAACATGTTCTAACCCAATGCAAAGAAATTAAGAAACTTGAAAAAATATTTGATGAAATGCTAATGAGAATAAACAACTTAGAGAGGAATATAAGTGAATTGATGGAGCTGAAAAACACAACACGAGAACTTCGTGAAGCATACACAAGTTTCAACAGCCGAATTGACCAAGCAGAAGAAAGGATATTAGAGGGCAAAGATCAACTCAATGAAATAAAATGAGAAGGCAAGATTAGAGAAAAAAGGGTAAAAAGGAATGAACAAAGTCTCCAAGAAATATGGGACTATGTGAAAAGACCTAATCTACGTTTGATTGGTGTACCAGAAGATAGCAGGGAGAATGAATCCAAGCTGGAAAATACTCTTCAGAATATTATCCAGAAAAACTTCCCCAACCTAGCAAGGCAGGCCAATATTGAAGTCCAGGAAATACAGAGAACCCCATAAAGTATTCCTCAAGAAGAGCAACCCCAAGGCACATAATCTTCAGATTCACGAGGGTTGAAATGAAGGAGAAAATGCTAAGGGCAGCCAGACAGAAAGGTTGGGTTACCCACAAAGGAAAGCCCATCAGACTCACAGCAGATCTCTCAGCAGAAACCCTACAAGCCAGAAGAGAGTGTGGGGGCCAATATTCCTCATCCTTAAAGAAAAGAACTTTCAACCCAGAACTTCATATCCAGCCAAACTAAGCTTCATAAGTGAAGGAAAAATAAAATCCTTTGCAAACAAGCAAGTACTCAGAGATTTCACCACTAGGCCTGCTTTACAGGAGCTCCTGAAAGAGGCACTACACATAGAAAGGAACAACCAGTACCAGCCACTCCAAAAACATACCAAATGGTAAACAGCATCAACACAATGAAGAAACTGCATCAACTAATGGGCAAAACAGCCAGCTAGCATCAAAATGGCAGTATCAAATTCACACATAACAATATTAACCCAAATTTAAATGAGCTAAATGCCCCAATCAAAAGACACAGACGGGCAAATTGGATAAAAAGCCAAAACACATCGGTGTGCTGTATCCAGGAAACCCATCTCACATGCAAGGATACACAAAGGTTCAAAATAAAGGGATGGAGGAAGATTTACCAAGCAAATGGAGAGAGGAAAAAAAAAAGCAGGAGTTGCAATTCTTGAATCTGATAAAATAGACTTTAAACCAACAAGATTCAAAAGAGACAAAGAAGGACATTATATAATGGTAAAAGGATCAATGCAACAAGAAGAGCTAACAATCCTAAATATATACACACCCAGGAGCACCCACATACATAAGGCAAGTTCTTAATGACTTACAAAGAGACTTAAACTCCCACACAATAATAGTGGGAGACTTTAACACCCCATTGTCAATATTAGACAGATCAATGAGACAGAATATTAACAAGGATATCCAGGATTTGAACTCAGACCTGGACCAAGCAAACCTAATAGACATTTACAGAACTCTCCACCCCAAATCCACAGAATATGCATTCTTCTCAGTACCACATCGCACCTACTGTAAAATAGACCACATAATTGGAAGTAAATCACTCCTCAGCAAATGCAAAAGAATGGAAATGATAACAAACAGTCTCTCAGACCACAGTGCAATCGAGTTAGAACTCAGAATGCAGAAACTAACTCAGAACCACACAGCTTCATGTAAACTGAACAACTGGCTCTTGAATGTTGACTGGATAAACAATGAAATGAAGGCAGAAATAAAGATATTCTTCGAAACCAACGAGAACGAAGACACAACATACCAGAATCTCTGGGACACATTTAAAGCAGTCTCTAGAGGAAAATATATAGCAATAAATGCCCATATGAGAAGCAAGGAGAGATCTAAAATGGACACCCTATCATCAAAATTGAAAGAGCTAGAGGAGCAAGATCAACAAAACTCAAAACCTCGCAGAAGACAGGAAATAACTAAGATCAGAGCAGAACTGAAGGAAATAGAGACACAAAAACCCTTCAAAAAATCAATAAATCCAGGAGCTGGTTTTTTGAAAAGATCAACAAAATAGACAGACCAGTAGCCAGATTTATAAAAAAGAAAAGAGAGAATAATCAAACAGATGCAATAAAAAACAATAAAGGGGATATCACCACAGATTCCACAGAAATACAAACCATCATCAGAGATTATTACAAACAACTCTATGCACATAAACTAGTAAACCTGAAAGAAATGGATAAATTCCTGGACACTTGCATCCTCCCAAGCCTAAACCAGGAAGAAGTCGAAACCCTGAATAGACCAAGAACAAAGTCTGAAGTTGAGACAGCAATTAAGAGCCTACCACCCAAAAAAAGCCCAGGTCCAGATGGGTTCACAGCCAAATTCTATCAGACATATTAAGAGGAACTGGTACCATTCCTTCTGAAACTATTCAAAACATTACAAAAAGAGGGAATCCTTTCCAAATTATTTTATGAGACCAACATCATCCTGATAGCAAACCCGGGAGAGACTCAACAAGAAAAGAAAACTTCAGGCCAATGTCCATGATGAACATAGATGCAAAAATCTTCAATAAAATACTGGCAAACTGATTGAAACAGCACATCAAAAATTTTATCCACCATGATCAAGTAGGATTCATCACAGGGATGCAAGGCTGGTTCAACATACACAAGTCTATAAACAATTCACCACATAAACAGAACCAAAGACAAAAACCACATGATTATCTCAATTGATGCAGAGAAGGCCTTCAACAAAATTCAACAGCGCTTTATGCTAAAAATCCTCAGTAAACTAGGTATTGATGGAATGTATCTCAAAATAATAAAAGCTATTTATGACAAAGCAACAGCCACTATCATACTGAATGGGCAAAAACTGGAAGCATTCCCTTTGAAATCTGGCACTAGACAAGGACGCCCTCTCTCACCACTCCTATTCAATATAGTACTGGAAGTTCTAGCCAAAGCAATCAGGAAAGAAAAAGAAACAAATGGTATTCAAATAGGAAAGGAGGAAGTCAAATTGTCTCTATTTGCAGATGACATGATTGTATATCTAGAAGACCCCGTCGTCTTAGCCCAAAATCTTCTGAAACTGATAAGCAACTTCAGCAAATTCTCAGGATACAAAACCAATGTGGAAAAATCAAAAGCATTCATATACACCAATAATAGACTTAACGAGAGCCAAATCAAGAATGAACTCCATTCACAATTGCTACAAAGAGAATAAAATATTTAGGAATACAACTAACAAGGAACGTAAAGATCCTCTTCAAGGAGAACTACAAGCCACTCCTCAAATAAACAAGAGAGGACACAAACAGATGTAGAAACAGTCCATGTTCATGGTTAGGAAGAATCAATATCGTGAAAATGGTCATACTGCCCAAAGTAATTTACAGATTCAATGCTATCCCCATCAAGCTACCATTGACCTTCTTCACAGAACTGGAAAAAACACCTTAAACTTCATATGGAACCAAAAGAGAGCCTGCATAGCCAAGCCAATTCTAAGCAAAAAGAACAAAGTGGGAGGCATCACACTACTGGACTTCAAACTATACTACAAGTCTACAGTAATCAAAACAGCATGGTACTGGTACCAAAACAGAGATATAGACCAATGGAACAGAACAGAGGCCTCGGAGGCAACACAACACATTTACAACTATCCGATCTTTGACAAACCTGACAAAAACAAGCAATAGGGAAAGGAGTCCCTGTTTAATAAATAGTGTTGGGAAAACTGGCTAGCCATGTGCAGAAAGCAGAAACTGGACCCTTTCCTGACACCTTACACTAAAATTAACACAAGATGGATTAAAGACTTAAACATAAGACCAAACACCTTAAAAACCCTAGAAGAAAACCTAAGCAAAACCATTTAGGACATAGGCGTAGGGAAGGACTTCATGACCAAAACGCCAAAAGTGTTGGCAACAAAAGCCAAAATAGACAAATGGGACCTAATCAAACTCCACAGCTTCTGCATGGCAAAAGAAACGGTCATTAGAGTGAACTGGCAACCAACAGAATGGGAAAAAAATTTTGCAGTCTACCCATCTGACAAAAGGCTGATATCCAGAATCTACAAAGAACTAAAACAGATTTACAAGAAACAAACAAACAAATTCATTCAAAAGTGGGTGAAGGATATAAACAGACACTTTACAAAAGAAGACATACAGGAGGCCAACAAACATATGAAAAAAATGCTCATCATCACTGGTCATTAGAGAAATGCAAATCAAAACTACAATGAAATATCGTCTCACGCCAGTTAGAATGGCGATCATTAAAAAATCTGGAGACAAGAGATGCTAGAGAGGATGTGTAGAAATAGGAACATTTTTACACTGTTGGTGGGAGTGTATATTAGTTCAACCATTGTGGAAGACAGTGTGGCAATTCCTCAAGGACCTAGAAATAGAAATTTCATTTGACCCAGCAATCCCATTACTGGGTATACATCCAAAGGCTTAGAAATCATTTTACTCTAAGGACACATGCACACAAATGTTCATTGCAGCACAGTTTACAATAGCAAAGACCTGGAGAACCAGCCCAAATGCCCATCGATGATAGACTGGACAGGGAAAATGTGGCACATATACACCATGGAATATTATGCAGCTATAAAAAACAATGAGTTCGTGTCCTTTGTAGGGAGATGGATGAACCTAGAAACCATAATTCTCAGCAAACTGACACAAGAGCAGAAAATCAAACAGTGCATGTTCTCACTCATAGGTGGGTGTTGAACAATAACACATGGACACAGGGACGGGAGCATCACACACTGGGGTCTCTTGGGGGGAAATAGGGAAGGGACAGCGTGGGGTGGGGAGTTGGGGAGAGAGAGCATGTGGAGAAATGCCAGATACAGGTGATGGGGAGGAAGGCAGCACATCACACTGCCATGTGTGTACCTATGCAACAATCTTGCATGTTCTTCACATGTACCCCCAAAACCTAAAATGCAATAAAAAAATAAATAAAATATATTTTAAAAAATTTAAAGAAAGAAAAAAGTAGATGAGTACCAATTAATGTTTAACCTGACTGAAGTCTAAGCCAAAAATCTGGATGCAGTAGAAATGCATTTATTTTGTCAAACCTATGTTAGGGTGATTCCTAATTGTATATCAGAGTTTTTCTAAGGACATATACAATCCACAGTACAGAAATTGATATAAATACAGAATGACTTCTTTGTCCAAAGAACCGCTAAGAAGGAAATAGTGTGCCTAGCTGTCAGAAGAATATTTTTGATTCCTGGTGTGTATTCAAATTTGTATCATCAGTACTAAATGTCATAGTGTAGACTATGTTTATCAGGTAATAGCATGCCACGAAGTTAAAACACAGTGGCCTTGCTTATATGTTGATGTACTTTATTGAGATAATGGAGCATTTTTGGAGCTACAAATATTTATTTAACAATACACTGTGCTTCTTTCTGAAAACAAAAGTTTTTAGCTGACTCAGTGTAACAATAACTATGCAATTTTATAAATCCTTATGCTTTAAGTCACAAGACGAATACGCTACTTCTGTTCCTATTCTCCTAACAGAACTTCATTCTTGAGAAATTCATTTAATGGCTGTGGGTTTTTCTTTCTTCAACTGTAAATGAAAGCTCTGCATACCAGTTAACCACTAAAGTTCTGCCCAACTCTGATATTTAGTGCTCCCATTGCAGGGAAAATCATGGTATAAAATTAGATGGCAGGTAAGGTACATTAAAACTGGATCATATCAGACAGAAATGCAATTTGAACTGTTTATTAATAACTTTTGCATGTGAGATTGGGGAGGAATGAAAATAGACTGACTTGCTAGGAATCCCTTCTGAGGACAAGGGTTATAGCTAGCAAGCTACTGAATCCTTTGGCGGTTGGACTTGAACCAGGAGTGCTATGACAACAGGAGGCTGTCTCTAAACATAGTGCCTCAAAAAACGACATTCTCCAAATAGTTTCCTGCAACCATTAGTGCATCTAAATTCTTTAAGTTAAAAAAGGAGGATTTGGTTTGAGCTAGTATGATCTAAATTGATATTTAAATTAGAAGACAAGTATGGCTCTGGCCAAAATGCAGACAATTTAAAACAGACACCAAATGCCCTGAATATTGGGCCTGCATTCACCACCTTTCACTAACTTTGTCTTCAGATGTTGTTCATAGTTACATATGTCTAGTAGCTTAAGGAACAATGGAACTTGATTTTCTTTTTCATTTCTCCTGTTGTGCGGTAAGTTTTGAAATAAAAGCTATTCCATTTAAATATTTTTAAATGACTTAGAAGCTACATTTACATTTTTCTGTAACTCCATTTACCTTCTGTCACCTCTCCTTCTTTTGTCCTTAGGGTATTCAGGATCTAGACAGCAACAATGGAAATGTGCCCTCAGGAGTAATGATGGTAGAAGAGAAGGCAACTGTGCATTGTAGTGACTAGAGATGGAGCCACAAAGCTTGAACATTTACATATATCATGTGACTTAGGTATTGCTTAGATATTTCTAAGTTTATGATACAGTTAAGTAGAAGGGCTTGGAAATCAGAGCACTAGTTTTCATATTGCAACAGGACTGTGTTTGTGCAAACTCTTATCTTCACAAGGATAGTACATCTAAGGGGACACTGTATCACAGTCATTATAGATTCCCAAATTACAACAAAACCTTCCTCTAGGTGGCAGCTAAGTATCTTTTTTCGTTTTACAAAAAACTTTATATTCTGATAATTTTCTGAAAGATAGAAGTTTCTTAAGTAAAAGAAACTCTTTTTTTTTTCTTATTTATAAAAAGATACCATATGGGCTTGAGTGGTCCAGCATCTGAGATACACTATTTTTGAAAACTAAATCTTTAGATAGTTTAACTTTTTTGAAACTTAATCTCATCCTTTGTCAATAAGTAAATAAATTAAAGGGGAGGAGAGATAGAGAGAGAGAGAGAGAGAGAGAGAGAGAGATGTACTTCTAAATTTATTTCAAGATTAAGTCATATTACCTACCCACATTTAGATCTATAACTGGTATTATAATCAGGTGTTGATCATAAATATTTGGTATCATTTTGAGGAAACAAATGAAGGGAAGATTCTGTTTCATTATTTGGATAGACTACCAAAAAGGGAGTCAACATCCATTCCTTCTCTTTCAAGTTAAAATAGAGGTAGAAATTACTAGAAATCAGGTTAAGTTCACGTGCCCTAGTGTAGCACAGCTAGCCTAAAGTTAGAACCTGAGCAATGCCATTTTATAAAAGAAAAAGCTGTTTTTAAAATAAGTTGTAAAGGCTGCCCCATTCTCCTCACAATAACTGCAGGCCTTGGCCTCTGTAAATACAACTGCTAGTTTACTTTGCAAAATGCAAAAAGGTAAAGACACTTATCAGTAACTGCCAAAAGTTGCTAGCCTTTGCTTACCAGTAATAACCAGAATAAGCATCCCCCTCTAATTCCATCCTGGCTCCTGCAGCTTGTAATAAGTGACTAAGGTCTGTTATTTCTACCTCAACTCAGACAACGTGCAAACTAACGCTTATCTTGACTTCTGTAAGACACTCAGGTAACAATCGAAGTGACAACAAGTCCTCTAGCCCTTGGAATGTCCAGAGACCCGCACCCTCCTCCCTGCCCGGGAGGTGATTTATGGAATTCCCTGGCCCTCAGAATGTCTGAATCCCTTCACCTCCACCCACACCCCACACCCTCACCCCCGAAAGGTGGGCATAAAAAGGTCTTGTCACCCTTCCTTTGGGGCCACGTGTTGGAGAGATGCAAGTCCTCCATGGCCACCAGCAAATAAACCCTGTAATTTGGCATACTTTTGCATTGGTGTAGACTTTCTATGCTTGGTCCAGTACAACACTAGAATTGCAGAGATGATTCTTAAAAGCATTTAAATAAAGTATCACTTTGACAAATCACACAAGCACAACACAGAGCCAGGAAATGGTAAAGCCAGAAGTACAGCAGGCCTTAGAAATATGTGTATGATGCTCCAAGTGGAGAAAAGTCCCTGAGGGGCATAAAAATCAAAGGAGAGAACCCCAAAATCAGTATGGCACAAGGGGTTTGGGAGCCACTACAATTTGGGGTAATTTTTAATGAGTGACTCATTTCCTCTTTCAGGCTGTAGTGTTAAATACATTTAAAAGTATTTGACAAATATTGCCCCTTTCAGTTGGACATTAGTGACCCTATACTAATGTTTTCAGCACAGGATTGCTGGAGACACCTAAACTTCTCAATAATTTTTTACAGCAATGTCACCTGGATGTAAAATTACCATAAAACATAAATATTATAAAACAGTCATTTTAAAAAATAATTTCTGTAGAGGATCTCAGGTTTAACCTATGAACAGAACTCAATCCAGACACTGCTTTCATTTGCATATTTAATTCTCTTTAGGAAACGTCACACGTTCAGCTCATTAACAAATACATAACACAGCTACACGATCCTGCACTTTCCCTCTTTCCTTTGATGCTCCTATTATTTGCCCCCAAGGACAATGCAAGAGAAGAGTAGCCAGTTTGCTCATTAAAAGAGAACTTAGTTGAAAATGACAACTAATTTCAGCCATATGAGAAATGACTGGATCTCAATATGTATACTATCTTGGTAAATCAAGACAAAGCCATTAAAATTATTGTAAAAAATTCCTTTGAGCAAGAAATCTTTAGACAAATTCACTGCATTAGCCTCTAGGTACTTCTATAATCTAATATAGAAAGTCATAGTGGATAAAGATACAACTTTTAAAGCCTATAAAACTCACTCTTGTATGTCATACATCTACCTAATTGATTAAAAGGCACATATATTGCACCTGGCATATGCCTAGAAAGTAAATTATTCTTATGGTTGGCAATAGTAGGACTAATCATGTGAGACCAGAAGGCCAGGCAGCAGAGAAAGTAAAGTACACTTATTGTTAAAAATTGTAGGTCTAATCCTTTTCGAGTTGAGAAAATATCACCTTGACTTTCTCTACTCTTCTTTGAGTATACAATCTATACAAAGTTTGGTACAATCAGAGTCTAAATGTAGAGGACTTCTCAGTGAGATGTGGTAAAGAATAATCCAATTATTTTGCTCTGGATACCTCCCTCACAGCATATCCAAAGGCAAGGCATAGGAGAGTAAGAGAAAGGAAGTTGCAGAGGGCTACCCTCAAGCAGGTGGCAGACAAAGGCCTCTGATTCATCATGTTTCTAGTCATGTTATAGCTGATCCAGAGGTTAGTATCTGATGCAATATCATCTTTAAGTCTTATAAACTTTAATTACTGGATTAGTTTATTGAAATCATAAAAAGCAACAATAGCAAAACCTGAGTTGAGTTCTAAACAAACTGAACAATATATACCATCTGGTGCCTTTTTCACAAATCCATGTTTCTTACTTGTTTTTCCAAGATAATCTTCCACCAAAATTTGGAATTTTAGAAGACCAAAAACTACAGTGATCCAGGGCCACCCCTGACTCTTTGTACCACTAGTTTAGTTGTGTAACTTAAAGAAATTTCTTTGCTCCTCTATGTACAAGTTTCCTCATTTGTAGATTGGGAATAATCATAGAATCTCACATATGAAGCTGTAAGTTTAAGATAATCATATAATCTAATTAGCTGAGTGTCTGATACAGAATATTGAATACCTACTGGATAATGTCAAGATTATGTGTGAGAGTTAAGTTTCCTGGTACTTGTGTAACTACTGCTATCTGAGTTCTCTCCCTACAGTAATGCAATCCGCATGATTCAATTAATATACACTTTTTTGTGATATTTCTGTATTCTATGTAGATCTTACCTCAAGTGTCAAAGTATCACCTACATAGTGGAGTTATATGAAAACTAAATCCTTCCTGAAGTAGATTCTAAGGAGATTCTGGCAACTGGCCCACAGGTTGAGTGTATTAGAGATATTTTTAAGGGGTGCTTTGATCAACTTGTGGCCCCTAGGAACAAATATGAAAAATAGTTATTAGAAAATATGTAAGAGAAGATAATTATAACACACTTTTCATCTTTCAGATTTTGTTTCATTAGTATAGAGAAGATATGACAGTCTATACCTGTCGTTAATAAGAAAATACAGGCTTCCACAGCTTCCTGGGAGCCTGGTGTATAAATAAAGTGGTTCAGGAGATCCTGGAGGTGAACTTGAGGTCAGCAGAGGGAGAGACTCAGACTTGCTTCACTGCCTTCCTCCAAAATTGGACAACTTCTGGTTTCATCTAATTTGTACATAGTAATAAGATTCAAAGTAAGATTCCACTGCAGAACAGGAAAGAAAGAACTCGTGTGTGTCGGTGTATGTGTGAGATGCTGCTCCAAAAAGTTCTATCTGCTGATCTAGGTTTCACATTTTCCTCACTTAGAATATAAACAAAACACCGTAAATTTTCAGATCAGATTAAATGTTACTACTGATTCCAAGATACGATTTTTATGCCAATTCGTAGGTTTGAATATTTATGTAAACTTATATCTTATCTTCATATATGGGAAAAGATTTTAATGTAACTCTCTCCACTTGAATCCTCACTTCTTCTTGGATAATCCATCATAATTCTCACTCTTCTCCAACTCATCCCTCTATTCGGGTCAGTAGTAAGGACACATAACAAAAGTAGTTCAAGGGCATGTGATCATCCACATATAGCAGAGCTTAACTGAAAAAAAAAAGTGAATGTAGAAAATGAAAGAAAAGCAGACATCACCTTCATGAAAACAGATGTGCTTTTTAATTATGATCAACATAATAGCTTGGTGATTTAGGAAACAGAACAGAAATGCATGACCTTTTTGGCCCTCGACCTGTTCCTAACTCATAAGGCATGGTCAACTCTCACAGCTCCCTCAATGATTTCTTGGTCTCCCTTCTTTACCTAATGTAATCTTCCTTCCTGCTAGATCTGCATGCCTACAATATCACTTTGATCATTTCACTGATAAAACTTTCAGAATACTATCTAAACTCTTTTGCTAGCGGCTCATCATTTATATACTACTCAAGATACTTTCAAATGCCTACTCATTCTTCATTAGGTGTTCAAAACTATTTATTAGGTACCTAGGAACTACATGCTAGACACTGTGCTAGCTGATGAGCATACAGTGCAAAACACACACACAAAAAGCCTTTCCTCTGAGCGACAGTACTGACATATAGCTCATCTGAAATCTTCAGTTTTTAAAATTATCATAAGCGTTCTCAGTCCTATATGATACTATGGGAATGAAAGCTACATTCTGTGCTTAATATAATTTTTATCGTTAAATATATGTTTATTAAAATGAACAGTTATATATACATAACTGCTGAGAGACTCAAATAAATCAGGAGATCTAGCTTGAAAAGCTTAGTTTTTTTTGTTTGTTTTTGTTTAACATTTTCTCCAGTAGAAACTTCCTTTTATCATTACCTAAGAAGTTTTAATAATAAAAAGTAATATAGTTAAATTAACTAGTAATCAATTACCTGAGTTTGAAATTTTTTCTAGATTCTCATAAACATAGTTGATAGGATAAGAAATAGATGAAGTAGGAGAAAAATATTTAAATATATATGTACATACATGTATATACATAAGACATATATTCTAAAATGTCTAAAAACATAGACTATCTCTACCAAATTCAGAATTATTAGAGCAATAACAATGAGTTCAGAATAATTAAATAATATAAATAAATGAGTGTTTGTGATTCTCAAACTTTATTGTTGAGGTGTTCAAACAAGAATCACTTGAAGATCCTGTTGCTGGGCTCCACTCCCAGAGTCTCTGATTCAGTAGGTCTAGGATAGAATCCCAAATTTGCATATTTTTTTGAGACAGGGTCTTACTCTGACATATAGGCTGGAGTGCTGTAACACAATCAGGTCACATAGCTCACTGCTGCCCTGACCTCCTAAGTTCAAGTGCTCCTCCCATCTCAGCCTCCTGAGTAGCTAGGACTACAGGCATGTACTACAGCACAGGACAAATTTTTGGGCTTTCTGTAAAGATGAGTTTTCACTTTGTGGTCCAGGCTGGTCTTGAACCCTTGGGCTTAAGCAGTCCTCTCTCCTAGCCCTTCCAAAGTGCTAGAATTACAAGTGTGAGCCACATGCACCAGGCCAAATTTGCATTTTTAACAAGTTCCCAGGTGTGCTGATGCTAGTGGTTCAGGAATCACTGACAACAATTGGTCCAGAAAGAAACAAATCCTATACCTAAACTAGCACATTCATCCAGCAGTTTTTGCTTCATTTATGATACTCTAATTTTCCCAAGCAAATATGTAAACTCTTTCAAGTCTTCGTATCTCCAAGAACAGTAATCTCTCCTCATACAAAGTGAATATTCTAACGAGTGAATAATAAATAAAAAGAAGCATCTGAAAATGAATAAAAACAAGTCAACAATCATGGTTAAAGTTTTCCAGGGACTTAAATAAACATTTTAGTGGAAAATGGTGGTTAGTCTAGATGTTAACTTGAAGCATAATGTAGATATCAAAAATTAGTTTTCAGTTGGATCATTTACTACATCTTGAAATCATGTCATTTAGAAAAATAAGCCTGGCTCTCACCTTTCACACTTAATAGATGAGATCAGGTGAAAGGCGGTCAGCATTCTATTCATGCTTTGCTTTATGGAAATTTCCAAATCTCACCTAATACCCAAAAGTTACAGTTGTTCTTGTAAAGCCAGAAAGTGGCTAAGAAGAGAATGGAATCTCAAACTATGGTTCATTTGAGACTTTTTTTTTTTTCACTTATGCTACTTAAACAAAAAGTTGGATGTAGTCCCAACTGCATTTTAGACGACATAGATGCGCAAAATTTAGTCCGAGCTAGTAATAGACCATACATATGTAACAAGTTCTGCTATTTTATACTAAAATTGTTGAATCCTTCATAATACTCTGAATTAAAATGACTATCATATGAAAACATCCTCATTAAATTTTGAAAAAACCTGTTTAACACTTACTAAAGGTCAGGACTACAATTTTAAAAATAACTCAAAAGATCTTTTAAATGAACATCCTGAAATTTTCTAGAACAAGGATCAGCATTCTATTGCATTTATCGTGTAATACGAACTATTTTAGACCTATTTTTCATGTGAAACTCCTGAGCTTATCTTTCATGATTATACAATTCCAAAAAATATTGGAGGCCTAGGTAATTAAAATAATCAAAAAAGTGCAAAATAAGCCTTTAATAAAAGACTGTAGGAATCGATTAATTTTCCAACGATAATTTTAGGCATATGAGGAGATACCAGATGAGATCATGAAAGCAGTCATTGAAAGATCATGACTTTCTACTCTGGTGGAACTGGGTTTGAATCCAGACTCTCCCACCTACTGGCTCCATGATACAGGGAATTTGCTTAATGTCATTGGCTCTCTAAAATGGAAATGATAACAATTACCTTAGAGAATTAGACAGTAACTTAATTGACATAGAGTAGTGTCAGACTCATAATGAACATGGAAATGCTTTCTGAGAATGAATATTAATTGTTCAATATAGAACTCTGTATGTGAACTATGATTAAAATAGGTTTAACTGAAAAGAAACAAGGCTACTTTTTCACTCCAGATAAGTCATTTAGACAAGATAAGCCTTCAGTCTCCTAATCTATAAAATGTCGGGGTTGAGTTAGATGATTTCCCAGGGCACTTATTTTATTATTCTATTATATTCTAAACTGCTGCTCTAAGAAATTTCCAATTTAAATGATATTAAGATTCTGTAGCAGATAAATTACCCTAATGTTAGCTGTGAAATATCTGAAGGCTATGGTTCTCAATCCTGGCTGTACATTAGAATCAATTGAGCAGCATTAAAAAATACTCACACCTCCCAAATTACACAGAATATTTAAGAAGTATGACTTTTACACTGATTTTTTTTAAAGTTGCATGTTGATTCTGATTTTAGTCAGGGTTTTGAACCACCAGCTTCAAAGAAAGCTGTAAATATGCCAGCTGTAAGGCACTTTAAGATCAGAAGTAGCAAGAATCCTACTCTGTTTCCCAGGCCAAGAATACACTGATACACTGATACACTGATACACGTATACCTCAAAGACTCCTTCATCAAAGTCCCTCACCAAAACTCTATTATCTTATTTCTATGAGTCCGTGTATCACATAACACTTTCAAACTCAATTTGTTCATAATCAAATTCATTTTTTCATTAATATCTGTTCTTTTGCATGGTTTTAATTTCTATTATGAAAATCTCCATTTTCCAATTTTTTAAGATCTCTTAGCCTCCAGCTTTAAATTTAAGACTTTCTCTTCTATCACAATTCCTCAACACTTGCCTTGCACACATGCTCACACACACACAAACACACACAACCACTCAATGAATTAATTTATATTTTACATTTAAAATTATTTTTCCCAGTAAAATTCCTCTGAATTTCCCAAAACTAGGTCACATGTCCTGATATATGTGCTCATAGCCCCTGATCCTTTCATCAATAAAAAATAAGAATTCAATTTTAGGTTTATTCCTATGATCTACTGTTTAACATAGATCTCCACCATTAGAATGTGAAGTCCGTGACGGCAAAGACAATGTTTTTGCTATACATCCCTAGAAACAAGACAAAGTCCTCAGCACAATAAACATTCAATAAATATTTGTTGAATAAGTTAACTGACAGTTAAATTGTCTCTTTGTTATTGTTATTTGGACTTATTTTGCTATTAGTAAATCGGAGCAGCTTTTATTATGTCTGTTGGTGCTGTGCATTTCTTCTGTGAATTAGTTTCACTATTATATAATCATCCAGACTCATTCAGGTCCAGTAATCTATTCACCAGTAAACAGATATCAGGTCTCCATTGATATAGGTGAAATTTAAACTGTCTCTTTGGTATCAAAATCTACAGTTCATATTGAGAGCTGCCATATAGGATAAAAACTTCCATCTGATGGACCTAATACCTTTAGATTTGTGTATCTTCTGAAGTCAAGTCCTTTAAATCCTTATGCACGCAAGATTACAGAATTTTATGTGTGCAGATCTTTGAGTTATCTGCCATTCTGAAACTGGTTAGGGGCAGTTTGACTAGAATTCACAAGTTCTATATGTTGAACCATGAGGAAATTGGGTCTGGTTCTAGGGCACAGGATGGACTCTTACATCAGTTCCTTCTCTCATGGTTTGTGTGACCCTGGCAAGCTCTCAGTCTTTTTCCTGCTCTTATTTCTTAATTAAAAAAGAAATAATGTAGACGAGATGTACTGTCTGCTCTGCTTATCCCTGACATTCTGTGATTATTAGAATTACTTACACATAATTGTTGAGTTTGGATTTTTCCTACAAATTCTGTGGAGTTAGGTGTCCTAGTCTTACATGTATATGTGCACATAATTGGCACTCCAGCCTGTGTGACAGAGTGAGACCCTGTCTCAAAATAAATAAAAATTTAAAAAAAAAATTAAAAATCTCCAATGGAAAAGGTTCTTAGCCTTAAATTTGCAAGAAAGGATGCATAAGATTAAACACTACTGAAGCCAACAGTATCCATATACTCGAGCTACTATAAATGTTTGTTTTTAACGTTAGCATCAACCTACTCACAAAAACTATGTATCAAGCATGGTAGAAATGTGTAAGTTGATCCTATACCATAAATGTGTATGTGACAGAACATTATCAAAGTTGGAAAGTGCTTTTGTTTGGAAAACTTTCTATATTTTTCTGTAAGAGATAACATATTAGTTTCCCTATTGTGTAAAAAATTACTACAAACTTAGCAACTTAAAATAATACTGTTTTATTATCTCATAGTTCTTATGGGTCAGAAATACAGGCATGGCTTAGTTGGTTTCTTTGTTCAGGTTCTCAAAAGGCTTCAACCCAGTGTTGGCTAGGCTTAGTCTCTTATGGGGCTCAGGGTCTTCTAAGCTCATTTGATTGTTAGGAGAATTTATTTCCTTGCAACTATACAACTCAAGAAATCTTGCTTCTGCAAGGCCAGGAGGAGAGAGAGAGAACATCTGCTGCTTCTAGTTTCTTATCTTGTGAATCCTTTTAAAGATTTCCCCAGTAAGGTCACTTAAGGATAAAGGGAATATACATGGGTATAAAGAATTGAGATTCATCTTAGAATTTTGCATACCACATTCACACATAGTCTATATCAGCACTTCATTTTGGACACTATTCCAAAAGGTATTAATGTTTAATTTTAACTGCCATTTTGAACATTTTATGAAAGTTATTAATATTTAATTTTAATTGCTTACTGAAACTAAAAAATTATTTCTAATTGGTTTAATAATGTAATAAATATTTTCATCAGTTATTAACTCTAAGAATCTCTTGAAACTTAGGGTTTTAAGTTAAAATGTAAAATAACCTAGTCCCCTAATATACCTGCTTTACCTTGCATATGATACTGTAAAAATACAACATTTGTAAAACTTAGCAAGAGATTTTGTCTAGAAAGAATATCTACAAAATGTCTGTATTTTTATGTATTTTTCTTTTACATTATGAAATTTAAAAAGCATTTTGTTGAGGTTCAGTACCTCAAGATGTATATTCTCACTTCCAATTTCGTTCTTTGTGGCAAAATACATATAAGTAACATTTTAACTTGTGTCTAAAGTTAATTATTCTTACAGAAACATTATATGATGATTTTTTGAAAGCACACACAGCCTTTGAAGCAAGGCTGTTTGGGTTGAATCCCAGTGCCAACAATAACCAACCAGTTATATTCATAACTGGACAATGTTATAAGTTATTTTGGGGTCTTATTTTTCTTAGCAATAAAGTAAGCATATAATAGGTACCAGCCTCAATATGATTATGCAAAAAATTAACTTTTTAGGTACGTTTGTTTCTATATACTGAGAAAGAGCCTAATAGTTAGCATTGATATGGGTGTATATGTATATGTGTATGCATGTGTGTTTGTGTTAAATATATAATTATGTATTTTTAATCCATACATACAATTATGCCTTTCAATTCTAGATGTGTGCTGTGTATGTATGTATCTAATAAGGATATCAGTAAATAGCTATTAAAGCACAAAAACAACAATAATATAAATATTGCTGTAAAAACTCTCTAAGGTCCCAGCATGGGCATCAGAGCAAAACTCCATCTCTATAAAAAAAATGCAAAAATTAGCCAGGTATGGTGGTATGTGCCTACAGTCACAGCTACTGAGGAGTTTGAGGTGGCGGGGGGGGGGTTGCTTGAGCCCAGAAAGCGAAGACTGCAGTGACCCATAATCATGCCATGGCACTCCAGCCTATGTGACAGAGTGAGACCCCATCTTAAAATAAATAAATTTAAAAAATTAAAAACTAAAAAAAAATTAAAATCTCTGATATAAACAGTTATTAGCATTAAATCTCCAGGAAAAAGTGTATAAGATTAAATGTTATTGAAGCCAACAGTATTCATATACTCAAGCTACTATAAATGTTTGTTTTTAATGTTAGGATCAACTTACACACAAAAACTGATATCTCAAGCATGGTAGAAAAACCAGAATGTAAGGTTAACAAACTTGAAAATGCAGAAGTAAACTTAGAACTTGTGGGAAACAGGGTAGCAAATAAGAAAGACAAGATAGGAAGCATTGCCAATATGAAGGATGTTTTACTCAGGTTACTAACTTACCAGTGAAGCCAAGGAGCCCATTAATGACACAACAAAAATGGTTTCTATAGACTATTAAAATTCCACCTTTGAGCCATAGGTAAAAATTGACAAGGGTAGGGTCACAATTAGCACATGGAATGTGCATGCTAATCGATATTTTTAGATAAAGATTTCTCAAAATCTATGCAGGCAGAGGCCTAGACCCTGTAGCTTAGTGAGTAGGGCCAAACCGGCTTAAAACCACTTGCCTACACAACATGCCTCTACATAGCAAAAACCTGTACACTCATAGCAAAAATGAGATATCTCATAGCTGTCACATTCTTCCTGCATTCAGCTCCCCCACGAAGACCATTTCTGGCTAAATGACCCCATGCACCCTGAGAATCTGAGTGCCATGGAAAGCAGCTACATAATGATGCCACCACTACTACTGCATGCATCCTAAAAACAGGCCTCTCCCTTGGGAGAGTATCAAGGTGGCAGGCAGAGTTGCAAGAAATGCAGTAACACAAGCTCAATCAGGAAGTCTCAAGTGCCAGGTGGAATCTGTTCTCTCCTCTGTTGGGCAGGCTTTTGTTGCTTATCCTTTCTGTTCAGGCTTCAGGTTCTGCCATATTGCTGTGCACTCCCTCTCTCACATTTGATATTGTTTCCTTTATTCTTTAATGCATTAACTAGCCACGGTCGCAATTTAGGAGCATTCCTTGGGCAGAAAAGCTTTATCTCCTTGCCACTTTTAAATCACTGTCCAACAGTTCGAGAGCTATTCTTCAGCCAAAATGACCAACAGAATGTTTTGCCAAAGAGGGAGTTTTCTCTATTAAGACGCATTCTGCCTCCAACCCCTAATTGGTATTTCTCCTGTACCTATGTCGCAAGCTTTATGTTTTAAGAAGTTTGAATAACCTGCACAGCCTCAAATTCAATAATGACTAAAGCAATCCTAGTCTTAAGGTTGGGAGATGAATATGAATCAATTAAGAATTCAAGAAATTTTTTCTAAAATATTTTTAAAATTTGACCACAAACCTTTGTTGGAAGACTTGGAAACACAAAATCAACTGCAGAAAAAATTGGGGGGGTAGGGTGGGAACGGTGGTTAATTTTGTCTTCATCTTCTTAAGAATAGAAAAACTTTAAAAATATTACCTTAAAGCTTTCATAACTACCAAGAAAAGCAAACCTTGCTTGTATTATCCAGTTAAAACGATCCTAGATTTTTAAAAAATGCTATTTGTTGTACCTAATTCTTTGATCATCGGCTGGATTATTAGTTTAAAAACAATTTTACCATTGCCCATTCTCAAATATGTTATAATATTATAAACACCAGTTTATTACCTTAATGACCCAAGTAAAGAAACAATACAACTTAGCTTTTGTTTTTAGAAATACAGAACTAGAACTCACTTACAGGTCAAGTACAGCATGAAAGAACAAAAATCTTCAGTATTTAAAAGTTCACTACAAATAAAATATGATGCATATAAGATCCTCTAGAGGCCAGGAAAGAACAGCAAGAGAATTTGCTTAAGACATGCAGTTCTTATACTATCTAATTAAAGAATTAGAAGAAAAATGAAGCTCCACAGTAATGACATGCTTTTGGTATTTAAAAGCATCTCTGGCATAAAAGCTTTATCACTGCCTCATTTACTTTACAAATTCTAAAATATAGGCATGGCAATAGCCCAGATTAGAATTGGAAAATTAAAAACTTTTTTTTTCCTTTTTGAAGGGTTTATTTCAGAGACACTAAAATTGGATTATACGAAAATATACCATAAAGTAGAGAGGAGTCTAACCTTGCTATAATCTGTACTTTAAAAAACTCACTGTATAATACGGCACCAATAAGGCACTCAAATGTGAATATAAGATGTCGAATAACCAAGACAACGCTCCCGAACTTACCCCGAATCCAGATGGAGATTTTTGTTTTTCCTTTCTTTTGGTTTCTCTTTTATATTCTCTGGAAAGCCAAAGGCCAAATTCAAATTTAATGAAAAGGCTGCCAGGAATGGGATGAGTATAAAAGTGTATGCTTTAAAGTTGAAAGGTTCTAGAAACGAGATAGGTTATACAAACGTTGGGTAGATTTATTCGCAACCTTCTTATTTATGGACTTATTTATATATTATGTATTATTTTCCATATTTATTAACAGGATCAATGTGTCGCTTCCCTCAGTTTAAGAAAGCAAGGCAGCAACTTTTACATTTTTGTTTCTTATGTGTTTTTCAGTGAACATCTACTGAGTGTAAACTACAGAGCAAGCTCCAGTTGAGGTGCGGGAGATGCGCAGGGGAACGCAGAGGAGAACCCTGCTTAAGCTGATGTGACTGCCTAACGTCAAAGACAATACTGAGGCACAGTTGGTCCCCAAAACCAATAGTCACTATATGGAGAAATTTACTTGTCTTGAAATCTGAAAGATGAGTGAAAATAACCTGGTAGTTGCTTCCCACCGCCCTCCCCCTGCCACCATTTGTGCTAATATTTCAACTGACCCTTAATTAGAAAAAAGAGGAAAAAAAAAAAGAAGAAAATTACTTCTAATATTGGAAAGTTCTGTATTCATCACAACACTCTAGGACATTGTAAACGTATGGCTGAACAGGAAATCTTGCAGTGTAATTTGGCATTAAACATTAATTCAATATGTATTTTTAAGTACTTGTTACGCATGAGATTTAAAATATAGTGAGGTAAATAGAATATGCACACAGAAATTGTAATAAAGAATAGAATACAATGGAGGGAAACAGAGCTACAGATAAAGTCCTAAGGGGTGTTCAGAGAAAAAGGGATCCTTTATGTGCTGGTGTTGAGGAGTGGTAGAGCAAAAAGGGTTCTAGCTAAACTTTCATATATTCATTTGTTTCAGTGAAATTTAAAAATTGACATTTTGGTCAATTTGGATTTATCCTAAATGCCTATCATATATTAAACTAACAAAGAAGAGCTGATAGGATGACCATGATACATTACTGAAATTTCAATACTCAAACCATTATTCAGGAGCTTCCCCAAAGTTGTGTAAAAATAATTACATTAAACGGATTTCCAGTGGGTGGTTGCTACTATCCACAAATTGGACATCAGAAAGTATCCAAAATACTGTTGATTTATTCAGTAGTGGTCAAAATCTTTCTTCCTTCAGTACTCTTTATCTTGTTCCCTTTGTATGACAGGCTGGTTATTATTTTTCCAAAACTGTTGACAAAGACAATCTTAAGCTGCCTGTTTTACTCTTTTTCATACTGCAACAATCTAAAGGAGGCACTGATGCAGGAGTAAACCCATAAATCAGGTTCCCATTGAAGAAAGAGAATGTCAGACATTTGCTTTCAGGATTACGGTACTACATGAGAAAGCTGTAGTTGTATCACAGTGTAGCTTAATTTTGGAAAGCTTATCTTTTACTTTCCTCCATATGTTTAAAAATTACAGACTCCAATGGTATATATTATAATATATAAATGAAGTAAGAAATCAGGAATTATACTATTGACTCCTGCAATAGGTTAATTTTTCTTACACTATTTTTCTTTTTTATTTTAATTAAAGGGACCAAAGGAGATGCATTATTTAACAGTGCATTATAGCTGACATGTATTATATTTAGGAGACAAAAAAAGGAACATTCTTTAGATAATAAAGTATAATAAATGTCAAGGTCATGAAATATCATTTTTATTTGGGAGGAATTGTTGTAAATTAGCATCATAATTAAATAAAAAATATTTCAACAAAGGAAGTGCACATGAAAAATCCTACAGATACTGTTGAATATAAAACAAACCCTCTTGGTCTAGAAATGCTAGGGTAAAGCTAGAGAAATGTTCTTTGTTTAGCTAATATTAACCCATCTAAGTGAACTTCCTTTTTAAAAACAGATTCCATTGTTAAGAGAATCTACCGTTTTTTTTTTTTTTTTCCTCCTTTCTGGTAATTCCTTTAAAAACAAGCATATAGTGTGATTCCTATTGAGATATGAAGAAAAATTTCCTGAGCGGCTTCTGAGAAAGGCTTCTTCACTGATAAATAGAGGCACATAGACAGATGGGGCCTTTTTCTTCCACTGAACACTAGAGTCTACATGGGTTTCCTAAAAAGAGCAGCCATCATGCAGTCACCAGGAGTGACAGTTGAGGACAATGTCAACCAGCTGCAAGAGGCAACGTAGAAACAATGTGTGGTAGATGGAATGATGGTCCCAAAATGTGTCAACATTTTAGTCCTTGAATCTTTGAATATTGCCTTATCTGGCAAAAGAAACTTTTCAGAGATGATTAAGTTAAGATGTTGAGATGGGAAGATGAGCTGGATTATCTGGGTGAATCCTAAGTATACTAACAAGTGTCTTTAATAAAGAGTGGGCAAAGGTAGATTTTTACCATAGAGAGGAGAATATAATGCGATGGAAGCAGAGAGAGATTTGAAGATGCTACACTGCTGGCTTTAAAAATGGAGGAAGAGGCCATAAGCCAAGGAATGCAGCTCTAGAATCTGGGAACCGAAAAGAAACAAATTCTCCTCTACAGTCTCAGAAGGGAAAGTAACCCTCAAGGTACTGTCACTTCACACAGTGAAACTAATTTCAGACTTCTGGTCTCCAGGACAGTACACAAATAATTTTGTGCTGTTTTAAGGCATTAGGTTTGTGGAAATTTGTTGCAGAAGCCAGAGGAAACTAATGGAGATGGAAAGAACATTTGAAAGAACCACTGAATTAATGCACTTTGGAGCTAGTCATCTGTAGTTCTGAGAGGTGCACCGGGAAATTATCTGAGTGTCATTGATGATTTTTTCCACAGTAAAGATCCGGTTAATGGGTTTACATTTTTCCTGAAGTTACTGAACCTTCTAAATTTCCATGCACAAAGTAGCCTTAAAGTAAACGCCCCATTACATTAAGTAATTTTGGTCACTGTATTATGAAAGATTCCAAAGCGTTAATTATAACTCAGGAAAAATTTAAATCACTTATTGCAATTTTATTGTAATTAATCCTGAAAGCTATCTCAATGCAAGGCAGCACCATATTTTCAATTGCCCAGAAGATACACAGGAGACATCTTGAATCTATTTTTATCTCACACCTCACCTGTAATCTGTCAGCACATCCTTCAGCTCTGCCTTCAGTGTCTCTGAAATCAGACTACTTATCTCTGCTCATTTTTAATGCCACCATCCTAGTCCAAAACACCTTCTTTTTATCTACACAATAGTGTTCGTCTTCAGCTGCTGTTCCCGAAATCACCCTTGTAAAACAGCATGCAGGGTGATCCTTTAAAAAATATATACAATGGATCGTGTCATTCTGCTCAAAACTTTCCAATGCCTTCTCATCTCTCCTGGAATAAAAGAAAAAGTCTCAAAAATTGGCTACAAAGCCCACATGACCTGTACAGCCTAGATAACAGAATGAGGAAGACACAAGCTAAGCTCAGAACTAAGACTGACCCAGAATAGCCCACAGAAAACCTGTAATGTAAGAGAGGAACCAACTGTTATTTTTGGATAATCTTCGGGTTGGTTTCTACCCAACAAAATCTAGTGAAATCAAATAAAACATGTCAAAAAGATCCCTTTTTTCTTCTTTTTGTAACCATCTGAAATCATACACTAATTTAACTAATTTAACTTTTTGGCACTCTCCTGATGCATGACTATAGGATTTTCCTGGGTTTTTTTTCCACTATTTTGTTAAGTCCCTAACACATTAAATGCAGTTTGTCCCATTTAATGTTACTGAGTGAGGAACACTTAATGAGTGTTATAATGTATGTATATAAATTAATGTTACATTACTTAATAAGTTATATAAAAGAATAAATGCCTATAAATAATGGTCAAAACTACCCACTTTTGTATTCCAGATGATCTTGTTTATATTAAGATGTTCATTCAATATTCATTGACTAAATGAATAATTTCTCATAAATTGGACATATAAAGGAAATAATAAGAACTTCGCAAAGGAAGTTTTATTTATGTCACTTTAAATATTATAATTTAAGTAGTATAACCAGGATCACACAGATAATGGCTGATACAGAACTTCATTCTTGAAATCTCTAGCCTTGAATTCTTTGCTTACTGTTTCCAAATCAAAATTAAGTACACAACTATAAAGTTCAACAAAATCTTGGAGTTTCCTTGAAAGAGGTACAGAAAAAAATTTAGAACTTCTGTACTTCTTTAACTCGTAAATTATTTTTATTTCCTTATACTAATACGTAGTTTTTATTCTATATAGCAATTTAAAAACAGACACACGCATTGGAAATGGATGCTGTTTCAAGACACACAGAATTAACAATGTTTTGGAGAGGAGGAGCCAGCATTTTATCTGATTTAGTGTAGATTCTTCAGACAAAACAAACATAAAGGCTAAAAAAGTAAAGCACGAAGGATGTTACATCATGTTAGAAAAACTTTATTCACACTTGCCTCATCATTAACTTTAGGGCATTCCTTGAGAGATTATAGAGTCTAACATTAATATGAAAGGAAGTACTCCATTATAAAGTGGGCAGTACCTTTATTAATCGCCTTTCTCCCAAAGATGGCAAATGCTGAAATTATATATCAATTTTCCAAGTTTGGGAAAATTCGCTGATAAGTTATGCTACTGGGGATGTTTTGAGATATAACTCTAGCCTTCATTGGTGGAAAAAATAGCCACTTGTCTCCATGGTGACTGCTAAATGACTTTTGCAAAGACAACAAGGTGACACATGGAGTTACACAGGTCTTAGGACTGACTTGTTGAAATGTTCTTAAGAACAACATGGAATAAATATTGTGAGCAAAATGTTTTCTGCCCTTCTTACTGTGGTTGCTCAGTAATACGCCTTCTGCAAACCCACAATATAAATGTGTGACAGATTTTCACTGATTTTCCATTACTTACAACATATCCAGTAATAAACATTGAGCATGACGAGTGTCCAGGAATCTACAAAGTTCTCTCAACATTATCGCGAAATATATGAAATGCTTGGCTAGAATTAGTGTCTTGATAGGAAATTGTCCGTATCTCATTTTTATACTGAGGGTTTCAGTAAACATTGCCCAAACAACTTTTTCTTCCTAATTTTCTAAGTTTATTGATAGAGAGTAAGAGAGATACCAGCCAGGCTAAACCTCAAATGAATTGATAATATTCAGTGGTTCCAAATACAATGAGATGTTCATCTCATTTTGAAAATACAGGAAGAAAAAAATCCATTAAGATAAAATATCTAATTTGAAAAAGGCAAAAAGATAAGGAAAATAGTCACATTATTGGTTGGTTAAGAGCTAAAGCATAAAAACCATTAAAAGCAATTACTTTATGTGGTGTTTTCTACAATTTGGACAATGACTGTAAATCAAAGTCCATTCAAAAGCCTTATTTTTTTTTCCCAGAAAACATTTGCATTTTTAACTGAAAACAGTCAAACTCCCAAAAAATGATTTATGTATCAATTTGTCTTGATTTTATGCATACATTTTTCTGAAACTTTTCTTATCTCATTTGAAAATTTTAAATATTTATAGTTGGACAAGACCTCAGAGACGGTTTAATCTAACCTCTAATTTGTAGAGATAAGCAGATAGACTCAGATTGTCTAAGAGGTAAATTATGTAGGTAGAATGTATCAGAAAGCAGGTGGATTGTAACTCCTATCTTTTCAATTAAGCCCAGTGCTATTTATTTGTAATGTAAATAAAAAATTAAATGTGTATTTACCAATACTAAATGAATTAGCATAATGGAAAATAGGTTTTGGAACACCATGTTTCTTTATTGTAACATCTATTTATTTTCCTTAAGAATAAATATAATTTAAATTTACAGTAGTAAGATATTCTAGTCAGATGAATTTTTCTTAATACATTTATGATGATTTAATACAACATACTGATAAAAGAGGAAAACTTATTGTTGAACGTCTTTACAAAAACAGTGTTAAAAGTCTTTAATCATTGTTGAAAATCTCTAAAAGGACATTGTATAAATGTATTGCTTTAATGCCTTTATATCCTTTACTTTAGCATGTGTATGTGTATATATATATACATGTATATAAAAATGCTAAAGGTAAAGGGTATGTGCGTGTATACACACACACACACACACACACACACACACACACTTACTTTTATGTTTTGTGCCATGCACCCCTTTTTCCTAAAAACAAAAACCATCAAACAGCTCTGGACATTTTAAGATTTCAATTAACACTAATTAAAAACATAAAATTAGTTTCATTGGTAAAAGAGCATGAGCCATAACACCTATGCTTCAATTTCACCCAATCTGTAGGTGATTTTCAAATTTATTAAAAACTGAGGTGACTACTTTTAGGACACTGAGAAACTACCAAGAATATCAACTATCAGCAGTTAGAGGAGTTGTTCAAGTATTTGTGATAAGCCAAAGCAACAAAACCAAACCAGTTCCAACTCCACCAGTTTAAGAGCCGCTTTCTCTTGGGTTCTCCAACTTCTCCCCTCTCTGTGACTGCACAGCATGCACATACTTTAATTAAATATCTTACTTGTTTATATAACACTATTTTTCTTTAGTATGGTATCCAGAATGGCCCTTCAACATATCCATATCCTATTTCCTGGGTCTTGTAAATATGCTACTTTACAGGGCAACAGGAATTCTTCAGATGTAATTTAATTCTTCAGATGTATAATATTGACATCGTCCTATGTTACCCTTACATGGGTGGGCCCACTCTGTTCACATGGGCCTTGAAAGCAGAGAACTTTCCCTGGCTGGAGCAGAAGAGAAGTGGCAGAAGAAGTCAAATTTGAATCATGATTGGGGCTTTCTGCACCTTTGCTGCTTTGAAGATGAAAGCGACAATGTGATGAGAAACCTAGGTGCCTTAAAAAGCTGAGTAAGGCCCCCAACTAATAATGAGCAGGAAAAGAAGGTCACAACACTACAGTCCTAAGAAACATCATTCTGCCAACAAATTGAGCGCTTGAAAAATGGATTATCTCCCACAGTCCCTAGAGAACTGCCCAGATGGGAAAATGCCTTAACTTTGATCTTTTAAAGACTAAAGGAGGGAAACTAATCAAACCAACTCAGACTTCTGACATAAACGGTGAGATAATAAATTTGTGTTATTTTAAGCTAGTAATTTTATGCTAATTTTACAGCAACACAGAAAACTAGATTAAGTTTTACAAATATAACTAAATACAATAAACCTACTCCATCATGGTCAGGGATAATTTCTAATCATGATTATTACCTTGATCTCTTACAGTATCTCTCACATAATAGATGATCAGTAACAGTTTATTGATTGAAGATAATGCTCTATCTTCTTACATCCCTGTCATCTTGTTTTCAGTTGTTTTATTCAAAATCTAACTATTTTCAAGTATGATGTAAGGAGACTTACAATAAAAGCAATGTAAAATAAGGTCCCATGACAAACAAAACCAACCAAAAAAAAAAAAACACTTGGATAAAAAGAGGGGTGTGGCCCTAACTGGATGGAGCAAGTTACACTATCTGAACACCAATTTAACAATGGACATTCTGTCAGGCAAAGCAAAAAAAAAAAAAATAATAATAATAATAATAATTCATCAAGAAAAGTGCATATTTTTGCACAAGCCTTAAAGATAACAACACTGAACATTATAATGAAAATTATCTTTTGTATTATATAGCAGAGGGATTACATATACCACTATTTCTTTGTCAGCCCTTGGTAATCGTTAGGCATATTGTTTAAGCTGTTTATTTTTATTTTTTTGTAATGCACCTAAGAGAAGCTAGAGTGATGTGTCTTGGGTTTGTCATGTTTATATTATCCAAGTTAATAACCAGATTAAGTTTAGGAAACTTTGGGGATGTTAACATACCTACTGCCACTACCTTTCAAGGCTGACTCTCTGAGTAAGGAGAGCAATCAATACTTCCTCAGATCTCGGACTAACTGTCCACATTGACCAAGAGAATCATCTGCATTTTCTCAATGTAAGGCTCCTTACAGACAGCAATTCTAAAGGACAGACAGAACCGTATGGCAACAATAATACACAAGTATTCATCACCACTAAACATAAACCACAGATGGGAGAAAGCACAAGTTCATGCCCATAAAGATGATTCAAAGTATACACAATCAGCTGATTTAATATTAAATGAACTATTTCTACTCAATTTCATTCTTGTTCTGTGTAAAAATAACTTATGGATTCTTTAAATTTCTATTTACTTTATTAATTATTATAGAAGCCCACCCAATAATCCCATAAGTGGTTCTTTTGGATAAAAATAGAAATTGACCCTTCTGGTATTGAAGCTTGAAACTTTTGTTTTATCTGAGTTCCTTCTTCAGGAAAGGACCCCTCCTCCTCCACCCAGCCATGCCTCACATAGAGCATCCAGGAACTGAGACTCACCAGATCACTCATTTAGACAATGAGATGCCAAACATCTCATTTTGTTTCCTTACTCCAACCTAGTTCCTATTTTCTAATACATGTTCACATTTCTTCCCTGCTATATAACCCCCTAATTCAAGTCAGTTAGGGAGACGGAGTTGAGACTATTTTTCCATATCCTTGGATGCAACACCCTATTAAAGCTTTCTTTATTGGCAATACTATACTCCTTGTCTCAGTCATTGGTTTTCTGTGCAATGAGTTGCAAGACCTAGATTGAACCAGCAGTGTTTCAATTAAAGGTGTCACTGGCACAGGAAGGGACACCTCAGGTATTTGGAAATGAGATATAAGTAGCTCAGCCTCTGCAGAATCCTCAGTTTGCTGTAGTCAAAATCCAGGCATGATTTTCACTGATATTGCTTCCAGTAGCAAGAACAAATATAGTGATGATTGACCTGTTTTAAATTGTTCCTTTCTTAAGTTTTTGTTGATCACTTCAGGTTCTTCTGAATTCACTAAATCATTGATTTTATTTCTGTAATTAAGGCTGCAATATTTCCTATTCTCCATTAGAGAAGAAAAGTATGACAATGTCCATCCACTTCAACCAGTGCTACTCACACTTTTTCAGTGATAAGCTCTTAATAATAAAGCATGGTGAATTTGAGTTTCCAGGGAACATAGAGCACAACCGGAGTGTCTGCATGAGAAAACTGAATTTCACTTTTAATTTAATTTGTGGCACTGTCTATAACATTCTTTTTTTATAAATACTTGAATCACATAAATAAAAATTAATTACAAGAAGCTGTACCATTTTGTCTTTTCAGTTTTATATATCCCCTTGCCCACCAAGTGTGGGAGACATAGACATAGACTGTTTTCTTTCACTTGCCTTCTAACTCAAAGAAAAAGCAGAAGTTAGGCAAACATACTGTTTGGCCTGAGGTTTTCTTCCAGCAAGGATTTGTTCTAGTACAGAAAGTAAATTCCCAGGGTGATCCTGAATAACAGTGATGCTTACAGAGATGGCCCACGTCTGTAACCAATTATTTGTTTTTTCTAAAAATATACAAGTTGCTGATATACACTCTAGAGTAAATTAATGTGCGAATACATAACTGAATAATCAGTCAATTTACAAATCATATTCATCTGGAGTAGTGTGACTAATTCTTGGCTGTGTACTGAAAGTAAAACTATGAGTTTCAGCTCTAGCTCTTTAATTACAGCTATTGGAAAATAACAGGAATTTTGGTACAGTAAGTATCTGCTTGAATGTTTATGTCTGATTATGTCAGCTCTAGACCAACCATTGGAAACATTTCAGACATACAAATATGGCATTCCCAAGGCACCCTTCATATTAAAAAGCTCTACTACTATGATGGCTATTTCCTAAGGAATTTGCTAAAGCAAATAGATCTAAAGAATATGTGCATGACTACATGTAATGATTCAAAATGTCAGACAGAAAAGATGGTTCCCAAGAGTGGCAAAATATATGCAAAACATAGAAATTGGCAGTCCAAGGTTGTCCTTTAATTTGGAGGCTCTTTCATTAAAGAGAAAAATAAAGTCATAAAGTCATATCTCATGAATTTTCTTTTTTGTCACTACTAAATCAAAAAACAATCATGTTTATTTTCTACAATAGTTCTTAATAGGTTTTTACCCTGTCAGGGAATGTAACAGCTTGTGCCCTAAAATAGAAATCAGGTTGACTTGCCTGAAAAGTTAAAATTAAGAATGCATTACAGGTTCCAATACTAATATATTGTAAAATATCCATTACTCAACAAAGAAGGCTACTTGCCAAATTAGAGTTCCATTGGTTCCCATTATAGTACAGATAGGATCCTTGTCAAGTCATGAATTCAATTTCCAATAACGATAAAAGACTATGTTAAGTTCAAAGAGAACTTTGCAGACTGGATTTAAAAATATATCTTTACATTCTGCTTCTGTACACTCATTTGTTTTACACGTTTCACCTAATTGCCAATATTCTCAAACAAAAATATTTAGTTTTTGTTATCGCACAATAAATAAAATATGAAGCTATAGACACAAGGGATACCCATTTCCAATGATTGTGATGCCTTCTTTCAAACAAAGGAGGAAATAAAAATTTTCATATATATGAAATATGTACATAAACTCACAAATATATATATATCATATATATTATAAATATATACTATATATTTCATATATATAAATTTATGTATATATGACAATGCCCATCCACTTCAACCAGTGCTACTCACACTGGTTTTTGAGTGATAAGCCCTTAATAATAAAGCATCATGAATTTGAGTTTCCAGGGAACATAGGGCACAACTGCAGAGTCTGCATGAGAAAACTGAATTTCATTTTTAATTTGTGGCACTGCCTGTAACATTAGTTTTCATAAATATTTGAATCATATAAATATATAAATTTATGAAATATATAATATATATTTATGAAATATATATAGCAGAGGAATGAGACTATATGTATTTTAAAATATATATATTTTATGTATATATTTAGCAGAGTATGAAAGACATGCCATATCTAACAAACATAACAATATACAATGAGTTGTAAGACCTAGATTGTTAGATTATTATATAATATTGTGCTGTATTATTGTCACTGAAAGGCATCTCTAAAATTTCCTTGAAATTTAATTTCTGACTTGCATTACAAGACTTTGTGTATCTGAGCACTGAAAATAGAGACCAGCCACTTCACAAAGGCAAAGAGATACTTTAATCATGTTTTGCCCATCCATTTAATTTATTAGAAAGTACCTAGAAAACTTTCTCAAGGCTTACTTTCTTCATCTGTAAACTAAGGTGAAATAGAAGCTACCTTGCTATCACTACAGTGTTAAACTAATTAATTAATAAACACATGCAAATGGCATTGTAGAGTGCCCAATATGTAGTAAATGTTCAATAAATGTTGGTTAGTAGCTTTTTTTGGCTTACTGTTTTACATTTGTAAATGTAATATACATTTATAGTTTTTATTATTCACATTTATAACTTACTTTTACATAGTAAAATCACAATGAATATTGGATAGAACTACCATTATCATCATCAACAATAGATAATAATTGAGAATTTATTAACAGCAGAATATTTTGTACTATTGTCTGTTTTTCTAATTTATGAATTTTAATTGTTAGAAATCTGTAATTTGTGTGCTTTCAACATCAGAATGGATATGACAAAGAATTTTCCTGGGAGACAAAGCACTGAGATGTTAATTTCAGCTATCCTACAAACTCACTATATGATTATGAAAAAAAAGTTAACATCTGTAGAATTTAACATGTTCAGATGTAAAATGGAGACCCTGAATGTGCAGATCTTTCTAGAAATGTGTGTAGGGGGCGTTTGTGAGGTCAAGGTTCTTGTAAGGGAAGAATACTGACTTCCTGAAGGTAAATTTTACATTATAATTGTAAAGCTGACCTCACAATGGCCAAAGCAGTGCTCTCTCACCCTGCAGATCATCAACCCCACTAGACAATTTATCAGAAGATTGTTTGGTAGCCCTGGAGTCATCACAGGTCTTGACAGCTGGTTTTTATAGCTGAAAACAGATACATTCAAAACTGATAATATAGTCAAGAAAACTAAATATTTGCATGTGAACGGTAAGGCACATACTCTGGTGGAAATAATTTGTTATCTTTACATTGCTATGATTTATCTCTATCAAAATTTGTTAATACATAAAGTAACTCACAATCAAACAGTGCCAGCCCAGTGTCAATTCTCTCTCCTCTAGAAAACTTGGTGTACTAATTTGACTCACTTTATTTTCATTTTATAATATATCTCTGAAAGGGGAATCTTATATCCATTGCACTAATAAATCCTATACATTGCTAAAATCTCTAAAATAACTCCCATTTTACAAGTGTATAATTCTAAATGTTTCCATTCCATCCTGATAGTCTGAATCAATAGCTGATTAATCATTTGATAAATAGAAGTAGTGAGAAAACAACAAAAAAAAGCATAAAATTCACATAGTATGGTTAAAATTCTAATGGGAAAATATGGCTTGTAACTTTTCTAATTAGTTCTCAATGATTTTCCCAACATCACTCAGAGCAGTTTCTCAAATATGTGATATAATATGTAGAAACTAAGGTAATAATGACAGTTTAACCTAATCACTTAAGTTCCCCTAAGCATTTTTTTTCTCGAAAAAAAAAATAGTATTAAGATTAAGAACCTTTAATTTCTCAGTTTTCCATAAGAATATGTGTTGCTCTTTAGATCCAACCAGTCTCAAAATACTACCTGTTGCCTTGAATTTACTTGCTTCAAATATCAATAGCTCCTCATTGAGCTAATCTGTGATACAATGTGTGTATCTAGTTCTGGCTAGAACTTCCAGTACTATATTGAATCGGAGTGGTGAGAGAGGGCATCCTTGTGTAGTGCCAGATTTCAAAGGGAATGCTTCCAGTTTTTGCCCATTCAGTATGATATTGGCTGTTGGTTTGTCATAAATAGCTTTTATTATTTTGAGATACGTTCCGTCAATACCTAGTTTATTGAGGGTTTTTAGCATAAAGGCTGTTGAATTTTGTCAAAGGCCTTCTCTGCATCAGTTGAGATAATCATGTGGTTTTTGTCTTTGGTTCTGTTTCTGTGATGAATTGCGTTTATGGACTTGCGTATGCTGAACCAGCCTTGCATCCCCGGGATGAATCCTACTTGATCATGGTGGATGAGCTTTTTGATATGCTGTTGCAATCGGTTTGCCAGTATTTTATTGAAGATTTTTGCATCTATGTTCATCATGGATATTGGCCTGAAGTTTTCTTTCCTTGTTGAGTCTCTGCCAGGTTTTGGTATCAGGATGATATTTGTCTCATAAAATGATTTGGGAAGGATTCCCTCTTTTTGGATTGTCTGGAATAGTTTCAGAAGGAATGGTATCAGCTCCTCTTTGTATGTCTGGTAGAATTCGGCTGTGAACCCATCTGGACCTGGGCTTTTTTTGGGTGGTAGGCTTTTTATTGCTGCCTCGACTTCAGTCCTTGTTATTGACCTGTTCAGGGTTTCGACTTCTTCCTGGTTTAGGCTTGGGAGGATGCAAGTGTCCAGGAATTTATCCATTTCTTCCAGGTTTACTAGTTTATGTGCATAGAGTTGTTTGTAATAATCTCTGATGATGGTTTGGATTTCTGTGGAATCTGTGGTGATATCCCCTTTGTCGTTTTTTATTGCAACAATTTGGTTATTCTCTCTTTTCTTTTTTATTAATCTGGCTAGTGGTCTGTCTATTTTGTATATCTTTTCAAAAAACCAGCTCCTGGATTTACTGATTTTTTGAAGAGTTTTTTGTGTCTCTATTTCCTTCAGTTCTGCTCTGATCTTAGTTATTTCTTGTCTTCTGCGAGGTTTTGAGTTTTTTTGATCTTGCTCCTCCAGCTCTTTCAATTTTGATGATAGGGTGTCCATTTTAGATCTCTCCTTTCTTCTCATGTGGGCACTCATTGCTGTATATTTTCCTCTAGAGACTGCTTTAAATGTGTCCCAGAGATTCTGGTATGTTGTGTCTTCGTTCTCATTGGTTTCGAAGAACATCTTTATTTCTGCCTTCATTTCAATGTTTATCCAGTCAACATTCAAGAGCAAGTTGTTCAGTTTCCATGAAGCTGTGCGGTTCTGAGTTAGTTTCTGCATTCTGAGTTCTAACTCGATTGCACTGTGGTCTGAGAGACTGTTTGTTATGATTTCCATTCTTTTGCATTTGCTGTGGAGTGATTTATTGCCAATTATGTGGTCAATTTTAGAGCAGGTGCGATATAGTGCTGAGAAGAACATATATTCTGTGGATTTGGGGTGGAGAGTTCTGTAAATGTCCATTAGGTTTGCTTGTTCCAGAACTGAGTTCAGGTCCTGGATATCCTTGTTGATTTTCTGTCTGGTTGATCTGTCTAATATTGACAATGGGGTGTTAAAGTCTCCCACTATTATTGTGTGGGAGTCTAAGTCTCTTTGTAAGTCATTAAGAACTTGCCTTATGTATCTGGGTGCTCCTGTATTGGGTGCGTATATATTTAGGATCGTTAGCTCTTCTTGTTGCAGTGATCCTTTTATCATTATGTAATGTCCTTCTTTGTCTCTTTTGATCTTTGTTGCTTTAAAGTCTATTTTATCAGAGATGAGAATTGCAACTTCTGCTTTTTGTTGCTCTCCATTTGCTTGGTAGATCTTCCTCCATCACTTTACTATGAGCCTTTGTGTATCCTTGCATGTAAGATGGGTTTCCTGGATACAGCACACTGATAGGTTTTGGCTTTTTATCCAATTTGCCAGTCTGTGTCTTTTGATTGGGGCATTTAGTCCATTGACATTTAGGGATAGTACTGTTATGTGGGAATTTGATACTGTCATTTTGATGCTCCCTGGCTGTTTTCTTGGTTAGTTGATGCAGATTCTTGATTGTGTTGATGCTCTTTTACCATTTGGTATGTTTTTGGAGTGGCTGGTACTGGTTGTTCCTTTCTATGTGTAGAGCCTCTTTCAGGATTTCTTGTAGAGCAGGTTTGGTGGTGATGAAATCTCTGAGTACTTGCTTGTTTGCAAAGGATTTTATTTTTCCTTCACTCATGAAGCTTAGTTTGGCTGGATAGGAGATTCTGGGTTGAAAGTTCTTTTCTTTAAGGATGTTGAATATTGGCCCCCAATCTTTTCTGGCTTGTAGGGTTTCTGCTGAGAGATCTGCTGTGAGTCTAATGGGCTTCCCTTTGTGGGTAACCCGACCCTTCTCTCTGGCTGCCCTTAGCATTTTCTCTTTCATTTCAACCCTGGTGAATCTCACGATTATGTGCCTTGGGGTTGCTCTTCTTGAGGAATATCTTTGTGGTGTTCTCTGTATTTCCTGGATTTGAATATTGGCCTACCTTGCTAGGTTGGGGAAGTTTTCCTGGATAGTATCCTGAAGAGTATTTTCCAGCTTGGATTCATTCTCTTCATCACATTCAGGTACACCTATCAAATGTAGATTAGGCATTTTCACATAGTCCCACATTTCTTGAAGATTTTGTTCATTCCTTTTTGCGCTTTTTTCTCTGCTCTTGCCTTTTCTTTTTATTTCATTCATTTGACCTTCGACCTCTGATATTCTTTCTTCTGCTTGGTCAATTCGGCTGTTGAAGCTTGTGCATGCTTCGCGAAGTTCTGGTGTTGTGTTTTTCAGCTCCATCAGTTCACTTACATTCCTCTGTATGTTGTCCATTCTCTTTAGCATTCCATCCAATCTTTTTTCAGTGTTCCTAGTTTCTTTGCATTGGTTTAGAACTTGTTCTTTTAGCTCACTGTAGTTTCTTACTACCCACCTTCTGAAGTCTGATTCTGTCATTTCATCACCCTCCTTCTCCATCCGGTCTGGTTCCCTTGCTGGTGAGGAGTTGTGATCCCTTTTAGGAGGAGAGGTGTTCCAGTTTCGGGAGTTTTCATCCTTTTTGTGCTGGTTTCTTCCCATTTTTGTGGATTTATCCACCTGTTGTCTTTGTAGTTACTGTCTTTCAGATTGGGTCTCTGAGTGAGCTTCTAGTTCGTGGATGCTGAAGTTACTTCTTTTTTTTTTTTTTAAGCTTTCCTTCTAACAGTCTGGCCCCTCTGCTGTAGGACTGCTGAGGCCTTCTCCAGGCCCTGCTTGCCTGGGGATCACCTGCAGCAGCTGCAAAACAGTAAGGGTTGCTACCAGTTTCCTATTCTGCTATCTTTGTCCCAGAAGGATGCTCGCCAAATGTCAGTCCATTCTCTCCTTTATGAGGTAACTCTTTGGATTTATGGTGGTCAGGGAGCTACTTGAGAAGACAGTCTATCTTTTATTGGGGCTTAAGTCCTGAGCTGTGAGCTCCGTTGTTCGTTCAGAGCTGCTGGGCAGGTACATTTAGGTCTGCTGCAGCTGAACTCATAAACCGCTTTTTGTTCCCAGGTGCTCTGTCCTGGGGAGTTGGGGCTTTATGAGTTCCCGATGTGCTGCTGCCCTTTTTGTTTTTTCTTTCAGGTCTGCCCCACCCAGCTAACAGCCCACCTTGTCACTGTCTGCCTGCAGAGGCTTTGCTGAGCTGCTGTGGGCTCCGCCCAGCTGCCCTGTTCTCTTCCCTGCAGTCCTGTTTATATGGGCATAGTTAGAACTGTCTCGGCAACGGTGTCCCCACCTCTGTTAAGGCAGACTCCCTCTGTTGTGGCAGGTTGCCTCAGTAATGGCAGACGCCCCTCCCCCACAGAGCTGGACCATCCCAGGTTCAGCTGTGCTTGCTGTGAAATGCTCAACCCAGAGCGTTTTCAATGACTGTTTTTGTTGTCGTGGTTGTTGTTGTTGGGGGTGGGGGGTGGGACCAACCAAGCCTGATCACCTGGCTCCCTGACTCAGAATCTTTTTTTTTTAAAGTTGAATGACCCAGTGTTCCAGTCGCCTGTTGAAAAGGCGCCGAGATCTCCCGTGCTGCGACTCACTGAGTCGGCTCAAACAGCAGCGCCGAGGCTCCTGGAGGTTTTTTTACCTAGGAATCTCCTGGCCTGGCTCGCTATTTCAGATGAATGGGCAACTCTGCCATCTCAGGGTTCTGATCGCCAGCTAAGAGGGCTCCCAGACCAGTGGCTTTTGTACAGAGAACTGCCACAACAGAGTGTGGTCAAAGCAGCCGTGTGGGCCAAATCAGCCCTGTGGGGGCAAAAACAGCCACACCGGCTGAAACAGTGGCACTGGCCACCCCTCTGCCTGGGTATCTCCTGGTCTGTGGGCAATAAAAATTCATCTGGTAATGCTGCGTCCACTCACGCTCTGCACTTTCACTGGGAGCTGAAGTCCTGAGCTGTTCTTAGTCGGCCATCTTCCCAGCATTCCCTCTGTTCTATTATTCTATGTGTCTATTTTTATACCAATACCATGCTGTCTTGGTTACTATAGCTTTGTAGCATATTTTGAAGTTAGATAGTGTAATGTCTCCAGCCTTGTTCTTTGTGTTCAGGATTGCTTTGGTTGTTTGGGGTCTTTTGTGGTTTCATAATAATTTCAAGATTTTACTCTATTTCTGTGAATAATATCATTGGAATTTTGATAGATTTTGCACTAAATCTTACATTGCTTTAGGGAGTATAGTCATTTTAATAATATTACATTGTCTGATTCATTATCATGGGATGTTATTTCATTTGTTTGTATCCTTTTCAATTTCTTTGATTACTGATATGTAATTTTCCTTGCAGGGGCCTTTCACCTCCCCAAGCAGTTCATTTCTATAATTAGTTTTAATAGCTGCATTATATTTCACTGCACAGAACTAGCAGAATTGTTTTAACCAGTTTTGTCTGTCAATGGGCAGTTAGATTGTTTCCAACTGTTTACTATTATAAAAATGCTGCAATAAACATACTTAAGGTTAAAATTTTTAGATGCTTCTATGAACATATTATGGGGAAAATCATAAAAGTGAAATTGCTGGGTCTAAGAAATATGTTTTAGTTTTGATATATAAAGCCACATTTCTCTCAATGTATTTTATCACCTCACTCTCCTAGCAATAGTATATATGAGTACTAGTTTTAACAAATCCTAAGCAACTCAGTATTTTTTTCAAATGTACCTAGAGATGGTGAATTTCACCTCCATTTTGATCCTTCAAACTTCTAAACAATTGAAGAGAACTAGGGATGAAAAACCATGTTCTTGTAATTTTTCCACTGTCTTTCTCCTTTTTTTCTTATTTTCTTCTTCACTTTAAAAATGGCTTATTCATTTTATAAATATTATTCCTTTGAAACCCAACTGATTCCTTTCTTTTATTCATTTTTATTTTATTTTTTGTTTTTCTTTTTGGTTTTTTTGTTTGTTTGTTTGTTTGTTTTGTTTTTTGTTTTGTCTTTTTTTTTTTTTTTTGAGATAGAGTCTCAGTCTGTTGCCTAGTCTGGAGTGTAGTGGTGTGATCTTGGCTCACTGCAAGTTACCCTCCTGGAGTCAAGGGATTCAGAGTATCTCAGGCTCTACAGTATCTGGAACTGCAGGTGCCACCACGTCTGGCTAATTTTTTTTTTTTTTTTTTTTTTTTTTTTTTTTTTTTTTTTTTTTGTATTTTTAGAAGAGATGGGGTTTCACCATTTTGGTCAGGCTGGTCTCCTGACCTCAAATGATCCTCCCACCTTGGCCTCCTGAAGTGCTGGGATTAAAGGTTTGAGCCAGCATGCCCAGCCCCAACCGATTTCTGACAACTGTTTCTTCATCTTTATCACAACCAAAACTATCCTATCTACTTTATAAATGTAGATACATACACATATATTGACTATGATAAATTCGACATTAATTTAAACATAAAAAATCATTAGAAATATTTTTTAAAGAAGAAACTTAAACTAAGAATGGCACAATTTTGCCAGCTGCTGCAGTATTTGACAACATTCTTCGAGTTGCGTTAGCACCTTATCATTAGTTATCATTGATTCTGTCATTTTTTTTTGTTCCAAAAAGTATAGCATGGCATAGTTTTTAATGAAATATTATGTTCAGAGTTTACTAATTTTTGAGATAACTGGAGATCCCCTGAGGTATCAGATAATCAAATTTGGGATCTCTCCTTCACAATTAGTAAAACGGTGTTTTATTAACCAGTAACTCTCTTTTTGTCCACATGAACAAGAGGCCTTTATGGAGACTCAAAATCAAGTAAGAATAGTGCAAAGCAATAAAATCCATGTTCAACTCTTCTAATTTGTTTCAGGTACAAACTCAAGATTCTAAAAATGGTATGAGGAGAAATGTATGTAGCACTTAAGAAAAAAGCCAGTAAAAGGAAAAATTTGTTCATTAATGTATATAGGAAAAGAATGTCAAGACATACATATACTTTCTCCTGTCCTCTGCTAACTGATACAAAAATAGAAAACATAATTCCAGAAGTACAGAGGCTTATTGAAATAAAAAAGTTCAGCATTATTGTTATTAGCCATGCCTATTTTAATAAGGATTTACAAAATCTAGTCAAGAATATAAATACCATGCAAATAAATGAAAAGTTTAGGAAACAGACTGATGAGGAATGTAATGTTTCTGTGACAAAAGAAAAGGAAGGAACATATTCACTGAGAGTTAGAAAAAATAAAAAGTAATTTTAAAGGGAAAGGAATAATGGAAGTTTGGATCTTTCCCAGGTGCTTAGGGAAAGTGTTTCCACAAATCCCAATGGACGTTAAAGCTTTGGCTGAAACTCCATTGTCTCCTTTTGTACATAAGTCTTTGGTATATTTATTCATTCCTGAATAGACGTCCTTGTAACACTGTCTTCAAACACAGACAGCTATAGTGAAATTTTGACACGTCTGAATAATTATTAAACATAAAAGCCTGCAAAGATGATTTTTCCATTAATATGTTGTTGCTCTGGGCAGGACAGCTGAGTCCAAAAGAGATTTGAGAACAATCTGCTTGTTCTTGTCACCTGCTGTACCTATGCTTTCAAACTTTCTTTGTCACAGAAGGAGCATGTGTGGTAAATGGGAACCAATTTGATTGCAAACTTCATTTGGCTGCTTTCCTATAAATGTGAATGCAAGATCCAATTTTGCATATTCAAATTGAGAATATTTATACTGAGGTTTTTTTTTTTTTTTTTTTTTTTTACTTTATACTTATGCTTTATATTTGGTATGCAATCTTCAGCCTTCCCTTCCTCTTCCCTAGCGCAAGGTGCTGGTTTTACTTATACCCTCTTATCTTTGTCCTTCTTAATATTGCTAACTCATAGGAGAAACATTTAGACTTCACAATGCTTTCTTCCAAACTTCAAGTTAACCATACCGATCAAGAAAGAACTAAGAAGGCTTATAATTATATGTATCTGAATGAATAAAAATGGTAAAAAATCTAAACAAAAATGCAATATACTCTAAGACCTAAGTATTAGTTTTGGCTTTGCTACTTATTTTGCCAAATAATTTTCAGAAAACCCTCATCTTATTTTGAAATTCAGTTTTTTCTTCCACAAAATCAAGACAAATATAATTGCACTCTCGACTTCATTGGGATAGTTGTATGTCCATTCTATCTTTCATTTACACATTTATTTAGCAACTATTTATTGAGTACCTGCTATGTACTCAACAGGCACCAATCTGTTGTGAGGATCAAATGAAAATTAAAGCTGATAAAACTACCTTTAAAATGGAAAAGTTGCTGGGGACAGTAGCTCATGTCTGTAATCCCAGAACTTTGGGAAGCCAAGGCAGGTGGATCACCTGAGGTTGAGAGTTTGAGACCAGCCTGACCAATGTGGAGAAACCCCTCTCTACTAAAAACAGTATTAGCTGAGCATGGTGATGCATGCCTCTAAGCCCAGCTTCTCATGAGGCTGAGGCAGAAGAATTGCTTAACCCAGGAGGCGGAGGTTGCAGTGAGCCGAGATCACGCCATTGCACTCCAGACTGGGCAACAAGGGCGAAACTCCTTCTCAAAAAAACAAAACAACAACAACAACAACCCCTCCACCAAAAAAAAAAAAAAAAAAAAAAAAAAAAGGAAAAGGACAAGTTATGTGTATTTCTTCAGGCTATTGATAGTAGTGGCATTGTATTATTTCGTATATAATCAGACTCCACTCTAGGAAGTATAAGATCAGTTTATACAAAGGTAACTAGCTTAACCACAAGGTGCTTTCCATGCTCACTGTTAAGCCCTCAAGGTAATTCTGATGATAAAAAATGCTTTTTCAGGTGAGCTTGGTGTGCGCTAGAATTATCAGGAATGCCCTTTGGAAGAGATGTCATAGAGTTTTATTTACCCCTTTTTTTGTCTCTCTCTTTCGCTGCCTCCAACATTCACACACCTATCTGGTTCTGGCTGTTACCTGCTTGAATTTCTCACACAGTGACCAGTAAGAAGATCTCATCTCACCTCATTGTTATTATTCACCTTTGACAGTTGTTGCTACTTACAAATAACCACAGTCTAGAGAGAAGGAATATAGTCAGTAGTCAGACTTGATTTTGTACTGTCATTTTATTGAGAGAATCGTTGAATGCCTATTATGAGATTTTATGTTGTAATTGATTTTTCATTACATACTCCCATGCCAACATTGGAATAAAAAGGCAAAGTCAATTCTTTCTGCATATTTGGGCTATTCACTCTTCCTCATCCATTTAAGGCTATTTTGTAAAGAACATTGATTTCTCAAAGTATTGATTTTGTTTTTGATAAAGTAAGCATATATACAATTAAATAGTATTTTAGTGTTGTAGGAATATGGAAGTATTGATTACTACTAACATGAAGTAGAATATATAGCTTCCTTTTCGTTTTGTCGGATTAGAAATGGATTTTCAAGAAGAAAACTCTAATAAGGTATTTTATAAAAACCTAGTTTTAAAATTTATAAACCGCTACTTAAAGATTTGTTTTAAAGAAGTTTTAAAATTTATAAACTCCTACTTAAAGATTTGTTTGCATCCTTTACCTGATATGAAAATGGATGATTGGTAACATTCTCATAGTATATGCTTGTGTAACTGAATAGCATATATTACCTATTTCTAAAACATAAGAGCTTTATATATAAAAGCATGACAAACATATAAACAGAAAAGAGGCAAAGAAAATTAAAATGATGCTAAAGAAGCAAGTCACCGAAAAACAATCTAAGGAAATTCAAAGATGCAATTTCACTGACCTTGGAAAGAGAAATTTTACTGTATTTGTTCTAAAGCTGAGGAGCAAATGTGAAAGGTTTGAAATGTAATTTTATGAAATTTAGAATTTCTTGTCCTCTATATCACTTTTTGCAAAGAGCAAACATACTCTTGGTAACTATAAATATGTACACAGAAAAACAAACCTAACCTTTAGTGTGTCAATGGTCCTGACACTATGAAAACACAGTTGTTGAAGATAACCAGACACAATCTTCATTATCAATCATGATTAGCTATATGTTCCCTCCCTTCTCCCTCACTCCACAGGCTTTCTGTGAGCAATCCCCATAGGCTAAATGTTTCTAAAACCAGATTGGAACAGGAATTTGAAAAGTAATGCTGAAAGGAGCCTACATAAGAACAGAACTTTCAGCATTTGGCAGTTCAGTCCAGGAAACCATCCAGATAACTACATACAGCTTCACAGGGTTAATTTGGACTCATTCTCTCATATATATTCATATAGGTTGCTGTAACTCATAATTACATATTTAAAGAAAAGAGAAAGTATACGAACCTAAAAATGTACAACATGTACAGAGACATATATATATACATGCATCTAATTTTTTTGAAAAGTCCCTAACACTCCTTATTTTGTTCATTTTCACTTTGTAGTGCTACTAGAATAGTTTTCCCAAGACAAAACTGTCACTTACCATGGATTTCAAAAATTAAAAATCCTGCAAATAGCTCTTAATCAACTTGAAGATAAAGTAGTTATTTCTTAGCAAGGAAGGCAAAGCCATCTCTGTGTAGCTCCTAGGTTGGAATCTGGCATAAACTCCAACCAAATCTGTATACACAGCCATTAAGTCTACTACCAGATCCTAGGACAAGCTACTTGGATGCATTTTCATCTGCTTCCAGTGTGTTTTTACTGAATTTTGCTGCGTGTTGAATTTCAGTCATCGTTCAAAATTTAGCTAAACTAACACCGCCTGTTAGAGACCTTCCATAATATTTTCCCTTACTATGTGGAGAGAGATTTATCAATTATGCAAGGGCCATTATGATAGGTGTCATAAGAGAGGTGTAGGAAAAGAGGTAAGGAAAGTCTCATGGTTAAGACTAGACAGATAATTTATCACTCCAGTGCTTTCTATTCAACTTCATGGAGGTAGTGGTCTTTAAGCTGTAGAGATTTGATAAATGGACATGATGATAGAATACTGGAAACTGAAGATTATACGTGAGAGATAGTTTAAGAGAATGTTATCATTAGCCTAAAAAATTTGAATTTTAATCTTCAGGTAGAGAAGATATTCAGAATATTACCAAGCAGAAAAGAAACAGAATTATTCTGTAGAAATATTAATATGCTAGATACATACAAAATGCATTTGAATGGCAAAGGGTATACTGGAAGTGTGTAGAACAGATTGAAAATTATTATGATAGGACAGGCGAAAAAGCTCCCAACTAGGACAAGGTTGGAATGAAAATGATGAAATATTTTAGAAACAGAAAAAAAGGATTTGTCACTTTTTTAAATGTGAAAGATGAGATTTAAGAAGTGAGAAGATGACTTTGAGATTTTGAGTCTCAATGAAAAGAAATACAGCAGGAATAAGTAAACAAATAAGAATGAGGAACTCCTGGGTAGGCAGTGGATGATGAGTTTAGATTTGTTATAAAAAATTTGAGTTTATGTTGGTGCATGTTATTAGAAGGGACTGTGAGGCAACTGGAAATGCATTCCTGAAGTTTGGGAGAGAGCTCAAGGCTGAAATACATATTTGATAGTATTTTTCATTGTGTCAGTGAGAAATTATAAATAGATTATAGATTAGATATATAGTTAGATAAAAGATGATACAGATAAATATATAATCATGGACCTATAGCATGACACAATCCAAGTGGGGAAACTTTCAAGATAACAACTGTGATCAGTACCATCCACTACCCACATTGATACACTATTTTGAGTGAATGGTTGAGACAGGGGTTAGAAGTTGTCTAGAATTCCAAGTTTTCTCTTTTGAAATGATTACATGGCCCAATATCACACTCATCCTTTCAGAACTGTAGGTTTCCTCTGGCATTTAAGGACTTGGTAACAAATTTCTTCTGGGTTCTGGGACAAGATAATACAGATTTGTACCTCCTAACTCTACTTCCTTGCCATTTAAATGCATCTGGGAATGATGTGATAGTAGATAGAAAAGATTTGTAAACATATATAAAAGAAAGATACATGGCAAGTTGACATTAAAATGTATGTATATGTAGTTCATTTTCATGATTAGAAAATATATAATCATGATTCATTTTTATGAGAGATTTAGAATAAATGGCTTGATTATTATGCTTGTGTTACTTTTATCATTTGAGCTTTCAGATTCATCTAAAAAACATGTGTTTTTTTAAAATAAGGTCAATCCCAGTTGCATGATTTGGGCAGCCAGCTGCAATGCATGCATACGTATAAAACATGAGATAAATCTAAATCACTAGCAGAAGAAATTTGTTTTACTTTTTTAAACTTCAGTACCTAGTATCATAAATGTCTTCACTTTATTACATCTATCAATATACTTACCTCTTCTGAAATTGCAATGGCTATATGAAACTATAGATATAGATATGAAATAAATAATTAGATTAATAATTGGGTTTTTTTTTGAATTTATTATATATAATATTGACAGTAACTCAAAGCCAAATTTCTGGAACTTTTAAACAATGTATTTGCATTGTATTTCTATGCATGTTTTAGAGTGTCTCAATCTTACTATCATAAATATTTAACATTGATTTCTCCTTAATGTGTCTCCTAAGATACAACAAATAATTTGCGTGAGTTAAAGTAAAACATACCTTGCTCCATTAGCCCTTTACAGTTCAGCAGGACACAGCAGTAGGCCCCATGGAACTATTAAGAAGAATTAACCTTCCTTTTGCAGCCTCTACCAATTTTGCAGTCAAGCTGGTTGGTCCCCAGAGAGTGGCTCAGCTGTTAGCTGATGGCTTATGCCATTAATAGTAGTATATTTTAAGAGATGATTCTTTCTCATGAAAGTTTCATGCTGCATCAATTTCACAATGTTTTTCTCTGGGTTTATCATAAAACTTGAAATATCTTTTGGATCAAGATAAGCCACTTTAGAATTCATAATAAGAAATAATTTAATACACAAAGTGAGCTGAACATAGTACTTGGGTTTCAAATTTACAATGGTGTTGTAATATATATATATGGTGCTAAGGTAATGAGTATGTGTATACATATATATGTGTATATATACATATACACACACATATATGATCAAGACCATTGCATACTATCATACAAAGTAGGAAAAAAATTAGTATAGTATTCCCAATAATTCAATAATTTAGCATGCTGTCCTCTACTATAATGGTAAAGGACCTTTGACATTTGGAAAATACAACTACAGTTATAGTAACAGAAGACATCACAATTACTTTTCCAACAACCTAATACTTGAGGGGCAAATGACAGAAAAATCCCAATGCAGAATAGTCCTTTCGTGAGTGGGTTATATATTATGATTCAGGTTATCAAAGATTAAGTAATATTGGATAAATAACAGAAAACACAAAGAAAAGGAATATGTTTGGTCTATATTTTCATTTTTTAATTGTGAAAGACTTTATTTGGTCTTTCCCCAGAAAATTCACTACTGTTTTATGTTGAAAGTTAGCTTTATAGTGAATCAACACGATTCCCAAAATATTAAATTAGAAACTTTTTAATGTACCTTTTCTGACATACACTTACATTTTTTCACATGTACCACTAACAGCAACTGCTATTAGATATTAGTAACAGATTATTCTAATCTTAAAAAAAAAAAATCTTACCATTGCAGCCAGAACATTTTCAATCTTGGCATGGTAAACAGATTCAACAACAGCAAAGTAATTTCCCAAGTGAATAAGAAGCTAACAATTTACACTGTAGGCTGAGTGTTTTAATTATAGATCTTAAACCTAAACCCAAGGGCTTTTTAAAGAGTCTCTAAATATTGAAAAAAAGAATCAAAAACAAAACATGTTTGCATTCATAAAGTAAGCAGTTCTACTTTCTGAACAGAGATCCCTATTAGTTTGCTAATACATAGTTTAGAAAATGTAATTCCATACACAATGGGTTTATTTCCCTTGTGACACTGGCTATTAAACCTAATGTTTCGAGCTGTATAGAAACACTAACGCAAAAAGCTAGTCTATATAATTTGCCAAGTAGAGGTTAAAAAAATAACAAAATTATAATTGAGGGTTAGCAATTTTTGCCAATATTGCCTATCTAATTTAATTAGTTAATTAAATTTTTATGCTGTCATTTTAAAGTAAATCTGAATTAGTTTCTCCTTTTTAAAGATAATATGAAACCATGCAGATTATATTTTAATTTTACATTTTCTCATAGACCACACTTTCAATAGCACATGTAGGTAAAAATTTCTTTTGTCAAACAAATTTGGCAGCTTTGAATATTTTATATGGAGCAAAAGAAGTAAAGTATAATGCCTGGAAATTAGAGTAAGAAGAAAGAAGAAGAGAATTTAAAGTAATAGGAAATATAACACAGCAAGTTTAAAAGAATATGCAGCTGCCCTTCAACTGCAACTCAACTTTACTGGAAGGTGGACCCATGTTTCTAAATATTTTAATGTTTTTGAGAGAACATTTTTAAAAATATGTTTTTTAATAAGCAATCTAAATTTTTAAATGATGAAACATACTCATATAAATTTAAAATAAGCAACATTTTTAAAGCAAATAAAAATAAAAATAAATTACTTTCAGGACAATCTCATTTGGGCCCAGTATAGTCTTTAAGCTGGCCACAGACATCTGACTATTCTACTTAAACTAGAAAATTTACCTTTGGCTCATATATGTGATAGATATAAATAAAATGATGATTTTTAATACTTGGTAGTTACTAAATTCCAGCTTCACTTCTCTAATTTTCAAAAGAGATATGACACTTGAATAACTGTTAAAATCTATTTTTTCATGCCTTTTTTTAATCTAAAATTTAACTATTTAGTCATTTTACATATGTCTACTACCTGTTCTGTTGCTACATTTTTCCCCTAGTGAATGAAATCAAACTTACAAACTTTGGCTACTATTTTGACAGAATAGATACCTACTTATAAGTCATGACTATTGCAAAATGGAGGCTTGCTCTTTCTGCATTCCTCCTGTTTACATCCATAAAGACTGCATGTGACTGCCTTTGGTTAAGCCAATCCCAGTGGCACAATGATATAAAATATTATTTTTCTCACATAACAAGAAGTCAGAAGATGGGCATAAGCATTTGTTCAGAAAATTACCAGGGGTCTAGACTAGACCAAGTGTCTTCCTGTATATAATTGATTCTTAACTTTAATCTTTATGCCTGTAATATAGTTACTTCACCACCAGGTGTGGAATCAGGGTAAAAGGAAGTAAAACAGAGGACATATTGAAGGGCCTCAGGTTCCTGTCAGGCCTTATCAGTGCCTCTCAGTCAGAAAATTAATTGCTTTCCTAGGACCCGTATTCTGTGTATGTTCCCTCACTTCTCACCAACCAGAACTGGGTTATAGATTCATTGCTAGCTATGTGGGAGTCCAGGGAAGAAAGTTCATTTATATTCATTTTATTTTATTTTTTGAGACAGGCTCTCACTCTATTACCCAGGCTGGAGTGCAGTGGCACCATCTTGGTTCACTGCAACCTTTGCTCCCCCAGATCAGGTGATCCTGCCATCTAAGTCTCCTGAGTAGCTGGGGGTAGAAAGAGTCATCACTGCACCCAGCTATACTTGTCTTTAATGGGAACACTGCCGCCTCAAATCAGATTACATTATGTAGCAGGAGAGAATGTTTCCTTGTCAGGCATTGAGCAATATCTGCCTGCGATGGTGATTCTACTCATAAGTCTGAAAATAAGGCTAAGAACTGCAAGACTTCTGAGAGTTATCGGCCAGGAAACAAAAACATGTTGCTGCTGCTGCTTTTTCCTCTCCTTTTTCTCCTTTCTCCCCTTCCCTCTTCTTTTATGGAATCATGTGACCAACTCTTAAGAAATAATTCATTATAGAAAAATAGAAATAAATGTGGCAACTCATACCGTGTCTCTTGGCAAGCCACCACCAGCATAAGCTACTTACTACATGATGATTCAAAAGCATGGGCAGGGGACAGTGCCTACCTAAGCTGTAATGCATTATTAATCAGTCTCTGAAACTGTAATTACTTTCTGATTCTGTCTCTTCAAGCTTGCAAACAACTGCACTTAACAGCCTTCTCCTCTGCAGATGACTTAGTGCTCATTTCAAACTGTGGTTTACAGTTATTGCATTAGATTTCATATCTGAGATTCACTCAACTAATAAGTACATATGAAATTCAAAATATGTGCAAGGCACTATCTACTCCACTATATGGATGACAGCTTCTGTGGGTGTTCTCTAGAACCTCATTTTACACCCTCAACTATCAAACTAATTTTTAAAATCTCTGGATTATATTTTTTGTAAGGAAAACCAAGGAAGTGGGGTAAAGATATCTTCTCTGTCTTTGAATTAGTTTTTGTTAAAGAAAGTCACATTTTAACATAAAATCAGTTTTCACCACTGTTTTTAAAATAAAGGAATGGATGTATATACAGAATTGAGAACGAATGGTGAATGCAGTTAGAAGTATAACTACTCATCTAGTGTTTGTAAAAGCTATGCTTTTACTTTCTTACGGATATTAATGAAAATTAATTCATAGCAATGAAGAACACTTAAAGAGAGATTATGAGAGATAGCTATGTACAAAAACTCACTCTGTTTCAACACAGGATGTCAGGCTAGTGGTTTACCTAAAATGCTTGGTAATAACATTTTTTCCCTTCCTCCCATAATTTAATGCATATTATCAACAACCTAGTCAGTTCAAACAGTGCCAACCTAAAAAATATATTTTTCAGTGAATTATTTCTAAACACCAAATGTCATCTCTCATGGAAAGTCTAATAAAATTCCGAAAATGCATTATCTGACATTTTAGTGGATCAGTAAGTAGCTTGCCAATTGAAATTCTAAAATCTTTACATGGTATAGATTTCTGCTTCTGTTCTAAAATCTTGACTTTTTGCAGAATAATTTACATCTTCATACAACTATTTAGCAAGGGATGTCTGATCATCAATTTCAATTATAAATAATGATTCCAGTTACACATGTATACTGCATTATGAAGAACTAGCAATTGAGGAGTTCTGCACTTAATATTGATAAATAATGTCTCAGACTTGCTTAAGTCAGCAATGCCTGCAGCTGAGAGAAAAAAAGCTGACTACATAAAATTGAATATTTTCCCTCTTTTAATCACAGTAACCTTTATTAATATATGGATGGAGAATGTAGCAAATCTTGGTCATGTTTCCTCCTAAAAAGGTAGCATAAAGCATCATAATTTTTTTAGTCAGCGGCTTTGTCATGTGCTTGGCAGGCACTTTTTGCAAAAACTAATGCATCTTCTGATATTGCAACATCCCTTTTGTTAGTGTAAAAGTTTAGGTTATTATCACCCAAAGAATTCAATCCTATAATCCACAGAGGTCCCATATCTAATACATCATTAAAATTCAACTAATGCTTTATCAGTTTTTAGAAACTACTACTGAGAACATTGATTTGAGGCTTCTTTCATTCATTCACTGATTTTTTTTTTTTTTTTTTTTTTTTTTTTTTGAGACAGGGTCTTACTCTGTTTCCCAGGCTGGAGTGCAGTCTCATGATCTTGGCTCACTGCAACCTCTGCTTTCTGGGCTCAAGTGATCCTCTTATCTTAGCCTCCCAAGTAGCTGGGATTACAAATGTGTGCAACAATGCCTAACAAATTTTTTATAGAAACAGGATTTTTCCATATTGCCGAGGCTGGTCTCAAACTCAGGCTCAAGTAATCTGACCTTGGCCTCCAAAAGTGCAGAGATATAGGTGTAAGGAACTGCGCCTGTCCCATTGATTCTGTCACCAAATGTGTGTAGGGTACTGGATAAAATTTAGACATTGGGTGGAAAACGAGATAGACAGCCTCAGCCCTTAGACAGCTTTAGTAAAGTGACATACTTTACACTAATGATGATTTCAGCAACATTAATAATTACTTAAGCAATCATTTACAATAATAACAACTACTCCAAAGGAAAAAATAAATGGTAACTGCTGTAAGAGTGTCTGGCATACTTCTAACAGCAACTACAGAGTCAGAACTGCAGAGTAAGAGAAAAGGTGTCTCAAGAGATAATATTGAAGCTGCAATATGAAAAGAAGGGCATTGATTGGTCAAATGAAGGGCTGAGGAAAGAATTGCAAAAGCAGAATGAGTAGTAGGTGCAACAAACAGAAAACAGAATTACAAAGAGAATGAAAGAAACTTAGAACATCAAAGAAACCAAGAGAGGTTTAATATGGTCTGGAAGATAAGATGAACAAGATTATATTGGAAAAAGAACACCACCAGGTAGAATGTTGCAGAGTGTCTGAGTATGGATTTCATTTCAAATCAGACCAATGAAATGACTTTGAAGGGGTAATTTTTTTTTTTTTTTTTTTTTTTTTTTTTTTTTTTTGAGATGGAGTTTCGCTCTTGTTACCTAGGCTGGAGTGCAATGGCGCGATCTCGGCTCACCGCAACCTCCACCTCCTGGGTTCAGGCAATTCTCCTGCCTCAGCCTCCTGAGTAGCTGGGATTACAGGCACGTGCCACCACGCCCAGCCAATTTTTTGTATTTTTTTAGTAGAAATGGGGTTTCACCATGTTGACCAGGATGGTCTCGATCTCTTGACCTCGTGATCCACCCACCTCAGCCTCCCAAAGTGCTGGGATTACAGGCTTGAGCCACCGCGCCCAGTCTGAAGGGGTAATTTTTAAGCATCAAAACAAAAGCAACACTTCTGTTTATTAAAAATTTTTAAAAAGTTGGGATAATATTTATGTAGGACACACTTAACATTTGAAACTTCCATCCAAGCAATCCAAGCAGATTAACATATAGAATTGAGAACCAGCTAATTAGAATGGCTGACTCCTATGGAATTCAAAGGATCATTGCAAATACGTTACCTAATATCATGGTTAAATGTTTCAATATTTTTCCTGAAGATGAAAAACTTTCACTTCACTCTCTTAAGCATTTTAACTTTGCAATAAATGTGTCAAAAAGCCAAGAAAGATGTGTTAGAGATGCATATTAATATAACTGAAAATTTAAATATAATGGACGAAATGGTAGGATGGTAAAGACTGTGTCCCAGGATTGCAAAACAAATTCAAAAACAGAGTGAGGAAAATTTATGCTCTGAGCCATCCGTGTCAGGGTTATTTTAGTGTTTCCCACAAGCTCAAACCAAAACCTCATTAAATATTTGATCAGCTTGTGAAAGACCAGCATGTACTCTTCACAACCATGAATATGAACATCTTGCAGACAGTTTAATGCATGAAAGACCCATAAAAAAGATTATGCATGATAAAATAATGCAGTGTTGGCACATCCTAACTGCATTAAAAAAAAGGTGAAGAAAACCACAAAACAGCAAGTGCAAACTAAAGCTAGTGTACAATAAGCTATGTTAGGAAGACAATTGCAGGCTGAGTCAGGAGGTTGCAGGTCCGACTATTTCACATAGAAACTAAGGATTTTTCTGTTGTCTTGGGACAATATATCAAACCTATAATATACAGTGATTTTAGGATACTCCAGCCTAGTTTACATATTTGTAGCTACAATTGAGCTTTAATAAAGAAATGCCAAATCAATTTTCTCCTTCAAACCTTAATAATATGTTTGTTACTATAAGTTTAATTTCTGTGGTTATTTTCTTTGGGTTAAAATATTCAGAAATAAATTAAAAAGCAAAAATAGTTTCAAAAAGAGGGGAGATGGCAATTAACATATCAACCGATTTGCACATTGGTACCAACTGGTTTTGTATCTGAGACACTTAGCAGAGGGACAGCAAGAAATGGTACGTTTTAAAGGACTAAAATAAACACACTGGAGCTTGTGGAGGGTAAAGAAATCAAAGTGCTAAGATGCCATCAAGAAGAAACTCCTCATCTGGGAACAGGAAGGAAGATGTTGATGTGTATTACCTAGGGTAGTGGTCTGAATAAAACCAATTATAATGTGGGGGAATGTTCAGGAAAAAAACTATGAGTAGGATATGGATTCTTTTAAAAATAAGTAATACAACAATTATTTGATTCATAATTTTACCTAACAAGTCATTGAAGAAAGTATTGCTTCTACTTCTAAACAATCTATTTGAAAATATACTTCAAGAGGAAAAATAAACATTTTAATTATTTAGTTAAAATCTAAATAGACATCAATTCTCTCCCTCTCTTTTTCTCAGATCGGGTCTCACTCCGTTAGAGTGCAGTGGTGTGATTTTGCCTCGCAGCAATCTCAGCCTCCTGGGCTCAAACAATCCTTCCATCTCAGCCTCCCAAGTAGCTTGGACTACAGGTGCAAGCTGCTATGCCCAGCTAATTTTGTTTATTTTTATGTTTTAGAAACAAGGCCTCACTATTTTGCCCAGACTTGTCTCATACTCCTGGGCTCCAGAGATCCTCCTGCCTTGGCCTCCAGAAGTAACTTAAAATCTTTCTACATCTGGGCAAAGATGGAGAGGCATCAATAAAGAAAAAGGAGAGAGTTCATTGAATGACCTAAACTGGCAATTTAAGATGGATTATAAATGTTATCAGTTTAATATGTAGTTGCTATTTAGTTATAATCTTAAATTTTGTCTGGTGAAAGATGATTTATGCATACTTTCCTGTCTGGAGATTTTTAATATCGGGATATAGTATATTAATAAGTATATTACTTATTCCACATTGTATCAAAAAGAAGAGATAACATGCATATTTACAAGTGATCAGGGCAGCTACTCAAAACATGATTTTAAGACAAGCTATGGAGGGACGAATTAGAAGAGTATTTATTCTATAAAGAAAAAAAGATTCTGATAATTCACTTGTGAAAATTTTTAAGAGAAATTAAAAATAAATTGGATAATTGCCTTCCATTGAATTAAGTTAGCAGAACCTGGAAACATTTAAAATGGGTTGCTATATTGATTCATGTCTTTCTTTAAACAAAGCAAACCCTTTGTAAATTATAATGCCTCTTCTCTTACTCTCCTGTAATTATGAAGTATGAGAACACTCAGAATTGATTGACTCTTCTCTAAAGAGAGAGAATATAGATTTCACAAATGAACTTCATCAATATGTAACCCCTTATAAGAATAAATTCCAATTATTTGATACTCTGATAGCCTATCCCTTCTCTTAGACCAAACTTTAAATGAATAATGTCAATGTAGATATTAATAATACCTTATAATATTTCCTTGGTAGTAGTTTGAACAAAGGTTTTTAACACACCAGGTTTAGAAGATCTTATTAATTTTTGATGCAGAAATGATTGGCAATAAGTCTGAATGACTTCATAGCAAAAATGAAATTCAAAGACAAGTTATATTTTCTGCTTGGCCAACAAGTAGACAGTTAATATTGTTAGTATCAATATTATTAAAAGGATATGCAGAGTAGTTGCCTGAGACAGCTGTCTCTCCACTGATTCCAGAGTTGATTGAGCTGATTCAGACTGTGGAGTCAGATGACACTCTTTCAATGGCTTCATATGCATTCCAAGATCCCTATATTTCACCAAATGTAGCACATTTTCTGATAGAATCTGCCACGATCTAGGTTATCCCTATTGATCATCCCTGACTTCAAAGAAACAGTCAGTGTTTTTGTATAACCATTATTAGATTTTGAAAACATAAACTCTATGCCAAGCTTTTGAAATATTTTGCCAATAATGATCCCTCATTTACTGTAAGATTGGCTATCAGAAAGCTCTACGTGTTCTCAAAGATTAGAACTAATTTAACAATCAAATGTATAAGTCAACAAAGCAAATCAAAATTTCAAATTTTATCAACACATATACCATCTTAATCAATATATAAAGTACCTTTCTGTACTTTATTTAAATGAAGCTCATAACACATTGTTTAAGTCGTTATTGTTAAACAACATGATATTTCCCTACTATGTGTTAAAGCTGGTACTCACGTCCAGGTGGCTCTAGATTTCACCTCCTCCCCAATGTACTACTCAGTGTAAAATGGAGACAAGTATTTTGGAAGAGTGCTTCTCAAACCTTAAGGTCCAACAAATAGTTTAGGGATCTTGTTAAATTAAGGCAGATTCTGTTTCAGTAAGTGTGAGGTGGGCCTGAGACTCTGAATTCCTGATAAGCACCCAAGAATTGCTGATACTGTTGGTATGCTGGCCACAAGTTGAGATACAAGACCTAGTTATACATTAGACAATTTTTAAAAGGTTAATGTTCTACTGAGGCAGCACATAAATCCCCATTCTGGCTTTACCTCTTTTTGTTTTCGTGGGAATGATGAATTCAGAGCAAATATACCAATACAGACTATTTTTGATATTACATGAAATCTTTAACCCTACTGTCTTTAAACAGTTAACACTAAGTTAGGTTTATCTCTTAATTACAAGGAAAGAGAGAGTAATAATGAGGAACTGCAGACTGCTAAACAATGTCCCTGATTTATTTTTAGTTTGCTGATTTTTTGGTAGTTTAAAAGCTTTATAATAACGAAATAAAAGAGAAGTCATGAGGCATTAAAAATGTTTAATTGTTTGAATAAATCCAAAAATAAAAAAGCTAGACCTTTCAAAACCAACCCCAAGCTGATTAAATTTGTTTAACCTGTAAGATACATATCATATCCAATAATTAGTTAATTGATGCCTGCTTTTTCAAAATAATAACTAAAGGAAGAATTTTGCCTGGGTCGAAAATTGATTTTGGATAGACTATAGATGTATAGTAATAATTTTATAAAATGATAAGGATAGTTTTTCAGTAGTTTAACTGACAAAAGTGAATATAAAATATACACCCCAGTAAAATGCTTTTTATGCAACAAATAGAAACTGTTTTCAGATCATTTTGTTTTCACATTGATAAATATATTCGAGCAAATATCTAAAAAGATAAGTTTGTCCAAACCTAGCTTTTGATTTACTGATTAATTGTAAGGTAGACATTTCTTTTTACATAAATATGTTCACTTTTGCTAAGCTAAAAACAAAACTAAACTAAAAAGCAATCTACCATGTTTAACTGGACAATTTTCAAAACTCTTAGTTTAAATAAGAAAAGCCAGCAGCTAGACTAGGCAATTTTTGTCTTATTTAATAAAAAGCTGCCACATAACTGAGGTAAAATGTCAAATGCCAAATGTCCAAATAAAAGGTCCTCTAAGGCGACATGGTAATTTTAGTAATCTGACTATATACAGAAAGTTATGTGTATTATATTTTTAATCCATTAATTTGATATTCTTTGTGTGAACAGATTGATTTATTAACTAAAGGAAGTTTAAAGTATTCTCTTAGTATAAAATTTTTACTAAAAAATAATAAAAATTAGTTGGATATTATGAAGTATGCTAATGAGCCAAAGCCAAAAAGTTGAATATTTATTTATTTGTTGTTATTTTTGTTAAATCTCTAGTCCATTATACATAAATTGATACTAGACCCATTTTTTCAGTTTCAAATTGCCTCACATTTTGTTTTTTTGGCATGCTATGAAAATAATACACAATAATTTTTGCAAACCTAGAAAATGTGAAGCATGAAGAAAAAATCACCTACACATCTTGCTCTCAGAAAACATCTCTTTGATCCACTTTTAAAGTATTTATGCTTTTGTATATTACAATATTTCTAAATAGGAAAAGAGGCTCTATACTGGCTTGTTATGCTTTTCTAATTTTTAAAATGTACTTTGGCAATTTTCTAATTATGGTTATGAGATATCAACATAACAAGCTCTCTTAGGCAATGTCCATTCTTTGAATCTGAAATTTATTTGGAATACAATAGAAATATTAGAACGAAAACTTCAATGAACACTTTGATAGGAAACATCTGCACACCTGACAATCTATGTTCAAATAACCTTAGAATGTTTTTGTGGTTGTTTAATTTGTTTGAATGACAAATTAACTGATTTTCTACTAGACAATTACTAGGCACCGAAGACAAGTAAACATGCACATATACCATACCCATTACATATATAAATGTTACAGACATATATGTATGTGTGTACATTTGTGCACATATATATGTGGTAGCATACTATTCTGTAAATCTTGCTGTTCAGCAGGAAATGAAAAACAAGACAATCATTTTTATTTAGAGCTAATGTGGCCCCTAAATAAAATACTTACTCTCATGGCAGTTGATTTACCTAATAGAAATGAAAAGCTCATTCATCATTAGTTGAGTTAACCTAAGTCTTTGAGATAAATTGATCATAAAATATATGTGTTTCTAAATACTGTTCTCTCTTACTTCCTAATAATTGGTAATTAAAGGAATTATTATCAAGTCTTACCTGTATGTGTACCAGAAACGTTTAATAAAATTAACTATCATTTTTTAACCAGTCTCTAGAATATTCTATATTGTATCATTGAGTTTGGAAACACTTTGCTCGACAAACATAACAAAATCTAGAGCTCTTGCATAAAGTAAATATGTATTAAAACATTTCTTAAACAAGTTTGAAGGAAAATAAAAACATTTCAGTGGCAAAACCTCAGGATATTTACAAGAAGTATATTTGAAACTATTTTTTCTCCTTTCTAAACCTCCTGAGGAAGAAAGTACAAAAAAGTGATCACTAATTTTCCTGTTATTCACATCAGTAAAATAATTTCTAGAACTCAAACCAAGCCAAGCTTGTTGAGAGGATCCCCTGTAAGGGCTGTCTCGAAGTCCCAGGGCTCCTGAAGAACTCAGGTCTACTCTTTGATATCTGTTTAGAAGAACAAGACTTGGGTCCTTGCAACTGTACATGGCAGTTAAAATTTCTGGAGTTTTTATTATTAAAAAATCTATCTGTAAGTCGAGATACACAAAAAAGAGATAGACTTTCATTCCCATTGTAAGCTTCATGCTCCTGTAGAAGAGCTTCCATCTTAAAAGCAAAACAATATTAAACAAACAAAAAAACCTTGATTCAATTGACCCTATACAGATCAGAAAATTTTAGAAATCCTAAGGAATGTTGAGAGCCATTTTTTTGGTCAATGATTTATATCTAGCCTGGGGCTATTCCTGAATACTCTTCTAGTAGCTCAGAGACACAGAATCAGTTTTTTTATTTTCTTATTTTTCATGATGATGTCTATTGAATTACACCTGGTACTTGAAAATGCATTTACACAGGAGACTATAAAACTGGTAGGGGGGATTTCTGGGGTGCTCTTACTTTTAAAAGAGCAGCTTTTTATGTTTTTTTTCAAGATTTGAGAATACAGAAATCATTTTTAAAAAATGTGCATCACACACCCCCTACAAACTTCTCTTTGCCCATAGGAACTTGTTAGCAACTTAAACAAATGCACAGAGAAACAAAGGCACTTTATCTCCAGAAATCGAGTCAATGTAGCATTGTAAAGAGTTTTCCTGAGACTGTGAATGACTTACTGGAGGTAAACCTTAAGAATGTTACACACCTGGAGAAAATGCTTGATTATATGTTCCATAAGTTTAGGCCTTTGAATGGGAATAAATTAATCTCTATGCAGTAAAAGAATAATTTCTTACATAACAGTAGAAATAGAGGTAACATGAAGACAGAAGTCCAACTCATTGGGGAACTTTAGAATCAGAATGTGATGCCTTTTGGTTTTATGGCATCTTGCTCGCTTTCAACTCTGATGGAACAAAATGTCATTTCGATGGAAGATCTCTGACCAATCCATCTTTTGCACCTTCATTAACATGGCTTGAGATAGTTTCTACATTCTACAGATATGGCTACACTGTGCAAAATGTATGCTATATCAGCTCTTCAGTGACAGATTCTTGCTTTTGGATGATAAAACTAAGTTTTATTTTAGTAATCTCACTACTCTAGCAAACATCTATTGAACATTTTTTTCTGTATCCCTTTACCTTTTATTCTGGATATTGTATTTACTTTATTTCATCCACATAGCTGAGGTGGCAACTGTCAGTTTGCATAACAAGAACTTGTCCCCTGTCACAGTAAACTTGAATACTTTTCTGAGGAATTTTAACTGGGTCTGTGAGATTGATCTTACTGTGCTCTGTACTTTTGTACTATATAAATCTCAACAGCTAATGATGGTGTATTCCAACATCTGTATTGAGTGTATAGAGGAAACATGTCTGGTGTTAGAGGAAAAATAATAAAACACATATACAAAGAGAAACAATAACAAAGGACAGAGAACAAAAGCAGGTTGCAGATTCTTGCAGAGACCCATTCCTGGGTAGATTTGCATTCCAGACTGTGTTTTATTATAAGATAACTGAGGAATCTTTTATCTTTACGACAATCTCCTCCCAATACATTTTTTGTTCATTTTTCCATATTCAGTTTCTATAACTTCAAAAGCCTATAATCAAAGGATATCAATACCTTAAAGGCCATGGATGCATACTGCTTGTGGTGTATTTTATTGCGTCACAACTACACTGGAACTGAATTTTCCATAATTTCATTCTTACGTGGTTTGAAGTAAGATTTGGCCACAAGAGAAATTTGCACATGATATTGTAGGTAGAGAACTGGTAGTAATTTTTACTCTCCAAAAGTGGATGTAGGCTGTTAGGTTCAGGAGCAGCTGGCATGCATCCCTGGCCTATTACTGACTTAACATATAGGCAGAGGGCAGCAAAAAGCCATGTAACGCCTTAAGCTTCTTTTGATTCTCCTCCTTACACTTCTCTAAGTTTGCATCAAGTCCAAGATAAAGTCACTGGTAAAGTTTGCCAACTTCTCTTGCAGGTCATCTATAGTATCGATATTGGTGGTGATAAGAAACATACATGAATTCTAAATTATCTTTATGGGTCCCAGTTCATCCTGGTGGATTTCAGTTTCGACCTTGTTCTCCACTACTTCGCAATCATTCTTCCTTCCTAATGGTTCAGCCGACTTACAGCAATGTCATTCTCAACACCAGATGCAGAGGCAATACCCTTGTGTAAACTACTCATCAACTCACAATTCCATAGATCTAATCTCTATAAAAAAATCCCACAGTTTGTATCATCATAGTGATTCTGCTTCTCTTACCAAATATTGCCTAATGCAGACACTGGTTTGGAAGATGAGTGCTACTGCAATAAAAAACAGCATAGTTTGGAGCAGTAAAACCATCTGGCCATGGCTTTGGACCCCTGCAGTGTGAAGAAGCTAAAAGGGCATTGAGAAGACTATTAACAGAAGCTTGTCTAGCTTGAAGGAGGCTGTCAGTTGTGAAATGAAGGGAAGCCAGCACTTAGCGCTTTCCATCTGAAAGCCCAGACACTGTGGAGCAGAGGCAAAACATTCTCCCATTCCCTGTCTGAATGCTGTGATCCACAGGATTTTTGTTTTTTAATTAGTCTTGGAGTGGTTGGTGAAATAGTGAGAGATGGTTCATAAAGAATTTGGTGCTGAAAGTGGAGCAGTCCGAGTTGCATCTGCTTTCCTGCTCTTGAGTTCAACATTATGCTTCTAGAATCCTGTGTGCTTAGAAGAAAATCCCCTTTTGTGCTTGTTAGGCCAAATTGGGTTTTTGTAACTTGCCAACAAAAAGAGCTCTAACCAATCAGAAATAATTGAAAATTTTGTCATGCATATTCATGCCAAAAAAATTTACTTTACTATGTCCTTGCTTATTTTTATGCAATTTTAGATGAAGAAATGGCTCTTAGATAAAAACTCATAATTACTTTCATTTGGCATTTCTGTATAAACCTAAATAAGTTATTTTGTTCAATAAATTACGTAGTCATTCATTAAATCATCTATGAAGTATTTACTGAGTTCTTTTAACGTGCAAGGCAAGGGTTTAAGCAAGAAGGATACACAGAATCACAGTTTTTCTGAGTAATCACATACTGGCAGCAATGAGACATGTAGACAGAAACTAACACATTTCGTTGATTCTATAATGCATTTACTTTTTACATTTAAATTGTTTTAAAATCAAGGCACAACATATAACTCACGGATGCATTTCATGTGAAAGTGTTTCTTTTTTTCCCCTTGAAAACTTGCTAGTAAATCGACAATGGCTTCTAATCAGCCATGATGTCTTAAAAAGGAGAAACTACAATATTGCACAAGTTAATATGAAATAAATAACATGAGAGATTCCAGGAGACTTAAATGTTTCACCAGCTGAGATAATATAAGAAGACCGTAAAGAATTTCGAGAGGGTTTAGGAGAGGAGAGCAGAGGTGTGACATTCAGCAAGGATCTCCTACCCATATATAATATGAACTTTCTTCTAATCCTCAAAACAGCTTTCAGCAGTAGGAATTATCTTCATTCCCCTGATCGTACAACTAAGGTTCAGATTAGTAAGGAGACAAAAAATATCTTTGAGCTTTTGAACCCATATGTCTCTAAATTGAAGTGTACGCTCTTTTCAGGAAATAATATTGAAAGACTTCACCTAGTCTGACATGCTATATGAGGTATGTAATGTGTACTACCTACAACCCACGTTCTAAATCCTATATGTAAAATAAAACTCAGTAGGTACTAATACTAACCTCACTTTAGGGATGAGAAAACTGAGAACTGGAAAAATACAGTAAGTTTTGCAAGGTCACACAATTAATAAATAACAGAGCTGCATTACAAACTCCTGCAGTCCAGTGAAAGAGTCTGTGCTTTTAACCACTATGTCGAGTCTCTTACGACAGTTTAAGCAAAATGCTTTTTCAGAAATCTCTAATCACCTGATTACAAGATGCAGCCCCTAACTCTTGATTTCCCTTTCCAAGCTGTACGGATCACTTTTTAACATATAATTATCATATTTATAATGTACATAACATAATGTTTGTTGCTACTACCTTGAAGTCATCTCCTCAAAGGAAGAGATTTTTAAATCTGCTTTGATCACGGATATATTTTAACAGCTGGAATCATGCCTGACATAAGCTAGGACTTTAATAGTTATTTGCTGAATAAATAAATGATTGAATTCTATAAAATACGAAGAGAGGATATTCAGTGAGTGAACAGTAAGTGGGAGAGAAACAGAGGCATGGAAGTAGGAGTTGTGTTCTGAGACTCTGATTAGTGCAGTTTGCCTAAGGTGTCAGGTGGGAGCAGAAAAATCAGTGAGCAGATCTCCCTATAAGGGAGGTTGAAGTCACCCAGGAACAACCACGTGAGCCTTTTGTCCCTCACATTTTGTTTATAGCTTGTTCAGCACTAGACACTGGAAAGGAGGGCAAGAAGACATCAAAGTAGCTGTATTGTTCATATTTTTTTTCTTCCTTTGGCAGATATTTTCTCTATTTCCTGCTGACACTACAATTTCAGCGATTTAATGATACAATTATTTCTGAAAACAACACAGAAACAGATACCCTCAGCCATTTAATTGGCTGCCCTGAAGAAGTTGAATCTGCTGTTTTCTAATTTCATTTTTAAGGGTGTTTGAGAATACGGAAAGGCTAGAAAAAAGACAATATTTACTTGCATTTAAAAAGGTAAAATCTTAGCAAGGAATTTTAAACTCAGCCCACTTAATTAACATCTGCTATTTCCGTGGCATACACCAGGATACCTATGAAGATTTTACTTGATCCTTGTGAAGATGTTGCTAAAATTAAAGATGCAAAATGCTGTTAGGAAAGTCTTATTTCTTCTTCTGTACATTTCAGGTTTTGTCTACCTAGTTCTCTGGGATTGTTGTGGAATTAGCTCTTGCATCTATGTGCTTGACTGAGACTTGCTACCTTCTCAATATTTGAACTTACGAATTAAATAAAATTACATTTATATTTTCTGTTGTTGAAGAAAATTTTTCTCATTCCAAACGTTATAGGAATCATATTAAATATGATTTTAATCCATTTTTTAACATAAAAAATGAAATACTGAATTTCTAAACAGGCAAGTGTACATAGTAGAAAAAAGTATACTTAGTATATAAAACATTATTATATCAATAACCAGTTGCTAAAGGTAAGTATTGTGTATAAGGTAAGTATAAACTAAAGATAGAGGAAGGCCTGAAAATAATTCTTCAACTTAGTTAACAAAGAAGACTCTGAAAGAAGGCTTTAAGATAATCGGAAAATATATCAATATGTTATATCAAATGTTAAAAGGTGACTCTTCTTTATCACATTAATAGAATAAATGAGAAAATAACATAATAATACCAATAGATCCAGAAAAAGGATTTGACACAATCCAGCTTCCGTTCATGATAAAATATCTCAGTAAACTAAGAATAAAAAGGAACTTCCTCAACTTGGTAAAAAAAAAAATATATCTATCCTCCCTGCAAACATACTGAAAATATCTTAATAGTGAGAAACTTGAACCTTTCTTTCTAAGACCAGGAATAAAGCTACAATATTCTATCTCATCATTCATTTCAAACAATATACTGCACATCACAGATAATACTATAAGAGAAGGAAATCAATTTACATTGGTTGGAAAGGGAAAAAAAAACCGTCTTTGCTTGTAGATGACAAGATCACCTATGTAAGAAATCCAAAAGAAACAATAACAAAAACCTCTCATGGAACTAAAAAACCATAGTAGCAAGGATTCCACATACAAAGTGAGTAAAGAAAAGTCAATCTTTCTTTGATTGACAGTGATAAGTCAATCACTGTCTTATCTACCAGCAATTAACAACTAGAATTTGAAACTAAAAATACAATATAATTTACATTAGTGCCTCCCAAAATGAAATACTGCAGCATAAATCTAACAAAATATGTAGGTGATATACATGATACAAACTATGAAACTCTGATGAAAGAAATTAAAAATCTAAGTAAAGGGAGAAATATTCCATGTTCAAGAACAAGAAGACTCAATGTCAAGATATCAGTTCTTCTCAAATTAATCTAAAGACTTAATGCAATCCCAATCAAAATCCCAGCCAGTTATATTTTGGATATCAACAAACTGACTGCTAAGCTTATATGTTGAGGCAAAAACCCAGAATAGCCAAGCAAATATAGAAGGAGAAGAACAAAGTCCAGGACTGACACTACCTGACCTCAAGACTTAATATAAAGCCACAGTACTCAAGACTGTGTGGTTCTGGCAAAAGAATAGATAAATGGATCAGTGGAACAGAGCAGAGCACCTAGAAACAGATTCGACTAGACACAGACTAGGTTTCATAAAGGAACAATTGCAAAACAATGAATAAAAGATCACATTTGCAACAAATGGTGCCTGTTACATAGACACCATTATGCAAAAACAAACCAAAAAATGAATCTACTCATAAATCTTGCACTCTTCACAAAAGTTAACTCAAAATGTATCACAGACTCAAGTACAAAATCCAAAATTATGAAACTCTTAGAAGATAACATAGAAGAAAATGTTGAGGATTTTGGGTTTGGCGATTATGTTACACAGAATGACAAAGGCATGATCCATGAAACAAAGAACTGATAAACTGCATTTAGTTAAAATAAAAAATTCCAGCTGAAAAAGATACTGTCAAGAGAATGAAAAGACAAGACAATGACTGAGAGAAAATATTTGTAAACGACATATCTGACAAAGGAATGTTATCTAAAATATACAAAGAACAATTAAAACTAAACAGTAGGAAACAAACAACTTCATTAAAAAATGGGCCAAGGACATTAACAGACACTTCACCAAAGAATATATACACATGGTAAATAAACATATGAAAAGATGGTCACCATGTCACCAGGGAAAAGGAAATTAAAACAACAATGAGATATCACTACATACCTATTAGAATGGCCAAAATCCAGAACAATGAAAACGCTAAAGCTGTCAAGGATATGGAACAACAAGAACCCTCATTCATTTGCTGGTGGGAGTGCAAAGGGCACTTCCAGTTTGGAAGAGATTTGACAGTTTCTTACAAAACTAAACATATTTTTGCTATACAATTCAGCAATTGTTCTCCTTGGTATTTACCCCACGGAGTTGAAAACTTATGTTCACATACAGAAAAACTTCATAAGATGTTTATAGTAGCTTTATTCATATTGTAGACTTTTAACTAATAAATAAGAACACTAAAATAAGTGAAAGCCAAGACTGAATCTCAGAGTTTGGATAGAAGAGGATTGGTAAGCAGAAAGAGAACACCAGTTTTGTGTGGCTCCTAAAGTTATTACCACAAGCAAACAAGCATGAGAATTATGGGTGGGAGTTTTTGTGGGTGAGAAAACGGTACACATAATTTTGCCCGTTTTGCATTTGCCGGAATTCAGTCACAAGCAAAATATTACAGAAAAAGAATAAGGATCAGCAAGCATGGTGCTCCAATAACCAAGAATGTGAGTTCTACGCAATATTTATGTCTGTCTTAGATGGGTTGGAAGGCTGAAGATAAAAAGAATGAGTGAAAGAAATTGGGGGGAGGGGAGTGGAGACAAAAATGTTGGCCAATAACAATAGGAAGGCACTATTAAAAGCTATATCCGAAACAAAGTACTAAGCGAACACAGGAATAGGGTATGAGTACCACTTATGAAATCTGGAAAGTAATACTAGAACTTGACTGTGAAGGACAATTGGAGCTTTGGAAATTGGAGTTAGGCATAAAAGTCATTCTCTATAGACAGAGTCGAAGAGGTTCCAGACATGCAATGAGAAATAAATGGCCTAGGAAATTCCAAATGGACAGTATCCATTCAAGAACACAGTCAAGGAACCATCTGACAAACTAGACTAGGTGAGTTGATTTGCAACTGCAGCAACTTCAGCAAATATTGGCATCTACAAAACCTTGCTTATTTAAATATTAAAAACAAACAAAGAACTTTTCCTTTTCAATTTTATATACCTAAAACTGAGGGGGTCCAGTTTTAGTTTCCTAAATGTGGGGAAGACATTGTATTAAATTACTTTAAATCACTTTTGTTAACACCATTTATAAAAAAGAATTTTCCTCCTCATTATTATATAGGTACACATTTTATTATAAATTCCAATTATAATATTAATCTGAAGGGGGAGTATACAGGTAGATATAGATATAGATACAGATATTCTATTCAATATAGCACACTTTACTCTTCCTAATGACTTATACCAAGTGGATTTATATATAGTTCCAAATAATCATATCTATTTATCTGTTCACTTTCCATGCATTTGAACAGGAAATTTATGTGAACAAAACAGAGATAATATAATTGAATAGGTCCTAAAGAAATTTATAACATGTTAACTTATGGAGGTTGTGTTCTTACAAACTTTAATATAAAACAATATTTTGTATATTCACTCTCATTTTTTTTTCCTTTTCAGTTTTGGAATTTAAAGAAACCAGCAGTTTTATATATACTTAAAATAATGCTTAAGTCATAAAACTTTTTAGTAATACTCAAAACTAAATATTATTTATATATATGTGTCAGAAACTTGACATGCATTAACTTATTCAACACTTAGAGCCAATCTATGAGGTAGATGTTTTTATAGGTGCAGGAAATGAGGTTCAGTCCTTTCCTTCAAGGTTATACAAACAGCAAATGATGGAACCCACAATTTTACCCATATTATTTTTTTTTTCAGAATCCATGCTTTTGATCTCCTTGCCAAGCTGCTTCTCATATTTTGTCTTTTATGTTAAGATATGTTTTCAACAATGGCATTTTCTTCAAATTTTCATAGTTTTAAACATTTATTAATTTATCTTCTTGGGAAAAATGCAGACATTTTCACTTATTTCTCCATATCAGGTATTAAAGAGTCATGAAGTAAGTTTATTTTTATCATGTGAGCTTCATTCTATTTACAGTTTAAAGACCAATTGAGAATGCATAAAAAGAAGACTATATATGGAATACCACTGGGTCTTGCTAGCAGTATCAAAGTTATGTAAAGAAACAGTGCTGAGAAACCATGTTCTTTGCCAGTTCTCAGCACCATCGGCTACCAGGACTCATGTATAGTAAGTGCAATAGCTCAGTGCCTGCACAATTTTCACCTTTTTGGCTAATGAGTGACATTCTAGCAAGCAGAGGATTGATTCCTGAGACAGTTGCCTGAAATTTAATGCTACATTTCTATCCATACCAATAGAACCTTCAACTGATAGTACTTCCACACACAGACAAATAAAACTGACAAAAGACCTGTCAGTCACAAGCCAATAATGCATTTCAAAAAATAATTTTTTGTGTGCCAGGCACATACTGCAGGTATTCAGTGTTCACACCAAACCCTCACAAGGTTGGCCTATTTTGACTTTTATCACATCTATAGATAAAGGTATAGTGTTATCTTTCTTTCCCACCCCAAACTGTACTCATCTTTTTATTGCAAATACCTGACCAAAGGAAATGTCAAACCTTATATATAGAATTTTCTTGAATAGCTCCTACATCAAAGTGCTGCTTTCTTAGAAGCTCAAAATTGTTAATATGCATTGACTTAGCAAAAAGAACTCTAATGGCAAAGGTATTGCTTTGAGAGAGATAGCCCATGTTTGAAACAGGAGAAAAAAATATACATTTTTCTTTAAGAAAGTAGAGCAGAGATTCAATACAGAATGGATATATAGCTTATTGGAATACTGAATATAAATTAAATAGAGCACATTGCTAAAGAGGACCCAGGGTCATAAATATAATGTAGACCAAAAGAAAAAAAAAAAAAACTCAACACGGAAGAAAGATTCATGGGTATAAATTCAACTAACCAAGAACAAAGTAAATTGTTCAGAGCGCAGCTGTCATTACTTGCAAAATTATAGTTAATAAGCAGCAGAGTATCGAGGTGGTATTGTTTAGCTTTATTAGTGGATAAATATAAGTCCTGGAAGAAAGGTTGTAAAATGAGGAGAGTGCTAAAGATTAAAAAGAAATCCTCATTAGGAGAAGTTGCCCAGTGTTGGTCATCTAACATTAGGGCAGAAAACTTTCAGACCACTTTCTTCTCTATCTGAGTGTTACAACCAAGCAGTTGACCTTTTAGGAGCTAAATAATTCTTAATTTGCATAAAGGCTTTTTCATTGTTGTTCTTTTGTTATACAATCGCCTTCTTCCTGCTTGTTTTGCTTTTGTGAAAAAGTAAGCTTACTTTTCCTTCTCTTCATCTGAAGTGCAAATTTAAGGTAAACAGGAATCTTCAAAGCACAAAAAGATTTTCACTCTGAAAGACTTCTTATCTTGGAAGAAATAAGATTCCAGGATAATAAAAAACTATTGTTATGTCTATTCTCTCCCTTACTTGACAGGGATTTTAAAGGTGGATGGGCAAGATAGAAGGGGAATTTATTCATTCAACAAATATTAATGAAAAACAGGGCAATTGGGAGGAAAATGGATAGTGCATCCTCCTCAAAGTTACTATAGAAACCTGGGGGATTACAGCTACAAGGGTGGGGAGAAGTCCTGTTATTTTTAAGAGATTAACAGGAATCCTTACTCTCATTATTTGTTCACTCCCCACATTGCTCTAATGATAACAATGTACATTAGAACCAACGAACAACAATAAGAAGAAAACATATCTTCAATGCCTATTTACTGTTTATTAAGTAAAAAGACCTTTTGAAAAATGGGCTTCAAAAGCTTCCATCAACAAATCCCACTCCCACCGTCTGAAATAACACCTTATTCTTCACAACTATATTCTATGACCTAGCATATGCCATACTGACAATATATCCCTATTTTTTTCCACCTTCATGTTTCTGTTCGTACTCTCCTAAGGAAAATGATGTCATCTAATTCCACTTACGTACATCTCATCTAGCAAAAAATGCGAATTACTTCTTTCAATAATTATTTTGCACTACATGAGCTAAAGTAGCCTCTATCTTCTAAATGTTCATTCCAGATTATCTGGACAAGTTCTCAATGTCTACCTGTGATACAGTTATGTACATTTGTTGTCAATATGTTTCCCCATGTCTGTAAATATCATTATATGTAAGGTCTCATAGTAACCGATTTTCAAAGAATTGCTAGCTGGAGTCAATAGCAAGAGCACACCGATCTTCAGAGCATATACAGTGTCAACCCAAGTGGATCTTTGACAATTTAGTTTTCTCTTAGCATCTTGAACTATGCATTGTATCGTACAGCTGGCTATATCACACCAGTGTGAGATTATATACTATTTGTATTGATCTCTACTTTTTGTTGGTTTAAGTACAAAGTTGTATGATGCCAAAGGTGAGCATCTTCAAAGTCAGAGATATTAAAAATTAAAAACTAGTTCAGATATTAAATAGCCCTACATATATGGATAAACTACCAACGACCACAGAGTGTTAGTTTCTTTCTACAATTAACAATATTTTTGTGAGGATTAAATTAGATGATTCACATTAAGAATCTAGGACATGGAAAGTCCTCAAATGGATGCCAACATTTCATGAGCTATACTGTCAGAAGATTCCGTAATTCTCTTTGTAAGATTTCTCCAAAGTATATAGCAAGACTGAACCCAGGTGGCACACCACTAGTGCACTGACCATATGTGATCTAAACAGGGATAAGAACATAGTTTCATGCTTTAAATATCATTTTGGAAATGAGAAGCCATTATTATGCAATGGATAGAATTCAGTTTCTTATTATCTATTTCTAGTTTGCAGGTATTACTTACTAGCTGTGTGACTTTGAGACAGGTCCTTTACTTCTTTGATTCTTCATTTCTTCACCTGAAAAAATGAGGACATTAGGCTAGATCCATTATTTTACATTAATTTTGTAAAAGTATTGGTTTGTTCATTCTGTGAATAAAATTTGATGGAAGTACAAAATGTGAAAGCATTAAAAGCAAAGTTGCTCTGAGTAATACAGAGAAAATCTAGGGTCTCCACCTTTTTGTATAAATCTGGTTCAGGGTTAACAAAGGACTCATGAAGAATTGTGATAGTTAATCAGTTACTAAGGCTTACTCAGAAAGTACATACAAGAAATGTCAGACTGTAAGCCACTCTTTATAGTCACTGAATATTACCTAAAGAAAAATCATCTTTGAAGCTACATGAATTATGCTGAGTACATTTTATAATTAGCTGAAGATTATAAAGTGAAATGATACAACTTTAATGACTGAATAAAGAAAAAAAACTTGGCTTATAAAAGATAATACACCAAATAAATAAGAGTGACCAGACATTAATGTTTTGTGTTTTAAAGACAATATTGGGTGCAAAATTCATATGGATGAGTTATGTCTTCAGTTTTAATATTTTTAAGTGTGTGTCAAGATGGCATAGTACTGTAGAATGGTCAGTGTGCAAAAATTATGCAAGAAATTCTGTAAGAAATTAAACATGTGCTTTAGAGTCTGATAGATGGTTTTAAGATTATAACATAGTTCTGGGCAATTTGCAAAACCACTCTAAGTTGCTGCTTATCTGTAAAATGCATATAGCAGTATTGATCTTCTTTTCATTTGCTTTGTTATTACTAAAGAATAGTTGATATAGAAAGCACCAGCTCATATTGAATTCCTAATTAATATTAAATTTTTCCCTTGCCTTTTATGAAATTCCATATATATATAGTTAATATTACTCAGCATGGAGTGGTAAGCAATGTTAGCAACCCAACTTTTTAATGGTATCTTTCACAGTGGTCTCTAACTTTCTAACCTTTTGAAGCTGTTAAAATAAAGTCAAATAATGATACTGCTGTGGCTTAAGCGTATGCTAGGATCAATAAATTGTGGTTCTTGGAATAAATTGCAATTAAAGGGATAGGCTTGATTGCTTGACAGTAGGTAGTCTTTTTGGCCCAAATAAACTTGAGTTTCAGTCTGATTCATAAGCTAATTAGTATGGACTTCACTTGCATTTCATTGGGATACCATCAGATCGTATTGACTCCTGTCTATATCAGTAGTGTGCCCTTGATGTTGACCTGTGTCACTTACAGGTAACAAATTCTTTTCATTTGTTTACTTTTCTTATTCGAGATTATAGTCAGTGTTTCTAATCAAGTAGAATATAGAAGAAATTTAACATGTTTGTAAATAAGCACTCTAACAGCTTAAAAAAAAACCTCAATACTGTTGCCTGCCTTTTTACATTTCTATACACTTAGGATAAAATATACCTTAATTCAGAAATGACAAAGGCATCGACATTGTAAAGAATGATGATTGTTAATGAACCTTTGTAGCACTAGAAAAATTCATATAACAACTAATTTATACACAAGAAAACACAACAGGATAGATATTTCATAGCAAATTATTTGGATTAATCTGAAAAAGAGAGCCAAACCATTATGCTCAAATATAGAAATACACTCTTAGAGTACAATATTAATTTATTATTCTTAATTTCAGTACCTTCTATTCCATGTGGTGTTTTGTATGTAATAAATTCCAGCATACTTTGTATAACTATTGAATGAATGTAAGACATTCAGACACTAAAGCAAAATAAGTTAAGCAATCCCTTGGACTGTCAATTCCATTAAGACAAATAATGTGCTTCTGTGTTTTCTTGCTCTATGTATCTACTTACCAGCATATGTCCATCCAGAGATTAAATAAATGTTTTGAATGAACAAATTTAAAAGGTTGAATTTCTGAAAAGGGACAATAATTGTTTAAAAGTAAAGTATACTCTCCACTTAAATAACTCTACCTCTTGTTTATTACATACTTTTAAAAAAAGTAAACCAAAATCAGAATCAAATAAAATTTTTTCTCATGCCATGCTTTCTATGTTGTCTCATATTTATGGCATTTATTTTAGATGCTATTATAAATCTAAAATCGTATAAATCTCCTATTATACTATAATAATCTAATTCTATGTTTCTGAGCCTTACATGATTTCTCTCCTCTCGTAGAAAGGAAATGTAGTAAAGGCTAAGGCTAAAAAAGACTTATCTTTTTGGTATGCGGATGAATTCCAGTCACCGACCATTGTATCTGATTCATAGCAAGTGGTTAATAAATACTTGTAGGGCAAATTCAAAATTATCAAAATTTAAAATAATCAAAATGATTATAAATTTTAATTGATAATATTTCAGACAACCTCAATTTACACATGGAAATATATTTTCATGATTTTTTTAACTGTACTTTAGATTCTGGAGTACATGTGCAGATCATGCAAGATTGCTGCATAGGTACATTCATGTCAAGGTGGTTTGTTGCCACCATTCCCCCATCACCTACACCTGACATTTCCCCCACGTCATCCGTCCCCCACCCTCTCTCTCACTATCACTCCCGTAGCCCCCTCAACAGACCCCAGTGTGTGATGCTCCCACTTTGTGTCCAAGTGTTCTCATTGTTCAACACCTGCCTATGAGTGAGAACATGCAGTGTTTAATTTTCTGTTCTTGTGTCCATTTACTGAGAATGATGATTTCCAGGTTCATCCATGTCCCTACAAAGGACATAAACTCTTCTTTTTTATGGCTGCATATTATTCTACGGTATGTATGTGCCACATTTTCATTGTGTAGTCTATCATTGATGAGCATTTGGGTTGGTTCCAGGTCTCTGCTGTTGTAAACAGTGCCTCAATGAACATAAATTTATAGCAATCTTTTAATCTCTTTTGTATATGACAACACAAAAAAAATATGGAATTTAAGCAATTATACTGGAACACAATTTAAAACAGTACGACCAGTGATAGTATTTGAAAGAAATAGGATTGTAAGCTCAAAATGCTGAAATAAATGTTTCCATGTAAAAACTGGTAGAAGTCTATGAAAAGAATTAGAAGTCAAACATATTCCTAGTTCTTAATGTCATCCAAAACAAGAAACCGTATTCCTTGAAAGCAAAATACATGTCTTATTGACCTTGTTATGACCAGGAATGAACATGACACCTGGTTCATTCTGAGACTTCAATTCACGTTTTAAATGCCTTCATTAAAGAATCAATCAACTAGGACATTCAGACTGTTTAGGAATTGAAATTTGATGCATAAAATATGAGGAGAACAAAATAAAGACTGGAAAAATACATAAACTGTATGATACAGCAATTTAATATCAAAAAACTATGTATGTGCTGTAGTTTCAAAATATTATGTTTTTTTCCTAAACAGCAAGTGATAAGAGAATTTCAGAAAAAATAAAGTATGCTTGCATAGGTAGATTTTTAAATATCCATAAGGAGGCATTATCTTTTTCCATTCTAAGGTCAGTGACCTAAGATTCAAGTTGTAGTTAATATTTGACAGTATTTTTTTCCCACGCCTATAAACTGATTTGGCAATGAGAGGGGATATCTTGCTTTCCTGTCCTTGTGTTAAATTCAGAGACGTGAATAGGTGGAAAAGAATGCACAGGTGTGGGTCTGAAAACAAGACGTAATGTAATTCCATAGAACATGTGATCTGACATAGGCCTTACAGCAAGTGTTATAGCTTTGAGTAATCTTAGATCTATCTGTCTAATTATCAATTTGTTAGAAATCTCACGATAAACAATTACAGTTTTATGAGTTGCATAATTATGATGTCATTACAATAGAGCAAATGTTTAAATACTTATAACTTTCAGGTGGCCACATGCTAGACCATGACAAAAAAACAAAAACCAATTCTCTTTTCTGTCCTTAGTATAAAGCACACCTCCTCCCCTAGTTTCCCTGAAATTTCACTCTCTTCAGCCCAGATCTCCGCACACACACCCAATTTTCTTCCTCTACTCTTCCTTTCTCACTCCTGTCTCTTTACACTTCAATGTCTGCCACTGTTTTTCAGTGGGGCTAGTCCAGAACTAGCCCCGCCTCTGTGAGCAGTATTTTTTTTTTTTTTTTTTTTGAGATGGAGTCTTGCTCTGTCGCCAGGCTGGAGCAGTGGTGCCGTCTAGGCTCACTGCGACCCCTGCCTCCTGGGTTCAAGCGATTCTTCCGCCTCAGCCTCCCGAGTAGCCGGGACTACAGGCGCGTGCCAAACCCCCGGTTAATTTTTGTATTTTTAGTAGAGACAGGGTTTCACCATGTTGGCCAGGATGGTCTCGACCTCGCGACTGTGAGCATATTTTTTTTTCTCCATGTATTTTTCTCTCAAATTATTTCTTTGTAAACAAAATTTTTGTTGATGCATAATACATGTGATAATATATGTGATAATTTGATTCACTAGTATAATTTGTAAAGATGAGATATTCATTGTCTTAGCTGTTTGTCTTTATGCTAGAAATATTCTAATTATTATTTTCTAGCTATTTTGAAGTGTACAACAGGCTGGGTGTGGTAGCTCATGCCTGTAATCCCAGGACTTTGGGAGGCTGAGGAGGGCAGATCATCTGAGGTCAGGAGTTCAAGACCAAACTGGCCAACATAGTAAAACTCCATCTCTACTAAAAATACAAAAATTAGCCGAGTGTGGTGACATATGCCTGTAGTCCCAGCTACTCAGGAGACTGAGGCAGGGAGAATTGCTTGAACCTGGGTGACAGTGGGTGCAGTAACCTGAGATCATGCCATTGCACTCCAGACTGGGCAGCAGAGCAAGACTCCCTCTAAAAAAAAAAAAAAAAAAAAATGTACAATAGATTCTTGTGAAGTATAGTCACACTACTAATCTATCAAATACTAAATCTTATCTTACGTCAAACCTTATAATGGTACCCATTAATCGACTTCTCTTCCTCTCCCCTTCCCTGCTGCCCTTCCTGGTCTCTGTAGGATTACGTTTTTATAAGGCAATGTTAAGACTGGTCTGCATTTCTAACTATAAATGCTAAAATATCCATTCACCTGTTGCCAATGATCTACTTTCTTAATATGAAATGTTGTTACCTAAGTTTCTAAGAGTGCTGTTTAAATTTTAGGTAAAATGAATGTCAGAAAACAGCATTTAGAGGGACAAAAACAACCACAATTATTTAAAACAGGGATGACAAGCATATACTGCAAGTGGTAAAACATTGCTCCTTACATGGTGCACCTCAACACTCAGTCAAAATTCCTTCCCTCTGAGCAAGGATGCAGCCTCTGAATCCTTCTAAGTAATACTCCCTTGGTCAGATAAAGCATAAAACTTGTCTTCCCTGTATTAAAAATTTACCTTTTAGTATATGGCATTGAAAAATGAAAAAAAGTTTACCTCCCCTGCTGTAGATAGCATTTGGTGCATTATTTCATTTTCAAAATCTTATAAAGCATTTCTAATCATGTGAGTAAAATGCAATCACAGAACTTAAATATATGTGTGAAAGGAAGATAAATATTGGGACCCTAAACTCACGAAGCTCAAGGGAAAAGTCAAGCTGGGAAGTGAGTCATGCAAACCTGCCTGCTACTTTCGTCCCTAAGATGGCTACAAAGATGAAAAGCTACATATCTTTATCACATTTTGCCCATAAGTAAATTCCCTGTGGGCCCCACGATTTTTACACTCAATCATACCAGTCAAAGTACACCATGGCCATGTAATCAATAAAAATGTCAATTATCATTGCAGGTACAGGGGACACAGGACAGAACTCAAAGTCATCCCTCTGCCACCTGAGACAAATGTGTATCTGATTGTTTCCTCTGCCCTATTGTCTATGTTATCTTAAGTAAAAATGCAGATTCACTGAGCAGGACAAAGACATTAATATTTTCCCCCATCTCAATCTCACAAGATAACTGTGTATTTCTCAATATCCTGCCCTTTCCGCTTTAAATTTGAAGCACTCAAAATCGTATTTTCCCCCATCCCAATCTCACATGATAACTGTATATTTCTCAATATCCTGCCCTTTCCCCTTTAAATTTGAAGACCTCAAAATCATCTTTGGGGAAAGTCATAGACCTGTCTCAGGGGAGTGGAGGGGCATCCTTAACTTTGACAAATAAACCTCCTAAAATGAGACTTGCCTGGGTCATTTCCCTTGATTGACATACACACACAAACATATATTTATACATATTTTCTAGCTCTAATTACAGCCCATGCAGATAAATTATTCCAATTAACATTGTGGCCTCTGTTCCCATCTGTCATACCTAAATAAATATGTTACTAAATAAGAAACATGCACAGACACATACACACAAATGCATATACATAAACCTCTCTATTTGATATATTGTGGATTTGTTTTCATGTTCCTCAGTATTTTTTAGAGTGTCATTTGAATAGAGCATTAAGTTAAAATTACTTTTGACTGAGTGAATACATAAAAAAGTGTAAAGGGTCATTTTCATTTCATAATATCTGTTGAATTTTGGCTTAATTTTAAAATAACCATTAACACTTAAAATAAATAAAAAATCACCTTTGGTAGGCTAAATAATGGCACCACAAAGAGGTTCACATGCTAATTCTAAGCACCTGTGAATATCTTATGTTACCTGGCAAAAAGAAATTAAGGCAGTAGATGAAATTCAAATCAGTTAACCTGATCAATGGAACCAACACCCATGATCTGCACACCCAGTGAAATGGGTCTATATTAATTCATGAAGTATTATCTAATCAATAGTGTCCCATAGACTTTTCTAGTCTGTGAACTTAAATTTTCCTCCAAGCTTATTTGACTAATCCAGCAGCCTTAACAGACATTGCTGTTTTTCTTTTCATTACTTAAAAGAAAAATAGTTCAAATGCTGAGTTGTTTTGCAACAGAATGATCCTAAAAAATTCTCCAATCTTACCAAGGTAAATTTCTGGTGGCATCAAATCATATCCTCTGTCTTTTTTGTACAAGTCCTCATCATATTAAAGATCTACAATTTTATTCTCTATAAATGAGATAAGCCCATTACATAGCATCTAACCCCTCTAGGTGCAAATAGCTGTTTTTTATTAACTACTTTTAAAAGATATTAAATATGGACAAAGGATATGAATGGACATATCTTCAGTGAAGATATAGAAATGGGCAATAAGCATATAAAAAGCTCACATCATTAGTCACTAGAGAAATAGAAATCAAAGCTTCAATAATATAGTTGGATTGTTTGTAGCACAAAGGATAAATGCTTCAGGGGATGGATATTCTATTCTCTATGATGTGACTATTATGTATTGCATGCCTGATTCCAAACACTTAAGGAACCTCATAAATATATATACCTGCTATCTACACAAAAAAATCAAACAGAAAATAAAAATGAAACAATCTGCAATGAAACACCACTTCAAACTCACTAAGGTGGTTGTGATACAAAAAGCAAGGCAATAGCAAGTATGTGAGTTATAGAGCAACTGGAATTCTCATATATTGTTGATGGGAATATAAATTTTGCATTCACTTTGGCAAACAGATTGGCAGCTTCTATACATGTTAATTAAACAGATTTATTATATTCTGTCTACTGCAATTTCACTCCCAGGTATATAAAAAAATATGCATAGGCCAGGTACGGTGGCTCATGCCTGTAATCCCAACACTTTGGGAGGCTGAGCGAGGTGGATCAGGAATTCAAGACCAGCCTGACCAACGTGGAGAAACCCCATCTCTACTAAAAATACAAAAATTAGCTAGGCAAGGTGGAACGTGCCTGTATCCCAGCTACTTGGGAGGCTGAGGCAGCAGAATCACTTGAACCTGGGAGGCAGTGGTTGCAGTGAGCCAAGATCTGTACTCCAGCCTGGGCGACAGAGCTAGACTACATTTCAAGAAAAAAAAAAAAGATAATAATAAAGAAAAACTTGTACATAATGCTCATGAAGGACCTGCCTTTCTTTCTGAGTGCTGTAGCAGAAAATCCATTTCTTTGTCTTTTCCAGTTTCTAAAGGTTGTTCACTTTCCATAGTTCATACCTTCTTTTCATCTTCAAAGAAAGCAATGGCAGTGGCTGGTGGGTTTTTTCCCATCATGTCACTCTGACTCTTTCTCTCTTATCCCTCTATCCCTCACTTATAAGGACCCTAGTAAATATATCAGGCTCACTTGAGTAATCCAACACAATGACTTCATCTCCAGCTAATCCAGAGTTAGCTGAAACATTTAAAGACTGATAAGGTCTCTACGCTGAAGATTTCTTAAGATATAATCCAGGGTGCTGAGGGGGGACAAACACATATACTCTGTGCACCCAATGAAACAGATCTATATTAATTCATGAAGTATCACCTAATCAATAGTGCCCCGTAGCTTTTTCTGGTCTATGAACTTATATTATTCCACTTATATATCTTCCCTGAAGATGTATCTATTCACAACCTTTGTCCATATTTAATATCTTTTAAAAATAGTTAATAAAGAACAGCTATTTGCTCCTAGAGGGGATAGATACTATTTAATGGGCTTATCTCATGTACAGAAAATGAACTTGTAGATCTTTAATATAATGAGGACTTGGACGGAAAAGACAAGCAGAGGATGTGATTTGACGCCATCAGAGATTTACCTTGGTAAGATTGGAGAAGTTTTAGGACCATTTTGTTGAAAAACAACTCAGCATTTGGACCTCCCTCCCTTCCTTTCTCATTCAAGCAATTCTCCTGTCTCAGCTCCTGAGTAGCTGAGATTACAGGAACATGCCACCACACCTGGCTAATTTTTGTATTTTTAATAGAGACGGAGTTTCATTATATTGGCCAGACTAGCTCCAACTCCTGACATCAGGTGATCCATCCGCCTCAGCCCCCACAAAGTGCTGAGATTACAGCCTGGAGCCACTGTGCCCAGCCAGGATCCCTGGCTCATGTCTGTAATCCCAGTACTTTGGGAGGCAGATATAGGCAGATCACTTGAGGTTGAGATTTTGAGACCAGCCTGACCAACATGGAGAAACCTCGTCTCTACTAAAAATCAAAATTAGCCAAGTGTGGTGGCTCATGCCTGTAATTCCAACTGCTTGGGAGGCTAAGGCAGGAGAATCGCTTGAACCAGGGAGAGGGAGGTTGCAGTGAGCTGAAATCATGCCATTGCACTCCAACCTGGGCAACAGAGCGAAACTCCATCTCAAATAATAGCAATAATAATAAAAGAGAAACAGCAATGCTTGTCAAGGCAGCTAGATTGGTCAAACTAGCTTGGAGGAAAATACAAGCTCACAGACTAGAAAAGTCTATGAGACACCATTGATTAGACAATACTTCATGAATTAACATAGACCCATTTTGTTTGGTGTGCAGAGCATACATGTTTTTTACTCCTCGGCACCCTGAAATATATCTTAAGAAAGATGCAGCATAGAGGCCGTATCAGTTTTTAAATGATTCAGGCATTAATTAGCAAAGACTCTCTTTTTGTTGTCAAAATATAGTCAAGGGAATCTTGCAAATAAGCATTCTAAACAATTCTGTTATCTAAAATACTACCTTTATTTTACATGATATTTATTTGATATAATATACTTTAGTATATTATTTGTATATTATAATTATAATATAATATACAAATGATAATAATTATAATTATAATTAAAATTATAATTTTATTATATAAAAATATAAAAAATATATTTAATTATAATATATTATAATTAAAATTATAATATATTATAATTATCATTTGTATATTATATTATATGAGTATATTATTTTATATAATATACTCACTTAATCTTTTCCAGATTTCAATTTACTTTTAATTAATAGTATACCATTATTTTACAAAATCAAAAAAAAATGAGCATTTACTTTGAATCTCTCTGCAAAGCTCTTTACATATATGGTATCATCTAATACTCATTACAATATACAAAAACATATTATCATTATTTCTATTTTACAGATGATGGAACAGAGGCACCAAAAGATAAGTAATTTTCTAAGATCAGGATATTGGTTAGTGGTTAAATGTACCATCTGCCAAAATAGTCTATACTGTATTATACTGTATATAAAAGGATAATAAAGGCTACTGTGCAATCTCTCAAAACAACAATTAGGATTAAATTCATACATGCATTCATTCCTACATTCATTCATAAAAATAATGGACATTTTGCACTTCAGATTTGTCCACCAAATACCAAGCCTGGTGGGATACAGCTACGAACCAAGCAGACAGGTGTTTGGCCTTATGGAGTTTACAGGATAGATGGAAAGACATCATAATTCGTTAGATCCATAAAATGGTGACAACTGGCATAAAAAGAAAGAACAATGAGCTATGATATTTGCAGAGGAGAGAGAGATATAATCCTGAAGAAAGGAATAAAAGGTCAGTTTTAGGGAGATGGCATTTGAGCTAACATACATAAAAGGAGGTTCACTAGGCAGATACCAAAAAGAGAAGTCACAACATATAAAATCACTTTATAATTATAAAGTGTTAAAGAATTGTAATATACGAGGCATTAAGCATTAAAAGACAGTTGTGACAAATGTATTACAGAAAAATATGCTTTGTAAACTCAGTTGTAAGTTGTTATGAATCATCTACGCTAGTGGATTATCTAAATTACTGTCACCCTCTATTTATGGGGATACCGAGTTGACTAAGTATTAAAATCAACGAATCATGTCTTTTCTGGGATCCACGCATTGCCTATCATACAGTCGACAATAACCAATCTGTTTCTTTTAGTGCCCGGTTACACTTTGGTGGAGATTAAGAGGCACATACAAACCCTCTTTGTAGAAAGGGGAATGGATTTGTTCAAATGGGACCTCTTATTCACCAGTAAGAAAATATATTGTACTGGGGGTCATGAACTGATTACTGGCTGCTCAACAGCCATGATGGATTCAATCATAGCTGGAACCCTTAGCCTTTGACTGCGGGAAAGCAAGGATCAAAAGCTATAATTTATCCAAGATATAATACTGGGCAATAAGAGATTACTACCTCTTATATTTTGAACTCTAACTTTTTTTATGACAGAGAGGATTCCTAAAATTTTATATCACATTTGCACTAGAAAAAAATGTAAATTTTTCTCTTTGTTTCTTAATTTCCTAAGGTATTAGAGGAATGAAAATTTGTAAACCCAGGAAAATGTAGCAACCTAGAACATAATATGTTCATTTCCCAGATGATGGTACTTTGATAGTGAAAGGGGATGGGTCACAAATGGAGATGGGCATAGATGGGTCAGCAAACTTCCTTCAGCAAATGTGCCTTACAAGGTAGACTGAGTTTCGAGTCAGTGTTAGGTTATGTATGCTAATTAGCCTTGAAGGCAGTGATAAGTAAATCCTATTTCATGAAGATTCATTTTGAGAACCACATGTGGTGGAAAGAGGACTGAATAAAGTGGCTTCTTAGTTCACCAATCTCTGGACTTGGCTTGTAGTTCTAAAACAAATCATATTTACCTCATTAACCTTTGGCAGGCAGTTCATTTTCACCACAATTTAAAAACTAATTGAGTTTTCTTCAGTGGATTTTTAAGAAGTCACTGTACTAAAATCAAAATACATAAAATTACTTTATCCTGTTTTGCTATCAATAAATTATATCAATCATCCAAACACTCCTGCTGATCTGAGTCCTTGTTTCACTGCTGGAAGTACTTGACTTAATATTAGTACATCACTTGTATCGGGCAGATTTTTATACTTGATCTTTTGTTTTGACCATTCTCATCCCTATTCTTCTTCCATCCTCTCTACCACATTTTGTTTGACTAGGGCTGAATTAACATGATTTATTGCTATTCAAGTCGAAATTTTACATCACCTTTGTAGACAGAGCAGCTGAGCTCCTGCATATAAAACACACAATTGTCTTACATGTAAGGTCAAAGTAATGAAATATAGATCACAAGTAGTAATAGCTATATATGCATGAGCATGTGTATTAATAATTCCAAGAGCATAGGTAACTGAATGTATTGCTTGTTCAAGCATTTTGAGGTGTTGGATATAAGCCTTTCTTACAATCTATTATTATTTTATTATTCAATGATGAAATGGTAATATTTCTATTACTCTATGTACTCACTATAATATTTAAATCTAATATGTTATTTAAGTGACAAAAGTTAAGTCCAATTTGCAAAATAGGCTAAAATCTCTTTTATGCAGGATTTTATCTAGTGAAATCCTCATTAACTCTCACTTCTCTGCCACTCTTTAAGCATAATACTGATTCTTAAATGCTGCAATATCTTTAGGTGGCTTTTCTGTCATAAAAGAAAGATTAACATATTCAACAGTTCTTGGTTGAGTTAAATCCTCGTAAAATCGACAAGCCACACAGGGTGCGTATGCGAGGCAAATATGGTAAATTGCCTTTAACAAGACCTTTAAAATGACCAGAAAATCAAATTTTCAAACAACTTATCAGCTAGTTTACCTGAATTCAAAATAGAGTAATCTTCTTTAAAATAATCATCTCCATGCGCTCAGCTGAATCACAACTTTATATTTGAATTTATTCCTCTCTTATAATTATGATTTCAGTGGTGAACTTGTGGTCATATTAATGCTGTTGAGATACCTAATATTTGTACCAAATCCTATGTTAAAAGCTTACAATAATGGTCCTATGATAATAATGGAACCACGAAAGACAAAATCTAATGCTTTTCTTTTTCCTGGCATTTGACTATTCCAGAGCTTGTTTATTCCACCCCCTAAGAGCACTTTTCAGTCATCAATATTAATTGAATACTTGGTTTGCATCACTGCAAAAAGAATTATTTTATTTCCTCTAAATTATGTTCTCAATAATACAACATTTCTTTCCACTCCTGCCGACCTCTGCGTGGGAGAAGAGAGGATTTGGAGGGATGGGGAGAATGAGCAAACATTTTCAGAGGAAGACTTATAAGTTATTAATATAGAGTCTCTTAAAGACTGCAAATAGGATTAGAGAGTCAAAATAATCTTACACTGTTTAAAAATCAAGACTACCTCTCACAAAATGAGAGCAAGCAGTTTGAAATGAATTGAAACTTTGTAACAACCTTATGCCAAAATATAATTTAAACTCTATTCATTACCTTTAAACTTACGTCCAAAAAAAGGACATTGGAATTATTTATTAGAAAACATGGTTTGGTATTTTTTTTCCACATGACATTGGAAAATTACCACAAAAACACAACCGATAACTATTAAAATTAAATAAATCATTAGGAATCTCCAAAGGGATTTACCCATAAGAAATCAACTGATTAATTTATTTACTTATCAAATAACTGCGGCATAAGAAATACATAATAATATAGTGAACTTCCATGTTCTCAAAGCCAATTTTAAATATAGAACCTTATCCATAAAGTGTAAACCCACTGTATTGTACTTCCAAACTACATTATCCTCCTGCTCTCTCAAGTAACTAGCCATTTAATTGGTAATTACAATCTTCATGTTTTTCCTACACATATAAATATCCCTAAACAATAGATAACATTGTTCAGCATGTTGTAATACAATATCAGTATCATTCAATTATGAATGCTTTTACAATTTGCTTAGTATTACCTTTGTGGAATCAATTTAATAATAAACATTTGTTGCTATATTTCTTCTATTTATCTCTCTATATATCAAACATTCATAGGCATTTAAGCAAAAAATATTTAGGATTTTCTAATTTTTGACTATTAAAAGGCTAAGAGAGTCAATCAACTTTAGGGTCAAATTCCCAGATTTCAATGTTGTTGTCTTTCATAACCTTTATAAATGAAGCCGCTTGGTTTCTGGTGTTAACCAATGTGCACAACACAGTCACATTTGATTCCTCCATCATCTTAGGATTTGCCCCTAGACATTTTCCTTCAGTTCTTTGACTCTCAACTATGCTTTTATGGGAATGTTAATGTTTTTTACTTAGCAATTTTATTTTGTATTCAGTTTATATTAAGACGGTGTTTTAAAATACCTTGTCTGTCATATTGCTGGAAGGATTATATGAGTACCCTGATGAAACATGAGGCTACTGCTAGGGGACATTATATCCTCATTTCTTTTGTCACCTCCATCTTCATGCCGTTTTTTACTGTGGCATGGGAAATGCATCAGATAGTTCTAATGGAGAGAAGGAAAGATGTGAGAGAGATATGTGCTGTATGTGCTTTGTGTGTCTAGTACATATCATAATTTTGCATGTGGTCGTGGTACTTTCCTCTGACCTTAGCATGTGTCCCATTGCTCTTGATGAAAATATGCTAAAATCAATTTTTAAATTTTATTGGCTAAATAGATGTATACTTCCTCATACAAGGCTTATACATGTATTATTTCTCTTAAATCAATTATTCAGAAAACAAATTTCTTAGAATTATAAGTCATCATCTATTTCCATTTTGGCAAAATAGCTCAGTTATTTTGAGCTAAATGTAAAATTCTACAAAATTTCGACATTTACTTCAACCTTTTTTATATTTAAATTATTAAAAACATATGAGGGAAAATATGTATCTTGATATTTAGTAGAGCATGGTGTGAAATTTATTTCCTTGGGATATTAGCAAATAAGTAAAACTCGAAATGCTTTCTTTGGTCAACTAAATTTGGGAACTATTCAAAGCACTCAGACTTCCCAGGTTCAATATTTGCTAATGTGACCTGCTGTATATTTTAAGCATATTGCACCATTGAATGTGTTATTAACAATTGAGAGCTTATAGAATGCTGTTCTATAGACCACACTTTAGGAAATGCTGCTATGTTTCAATCCTTTAAGTATATACTTACAACAAAGAATACGGAAGAAACACTCTGTGGTATACTATCTTAACTAGCATGCAAATTTGAGATGTTAAAACGCAAGTAAATATTGTCAGGAGAAATTGAATGACTGTGTTTACTAAGTCAAAATTTAAAGTTGTTAGAGAGTACATTGAGTTGTACACTGGGAATGATATGGATACTTAAAAATATTAGTATCTATTAAGTGAATATGTTAACATTTGAAATTTTTAATTCATTTGATTTCCATGTTTGACTGTCAGGGTTTGGAGGGAGCTTTAAATAACAGAGAAAATTACTTTTTTTTTTTTTTTTTTTTTTTAAATCAGCTATTTGTTTTGTTTGTATGAGCCAAGTTCAGACCTGCCCTGCCAGAGGCTAGTGTGGCTTCCTAAAAGCCTATTCATGCACTTCAGAAATATCAGAAACAGCAAGTAAAGTGGTGAAGACATTACCTCAGGGATATTATTTGTCTCTCAGGAATTGTCTGTTCCATGTAACCCAAGTCAAAGGTCAATCTGATGACTTTACCATGATGGGGTACAGAAGACTCACTGAATAAATGTTTATCTCAATTGGGTTAGCTCTATATACTCAAAATTCTGTTTGAAAATGTTGTCTAGTGATATTTGAATAATTAGTTGTTCTGTAGAGATGTTTGCTTTTAAAATTCAAACCAATTTCCCTCATTCCGTCATTGTTAAATAAAACTATATAGGCACTTAATATTCCCATTATACAGAAAAGAAGACTCAGAAGAAGGATATCTAACTACAGTTACATTTTATAGTAGAGAGGAACATAATGCCTTTTTACCTTAAATCTCATTTTTTTTCTATATTGTGAGCAGTTTTTTAAACAATAATTTCCAAACTTATGGTTTGTGTATTGATAAAAACGTTGTTAAAAAGTACATAGGCACCACCAATATTTGTGCATTATTCACTTATAAATGATGTAAATATACTACTAAATTATATTAGTGTGCATGTCTTTAAAACAAAGCAGAAAACATTCCAAAAAACAAGAAAAGAAGAATCAACAAATATAACAGAAACAGAAATCCTCATCTATTTCTCCCAGACCCCATAGATCATTTTATATACTCCAGCAGGGTATACCAGTTATTTCTGAGAACACTGCTTAAGGGTGTGTGTATATTAGATTTTTCTGTGTTTGATTTGATTTAACCATCACAAAACCACATTTTTGAGAACTCGCTACTAGAAGAAGTATTTTCACTTGGATTCACTCTTTAATAATAATTGGCACTATTATTCAGAATGAATTCTAGTGTTCAATGCCCTGATTTCAGGACTTGACTTTTACTTGCTGTATATCAAAAAGCAAATTATTTAACCTCTTCTCAGTGCCTGCAAAATGGGGATAAGACTGGCATTTACATGACAGAGTTGTGAATAATAAATTAGCTTATATGTAAAGTGCTTAAAACAGAACTTGGCACATAGTAAATGTTGAAAACATACTGGTGTAATATTAGCCTTATTACCTCCTTTGCGATGGTAGGAAAGATGAGATTTTTTTTTTCTTTAAAGTGAAAGCAAGTTTATTAGAGAGGTAAAGAAACAAAAGAATGATTACTCCATAGGCAGAGTGGCTGGAGATGATTTTCAAATATTTACTGCTATGCATCAAGTGCCAGGATGGGCACCTAGTGTATGCAACAATGTGAAGAATTTTCCTTGACATTAAAACGCATTGTAATCTAGAAGACACCCACAAGATCACTAGGGACTTTTTGGTTAATCAGAACTTGGTTGGTATTTAGTGCTTTAGTATATTAAAGAAAAAGAAAAAGAGAGAATTATATGAAGAGAAATCAGATGGATATTTCCAAGCTAAAGCCACTGAAACAGCAATACTGATTAAATTGATAAAACAGCAATAATGATACATCTCCAGATACTCCAGATACTAACTACAGTGCTCAATACTTGGATGAGAAAAACCTCATAAGAAAACTAGTCTTGAAAATGCAAGAAAGCTGTATATCAGATAGAGGACAAAATCCTGATTTGATTATCTAAGGTATCATTTATCATATCTACCCCCAAATATGCACATATATTATGTATCTATGAAAAAATAGCATGGTGAGATGAGATTCCACATAATTAATTAACAGAGGTTTGTCTTAATCAAAAGATATTTTTGTCCAGAAACTCTTCAGATACAAAACTAACCATCTTTAATCATGCTAATTAGAATAAATTTAATGCATGGTGAACGTATTCAGGAATAAAGATAGCAAATAAATAATGCGTAAGTTTTATTAATTATTCTGCATTCTACATCTTGTAGGGTACTATAATTTTATTGATCAATGAAGCAATCTTTATTGTAACATCTAATTAAAAATATTAGACTGTACATTTACTTTGGCCCCCTACTATTTATAAAACTTTTTTATTAAATAGCTGCAAGGTCTCTGAGTTAAATTGGGAAGATTTGTGTCGATTAGCATCACATTCAAAATAGCAAACTGTCTGAAGTTTTTAGAGTTAGAGAAAGATATTCTGTGTTTAATTATATTCTACTATTAGATCAGTATACACTATCTTAACAAAAGTACACAAATATATAAGCAGTTTTTAATTTGAAATGTTACATTGTAACATAATTGCATTCTGTGCCTGACAGAATTGCTTGTTCATTTGATAGAATACTAATATCATTAAAAATAAGTCCACTAAAATTATATATTTGAGCTTCACTGAGTAATGCATATTTGATGATGTTGTATATTGTTTTCTGCATAATTATTTAGTAAATATGTATATCTTCCATGTTTGATGGTTGGTACACTGCAGGCAGATGCAAAGGTCATTTGTAAACTCATACTTTGCCACAGAAGTCAAGTCTTGCCTTAATATTATTATTAAAAAGTGTTCGGCTATGTTGTGGTTTTCTTTGCCTATGTGTGTATGTATATTACAAATCTAATACCTAATGTCTCAATGTGGAATAACAATACCAGTGCAAATGGATTTTGTTCCAAAAATCTGGAAATCCTTAATTTTATTTATATCATGAGATCTATCCTTAACATTTTAGTATTCATTGTTCAGCCATCCTTTCTACATAAATCAAAATAACGGGAAGATGCAGGGGCAAAGATTGTGGGTGAATGTGGTATATGCATCTGTACATTTAATTTTTAAAGCAAATTAATACATATATGATTACATGTCATGTAATAAAGAAGAGCTCATAATTAAAACAGTTGCATCTCTCCTCTTCTTTATTCCTCCAGTTTTGCTCCCCAGTTGTAAAAATTATTACATCTTTAAGTTGTTTCTTCTGCTAATTTCCTTCCCATCTCTTGGTAATAAGTATGTATTTTAAATAAGGCCCAAGAACATTGTCACTTTTAAATCTCAAAGAATGCTAACACTAATATGTACATAAGCGTTTTAGTAACAAGAAGATTTTGGCACAAATTATTAATCTCTTTATTTCTGAAAGCAAAGAAGAAAAGCACTATTAACTGGTAGTGTAATGGGTTGAGCATAAATCTCAAAAATATGTTTTTATAATTAAAAATAATTGTGTGTGCTGCAGCGAACTAAGTTCTGCAGTGTAATTAAACCTATTTAACATATATTAACTCTATAAGTAATTTGCATAAATTATTCTGCTTAACAATTTTAGTGTACACCAGGGGATACTGTGATTTTTATCAATGCACTCTATTAACTGAATGGATAATGATGGCATGGTTTTAAAAGTTGAGACATAATTATAACCCCCATAGAAGCTCCAAATCAAGAGTGTTACAGGCTATTGGAATAATTTGCCAAATTACAGGGAGAATTGTATATGCTGTTTTAAAAGTTGCAGTTGAATCTTTTATACCTAATTTTTGCTGAATATTGGCTACAGATTTACATTTTTCTCAATGTTACTTTTCAGATCTATTAGTTCACATGCTAGGCTTTCATTAAGAAAAATCGCATTTTGCATAGAGTTCTATATAACTACTGTCATAATTTGTCCTACTGAAGAATAAAGATAATCAATTTTGGGTGAATAATGATAGTATAATAAAACTAGAGGCTGGAAATTTGAGTTCTGATTCTTGATTTGGATACTAACAGGGCACTCACTCAGAGCAAGTTGAATTATCAATCCTGGCTTAAGTTTCTTTGAAACACAATGTAACACTTTTTATAAAAGCTTAGAAAGGGTTTTTTTAAGTACATCACAAAACTCATCAGAATTAGTTTTATATGCTACTCCATGTATTTTACTAAATCAGATAATAATGTCATGCCATTGCTTGACATTCTGCAGCCATGTCATTGTCTAGAAAAAAGACCTTAATCCACATGCATCTCTTGTAACTTATCCCTGTGCCACATCACTGGTTCACAAAGTATGGTCTGAGAACAAAACCCTTTCAGGGAAATCTGTGAAATGAAACTATTCTGATAACATTAGGGAGTTATTTGCATTTTTAACTCTTTTCTCTTATGAGTGTACAGTGAAGATTTCAAGAGGTTCCATGACATGAGATACCACAACAGATTTTGTTTCCTCTATCATTCTTCTTCCCTTTCACTTTGCAAAGGCAAAGCATTGGCAAGTACAAAGAGTTGTCAGAGAGCATGAGAAAGAAATGACTATATGGCAAGCACCACCTTTTCTCTTGTCCCAAGCAGCCAAGAAAATCGTACAGACCAGAAGTTCTCTAACATTTTGTTTTTTGGATTCCTTTAGAGTCATAAAAATTATTGAGGATGCTCAAAAGCTTTCTTTCACATGGTTTGTATCTAATAATATTTACTGTATTAAATACTAAAATGAAGAGCTTTGAAAACATTTACATTGTATTAACTGATAAAAGTAATCTCCTTAGAGTCCTGTAAAATTTGTCATTAAAAGCCCTTATTTTGAAAGACAAAAAATATTGAGAAGACTAGCATTGTTTTACATTTGTAAAAAATTCTATATTGTATGGCTTAATAGAAGACAGGTAGATTCTTCCATCTTCTTTCAATCTGTTGTGCTATGCCATGTCATGGAGCCTCTTGAAATCTTCACTGTACTAAGAGAAAAGAGTGAAAAAATGCAAATAACTACTTAGTGTTGTCAAAACAGTTTGATGTCTCAGATTTCTCTGAAAGAGTTTTGTCGTCGGACCACACTTTGTGAACCACTGAAAGAGATAATGGCACAGAGGTAAGTTACAAAATGCTGTGCTTTGAGCAGTGGAGTGGACGGGTGGGTTGGGGACATGAAAAAAAGGGGCCGAAAGGCCAATCCCTGACCACAGGTAGCATGTATGCAGTTTTGTCTACTGTACACCCGAAATAAGCATTCAAAGTGTATGGAGAGTCAGTAAAGGATCTGAATTAACTGATACTCATTTCTACTTGGAAAGGAAACAAAATTCTATGACTAGAATCATTATTGAGAACACTTACTATTATATAATTCTTTATAAAGTTTTACCATTCCTGTTAGGTTTGAATAGTATTACACTATTTAAAAGGATAAGAGTCATCACTTTTACTAACACTCATAATAAGAAACCAAGGTAAGCCAAGTTCCTGCTCATGTACCAATAATCTGCACTGAGGAAGCAGAGATTAAGGAGAAAGAGCTTGGAGACATGAGCAAGGCTTAAAGATATGAGAGATGGGCACACATATCTCCTCTGTGCAGAGAACAACAACAAAAAAGTTATCCCTGATTATGCAAAAATGTAGGAAATGCAACGTGGTTAAGACGTCAGTATTTTCATGTTCATGTTTTCAGTCCAGGTCAGAATCTGGAGAATGGGATCTTCTCCATCAACATCTAGTCAGCAACTGCCACAGTTTAACTAATGAGGTGGTTCAGGATCCACTGGTGGCTGATTTCATAAAAAATTTTGTACATATTCCAAAGCTTGAGCCTTAATCTCTGCTTCCCCAGTGCAGTTGACTGGTACATGAGCAGGAATTTTGCTTACCTTGGTTTCTTATCATGAGTGTTAGTAAAGTGGTGACTCTTATCCTTTTAAATAGTATAATACTATTCAAACCTAACAGGAATGGTAAAACTTTATAAAGAATTATATAATAGTAAGTGTTCTCAATAGTGATTCTAGTCATAGAATTTTGTTTCCTATCCAAGTGGAAATGGGTATCAGTTAATTCAGATCCTTTACTGACTCTCCATACACTTACATAGACAGATGTTATGGAATTTTAAAGAAAGTAATCAGTATTTATTTAGCAAATACTCTTAATGATATTTAATTGCATCTGGACATATTCTAAGTATTATATAAATATTAATTGGCTTCCTATGTATAACTTCCCAATCAATATGTGCCATTACTATTACCTCCATGTTTTAGGTGACAAAGCCAAAGCCCTGCAAAGTTAAGTATGTCACCCAAGATAGAGCGTCTATTTGTTGGGGTAATCAGGATTTAATCTCAAGGAGCCTGGCTTCAGCATCTATACCCTAAAAGCCCTGACTTCACCACTATACAATCTGTGCATGTCACAAAATTATACTTGTAACCCATATATTTATACAAATTTAGAAAATTTGTACACTTAACTGCTGTACTCCAGCCTGCTTCTATGTATTTCTTAGAAAAATATATTTGAAATTTTCAAAGAGTTGAAATATTATATCCAACTATATCTTTAATTAACCTCAAGAATCAGACTTCCTCTAGCAACTTACATGTCGCAAGTAGAGTATCAACAAATAATTAAGATATAAAACCATCGGGCCTACAAAACTGCCAAGGGAAGTGAGGCATGGTCTTTCTTCTCCATCATATCTCCTAGGCTCACAATTATTTTCACTGAGCATACTCTGCTACAATAAGCTAATCTATTATCAGTACTACCATATGATACCTATATTGTTGTAGCTCCCTGGAATTTCAGAAATATATTGCCACCTGTGCATTAGACATCCCCACTCACCTTTGTACAATGGTAAGACAAAGTTAACACATCACTCTCCCACAAAATTGTTCCTTGTTGTAATAAGCCAATAAGCACTATGTTGAATAATAATGTTATCATCTGCTCACTAATTAGGAATCTTAGAGACAACAATTCTCCCTTTTTTTTTTTTTTTTACTGTATTACATCAAAATGTACCAACCAACATTAATTATATCTCAGGAGAGATTACATTAGCTGAAGAACTCATCATCTCTTCTTTAGACTGTTGCAGTATCTCCTGACCCTCTCATGACTCCCAGTTCTCCAATTATTCTTTGATACTCTCATCAGACATGTTTTTTTAAACCACAGATAGTCTTTCCACTTGCACGCTATAAAGAAATTAAGTTGTTTACTCTACTTAAAGATTTAAGCCCAAACTACTTAGTAAAATATACAAGGCGTTTCTAATGTAACCCCTGACTATGTTTCCAGCACAGTCCCAACTATTTCTTCTCCCAAGTAGCACATCAGCTTCTCACTTCAACAAACCATGCCCTTTAAAATCTTCTTAGCACACACTTTTTTGTTCTGCCTAGAATGTTCTTGTCCATATTTCAGCTTGACAGTTTTTATGCATTCTTCAAGATGGTTCTTTATATTTGAAGTATTTTCCTATTTCCTTAAGTAGAATATACTTTATCACTGACTTTCTATTGTACTTTAAATGTATTTTCTGAGACACTTCACATTGTGGACTTCTAGCAGGTAAGAAAGTCTCTCTGAGTTTCTGGCACATAAGAGGAGCTCAGTCAACATTTACTGAATAAATAAATAAATAAGAACCATTAGTTTTAACCAACGGTTTTCTATTTTCTACTTTATAACTTTTAAGACTTAAATAATAGTTAAATAGTTAATAATACAAATAATATTAATTCTATCACTGGGGCATTTTTTTCTCACACATCACTACATCAAAAATTTCTCCAATTTGGATGGAAAATGGCAATATTTGTAGAGAGCATAGGGATGGGAATAAATTATATTAATAGTTTCATAAATCCCCAAAATATCCTCTACTGTATTTCCATAGTCATGCCTCCTCAGAGGGGAGAATAAACTAAACAGTCAAATGCAGAATGGTGTAGGCTGTTGACTGCCAAGAGAAAGGAAAAGCCATTCATGTTGAGTTCAACATAGATTTCATTATCAGGAATGTGCTAAAAAACACTGTCACTGCTGTGGTCCCACTGTAGGTGGTTTGTCTGACATGTGGGAGGCTCATCTTTGGTTGAAACATGCTGTAGTGCTGCTGATATATGACTCTGCGATGTATGCTTTCCTATGCCATCTGTAAATACAGGTGGTTCATTATTTGTGCCATGATCTCTTTCTGGAAACCCAACTGAAGAGAAAACAATAGCAAACATTATTTTCTGTACATTCACAGAAACTGCTCCCTATATTTAGGTTGGAAAGCTTATACAGAATATGGAAGGCTCATAAAGGTGAGAAAGTTTGCAGTTATAATTTTTACCTATAGATGGTGATGGTGCACTGGTTTGATATTGCACTATAACTCATCGCTGGAGTTCACTACATTGTTCCCAGGACAGCTAGAAACTGTGGAATGAGCACCCTATCCCAGAGAAAGTGGGAGGCACTCTATTAGTTAGTTATCTTGAGATAAGCAAATAGAGCTGTAAAGTAGCGAATGGTTATACTTAAGACTATATAGAGCTTTTACTGATGTATATATACTCACAATATAAAATGGCCACATTTTACATTTTTGCTATCTTTATAATTATAATCATGGAAATCTAATTGTGAAACACATCTGAAAGTAAGTGAGTGATGTCATGAACCTCCATTTGCTCCCAACTCAGCTTGAGCAATTATCAAGACATAACCTATCTTGTTCTTATTTATTGACATCTACTTGCTCCACATTTTGATGCCACATTTATACATGCACTAAGAAACCTCATAACTCTTCTTGACAAAATTGACTTTGTGAAAACATTTTACTTCATATCAATCTTTGAAGAGAAGACTATAAGTATAGACTATTAATTTTTGAAAAGACCACCAGGATAATGATTAGAAAGAAGGAAGTTTCTTGGCTTTATTTTATGACCTGGGTGGTGAATACATGGGTGGGTTTACTTTGTTGTAATTCACCTAGATGTAGACTTATAACTTGTGTACTTTTCTGTATACATAGTTTATTTTCACAAAAGAGAAAATACAGACCAAAAAGAAAAAAAAAAAAAGACCTGTGCCTTATATATCCGTCCTTTTGATAGATTTAGGTTTACAGTATAAAGTAGCTAGTCATTATTGATAAATGGACTCACTTAGAATAATGACAAAAATATATTTAACTTGGAAGTTAAGAGAGAAATTAAGGAGAAAATTCAATTGTGCCAAAACCCTACACTGTCTTTCTTACCCAAAGAGTAATGAAGAAGTCCTTGATGTTTACCTTACGAAACCCTCTTAAGAACTCAAGAGGTCATCTGATCTTTTTTTAAATGAAAGATATCATAACATAAGAGGAAGAGTTGTGCCCACTTCCTTGCCTACAACTTTACCTACTGTGTTATCCCCTGAGCCAGCCACTGCTACTGGGGTGGTTTGCAGCTTTGTGGGGATACAAGGAACACAAATACTTGAGTAAAGTTTCACATCCTGAAAGCCCAATGGGGAAATACATGCTAAGCCAGAAGCAAAATAAAAGTGTAACGATTGCATAAGTAAAAAGAATTAAAGGAGGTAAGTCGATATGAATAAAAGTGGAAAATGAGAAGGCGGGAGAAGAGAGTATATGAGAAGCTGCTCTCACTTGCCACAGAGGCCTTTCTTTACTACTCCATTGATTCTCCTCTCCTCTGAGCTCTTGCAGTGTTCAAAGTGTTATTTTATGTCAAGAAAGGCAAAATGGGATACAGAGAGTACCTACTCTAAATTCAGACTGTTCTTGATTGGAACCTGTAGGAAAGTACTTAACCTTCTTGTGTTTTAGCTCTCTCAGCTGGGAAAAAGGATTAAGAAAATCTGCTTTTCAGATATATTTCACTTATTAGAGACAAAATATATAATTAAATATCAGCACATTGTTGGTGATCAATTAGTAACAGCCATTATTATTATTAATTACTATGATTTTTATGTTTGTTAGTATTGTATCCGTACCTAGAGATAAGCTAAGGCTATAGCAGGTGTCTTCAACCACAGACAAGCATAATTTGAGTGCAAGCAGAAATAGCATTAGAGGCTATATGTGCTGACTTTGACACACATGATAAGTTTTTTCTAAAATATATAAGATAAAAATGAATTTTTTTCTTCATATCTTGTTTTCAGTAGTGTATGTTACTGATATTAACTAATTTTACAGTGTACTTAGAAAGAAATATGGGAAATTTAATACAATAAGAAGTTATTTAACTCGGACATAGCAGATCTACAACATTTTCTAAAGATATCTAATGGGAGACTTAGAAATGGATTTTCTTTTCTAGATGCAATGATGACACCTTATTTGTCCTATTTTTGTTCCATGTTCACCTACTAAAATGAAATAACACATGATGGGCAGTAAATAATACCTCTCACCCTTCTTAGAAATATATTCAATTCAATAAATTTTGTTTAAATCAATCAGTTAGAGGTGTTTATTTGAAAGCAATGTCATTAAAGTAATAGAGTTTTAACGCAGGATACAGAAATACTAGAAAGAATACAGAGCATTGTGATTGAGTACTTTCTGTCCTTTGAAAGGTAGGCTTAATTAGACCTATTTTGGAATGGTAATGGAGAGACATATGGCAAATCATGATACAAAAGTTTCCTGTTCATAGAAGGACATCTCATCAACATTATTACCTAACTAAATTAGTGATTTTCTTGAGTTTAAAAAGAGTTTAAGGAGCCAGAGGACATGATGAAGCAGCAAAATACACAGGACAGGGCTATCTTACCCATTTTAATGGCTTCAGTCATATTTGTTGTGGGGAATATGTGTGTTTTTTATGTGTGATAAAATTAAGCAAAACAAGAATACGGTACCAAGTGTCTCAACTTAGGTATGCACCATGGTAAAAAAAAAAAAAAAAAAATTGTGTTAAATTTGTAGTTAAAGATGAAAAAACTAGTTCTTGTTTCTCCATTTACTAGTTAATAAAACTTATACAAAGTATTTTTCCTCTTAGGATTCATTTACTTAATGATAAAATAAGGAGTTTTGGCCTCAGCAAATACTTTCTAAAATTCTTAGCAGTTTTAACAGTTCAAGATACCATTATCCTTTGTTTTCTACTCAATTAGCACATTGCATCTACTTTCCCAAAATATCAAACATGAAATGACAGGTGTGCTTCAATTCTCATAGCCAGACGTCAAGTATTCTTGCCCTGGTGGTGGTGTGGTAATGGCGGGGAAAGAGTGAAGACAGTGGGGAGAGAACAAAGAAAGCAGGTGAGACAACTGCGTGCATTTATGTGAACAGCCGCAATTCTAAAAGCAAGTACCTAAAAACAACTTTGAAAGCCAAGTGTTTTCTAGTATGTATAAGAATGAGGCTAGTGGAAATGAAACTAGATGATTTTTTAAAGAAATACTCCTACAAGAAAAAAATTCCTTTTCTAACTATCAGCCCATTTAATTTGCTTCTTCTAAGTAATAATTGCTGACTGCTGCCTACTCACCCCATTCTCATTTTCTATAGACTGAATATTTCACTAGACTGAAGGTTTCTGGATCAGACAGTTAAGTCCTGAAAGCAATCTTCAGTACTTTCCAAAAGAATGGCATTAAGTGAGCTACACAGCACATTAGAATTTTTTAATGAACAAAAAATACCTCTCTCTTAGTTAAATTTTAAGAAAGCATAAATAGCATGTCATATTAAATAGAAACATAATGTCAAAAAAAGAACAATAATGAGAACAAGTAGTGAGCTTGTGCTTAAATATATGCCAGGCATTGTCCTAGTAGTATACATATATTATTTCATCTAATAGTCATAGCCATATTATGATGCAGGCACTATTATTATCCCTGTTGTACAGATGTTGAAACTGGGACAGAGAAAGATCAAGTACATTGAATGAGGTCTCACAGCTCACAATGGAACAAAGACTGAAACAAGAGACTTGAACCATCACTTATATGATGGTTTGTTTCTCAGTAAGGTATTGTTAAGTCATATATTTCAGAACGTTATTTCTTTCCATAGTTCTTCATATGTTCTATAGCCTCAGTCTTATAGATGACGGGCTGATGGATGCAGCAAACCACCATGGCACATGTATACCTGTGTAACAAACCTGCACGTTCCCTACGTGTACCCCAGAACTCAAAGTATAATTTAAAAAAGGAATGAAAATAATCAATGAAAGGAAATTTAACACATGTTCACAAGCAAGCTACTTAACTGTGCTTTACTAAAATTTTAAACTGAAGAGTGAATGCATTAATTTAATTTTCAGTGGAAGACTCTAACACTGTGAAATATTTTCCTTTCTTGAGGCTATTCTATTTTTAGGGTAAGAATTCTCTGACATAGTACGATACTTACTGTTTCATGTCAACCTGCAAATCAAATGGTTCTGTACTAAATTTCTATGTGTTTAGCCTTGGGAAACATTTATGCAGAATTTTGAAATACATTGAAATGGAATTAATCAAATCAGTAATTAAATAAAAATCAATTTGCATTGAGATCTTTCTATAAAATTTCTTCAGACAGAATATTTTACTCATTTAAATATATTTCAAAATTTTCAAAAATATACTGTTTAAATATTTCATAATTATAAGATTTTTTTTCTTAAATATTAAAAAATTCTACCTACATGCATCCTTTTTAAAATTAGTCTAAAAGGTCAGTGTGATGGTTTCATTTCCTACCTAATGCTGCCTTTGATAAAAGATCTCTTCTCCCCTAAGATCACAGATACAGACATATAATGAGTTTCTCTCTGATCAATAATCATCACCCCTGGTCTGCGTGAGTGTTCAGAGGAGTCAGGCATGTGATCTTTGCCTGAAGTATTTCTGTTTGATGGAGCTAGCAGAAAAGTTCTCTTTTCAAAAATAATTTAAATATTTTTCCCAAAATAATATAGGTAAGTTTACAACTTAAAGTTATAATGAAAAGCATCAGTTTCCCTATCCAACCAAATTTGTGCTTCCCAGTGATCATATATGTCAACATTTTCAGCTTCTTTCTATTATTATGTATCTCCATATTTCTAAATTATAGGCTTATGTTCTTATTTAACAATTTTGAATGTTCGAGATTGTCTATTGAATACTTAATATTAATAATATATATTTTAAATATCTTGCACTCTCTCATCCACACACACTTGCTCTCCTCCATTCAGCCAATGTAGTCTAGTGACATAACCAGGTCAGGTTACTACTGAGGGTTTATGCTAGTGTCTTTGGCTATGTAACTGAATTGAACTGCCTATTAGTATTATGTTTCTTTTCTTGTACAACTTAGTACTCACTGTTTTGCTCTATTTTTAACATCTTACTTTTAAAATTAATGCTGTCCCAAACCTTCTGATACTACTGAAAATGGCATCTCTTATTAGCCACCAGAGCACTATACCCTCCTGCTCCAAACTGAACAAGTTATTTATCTATTGAGTCCTCTTCAGACTTCCAGTTATCATTATCTTGGAAATTTCTTCTCTTTTGTCTTGTAGAGAATACCCAATTCCCTTAATCCAACTCTGCTTCTTGTCATACTACTCCATTTTGGGGGAGGTCAGCTCAGAACATCTTCCTGGCAAATATGCACATGAAGTAAATGTGCACACTTGGTAATATAGCATAGAGGAAATTGATCATTTACATGATTAGAAAGTTGGCTGAGCATATAAATTTAGTATAGAAACCGTTTCTTGGAATATTTTGGGAGCATATGGTGGATATCCCAGAATTGCATACCTACTATCTTGTACCCCTCAGTGTTGTTGGTAAAATAGCGGAGTCCATTTTAATTCTCATTCCTATTATGTGATCTACTTTATCTCTTGGGTCATGAAAATGATCCCACTACATCTTAGTTGAAAGATGTGATGCTAATGGCTAACAGCTATTTGTCAACCACATGCACAGTGGAGAGTAGGGCACAGGTAAAGGAGTCTGGAAGCCAATAATGATAGGAGAAAATGGGGCCGACACAAAGTCAGAGTAAGTGCTGAAAACAGAGAAAAAGGAGGGTAATTTTTAAAACAGACTTTAGTACAATATATTCAGTTATCTTTTCAATTTGAAATTCATTAATAACTGCTTTATTAAAATGATCTCCCTTTCTCTCCTCTAGATTTCCACGTAAACTTATTAGTACTAAGCAATTATATGTTAAATTTTTCTTCAATGCCCTCAGTTTTCTTGTTTGCATTATTTGGCAGGTATTGGGAAGGTTGTAAAGGTGCCACATGTTCTCATGTTTCTGATTATCATTCCTTTTCTGCCTAGAAGGTTTTGCTTAGATAATTTTGTCATGTAACTCAGGACTTCAAATAGTCAATGACACATATCAGAATTGTAGCTCATACCACTTATTAGTAAAAGGGTGCCGTCTCGTTGCTGCTTGCCTCAGATTTTTACCTTAAATTTAACTTTGTCTGCTACTATCACTTTTCATAACTATGACATTTTCTATTACATTTGCATTGCTGACTATCCTTTTACTCTAAACCTTTACATGTTCCGTTGCATCCTAGAGCCTCCATCAGTGCCTGGCTCATGGTGAGTACACAGTCAGTATGTTACAAAATGGACCAATTGTAAGTTCGGTCACTTCATGAGTTTTGAATTAGCTAGCATTCTTATTAATGTTTATATGCACAATATCTCATTACAAAATGTGACTAGCATGTAAGCCTAAAGGTAGAACTAAAAGTATACAAAATATTTGTTTTTATACTTTATATTTTTTGTTTTGTTTTGTTTGAGATGTAGTCTTGCTCTGTCACTGAGGTTGGAGGGCAGTGGTGAAATCTCGGTTCCCAGGTTTAAGCAATTCTCTTGCCTCAGCCTCCCAAGTAGTTGGGATTATAGTCACCTGCCACTATGCCCAGCTAAATTTGTATTTTTAGTGGAGGCAGGGTTTCATCACATTAACCAAGCTGGTCTCAAACTCCTGACCTCAAGCAGTCCACCCACCTTGGCCTCCCAAAGTATTAGGCTTACAGGCATGAGCCACTGTACCCGGCCTGTCTTTATACTTCAAAAAATTGATGAAGTTTATAAAAATTCAGCATAAAGCATAAATATTTCTAATGGGTTAAAAATCAGGTCAATCTATTCATATTCTGAGTAAACCCAATAAAAGCAATCAACTTTATAGAGTCAAATAAAAATTTTATTGCATGAATTTATTGGAATTTAGCCTCTATGCAAAATCTATTTATGTTTTCAAGTAACTTTCCTTGTTCTCTACACTTGGACAGTTCCTGGAATCTAACATTCAGATTATTTTGTATTTGAATACAATTTAACTTTTAGTATGTGAGCATTCTCAGCCCCCCTTATATATTTATGCACCATTAATTGAATCATCACCTTGTGAAACAGCAGACAAGTGTTTGAAATAAGTAGCTATAACTCGACGCTGGATCACTGGTTAAGCCAATGCCTTTCAACACCTTGTGAATTCAAAGAAAAATAGAAAATTATGACCCTTATTGCAGAAACCTGAGCCTTTTCTCCAACTATATGCACCTTGATAATTTTTGCCTCAATTTCTCTTTTCTTACTCTTTCTCTTTCCAATATCTGTTCTTCTTACCTTTCTTCAGACATACACTTTTATGCCTTGCCATATTTCTCACTTTGTGTAAAAAAGGAAGATTTGTCAATACCAAACTCATGTTTCAACATGTCAGCAATTAGCTGGAGCTTAATAGCAGCAGACTCCTGAAGCCAGAAAGTACACTCTTCATTTTACCCTATTTTCTCCCTATCTACTTCATTTATTTACATTATCATCATGTTCCTTTAGGCTGTTGAGTTCACATCAATCACAAGCATATCTACCTCACTGGTGTTTGGTCAGATCATCCCCAGAAATATCTCTGTTTATATCCACAGTTGCAGGCCTTAATTTAGTACAAATACTTTCTATGCTTCTCTAGCTGTGAGGTAAAGTAGTCATGTATAAATAGGAATCCTTAGGAAAGCACTTTTGAAGGTCCTGTGTACTCTTTGCAAATACCAACATAGTTATTAGTTATTAAAAAGTTTCCTTCTCTGGTCATCAAAATTACTCTCGGGTTTGTTGATGCTATAGCCCTTAAGTTATCAACAAGTAGATGTAATTGTGTCAAAATACAGGCTTGAATTTGCAGGCAAGTGCAATGTAAGAATTATAACTGTATTTGATTTAAGTGACAGTGCATTATCTAAGAGTCAAATGTGTATATAAATATTTGGCTGCTCTTCATAAACACCATAAGTAGACCAGTTGGCTACACAAAAGGCTCTTCCCTTGATACTCCTTCAGGGAAAGGCTAATGCAACAAGACAAGCACTCTGGTCCATGCTTGTTCTGTTCCACCTGCTAGAACTTGCCCTAGAATGATTCTTTCCTGATCATAGTAAGGCACTAAGTTAACTTCTCTTTCCGGAGCCACAAAGGGCATGGTTTCAAAGGCAAGAACTTACCAGCACCATGTCTTCATCCACCTCCCCATCCCAGAGCCTAGAGTTCTTTTTCTAACTTTATCGTGCAGGCTAGGTAAAATTTCAGGTGTGCTCCTTTGTTTAAAAAAAGCCCTCAAAAAACTCTGGAAGGGCCTCTGCTATGGACAAGACAGCCAATCCAGCATCAGAGTTGAAGATCAATCACTCCAGAGGAAGTCTGAAAGAACTCCTCTCATTGGACAAGAACATGAACGGGACAGGAATAACTTCAAAGTTAAAACTCCACTGCACCTTACCTGTGCGGATTTCCCTCTCTGGGATCCCCTACCACAGCAACATGGGAGCTATCTTTCCCTCTCTACCTGTGCCAATATCCCCTTCGGATTCCCCTCTCATGGCAGCATGGGAGCTTTCTCTCTTTCTCTCTCTCTCTCTCTTTGCCTAATAAATCGCTTTCTACTAAACTCTTTGGGTCCAATATTTACTTGAATGATAAGCTCACCAGGCTGCCAGTGGGGCAAGGGAGGCCAAGAACCTCACAATACATCTCACTGGGGAGAGAGCTCCCAGTGACAGGAGCCACACTCAGATGCCTTGAACCCCCAGATCGTTAAATCAATACATGAATTGGAATTTAATTAGAGAACCTAATCCTGCCTACATTTAATGCCCTCTCCCTTTATTTTAAAAGAAGTGGGAGGTGGTAATATAAAGCACAATGCTGTTTTCCACACATTTGTTAGCTCCATATTCTCTGTGATTAGAAAAGTCCCACTTGATTTAAAAAAAAAATGAACTTCTTCTAATTCATAAGTAGAACATCCACCTTCTATAATCAGTTGATTTTGGTGGGGGTGGGGTGGTAAATGTGACTACTTAAAAACAGTACTTATGTAAATTGTGACTTCTCACTAAACAGTCATTAAAAATTTCAAATTTGAACATTAATCCTATGCTCAACAATTTGAAACTGCTATGAAACACTGGGTTAAAGCCGCATGGTATATTTATTTCACATAATTATACTAAACTATGGAAACACAGAAGAACTAGATAAAACATCTTTAAATTATTGTTAACTACAGGTTTATAGAACTAGGTTGCTTATATTAGAATGGATTATTTATGTAAAATTGGCTGAATCAATAAACAAGGTTCAAAGAATTTGAAAAAAATAGAAAAGTGGAGACTTGGACTTGCATTTTCGTGTTGCTCAACCAAGGTGATGCTGTATGCTTAAAATTATATCCAGAATGCTTTTTTTTTCTATGCATGCATGCAGAACTAGAACTATTTTAAAACTGTAAGTCTGATTCTTTTATTTCTTATTACTGTCTACATTATTATGTGCATTGCTGGTTCAGTTTCACAACTTACAATGTACCTTCATGTCCTCTGAATTTAACAAACCTGAGATTATTAATTGTCATTTCAGTCTGTTTATAGCAAATGAGGAGAAGATACCTGAAAGATATTTTTAAATACTCTCTAATCAGACATGTGATGAATCCCAAAGCGAAACCGTGATAGTATGTTCTACCTTTGCTAATAAAATTCCCTTGGAAATAACAAACAGAATAGTTCAGTAATTTAAAAACTGGCACATTATTGCTTTAATGGGAACTGTGAATTTTTTATCACTATAATCCCCAATGAATAATTCTGCTTTGTTACTTTCCCTTTGAGGAGAAGAGTACTTGAAGTTATGACATGTGGTGAAAGAATCTCTGGAAAATCTTTGAGATTCTTTTCCAAGTGACTGAAAATCTTGGGTAGTCTCTTCAGAATAAGAGATAGTGTTCACAATGTGGAGTAATTATTATTTTTCAAATATTTCTAAATATTGAGATTAGCTTATCATGTCCTATTTTGAATTTGCATTTATCCTTTCATTTGTTTCAAATCTATTGCATATTAACTAGCATTCTTTTAAGTCTCTAGGATTTCTTCATTAACAACATATCTCTGCCTTTTTTTATAATGTCATACGCTCTTAATCACACGATATTTTTGTCACAGATATTTTATTGACTTGAATATTCTGTGAAGGGACTACGGTTGAGAAAGTGGTGCTAACCTCATATTTAATATGCTTCTCAACATTTTTAAGAATATCTTGTAATTAGATAGAGGTTATAAGAATAGTTAATACTGAAGTGTGATGAGCCAAAATGAATGATGTCATTCCTTATCAGGTATTATTAATTGCTGATATACCACCTGTTTTCTTTCTTTCTTTTTTTTTTTTTTTCTATTTTCTGCTGTATTATCTTGGAAACCGGATTCGAACAATGCAGCTACTGAGCACTATCCTGTTCAATAAAGAAACTGATATGTACAAAATAAGAAAACTAGAGCAAAGGGAAAATTACAGGACAAATATTGTTATTTAAGAAATAATGTTAGTACATTAAATTGATGCCTTGATATTCTGCTTGCTTTCTAGAGGGGCCTCAAAATTCATTCTAAATTTGTAAGTAGTAAAAATACATAAAAGGAAATACAATTGGTTACCTATTTTATCCATAAGATAAACATAACCAGTTGATTGGAGGAAAACAATTATTATTGGAATTAAGACAGGTAGAAAATTCATCCCCTTATCTTCACAGAGTATCATGACCTAAATTAATGTATTTATTATTCTTCAATGCTATTTAAATACACAGCCATGTAATTTTGTGGTCAGAGAAGATAACTCTAAAATTTACTTTGGTTATATAAATCCTCAAAGCAGATGATTCTTTAGATTCTTGATTTTTAAATTTTATTTTTTGGATACATAGTAAGTATCCTTACTATGTAAGTAATTGTAACTATTATAATTACTTGCAACAAAAAAGTAAATGTAACAATTATAGCACTTGTTATCACTTGATTTTTTAATTTTATTTTGTTGAATATATAGTAAGTATTTATGGGATACATGAAATGTTTTGATACAGGCATGCAATGCGTAATAATCACATCATGTAAAATAGAATATCTATACCCTCAAACATTTATCCTTTGTGTTACAAACAGTCCAGTTATACTCTTTTAGTGATTGTTAAATGTACAACTATTTACTATAGTCAGCCTGTAGTGCTATCAGATACTAGGTCCTATTCATTCTTTTTACTTTATTTGTACCCACTAACCATCCCCACCTCCCACCTCACCCCCCATTACCCTTTCCAGTCTCTGGTAACCATCCTTCTATTCTCTATATTTATGAGTTCAACTGTTTTGATTTTCAGATTCCACAAATAAGTGAGAAAATGTGATGTTTGTCTTTCTGTGCCTGGCTTATTTCACTCAGCATAATGACCTCCAGTTCCATGGTGTTGCAAGTGACAGGATCTCATTCTTTCTATGGCTAAATAGTACGGCATTGTGTTTAAGTATCACATTTTCTTTATCCATTCATCTACTGATGGACACTTAGGTTGTGTTCAATTTTGGCTACTATAAACAGTGCTGCAACAAACATGGAAATGCAGATATCTCTTTAAAATGCTGATTTCCTTTCTTTTGGTTGTATATGTGGGAGTGGAATTGTTGGATCATATGGTGCCTCTTTATTTTTTTGAAGACACTCTAAATTGTTCTCCATAGTGGTTGTATTAATTTACATCCCCACTAACAGCATATAAGTCCTCTTCAGCACCTGTTATTATAGCCTATCTTTTGGATAGAAGCCATTTTAACTGAGAGGGATGATGTATCATTGCAGTTTCGACTTGCATTTCTCTAATGGTCAGTGATGCTGAACACCTTTTCATATGCCTGCTTCTTATATGTTCTGGTTATTTATCCCTTGTCTGATTAGCAGGTTGAAAATATAGTTTCCCATTCTGTGGGTTGTCTCTCCACTTTGTTGACTTTTTAGTTTGCTGCACAGAAGCCTTTTAATTTAATGTGATCCCTTCTGTCCAGTTTTGCTTAGGTCATCTGGGCTTGCAGGGTGTTGCTCAAAAAATTTTTGCCCAGATCAATGTTCTAGAGATTTTCCTCAATTTTTCCTTGTAGCAATTTCATAGTTTGAGGTCTTAGGCTTACATGTTTAATCCATTTTGATTTTTGTGTAAGGAAACAGATGGCAGATCCCTATGTCTAGTTTCATTCTTCTGCATGAGAAAATCCAGTTTTCCCAGAATCATTTATTGAAGAGCCTGCCCTTCCCCTGCATATGTTCTTGGGATCTTTATCGAAAATGAGTTCACTATAGGTATGTGAGTTCTCTATTCTATTACACTGGTCTGTGTGTCTGTTTTTATGACTGCCATGCTGTTTAGGTTAGTATAGCTTGGTATAAGAATTTGAAGTCAGGTAATGTGAATCTCCCAGTTTTGTTCTTTTTGCATAGAATAGTTTTGGCCATTCTGGGTCTTTTGTGGTTCTACATAAATCACAGAATTGTTTTTTTCTATTTCTGTGAAGAATGTTACTAGTATATTCACAGGGATTGTACTGAATCTGTAGATGGCTTTGGTTAGTATGGACATTTTAATAATATTGATTTTTCCAGTCCATGAACATGAAATGTCTTTCCATTTGTGTTGTCCTCTTCAATTTGTTTCCTTGGTGTTTAATAGTTTTCATTACAGAGATCTTTCACTTCTTCAGTTAAGTTAATTTGAGGTATTTAATTTTATTTGTGCTATTGTAAATGGCATTACTTTTAAAATTTCTTTTCAGATTGTTCACTGATGGCATATAAAAATGCTACTGATTTTTGTATGTTGATTTTGTATCCTGCAAATTTAAAGGATTTGTTGATTAGTTCTAATAGTTTTTTTGTGGAGTTATCAGGTTTTTCCAAGTATAAAATCATATAATCTACAAACAAGGATAATTCTACTTCCTCCTTTCCAGTTTAGATGCCCCTAATCTCTTTCTCTTGTCTGATTGCTCTAGCTAGGACTTCCAGTATTATGTCAATTAATAGTGGTGAAAGTAGGCATCCTTGTTGCATTACAGATCTTAGAGGAAAGGCTTTAAAAGTGGATAATTCTTGTAGTAGAATGATTTATAATCCTTTGGATATATACCCAGTAATGGGATTGCTGGGTCAAATGGGATTTCTATTTCTAGGTCCTTGAGGAATCGCCACACTGTCTTCCACAATGGTTGAATTAATTTACATTCCCACCAACAGTGTAAAAGTGTTCCTATTTCTCCACATCCTCTCCAGCATCTGTTGTTTCCCGATTTTTTAATGATCGCCATTCTAACTGGTGTGAGATGGTATCTCAATGTGGTTTTGATTTGCATTTCTCTGATGACCAGTGATGATGAGCATTTTTTCATATGTTTGTTGGCCTCCTGTATGTCTTCTTTTGTAAAATATCTGTTCATATCCTTCGCCCATTTTTGAATGGGCTTGTTTGTTTTTTTCTTGTAGATCTGCTTTAGTTCTTTGTAAATTCTGGATATCAGCCCCTTGTCAGATGGGTAGACTGCAAAAATTTTTTCCCATTCTGTTGGTTGCCAATTCACTCTACTGACTGTTTCTTTTGCCGTGCAGAAGCTGTGGAGTTTGATTAGGTCCCATTTGTCTATTTTGGCTTTTGTTGCCATTGCACGTGCACACGAATGTTCATTGCAGCACTGTTTACAATAGCAAAGACCTGGAACCAACCCAAATGCCCAACGATGATAGACTGGATAGGGAAAATGTGGTACATATACACCATGGAATATTATGCAGCCATCAAAAACGATGAGTTCACGTCCTTTGTAGGGACATGGATGAACCTGGAAACCATTATTCTCAGCAAACTGACACAAGAGCAGAAAATCAAACACCGTATATTCTCGCTCATAGGCGGGTGTTGAACAATGAGAACACATGGACACAGGGAGGGGAGCACTACACACTGGGGTCCGTTGGGGAGAAATGGGGGAGGGGCGTGGGGGTGGTGAGGTGGGAAGACATAGCATGGGGAGAAATGACAGATACAGGTGAGGGGACGGAAGGCAGCAAAGCACACTGCCATGTGTGTACCTATGCAACAATCTTGCATGTTCATCACATGTACCCCAAAACCTAAAATGCAATAAAAAAAAAATAAATTATAAAAAAAAAATGGATAATTCTTGAGGTTCACTTAGGTTAGGTATTATTTTTCCTTATTCCATATGAATTTTTCAACTTCATGCAAATATTCCACATTTAAATATATGATAATGCTTGCATGAAATTCTACTGTAAGTACTTAAAGAAATAAATTTTTATGTCTAGCCATTTTTGGTTCTGTTAAAAAGTGTAACAGTTCAAAAAGAATATATCTTTAAAAACTATAAATAAAAATTTCTGTACTAGTTTGATGATTGTGCATTAAAACTTTTATGTCTAACTTATTTATGATCAAGACTATTAAGGAACATAATGTAGTTTGAACTATGTAGTACATTACTCATAAATTTGTGTAGAAATTGCCAAATATCTGAGTGTTGTTATGAACAATATATTTTATGTCTGATTCTTTTTTAGTTAATGTATTTTATTTCTATTTATATACTCAAAATATTGGTATAAAATATAAGACTATCCTTTGTTCTTTATCTTTTTTTTTTTTTTTTTAGTTTTAGAGATGAGGTCCTACTCTGTTGCCCAGGCTAGAGTGCAGTGGCATAATCATAACTCACAGCAAGCTGAAAATGCTGGGCTCAAGTGGTCCTCCTGTCTCAGTCATTAGAGTAGCTGAGATTACAGGCAGAAGTCACTCATCTATTCCTTTCTTTTGGTAAAGCTGTTTTGCCAGTTTGATTTCTAATTAACCTTCAATGACAACCAGAAAGAAACACATAGAGATGTTGCATTTTTCGAAAGCATAATGCCGAAAAAGGAAACACTGTCTTTCCTACAATGCTTTGGTATGCAAACTTAAGATTTCATGGATGCTCTCTGGAAATCAATGATCCATGAGAGCAAAACATGTATACTGCATTATACGTCAATATAAATCTTAAGAACAAAGTATGACAGCAAGATGGTTTTGAACATGGTTTTCAATTGCAGTTGTATCCTTTGAAATGTTAGGAATAATATTTTTAGCTTCCTTGCAAAGAAAAGGTTTATTTAGCAGGCCTTTGAAAACTAAGGACATGTCATAGTATCCTTCACCAGTCAGCAAAATGTGTCTCTACTGACATGACTGAAACAAAAATTGTCATCATCTGTCCCACAGTTTTTATTCAAATGAAAAGTACTGTTTAATCCAATTTACCTCAGGCATTTTATAAAATTGAGAAATTAGTGGAGTATTCTGAAGTCTATGGAACAAAATCTACTAGTAATTGCAAAAAAGAAAGTTTGAAAATTGACATATGGACATAACCCTAGAAAAATTATTTCTGCAACCCTTGTCACCCCAGTTCAAATAAATACTGCAACAAATTTCCATTTTTTCCTAGTTTCATTTTCAGATATTCTGTGCCAAATATATTTGAGTTCAATTGTGATGAGTCCATTATGCTATGATCAGAATAGTTTTATCATCTTTGCCAGTTTGAAAAATGCACTTCACACATTGGAAATAGTTTTTCACAGGTATATTTCACACTTAGACAGTTACTCCAAAGAGAATTGACATATGGTAGTGATTTTTAAAAATCCACAGGCTGCTTAGAATGGAAAGAGATTAGTATAAAGTGAAAGTCAGTAATCATAAAGTAGACTATTAAATCAACACAAATACAAAAGACTTAAAATATAAAAATAAGACATGATAACCCAAATGCTGTATTATTTTTAAAATACTACCAATTACACATCATGGATGATTACTCACTCTTTTTTTTTATTATTATTATTTTCTGACCACACATCACCTTTAGAAAATTTATCTTTTCTTTAGTTGTAAAGTACTTTTCTACTTAAACTGCCACCATTTCTTAAGTATTTCAGTTGCCTAGGAAACATACAAAGGCTTTGCTGCAATAACAGGAATTCATTTAACCACCAAATTCCCTCTGTAGCCAGATACATCATTTCTATATTGCAGAAGTCTTCAGCAGAGCACATGACTGTAGCCAACTGGCTTGTTACCATATCATGCTTTCAATAGAGTGAAATGGGTCAAACAGATTTTCAGACAGCTCAAGCAAAGAATTATAGTACTCCCCAAATGACTCAGAGTATCATTTTCTTGATATTCGTGGTCCCACAAACCAAGCATCCATTTTGCTTCTGTTAGTCTAATCTGTTATCTGGCTATAAAAGACTAGCACAAATTAAGACTGGAAAGGGATCACTTTATTCTCTCACTTTTTGAAGGACATAATTCTTTCAGAAAACTAGGATGTTATTTATCACATACAAAGTGATCTACAGATTTTTGGCTCTGTGTGACTTTTATATATTATATTTGTGTAGCACTAGTGTGGAGGAAAATAATATTACATTATACAGAATGATTTATTATGACAGCTAGGTATTTCACAAGTGGAGTTACTGGGGCATAACTTAATTAATCTCTGTAGCTCTTAGTTTTCCCCACGTAAAAAGTGATAATAATAATAATATCTAAACCCATAGGTTATTGTAATATATATAATTTATATAAAATTATTTCTTTTGTTTCTTATAACAGGGAATAGTTTCACCATCTTCCTGGTTCACAGGTAAGAAACTAACCTTCCTTACACCTTACTTCTTATTCTTTGAATCCAGTAAGTCATCTAATATCTGCAATTCACTGTCATTGCTATTTCTAAAACTGTACTTATTTGATCATAAAATCTGAGTATGCGCTGCTTTAATTCTCAACAATGATGCCAAACTGATTCTTCTAATACATAATAACTAACCCTGTCATTTAATTTCAGCAAGTTCACATGAAACTTCAGATTGCTAAGAAAGGCCTTTAAAGCCTTTCTTTCTCAAACTCTTGTTCGTATTCTTCCTCTTATGGTTTAACACATAAACACACGTGAATCTAGCTTCATTGAATTTCTAGTTATCTTTATATTATACGCTTTACTTTTCATGCCAGTGCCTCTGCATTGTAGTTGTTTACATGGAACTTCTGGATTCTGGAGGTCACTAGCCATTATTCATTTTTATTTCCACAACAGAAACATTACCTCATCTATGAAGAATTACTGAAATACAATCTGAATGGCCTATTCCTGCTTTTATGTTGTAGAATAGGATAAAATAGAGACTATGACAGGTTCACCATCATACCCCCATGTCTACTGTTCCATATGGCATATATTGAGCAATTAGTTTGCTTAAAATACAGTTCTTAATCAGAATACCAGTATATATCATAGAAGGAGGTTTCATATTAAAGCAGAATTCATACAAGTATGTCTGAGATAGTGAATGAAACAGGCAACCCTAAGATATTTAGTTTTAACGATTAATTTGCATGAGTAAAAGAAATATAATGGCATTTGTCAAAAAGATGGCCCCTGCACCAAATGCAAAACACAAATAAAAATAATGGGGCTATTTTAATTTTTTTTACATAAAAGCCTCCTACAGAATCTTCCTTAGGACTAGTGTGGAAATGCAGTGTAGAGTGAGGAGAGAAACCTTCTCTTTAGTTCTTCCAGGGACAGAGAGCTTCTGAATGAGTTGGAACGTGACACTGATATTTGGATTACTACTGTTAAAATCATCACATTGTTATTTATGGGCTAGTGATGTCTTAAGACATTGGTCATATTTTTAAATAGTCATATAATGAAGGAACATGAAAATATATTATGAACGTATTCACTTGGCTTGTATTTATATTTTTACCTTAAAATGATAGAATCTATAAACTTATAGGTATTGACAGTTAGGCATTATTCACAATTTAAATATATTCTGTTCAGTTATTAAAGACATTCTTATCAGATAAAATGTTCATAACCATTTTCAAAACATTAGTTAAACATCAAGAACCACAATAGTCCTTAATAACTAAGCAATTTGAGGTGAAAGAGAATGCTTTTGATTAAAATCACTTTCAACAGATAATGTTTTATGCTCATGCCCTAATGTTCTCATTTCAGTTATAACACATGTCAAAGGATGTAAATGTATCTCATGTTTCCTTTGCTCCTTTCTTCTGCAATAAATGCATGGAAACAATATGGTTGATAAGGCTTATGCTTTACTTCAAATGGAAAAGAGTATGTTTTGGGAAGACAATTCAGTTGACATCTTCGGCTGTTCTTATTTTAACCTCTTTTCTTTTTTTAGTTTCAGGTTGAAAATGGATGACACCTTATCAGATCATCAAAGCACAGTATTAACAGAGTTACAGTGTTGAATGCCTTTCATCTGCACCATTTTTAAGTAATAATTCATCGCAAATGACAAGATACAATCTTTAGTAATAAGATTTTGGGTCATTGTCATCCTATAGACATCAAAAGAAACACAGGCATTCAAATATCTGATTCTAATCATAAGTGAGCATAATAGACATGATGGAACTAGGAGAGTATGCTTAGCTGATATCTTTTGGAAATGGGAACATCAACAAATCATGATTCTAGCATAAGCAAAAGAGAATTTATCCATCTTAAGAATATCAACCATAGGTTTAATCGACCAAGGAGGTTTTAAGATATCGTTTCAAAATCTTCATTAAAGAGGATGGTTATCAGAGACCGGAAAGATAGTGTGGGGAGTGGGGAGGAGATGGGGGTGGTTAATGGAAACAAAGAAAAAAAAAAATAGAATAAGACCTAGTATTTGATGGCACAGCAGGGATACTATATACAGTCAGTAACAATTTAATTGTGCATTTAAAAATAACTAAAAGAGTATAATAGGATTGTTTATAATACAAAGGATAAATTCTTGAAGGAATGCATATCCTATTTCACATGATGTGATTATTATGCATTGCATGCCTGTACCAAAACATCTTACGTACCCCATAAATATATATATCTACCAGGTACCCACAAAAATTAAAATATGAAACATTTTAAAACATGGTAGGCATCATTCTCCTAGTCAACAGAATAAAATACCACAAAATTTGTGAAAAAATAAAAACAAATTTTTAAAGAGTGGAATTAGTTTAAAAAATAGTATAAGAAATAAGAAAGTTTGTCAGATAGATTTAAAAGCAGAAACCCTGTAAGCATATGCCATGCAAATTTAAAAAGGAAAAAAGGATACTCCCGAAATTTGTCAAAAAAAAACCCTGCTTCTCCATCTTAAAGAGGTAAATTTGAATTAAAATAAATTGCAAAGAATAATCTGATTTTTAATGATGTATATAATTGTTCTTGTTGTTTCTTAAACTATAACTTAAACTCTGCTTTATAACTTAAATGTTAACTCTCACTGGGATTCTAACATCATTCTCAGCCCCAAATATCCACTTCCCTGACTTCTCCTCTCAGTTTATAATGTAAATGGCTCACAGGGTTATTTCTCCTTCTTCTGTCTGTATCTCTCACCATTCCTAACCTTATGGGTTATTTTTCAAGCTGGATTAGTCTCCTCTTGTATTTTTACATATTGGGATATTAGGTAACCACAAATACCACTTTGTTTTTCAAAAAGTTTATCACTTCAGCCAAAAGTAAGTTTATTTCCTTTTGATTTTTTAAAGTTCTTTGTGCCTTTGACTGGGAAAATATCATACATATTCTCATGTTCTGGTTATATACACGGCCTGTGTATGTGTGTCTTGTTGCTTCCACTGAATCATAAGCTCCTTAAAGACTATTAGAGTCTAATTAATGGTAATCTTTTCCCTGTAGGCTCTAGCATATATTCTTCACAGTGGAGGGCACAAATCTGTGAATGATGGGAACATAACATATTTAATTCATTTATTCAGCAAAAATGTCTATCTACTGAGAGACCAAGGAAAAAGAATGCACATTTCAGTGACCCTTACTGTAAGTAAGTTCAAAGAATGAAAGCTCTAAGTTTGAGTATATTCTATGTCCTGAAAATGAAAGATATTATTGTGGAATATGAAGGATTTTTTCTTGGAGAAACCTTACTTCCACTTAACTGCTGTGTGGTCTTGAGCAAATTAATCTCTTTCAGCTTCAGCTCATTCACTTATAAAATATAGATAATACTTATCTTACGGCTTATCGTAAATGACAAATTGAAAATATAAAACAGTTCAGCTTAGTGACTGAGACACAGATGTTTGTCACAAAAGAAATGATCATTATGAGATTCTCTGGTGAATTTGATAGATGGTCAATAATGTAAACACTAAATTCTTTAAAGTGAAGCTTAGAACCATACATTTTATGATTATAAGAGATAATTACATTTTTACACATAAAATAATACCAGCAAAATTATCACATATTCTGTTTTATTAAAACAGCATCTTTTGTACAATTATTTCTCTAGGTCGGCATATTTCTTTATCTTTGGATTTTTCTTTGAAAGAAAGAAAAATATGCTGACCCAATTTTTTGAACTAATTTAAAAATCTAAAGCATGAAATCCAGTCTTTACTTAGCAAGTAGATTTTATTATCCAGAATTTAACATACATTGGATATGATAAAATACATAGAGCCAAGTTCAGACCCAAGGTTTAGAGTAAGTTTATATTTCTGACTTACAGTGGGTGGAAAAACCACCAACACACACACGTGTAGAGAAACCTTATTTAGCCCAATGGACATATTTTTCTGTAGAAACTGAAATTTCCCCTCCTTTCCACATTGCTATACAATGGATATTTTGGTTTTCTCATTCTCTTATATTTTAGCCTAACTAGTATCCTGAAGAAACCTCCTTTTCCTATGTTTATCTCTTCCTCCATCATCAATCTTTATCATATAAGGTTGAGGAAATGTCTTAGATCTGGGGATAAAGGGCATTGCATTTTGCTGTCCACAGGGACTATGTACATGAAACAAATCAGAAAATGGTAAGTACAGTAACCAAGTTCATGCTATTGGAAGGAAAGACACTTTTCTCTTCCTGGTTGAACCTGAATCTAGGGGGTTATAGACCATTAGCTTACAGCAGTCATTTTGCTGCCTTTTAGAAATTAAGAACAAAGCCCTAGGACCAAAAAAAAAAAAAAAGTGAGACATACAAAAGAAGAGAGAAGAGAGACAATTCCGCGGTAGGAAGAACAATGGATCCCCAAAAATAGCCACATCCTTGAAGTTGTGAATATGTTACGTTAGATGTAAGGTGAATTAAGTATGCAGACAGAATTAAGGTTGCTAATAAATTAACATTAAGATAGAAAGATTATCCACTTGGGTCCAATGTAATCCAAAGGTCATTACAAGATGGAAGAGGGAGGCAGGAGAGTCAGTGTCAGAATAATACAGTATGACAAACATTCTATCAGCCATTGCTGGTGTGAATGTGGAAGGGGGCCATGAGTCAAGGAATGGGGGTAGCCTCTAGAAACTGGAAAAGGAGAAAAATTTAAAAAGATTGATCACAAGAATCTCCAGAAAGGAACACAGCCCTACCTATTTCTTGCTTTTAGTCCAGTGAGACCCATTTCTGAGCTCAAGAAACAAGGTAATAGATTTCTGTTGTTTTAAGTCACTAAGTTGGCAGTAATTATTTACAGTAGCAATAGGAAACTAACACTGCTGTTTAGCTCTTTGTATAGTTTCCAATAATGCCTGTGTCTTTTTAGTGGCATGAGACATATTTTTTCTTTACGTCTTATAGGTTGATGCCTTATAGTTTACCAGTTAGGCACTAGAACTAAGTATGGGTTAAGGAAAAGGCTTTATTGGGGTAATGCGTAAGCCAGGATTCAGTTGTACCGAAGGCATAGTTCTCCTCATCCTCATTAGCTTCCCACCATGAGGCTAAAGGGGGCTGGCTGGACACAGTAAGAATAGGTGTTCTGGCAATGGACCTGACCTCACCTTTCCTCCCTGGGAAATGACATTGTAGATCTGTTTCACCAGGTCTTCTCTTGCTTCCCTTTGAATAATACATTTCCCCACTAAAGCCTATTACTTAAACCATACTTTGTGTCACTGTACAAGTCATCCTGAGAACTTGGCACATGACAAATGGAAGCTTCAAAAGGACTCACCTTGCATGACAGTTTAGCACATTTGAGGCCATTTCTGTCATTTAAAGCTGAGCTAGTCATTACTGATACCTGGTGAATAAGATTAAAAATTAAAAAAAAAAAGATTTTGTCTTGTTTTTGTTTTTTGAGAGGAGGTCTCACTATGTTGCTCAGCCTGGCCTCGAACTCCTTAGCTCAGGCAATCTGCCCACTTTTAACTCCCAAAGTGCTGGGATTATAGGATTGAGCCACCATGCCCAGCGATTTGATCTTCTTTATAGAGTTGTTTCAAGCATTGATCCTAAATTCTCTGGAGTACACTAGGAACTTCACTCATTCATTCATTCATTCATTCATTCATTCATTCATGCATCCAGACAATACAATTCATTAAGCAGAGAATTGTAAGCTACATGGTGAAAACATGATAAATACCATTTCTCTCCTTAAAGAGTTAATGGAATAAAAGGGAAACTGGAAACATGAGAGAAATTACAATTCAGTACAAAAGATGCTATGATGTGGGTATTTGTAAGGTAAGGAAATAGGAAGATAACAGAGAAAAGTGTGATTCTATATATAGAATCTGGACTCAACTATAATTATTCTCTTCCTAAATGGGAAGGAAGTACATCCTGAGATAAAATGATGAAAAAGAAATATGCTTCCTGACTAGGGAATACACGTCTGCATTTCTTGGCAGGAGAAGTGACTAAATATGTCAACTCAAGGAGAGGCTTGACTATAGTAGATGCTTAATGAATACTTGTGGAATGAATGTATAAATGGATAATTAGCCAAAAAAAAAAAAAAGCCAACGGTGCCTAAATGATCTTACTCATCAACATAGCTAATAAACACATGCATTTTGAAGTAATTTATAATTATAGTTAGAAATAAAAATCTTGTATTGAATTTATCTTTGACAAATAGCATGCTCTAATGACAAAAGGAAAACAGAAGCTTTGGGCTTAAGAAAATTTGCTGTAGACACCATCAGACCTGGGTTTGAGTCCTGCCTATTGGTCACTGTGACCTTAGTCATATTACTTAACTTTGCTAAGTTGGTTTCCTCCAATCAAGAAATCAAAATAATGTTGGAACCTAGTCTTCTGGAACTGTGAGGATTAGAGGAGGAAATGTATTTGAAATACTTAGCAGAGAGACTAGAATTTAGTAAGCATGCAATAAATGTTAGTTCTAATAATAACCAATAAGTATTATCCATATGAAAAAAGCTTTTAAATATCAAATGAAATTGTATAGCAGTTGAAGGATTTAATTGAGAAAAATAACTACTCCAATATAAGTATTATTATAAGAGATCCCATCAGAGTAATAATTTCTTGTGATTTGGACCCATATGTTTATGTCAGAGAAATGGAACACGGCCAAAGATTTTGAAGCAATTGTGTAAAATTGCTCCTCTTATGTAAAATTAATTGAGGCCTTGTTTCAGCAGCTGTTATGTGTACATGGAGGCTGCAAACATTATTAAACAAAATGGTAACCATATCATCATGTTTTTCGCATGTTATTTTGTGAAATCACAATAAAAGGTTTACAAATAACAGTGACTCATTTAAATATTATTGACACAATGAAATTCTCCCAATGTGAGAATTACTCCCTAGGAACAGATCTGACATTTTGGAAATTAGATGATTTCTTATCAGACTGCTATTTTAATATAACAATACAAACTATTTTTCAAGACATCTCATGTTACTGTTAACTATTTAAGCTAAACATCTACAGGGGTCAATGCCAACAATCCATACACAGTAATTTGGCATCACCCTTAACTGTTCCCTTTGTTTCACAGCGCCAAGAAGTCTTCTGTTAACACTAAAATAGTGTTTTTGTTGGACAAAATAATTCATATACATTATGTGTATGCCCTGCACTGTCTTTATATCTGTAATGCAGATAAATAAACTCGCATTCAAATGGTTAGAAGACTGCAGCCAAAATCACAGCACATGGCCTCTGTTCTGGCTCCACATCCTTGATTTTACCCATGTCACACATCATGGACACCACCTCCACATCATTATAAGAAATACAACATAAAATACTTTACAATCATGCATTCATATTAGTTTTTCAGTTTCCTCATGTAATTTTAAATTTTTAGCAGTCATCTATTCCAGATCCTTTTTTTTTTTTTCCTTATCTTATTTGACTTTGAAGACACGTTTGGAAGTGGAAAACAGGTGGAGCTCACCACTGCTGACAAGGGATATTTTGATCTAATGATTCTATTATTAATTAAGAGAATCTATAGATGTTACAGTCAGTGCATAGCTGATATTTAACGAGCTCAAGATAATTTTCTCTTTTTTTCTTTAGATGACTTTATGTGGCTCACAATTACAATTAATTATTGATAAATCACCCATTAGGAGCAAATACAGAAAATAAATATGGTTGTACTCTAAGGACACATATACAATATAAATTAAATACAATATGATTTCATACATATGTATTATTTCATATGCTACATATTTTACTTATCACTATATTACAGATAAGGACAGCAACACTCAAAATAGGTAAAAGACTTACTCCCAAAATCATACCATGTGGTCTCAGACTCTGTCACACCCTTCACTTTCACCACACCACCTCCATTACCTCATTAGAATCAATACACCACAGACATAATTTAAAATCCAAGTGAGGCTCAGCTTGGCAACCTCATCTCCTCTTTTCTGGATTAACAACAGCCTGTGAAGATGCTCATTACCTGAGGGTGGGTAAAGACAGTTGAAACACAGTCTTCATGGAAAACTGTTAAAAGGAGGCTTATCCCTGCCCATGAGTTTGCAGTAACAGAAGGCCTCGCCTAAGGAATGTACATGCTGTACGTGAAACCTAAGGTAATCTTAATAGAGTGGTCAGTGTTTGACTACGAAGCTTAAGGAAATTTGGAAGAACGATAATGAAATCATTTTCACTTTTTGGCCATGACCTCTCAGATCAAAACATACTTCTCTCTTCAGGATGAGGAAATAAGTACAAGAAAGGGGCTCTCTGAGACTAAACACTTCTAGGAATATAGCAATTTCTTGGAATAGACTAGTTCCCCAGGCTTGCTTTTATCTGATTTATTCATATGACATATTTCTGCAGGTTCTAGACTTGAGCCTAAACTTATTTTGTTAAGACATTTAATATGGATTGTGCTATAGAATTTTGGGCTTAAAATAGACACACAAATTTTTCAAAGTGTTATAATATTATTGGTCCACTATCAAACCCTGTCAATGTTCCCAGGCAAAGGTCACCAACAACAAAATGGTTAATGAAGTTTGGTCCCTTGACTTCACAATGTGGGAGAACACTCACCATGAAGAACTGTGCGGTGTCTCACTAAGAGACTGTTAGAAGAAAGACTCATCACAGTATCAGGGATTGTGTTAAATTACTTGGGGAACTATTAAATAAAGTAGGCCTTTTCTCTGGATTGGATACATTTGGAAATCAGGAGTAATTATATTATTAGGTATCTTAAAAATTCTTATATGTAAGCAGGAGGAACAAAGCTAGGCCAAAGCTATAACTGGTAAAGAAAAAACATGTCAGGATAAAAGAGATGAGATTATTTTTGTGGTTTGGACAATATTTACATTTTTATCTGCATTTAATGTGATGGTTTTTTTTAAATCTTGATCCATCATAGAGAGTGGCCTAATGTAATGTTCTTCTGTTATATTGTTTATGCTAAACAGAACAGCCTGTTGAGCATGGTCTAGCCTTAAGTGCTAGGGAAACGTCGAGTTTTTAAAAGGAATGGCTGACAGTACTAGGACAGTTCCTGTCTGTTAGAAGCTGCTTCTTTTTCTTATAGCTAAGACAGATATGAATGCCTGCAAAGTCAATAGTAAATCACTGTCAACAGCTCCTTTAAAATATATCCTGAATCTAACCATTGCTCAAATCTTTCCTTGCTCCAAATCAACATTACTGATTACTTGGATCTCTGTCTCTAGTAGGTTTCCCCAGAAAGTTCTGGGTCACCACTTAACGGCAATAGTGGTCTCTTCCAGTTTAAGTTAGAATGCAAGTTAGATGGCTATATAATATAATATGGAACAAAAATGCCCTCATAGAATTAGAGCATGCATTTTAATGGGAATCCACAGAAGGGAGTTCTGAATTCTGTCAGAACATGATGTCTTATTTAAGGCCGTAAGAATGAGCAGGAGTTCACTGAAAAAAATAGAAAGGAGATTGGTGAGAGGACCATTCGGGTGGAAGGAAGAATATGGGCAAAGTTTGGATACGTAAGGGAGCATGTGCTATTTGGGAAGTTCAGACATTTGCTGGAATAGAAAGAATGGAGCAGATTCTCAAGGCCTTCAGTGGGTGGAGTAGGCAGGTCTTGGTATAGAATCTGGTGATTCATCACAGTGGGGTCTGCTGGATTCTCAGTTCTCAAAGTAGCAGAGCAGAGCAGTCTTGGAGCTTTGGGAATTTGGACCTTCCACTGTGAGCCAAATTCTAGCTGTGTCAATAATCTTACACTGAACTCCTGGTGCTCACTCCTTAGCCTTTTCTATACAACAGTGCTTGTAGTTTGTAGTGTGACATGCATATAGGCACTAGAAATTCATCTATCTTGATGCTCAAAATATCCATTATAAAATATTTAGATCTGAAAATCTTTGATACACTGTCCCATAGTAATAAAGTACTGTAGAGAATAAATATGATCACTAGCAAAAAATGTACTGACAGAAAAAAAAAAAAATCGGTGTGCTATTTGTGTGTGTGTGTGGGGGGAGGTTAGAGCCAAAGAGAGCAGAAGCTATGTATGAGTACATATTTCTTATGATCCATATCACAATGAAATTTAAAAATTATACCCATTTCTTTTAGGGTTCTGATTTATATTTGTTATATTAGTTTCCCTTTAATTTGAAGAAAAATGTAAAAGAGAAAGAGAAATGTGTAATATAGATGGGGCCAGGTATGATGACTCATGCCTCTAATCAGAGCATTTTGGAAAGCCAAGGAGGAATGATTGCTTAAGATCAGGAGTTCAAGGCCAATCTGGGCAATATAGCAAGAGCCAACAGAGGGTCTCTCTCTATATATATGTATATATACATATATATATAGGGAGAGTGTCTCTCTCTCTATATATAGTGTGTCTCTCTATATATATTTATAGAGAGAGAGATGTATACAGAGTGTCTCTAGATGTATATATGTGTCTCTCTGTCTCTATATGGATATATATATGTCTCTATATACATATCTGTATATGCATATATATAATGTCTCTCTCTATATATACCTATATATACACATATATATAGAGACTGTCTCTCTCTCTATATATGTATATATGTATGTATATGTATAGAGACACTCTCTACGTATATGTATATCTATATATACACACACACATATACGTATATATACATATACAAGTATATATGTGTATATATTGAGAGAGACAGTCTATATATACATATATAGAGAGTGAGGTCTTACATATATATGTGTGTGTGTATATATATATATATATATATATATATATATATATACATATACATACATAGAGAGAGAGAGAGAGAGAGACAGATAGAGACCCACTAGAGTGTCTCTCTCTATATATATACATGTATATATATATAGAGAATATATATACTATATATTTCTATTTCTATTATATATAATATATAGAAAATTTAAGAATTTGTCTTACATAAGTAAAATTCTCATTTACTTCCATATACCTTCTTTTGAAAACTTGAAAGTTAGTTTAGTAACTCATAAAATTTAAGGTTTCAACAACTGGATCAAGCTTTTATTCTGAATAATTGAGCAATAAATTAATAATATCTTCTTCTTGGCTATGAACATACAAAAGACAAATACTGTCACTTAGAACCAGTATGATCTTAGCAAAATTACCTACCAATTCTGAGTACAACCTTCTTCATCAATAATACTAATTGCTACACAAACTAAGTGAGACCGTATAGAAGAGAATGCTTCCCATGTAACCTCAAGATGCAAATAAATTTCCAAAACCACATAGTCTATCCAAACACTCCTTAAGTCAGTAACACACACAACCTAGGAGTCACTCAATGTCATGTGATTAATAACCCTCATACAAATAGCCTTTTGTAACATCTGGGGCATAATTTTATTTACTTCAAATAGTAAACGTATAATGATTTAAAATAAACCATTTAATAATTTAGATTTTTGTTAAAGAAATTGTCAATAAAAACTGTATCAAATAAAATAAAAACTTAAGTGACATAATCTATTATAGGTATGAAGATGGTCACTCCAAAGTTAATGCTTTTATGGTGCTGATGAAAGTGGTTTTAATGTGCATTTACTGAACTCACTTAGGTGCTGTCACCACTTTTTTTTTTTTTTTTGGTCAGTTCTCAGTAACATGGGGTTCTGCTGCCTCACTTTAACAGTATACGTGTGTTCTCTTACTGCTTGGTAAATGCTGAGAAATAACTCTTAGTGAACTTCTAATTCTGCAAGCTTTCTAAAGGCAGTGACCATTCCCTTCATTTCTTTCAAAATACTATCATTACTGACAAAAACATTCAATCAAACTTATCCAGTACAAGACATCGTATCAGGTTTTAGGCAAAGCAATGAAAAACAAGATGATTATTGACCACAAATATATTCATGTTTTGAGAAACAAATGTGTCTATAACTGAGATACCTTTAGAACATTCTGGCACCTTTAGAACATTCTAGTTTTTGGTTCCAATCCTTCATGAGCCTAAATGCATCCCTGTCCTTGGACTCCATGAAAAATCCTCAGATTGGTATACCTCCTCACCTTTTTTACTCTATGTAATGGAAGACAGATTCTTTACTTACAAACAGTAATTTTAGTTAAAACATGTGATCTAATAGAAAAATCAGGAGCCTCTAGACTTTATCTCAGAAATAGCAAGGTTATTTTACTTTCCCTGAAATCTTCTGATCACTGGTAAGGTGGAGGAGTGAGCTGTGCTTTGAGGAGGGAGATGCTGAGGAAGCCTGAAGGAGCTGACTGGGCAATAGACCATGCAATTCTTCAAGATCTATTGGCCTATTGGACTCAAACTGTTGGGAGGGTTGTAAAACATGTTGATTATTTAGGATCTAATTATCTAAATTATTAATCATCTCTTCTTTTTCTCCTTCCCTAGTTCTATTCTCTGCCAATTCTTTCAAAACTAGCTTTAATCCTATGAATCCCTCTGCCAGATTCTGGGAAGAGAATTAGAGGGACAGTGTAACTTAAATCAATCTATCTGGTTACTTCTTAGGCACCTAGTAAAAGATTTGGTGGAAATAAGGGTAAAGCACTGTCTTAATGAGATTTGGGAAATAACTGCAGATTTCATTTATGTCTGTTCAACCTGACTAATGGGGAAGTATACATAACAATTTTCTGTAATGCAATACTGAGTAAAACTTGCTGATTTTCTCCAGGGACACTGTAACTGTTCATTACTTTACACTGCAGTATAAATTGGCCCAGTGGGGAGGCAGGCATAGATTGAAGGGAGCTGTGAACAAAATTACATAGCTAACATTGCAGGCACCACCTCCATACTTGAATCCCAGCAATCAGGCTCTTAATACATTCAGTCAAACAATCTTTCTGACAATTGCAGGTCATATACCTAGCTACACGTCTGGGGAAACTAAAGGCAGATGTGGGGGCTCTTAAAAATAGCTGAGAAATATGTACCACTTGCTCCCAATACCACCACCAGGTAACTGTAGACCAGAAAATGTGCCTCCTTTATAGGATTAACAGCTTGCTCTCTCTCTCTAAAAGCCAACAAAGATAATTGGGAAAAATTTAAATAATGACAGGAACTTTCTTGCATTTGCACACCAGATTGACCAGTTAACACCTACGTGACTTGTCACAAATTAATGACTCTGTTGTAATTTCCATAGCTGTATAATAGACGTGGTCAGGGTACATCCATCACATATTTATTGTGTCAGTTTAACAACACGTCATTGTCCCAGCAAGTAACTAGGTTATGAAAGTGCTGTACTTGTTACTCAGCAATGCTATTGTTTTCATTGTTCTTGTAAACCTATTATAATTCTGACCTCGATCCCTTTGCTTTTGGAAAGGGAACAGGGCAAAAAGGAAAATAATGGTAAACTAATAATAACTGACATAATTTTAAAATTATTTATATATATAGTCATGCACTGCACAACAGCATTTCAGCTAATGACTGAACATATATCTAACAGTGGTCCCGTAATATTAAAATTCTGTATTGTTACTGTATCTTTTATATGTTTAAGACACAAAGACTTATCTTGTGTTACTATTGCCCACAGTAATTAGTACACGGATGTGCGGTGCAGGCCTGTAGCCTAGGATCAATAGGCTATGCCATATAGTCTAGCTGTATAGTAGGCTATGTCACATAGGCTTGTGTAAGTACGCTCCATGATGTTTGCACAATGACTAAATCATCTAACCATGCATTTCTTAAATGCATAGCTGTTATTAAGTGACACGACTGGCATTCATTAGCAGCAGGTAAATATTCATACATTAACTGAATTGTATGCATCTTCCATTGTTCTACCACCTCTCACATCAAAACAATATTTTCTGGCCTTCCTCTGCTTGTGCATTTAGCAATTTATATACTATATTAACCAGGACCAGGTACAGTGGACTCATACCTGTCATCCCAACACTTGGGAAGGTGGAGGCCAGAGGAGTGCTTGAGAACAGGAGTCTGAGACCAGCCTGGATAACACAGTGAGACCCTGTCATTACAAATATTTGATATTTAAAAATAATTAGCTGGACATAGTGATAGGTGCTACAATCTTAGCTACTTGGAAGCCTGAATTGGGAAAATTGCTTGAGTCCAGAAGTTCAAAGCTACAGTGTCCTATGATTGCACCACTGCACTCCAGCCTGGGCTACAGAGCTAGACTCTTTCTCCAAATATATATATATATATATATATATATATATATATATATGTGTGTGTGTGTGTGTGTGTGTGTGTGTGTGTGTATATATAATTAATCTGAAAGATTCCTAGATTGTAAATTCGAGGATGACATGCAAAGATGAGGCAACTGATAAAACTGTATTTAACAGACAACAGGGAAAGTTTAGATATATTTTTTTGATTTCAAATGTTTCCACCATTAAACACTTTTATATCAATGCTTTGAAAACTTATATGTTGCTATTCACAGGAAACACAGTAGTGATTTTAAGCAGAAATACAACATTAAAATTAGAGTGTGTTTTTTATTTTTAAAAATCCAAAACATTTCCATAAGTGTTATTCAACACAATAAACACTAAATTCCTAAAATTTGTTCAGGCCGTGGTGTTGATGTTGAAAATGTAAAAAAAAGAAATACATGAAACTAGTTTTAAGAGGCTTCATGAAGCGATGCACGTTCTTGGTTAACAATATCTAGAGATGGTATAATTCATTAGAAATAGACATAAGAGGCATAAGAGGACAAGGTTAACTATACCTAGATGGAGGCTTGTTCAGAGAAAATTTCAGAAATGAGGTGACATCTGAACTAGTTTTAAAAACTGATCGAGAATATTTAGGCAGATGATATGTGGGAGAAAGATATTCCAGGCAGTGAGAATATAAGAAAGAGCATGATACATTAAAGAAACTGAAAATAGTTCAGTTCTTCTAGAGTGAAACCTACAAGTGTTGGGGAAAAAAGGAGTCTTTGAGCAGGAGGATGCATAACTAAGGAAATAGATAGAAATAGGACCTTAAGGCCTTGTGTGCCATTTTGAAGATGTTGGATTTATCCTGTTGGCAATGGGAAACCACAAATAATCAAATGTAGGAGAGTAACATCAGATTTTTATTTCAGAAATACCTATCTCTCAAAAGCTACATTTTAGACAAAAAATTCAGTTATTTCCTATTTTATAGAGTATAACTCTGACACAGCGGTTAAGCACGTGTTCACAGAAGCCAGAGGAAATAGATTCAATTCTTGTCTCCTCCACTTATGTAGTAGTTATGTCCTTGGGCAAATCAATTGAAGCCTGTGTGAGTTACTCTTCTCATTTCTAAAAGAAGGATAATAAAAATTCTCACTCACAGGCCTGTTAAAAGAATTAATTGAGATAACACATATTAAATATTTATAACAGAGAAAGTCTTCAGTAAATAGGGTTAATTATTAATGTAGTTATTGTATTATTACTATTATCATTTTCTCTAGTCAATACAAGTACTTTAAATTTTAAAAGAAATTCAATTTTTCATGTAATTAATTGACTTATTTTCTTTATAAAAATGTAACTCCTTGTGTTTTTGCAAATTAATAACAGGTAAGCCATAGCTAGCACCAAAAGTAATAAAATTACTTTAAAATACATTCACTGGGAATCAAAGTAAAAAATGAAATAAATCTGTAAAATTCAGCTTTTGAATTTGCCTCACTCCAGGCAAACTAAGAAACATCAAATGGAATACTGATGAAAATTTAGCAAGTTTCAAAGGATTAGTAAAAAAAATTCCCTGAATTAAAATGTCAACCAAATTTCTAAATCAAATTAATCAGTGTAATTTTAAACTTACACAAATTGAAAATGTGTTTTTCTATTTCCTTCTTAGTTTTTACTGATATTATATTTTAAAATTATATATTATTGTCCCTCATAAACAATGATCTGATAGTTTACTTAGGAGCTAAAAGTGTATTCAATGTTATTTCTCTATTTCTTTGTGCTTTCTTTGTATTCAATGTTATTTATATCTTTCTTTGTGTTCCTCCAATTCTTTTCTTTACTCCATAAACAAACATATTCAAACACTATCCATTACAACTATAATTATTTCCTCATAAAGCAATTTCCGATCAGTCAAGACCCAATCAAAACTTACTACTGTCCATTAACATAGGCCTAGATGTTTAACTAGATTAAACATAAAATGCTTTGCCTGGCATTTAAATTTAATCGTCAGTTAGGTACCTTACTCTACATACAAATTTTTAATTTGAAACTTAAGGTTTCTATCTAAAAATGACCATTTTCTGTTTTCCATTTGTTCAATTTTGCCTAAACCATCTTACTTTGCACTTGCAGTTACGCATTTTATTTTATTTAATACATCAGTAGCATCATTGGAAATCGTAACTTTGTCTAGGACAGGGGCTAGGTTCTGTCTTGCTTGCAGTAATTTACTTGAAGTGTTCTCTAGATGATAAATCTATCAAGCAGACATTAGCTGAAAAAAAGGAGTCTCTTGAGAGATAGTCCAGAACATGTTTTTCCAATGGGGAGAGTATTACTCCTAAATGGATAAAACTGGTCTTATGACAAAAAATATTAGATATAAAAATGGTGTGTGGCCTTCCAAAAGCTCACAGTATATAAAAAGGCATATAAAGTATGTCTATTATATAATAGTATATCTACAGTATTAAATTATCACCTAGAATTCCTTCTTTTGTATCATTACAAAGGGATACTGAGGATAATTTACAAAACAAAAATTTTATATGTGTTGTACCCCTATAAAAGTGTATGTAAATATGAGGCTTTCCCCAGTTTCTTTAGATTCTTAAGTTTGAATCAATCCCTCACTTTAATATATTTACATCTCATAATCATATTTGCCAGTTTGTGACTTTGCCCAAAATAAAAAGTTTAAATGTAGAAATTGAGCCTATTCCAGAGATACAGCACTGGAATAAAATACCCTATAAGAAATCCATTTTTAAAATGAAATTTAAAAAATATTCATAAACTTTAAAATCACAGTAAAATGACTGTGGTTTTAAAGTAATAAAATCAAAATAAAAAGGGTATAAAATGTAAAAGGTGTTCCTATGTCATTACAGAGCAGATACTGGCCTAGCCACTGTTTCATAAAACAATAAATACTTAAATATTACTTAAATATCTTCAGATTGTCTTATGGACAAGTCCATGCAATAAATAAATATATGGGGATTTATGAAATATCTTGAGACTGCAGAACTGAAAAAAATGTTTATAGCAATTATACTTCTATGAATTCTCTGGGATTCTGAAGGGAATCATAGTCCAACTTCTAAGATATACCTTAAAGGGCAAATTTAATCTGTGATTCCCTTATTAATGCATTTGGAAATACATTTAATATCTACTTAGCATCAGATTATAATTTTAATTTTTAAGATGAGACAACAGCAGATCCATAAAGCAAAGTAAAACATTTAGTATCTGAAGATTTCTGAAAAACATCTTGTGGTAAAAGTCATAGTAAAATATCTTTTTATTAACTGTAGTGTATCTGAACATAAACGTTGTAAATTATGTTAGCCCTGACAAGAATATCGTTACCTATTCCTGAATTTACATAAAGAAACTAAACTAAATAAATGAAATATCTTATTTGTTAGCTTGAATAAATCATTTTTCCCAGCCTAATTTTCTCTGTCTCTGACAGATTTCAATACACCTTAAACTCACCTCATTTTATTGAAACTGAATTTTCTAAGGTCTCCAATCATCTAATGTGGGGAAAATACCAAGGCTTCTCTTTCTTTCAAAACCATGAATGTCTTTGTTGCCTTGGGGCCTAAGGAGTAGGCTGGTAGACATTTATTATGTTTTTATGTAGCCATTAGATCTGTTTGAATTGGTGTGCTTCTTTCACTTTTCACCACTTTCTCACAGGACATCAATTATTTAATTTTTAGAAACAACTAAAGAAACTAGTGAATAACTCAATTCTCAGTCTATGTTCCTCACATTACCCTAAATAGTTCCAATCCAGCCATACCAATATGTATTGCCATACACTAGGTATAGAAATAAAGGTGCATTCGATTTTAATAACAGAAAAACAAAAGCAAACATAAATGGCATTCAGGGCTTTGTTTTTCCATCTGCTTTTGTTTTTCGTGTGTGTGTGTGTGTGTGTGTGTAAATATATATATAATAAAAATTATAGTGAATGATCAATTTCCTCAGAACATCAGTCCTGATATTTTAAACAGTTGTAAAGACTGAATGAAAATGTAAGTACACAGAAAGGATAAGCTAAATCATACTTTAACTATTTTGAAATTTTAGTCAATTTAATATTTTTTAATTTTAAATAATTCTTCTAATTGAACAACACTTCACACCTATTAGAATTGACAAAATCCACTGACACAGCAAACACTGGCCAGGATATGCAGTAACATGAACTCTCATTCATTGCTGGTGGGAGAGCAAAATGGTGCAGGTTGACAGTTTCTTACAGAACTAAAGATACTGTGACCATAGGATCCAGCAAGTCAGCTCCTGGGTGAACAGATAAACAAGTTGTGGTATATACACAAAGAATGTATATATGAAATATTACTGAGCACTAAAAGAAAATAAGATATCAACCCATGAAGAAACATGTAGGAAAATTAAATGCATAATACCAAGTAAAAGCCAATATAAAAAAGCCAACATACCATATGACTGCATCTATATGACGTTCTGGAAAAGGCAAAACTATAGAGTCAGTAATAAAATCAGTGGTTGCCAGTGGTTAGGATGAAGGGTGGTATGAATAGGCAGAACACAGAGGATTTTTAGGGTAGTAAAAGTACTCTGCGCAATACTTTAAAAGTAGATAACGTGCCATTATAACATTTGTCCAAACCAACAGAATGTACCACAGCAAGAGCGAACTGTAATGTAAACCATGGACTTTGGGTGATGATAGTGATATATCATGTAGTAATGACAAATCCACCACTCTGGTGGAGGATGATCTCTGCTGTAGAGGCCACGCATATGTGAAGGTAGGCAGTATATGGAAACTCTGTACTTTCCGTTCAAATTTTGCTGTGAGGCCGGGCATGGTGGCTCATGCCTGTAATCCCAGCACTTTGGGAGGCCGAGGCGGGTTGGATCACAAGATCAAGAGATGGAGACCATCTTGGCCAACATGGAGAAACCCCATCTCTATTAAAAATACAAAAAATTAGCCGGGCATGGTGGCACATGCCTGTAATCCCAGCTACTTGGGTGGCTGAGGTAGGAGAATCGCTTGAACCCAGGAGGTGGAGGTTGCAGTGAGCCAAGATTGTGCCACTGCACTCCAGCCTGGGTAACAAGAGCGAAACTCCATCTCAAAAAAAATGTTGACAAAGAAAAAACAAAAAAAAAAACAAAAATTGAAAGTAATAAATAAATAAATAACACAGAGCTGAGATTCTCAACCAAGGGTAGTAGAAGGGGGTTATAGATTTCCTTTTTTTTTTTCCTTTTTTCTTTTTTTTGAGACAGTGTCTCGCTCTTGTTCTCCAGGCTGGAGTGCAATGGCACGATCTCTGCTCACTGCAACCTCTGTCTCCAAGTTCAAGTGATTATCCTGCCTCAGCCTTCCAAGTAGCTGGAATTACAGGCGCCCAACACCACACCCAGCTAATTTATTGTATTTTTAGTAGAGACGGCGTTTCGCCATACTGGCCAGGTTGGTCTTGAACTTCTGACCTCAGGTGGGCCAGCCACCTCGGCCTCCCAAAGTGCTGGGATGATAGGCATGAGCCACTGCATCCGGCCCGGTGGTTAAAGATTTCTAAAGAGTTATTTTTAGGATAAGGGTCTCAGCATATTCTTTGTGAAACTGTTTAATATACACATTAGGTGCATTTTTTGACTTCTTGAGAGAAGTTCAAAACTTTCATAATTTTTTTCCAGAACAGTTAAGAACACTTGCAGAGAGATAGTCTAGAGTTATTGGATAAGTTCTTATTTTAATTTTTATTTTATATTTTTTCAGAAGTATATAATCTTTGTTAAATGATTTAAATAATCATAGTACACAAACGATGTTTATTTATAAATGCAGTTCTATTTTAAATTTAAGTCATGTTGGTGACATGTCCAAAATCAACCAATGAACATTAAATAATAACAAGTAGTAACTATTGGATATAAACTTCTAGAGATTGTCATTTTATGTTCTGGCATCTTATTTGGAATATCAAAGTATATTTATAAAATCACTATTAAATATCAAATCTTAATAACAAGGCATTTTCATACCTGTAAGTAAAGAAACCTGTATAGCTCCCAAGCCAATTTCAGATCCTCAGCACAGACAAACATGTATCAGCTAAAATTTGTGTCTACAGAAACAAGTCTAACTTGATTTTTGTTGTAGTGAGCTAGGATATAACTTTCTCCCTTAACCCTCTAAACTACTGAGGAGAATTGGCTAGTAAAAACGAGAGAACAGCCACGATAAGATAACACTAATCTCATCCTCCACAGCCATGTGTGAGCCACTAAGCCCTGTGCCAATGGAAAGGGCTAGTTTCAGAGTGAAGTAATTTCATCCCTTCTTCTTGCTTGTGAATAATCAGAAGAGCAATTTCATCACATGCTTGGATGAACCAATAATTAACTGGCGATTGGCATATAACTGGCAGGAAAGCACTAAAGGAACTACGAAATTAACCTTACAAAAAAGAAATTGAGGTCAGCCCTTAGACAGATTCATGTCAAAATGCCAGACCATTATCTTAATAGTGAGAATTTGGCAGGCATCTAAGGCCTTCAAAAGCTACCATGCATCTTTGTCCGATTACGGCATTATAACAAGCAACTTTTTAGTTTAAAATAATCATCTTAAAGTTTAAGTGACAGTTACTTGGGATTCTTACTGTTATTTTCTACAAATCTATTAATAAGAAAAGTAAACTTTCTGGTCCTGTAGGGGAGAAAATAAAACAGATGATAATACTGCCACCAGAATAGCAGGACACGGGTTAGGGAAAATCACAGTTGCCACAGTACAACATATATATAGAATATAATTCACTAACAAGGAAATGAAATAAAAGCAACTGATATAAATCATCTATATTCTTCCTTGATTGTCTGGTTCAGAATCTTCTCAGTCACTTATATATTAGTTTATACTGTTTAAAAATTAAGGAAGTATATGTGCAGAAATTCTGTAATGATCAAATAACAAGTTTCTATCTGCAAACAAATGTAATAAAATGGAAACTCAATAATTTAATATGGACCAAAAGGGTAACTTCAACTAGTCAATATTGACCAACTTAACAATAAGATGAGTTGGTGAGGCCTAATTATATCAATTCAAAAGAAGTTTATGGGTATCAAGATTTTATTAAAATAAATTTTATAAGAATTACTTTATAGGAATACATAATGTAAAAAAAAATAGGGGAATAAAAACTTAAGGTGCTGAGTTCTACAGCATATTAATGTTGTTAAACTATATCAATATATTTTATTATAAGACTATTATAAGGATTAATCATGAAATGTAAGCTATCCATTATAATATGCATTAGCTCAGATCAATGTTTCTTGCAAAGAGAAGAGATAATTCTAATATATATTAATTAGAAATTACTGATATTACTCTTTCCTCTAGCTAATATTGAATAATAGTAGAAATAAGGATATTTGCTATTTATATATGATAGAGTTATAATTTCAGCAGTTCACATAATCTAAAGAGTACATTTTATTAGTCCATTCATCTAATAAGTAACCATTTAAGTTACCTTATAACCAGATTTAATTATAAATCCATCTAATATCACATTTATATAAAATACCTAAAATTATAGTAGAGTATCAAAGGAAAATTGAAGAAATAGTAAGAATGTTTATGTCATGTCTACACAAGTTTCATAGTCTTCATTTGTATAAAAACAAAAGTGAATTGGGTGTATCCTATCTATAATCTTGACATTCTGATTTTGGAAACTAGAAAAACACATCAATATCCCACAAAGCAATTTGCTTCTCAGCATCTCCTGTTCTACCACAAGAAAAGACACCATAAAATATAAAACAAAAAAAATATCTGCAACCAACATGAAACACATTGCTGGTGTGTAGAGTTCTGCCCATATACTGCGACTTTGGCTATAAATATCTAAGACAGAAGAATTTTCACTCTTAGCATGTGTATATCAATTTTCTCTAAAGGTGGTTTCAGTCTAATCAGCACAAAATCAAAAGTGAGAGCCAGTTTTCACATATCAGCATGGGTGAGCAAGAAAAACGGATGTGAAAACATTTTCAAAAGTATTAAACTGAAGATGTTCATAGAGCCCTTCTCAATCTCATGATCTCACAGAATCCCCTTGGTGAGTAGAGATGGCAACAGACAGGGGCAATCACCTATTTACTGATTTACTAGAAAAATATATGGTCGTCTTCAGTGGTCTCAGTATTTACAACAAATGGGCACCGTTCAATTATTTTTGTATTAAAGTCGTCAGATCATAGACACTATTTCCTATAGTTTTTTTCTTAATGATTACTTACAAACTCATCAAATAAATATCCTAATGCCCAACCTTTTCTCACCAATATATTTTTAAAACTGCCAAAATACCTCTGTTACATGGCAAACATGTAGGTAAGTGGAAAAGCATTTGAAACAGTCTGAAGATTTAATTTATGATTATAAAATTAAAGTAAATAATATTGTTCTATATAATTATGTTATTATACCCAAAAATGTCTTAGGCAATGTGATAATTGAATGAAGGTTATATATACATAGAAGAAATGCCACTCAAAACTCACAAATGTAAATACTTCTGTGAGAATATCTTCATTTTCATCATAACTCATGTTCTTGGGTTTCATTTTATTATAAACTTCTATTTATTCTAAGAATAAAATTTTGAAAAATGGATAAAAATATATAGCTTACCTACTAAAATAGTTGGTTGGCTTGCACCATTCCTAATAGAAATCAGCTGCAAACTGCTTTAACACCATTTTGGCCCACCAAAGTTTTCTTTAGGTAGAAGAAAGGTTAATCTCTAAGTCATAAGGTTTACAACATTTTAGAAAGTTGTCAGAAATTCCCAGTGATTTGGCCAACACTGTTCTGTTTAATGAACCTGGTTTGCTGATGATAGGGTTTCTGCACAAGCATCTTTAAATTCATGACCTATTTTGGTAACAGTGACATGTATGTATAGACATTTTTCTAATAAAATGGTAATCTGTTAGATAAAGGAGAATGAAAACATTTTGTTCTAGAATGCTACATATTGCAAATGTTTCATTTTTTTAAATTTTAGCAAATTGATGCTGGATATCAATTATCAACTTATAGTAAGACTTGATGGGGAAACTTGTGGAAGAAGATGATTTCTCAAAAGCTTATTTTATCTAATATGCTGTATGTAAGATCTTATATATTACATGTGTATACATATCACACATGCACACACATATTTGGTGAGACAAGGGGTAGAACGTTATATTTTACTCTGGTGATGAACCCCATGGCATTTCTCTGCCTTGCTGCCTTTGCTCTGTATTTCTTCTATCTTTCTTGTGACTCCCACTTCTCTGAAAACAAGTAATAACTAACCTAAGGTTCTGGTTTCTATAATGATTTCTGGACCAAGAATGAAGAACGCCTAAACTGGGCATTATTTTTTCTTTTTTTTTTTTTATTGCATTTTAGGTTTTGGGGTACATGTGATGAACATGCAAGATTGTTGCATAGGTACACACATGGCAGTGTGGTTTGCTGCCTTCCGTCCCCTCACCTGTATCTGTCATTTCTCCCCATGCTATCTCTTCCCACCTCCCCACCCCCCGACCCCTCCCCCATTTCCCCCCAACGGACCCCAGTGTGTAGTGCTCCCCTCCCTGTGTCTATGTGTTCTCATTGTTCAACACCCGCCTATAAGTGAGAATATACGGTGTTTGATTTTCTGCTCTTGTGTCAGTTTGCTGAGAATGATGGTTTCCAGGTTCATCCATGTCCCTACAAAGGACGTGAACTCATCGTTTTTGATGGCTGCATAATATTCCATGGACCTAAAAATAGAAATCCCATTTGACCCAGCAATCCCATTACTGGGTATATAGCCAAAGGATTATAAATCATTCTACTACAAGGACACGTGCACACGAATGCTCATTGCAGCACTGTTTTCAATAGCAAAGACCTGGAACCAACCCAAATGCCCAACGATGATAGACTGGATAGGGAAAATGTGGTAAACTGGGCATTTTTAAGTCTCTCTCTCTAGAACGTGGTTATGGGCTAAATTCTGCTTATCTACGTCTCTTGAAATTTGGAGTTAGCCTGCTATATAAGGCTAAAATCTTTCACTATATCCTTGGATAGGCAAGGAGTTGATGGTCTGTAATAAAAAGCATCTTAAATAAGAAAGTACACTTCAAAGATGGTGTAATGGAATTTCAGTGACTTTCAATGACTTAATTTCTAGCTGGATAAACTTGTAGGCACAAGTTTACCTCTTACAGAGGTTACTCTTACACAGTATAGGTAAGAGGTTACCTCTTACAGAGTATAGGTCTCGTAAAGCGGCAGATATGACTCTTCTTTGCATTCTAGTGGTACTGTATTTATTGCCTAACAACTTGGGTGTAATCCTTTACTCCTTCCTTTGGACAGAGTAGTCTTTCTATGACTCAGTTTACCTTTCTAAGTTTCTAGATCTTAGAACAGTGTGGAAATTAAAGAAATATTAAAGAAATAGAGTCAAATGCTTTGCAAGATAACTGGAAAGTTTAGTGCTCAATATATGTTTGATATTGCTATTTTCATCCTTTTGCTCATTAGCATTTAGAAAGTGCTCTGACAATAAATCTGTTCAATAGATATATACTGAATATTAATATGAAACTAAATTAAATGCAAGACTATAGATCATAGATTGTCAAACTGCAGCCCATGGTCTAAATCTGCCCTACTGCCTGTTTTTACACCTCCAAGAAGCTAAAAATGAGTTTCACATTTTTAAGGGATTACAAAAAAACAAAATAAAACAAAGAAAAATATGTAACATAAACTATATGTGGGCTACAACACACAAAATATCTATCTAACTTCTTACAGAAAAAGTGTGTCAGCTCCTACTATACATATAGAGTATTATTTCTTGTTAAAAATATAGAAATATCTTTTTTTATATACTTTAAGTTTTGGGGTGCATGTGCAGAACATGCAGGTTTGTTACATAGGTATACATGTGCCGTGGTGGTTTGCTGCATCCATCCCCCCATCATCTACATTAGGTACTTCTCCTAATGTTATCCTGTCAGAATGCCCCCACCCCTGTTATTCCTCCTTTGCCCCACCCCCCAACCTCCCAACAAGCCCTGGTATGTGTGATGTTCCTCTCCCTGTGTCTGTATATTCTCATTGTTTAACACCCAATTATGAGTGAGAACATGCGGTGTTTGGTTTTCTGTTCTTGTGTCAGTTTGTTGAGAATGATGGTTTCCAGCTATATCCATGGCCCTACAAAGGACATGAACTCATCCTTTTTTATGGCTGCATAGTATTCCACAGTGTATATGTGCCACATTTTCTCTATCTACTCTATCATTGATGGGCATTTGGGTTGGTTCCAAGCCTTTGCTATTGTAAATAGTGCCACAATAAACATATGTGTGCATGTGTCTTTTTAATTTAATGTTTTATAATATAATATAATCCTGTAATGGGTATATACCCAGTAATGGGACTGCTGGGTCAAATGGTATTTATAGTTCTAGATCCTTGAGGAATTGCCACACTATCTTCCACAATGGTTGAACTAATTTACACTCCCACCAATAGTGTAAAAGCATTCCTATTTGTCCACATCCTTTCCAGCATCTGCTGTCTCCTGATTTTTTAATGATCACCATTCTAACTGGTGTGAGATCGTATTTCAATGTGGTTCTGGTTTACATTTCTCTAATAATGAGTGATGATGAGCTTTTTTTCATATGTTTGTTGGCCGCATAAACGTCTTCTTTTGAGAAGTGTCTGTTCATATACTTTGCCCGCTTTTTAATGGAGTTGTTTCTCTTTTTTTCTTGTAAATTTAAGTTCTTCATAGATTCTGGTTATTAGCCCTTTGTCACATGGGTAGGTCACAATTTTGTTCCCCATTCTGTTGGTTGCCAGCTCACTCTAATGATAGCTTCTTTTGCTGTGCAAAAGCTCTTAAGTTCAGTGACATCCCATTTGTCTATTTTGGCTTTTGTTGCCATTGCTTTTTGTGTTTTAATTATGAAGTCCTTGCCCATGCCTATGTCCTGAATGGTATTGCCCAGGTTTTCTTCTAGGGTTTTTATGGTGTTAAGTCTTATGTTTAAATCTTTTGATGAGATAAATCTAGAAAACTCTCCTGATACATCTTTAGTGTGATTGGGTAAAATTCTAAAATTTATAAGGTTTTGTAACTAACTGTATAGCTTTAATAAGGTAATATCCTTTCTGGTACTTCCTTCCCTCTCCAGTTAATCTTTCATATTATGGTCATACTAATCACCCTATAGCATCATTGTTATAATATCACTTCAAAAATACATTTATAAATCTGTACATAACTAAAGAACTGAGTTCAAATTCTTTCACCAATATTTAAGGTTAAACTGTTATTCATTTCTAATGTTTATCTCCTACTTCTCTAGGACATTTATATGTAATTCCAGTTATACTGTATTCCAAATACTATATTTATGCACATACATTATGGTTTTAAAGCATGACCACATCATTCTTGACACTTTTCTCTTTTAAAGAATAGAGTCTCATTTGCCTTTATGTAGGCCAGATGTGTAATAAATACAAATAGTGGAAATGATGTTATATTGCTTTCAAGTTGTGTTCATAAAAAAATAGTTTCCTCCTTGCTCCTTCCCCACTGTACATCTCACCCTGGGAGAAACCAGTCATTATGTGTTGAGGACACTCTGAAGAGACCTAGAGAGAGGATCTAAGGCCTCTCACTAACAGCCAGCACCAAAATGCCAACCACAGGAGTGGGCCATCTTGGAAGCAGTTTTTGCAGCCCCATTCAAGCCTTCAGGTGACTGCAGACCCAAATGATACCTTAACTACAACCTCATAAGAAACCCTGAGCCAGAAGTGTTCAAACCAGCAGCTCCCAAATTCTTGACTCATAGAAACTGTATAATTAATAAATATTTATTGTTGCATCAAGCCACTAATTCTTGGGATAATTTGGAATAATTATACAGCAATAGATAATAAAGATAGTATATTGATCAATACCATGATAGAACAATTTTTGATTCTATTTTCTCTCTATTCAAAACCCTGAGCTCTGACAGTTCAAATAAACTTCATCTTCTTTTCTAAAGACTATCGCTAAACAAATGTGTTAATAATCAGGTAACTAACTGGACATATTTTACATAAATTTATAATATATTTTACGTATTCCTCTCTTTGCATCTCTATCTTAAGTCTTCAACCAAAACTATCTTCAAAGGGTAGAGGTTCCATAATATGACTTTCAGCAGTAAGCTAGGACATTTGCTGATAGTTTGCCTTTGATAATCATATTTTAATTATACTTATCAAGATTGTTACAGACACAAACTGTTGATGTAGTAAATGCCTCCAAAATTTAGGGACATTGATACAAACATAATAAAAATTATAAGATCATCTCTTATGTATTCGTAGCTTCTTACATCAAATCTATTTAAATAACTGAATAAAAATGTACTTGTACCAAGTGACATAAAAAGGAACAGTCAGTGTTAATCTAAATAATAATATTGATTCAGGCAAAGATTTATCTTTAAATAAAACCATTTTTCCCAACCTTAACAGGTATGATCAATAGATATGAAATAAAGAAGTGTGAGAGTTTGCTCATTAGAAATGCCAAAGCCAACTAAACTTCACCTACCGTTTTACTGACTATATTTGTGTGTTGTTAAGACTAGTGTGTTTGGAATCAGTCTGCCTAAGTTTAAATCACTGCTACACTTACCAGCTGAATTACCCTGGATGTAACTTCGTTTTTCCAGGCATCAGTTCCTTATCATTAATATGGGGATGAGTATTATCTCCTTCGTCTAGGAATAAATAAGAAAATTTGACTCAGGCACTATTAGAGAGCCTGGCACATAGAGAAAAACAAGTATTTCCTGTTACCTTATTTATTTATTTATTTTTACTATTTACATTATTGTTCAAAACAAAATTAATAGTAGATAGCTATGACAAAGATAATTTGAATGATGCAAAATTCTAAGTGAACTTCTAAGACTTTTAAACTGGAATATTTTGTATTTTCAATAGGCCTCTAAATCACCTAGTGAAAAGCAATTGTATCCCAGACCAATTTTGAAGGATACCACTACTTTTCCACCCACCAAAACCCTTTAATCCTCATGTAGTGAAGGAAGTATAACTTGTATGTGACCTTCCAGTCAGGAACAGGATTTCCCAGTTCATCATGAAAGGATACAACCATCTGTCTAAGTTCTTACCAATAAAGTATAACTGAATTATGTGTTATTTCTTTTTCACTTAAGGGGAAATCGTTGACTATACCCTTCTGCTATTTGATGTCCAGAATGGTGATATTCAGAATGAGTTTGGAAACTGTCTTAAACTTGGCAGAATAACCATCATCCTATGTTCTTAAATTGACCCCTTGAATTAGAGTTTCCTGCTGCTCTGCTTTATTGCACCTGAATTTGCAAACAGGTAATAAACAAATTGCTGTAGTAATTGGATATTTGATTTGTTTTTACTTATTAGCTACTAATAATGCTTTAATATTCCCTGTACTGGTTTAATAGAACTTCATATAAGCATTAGTAATTGCAGTGGTCGCTAGGTAACAAAGCTAAAAATTATTAGATGTTTAATGATGATAATCAGAGGAAAACATTGAAAACAAACTCTTAAATATCACATATAATCACATATTTATGAATAAAATTGAGGTAAAACTATTTCAAATGTTGATGATGGCAATTAAAAATGCATATGGATGAAAAGTGCTTAAGTTATTTTTAATATAACAAACATACTATACTTCAAAACTAGCAAGCATTTAGATATGCAACTATAAAAATGAATTTCATCATTTTTGATGTTTTTAATGCTGTGTCCATTTCCTGATAAATTTTATTCATGTAAACTCTGAAGAGTATTAGAAACAGCCTGAAGGAATATTTAAAACTAAATGAGAAGAATTTGAAGACTAATTTCTCAACATAACATAAGTTAGACTAATAAAGAAGGAGAGAAGATTCAAATAAACATAACGAGAAATGAAAAAAGGGATGTTACTACTGACCCAACAGAAATAAAAATCACCGTCGGAAATTGCTACAAACATCTCTATGCCCACAAAATAGAAAATCTAGAAAAGATGGACAAATTCCTGGACACACATACACTTTTAAGACTGAATCAGAAAGAAATTGATTCCCTGAACTGACCAATCATGAGCTCTAAAACTGAATCAGTAATAAGTAGCCTGCCAACAACAACAACAAAAAATAGCTCAGGACCAGATATAGTCATAGCCAAATTCTACCAGACATACAAAAAGCTGGTACCATTTCTACTGAAACTATTTTTTAAAAATTGAGGGACACCTCTGCAACTATGAGGGCAGCATCATCCTGATACCAAAACTTGGCAGACACACACACACACACCAGTATTCTTGATGAACATTGATGCAAAAATTCTAAAAAAAATACTTGAAAACTGAATCCAGCAACACATCAAAGAACTTATCCATAACAATCAAGTAGAGTCTATCTCCACGATGCAAGGTTGGTTCAACATACACAAATCAATAAATGTGTGATTCATCACATGAAGAGAACTAAAGGCAAAAATCACATGATTATCTCAACAGATGCAAAAAAAGGCATTAAAATTAAACATCCCTTCAGGTTAAAAACTCTCAATAAACTAGTTGTGGAAGGAACATACCTCAAAATAATAAAAGTCATGATGGCAGACCCACAGCTAACATCATATCAAAAGGGGAAAAGATGAAAACTTTCCCCGTGAAAACTGGCACAAGGTTGCCCTCTCACACCACTACTATTCAGCATAGTATCTGAAGTCCTAGGAAGAGCAATCAAGCAAGAGAAAGATATAAAAAGAATCCAAATAGGAAGAGAAGAAGTCAAACAATCCCTGTTTGCAGATGACATGATTCTATATCTAGAAAACCCTATATTCTCAGCCCAAAAGCTCCTTCAGCGAAGAAACAACTTCAGCAAAGTCTGAGGATATAAAATCAATGTACAAAACTCACTAGTATTCTTATACATCAATAATGACCAAGCTGAGAGTTAAATCAAGAATGCAGTGCCATTAACAATTGCTACATAAATAATAAGACAGATAGAAAAACAGCTAACCAGGGACATAAAAGATCTCTAAAATAAGAACTATGAAACACTGCTCAAAAACAAGATGACCCAAACAAATGGAAAAATATTCTATGCTCATAAATATGAAGAATTAATATCATTAAAATGGCCATATTGCCCAAAGCAATATACAGATTCAATGTATTCCTATGAAACTATCAATGACATTATTCAAAGAACTAGAAAAACTATTTAAAATTTTATGTGGAACCAAAAAAGAGCCCAAATAGCCAAGGCAATCTCAAGCAAAAAGAACAAAGCTGGAGGTGTCATGTTACCTGAATGAAACTGTACTGCAGGGTTACAGTAACCAAAACAGCATGGTACTGGCACAAAAACAGGCACATAGACAAACTGAATAGACTAGAGACCCCAGAAATAAGGCTGCACACCTATAACCATCTGATCCTCAATAAAGCTGGTAAAAACAAGCAATGGGGAAAGGACTCCCTATTCAATATATAGTACTGGGATAACTGGCTAGACATATGCAGAATATGAAACTGGATCCCTTCCTTACACCATATAGAAAGATCAACCTAAGATGGATAAAGACTTAAATTTAAAATCCCAAACTGTAAAAAACCATGGAAGACAACCTAGGAAAACATTATGCAAATAGAAATGGGCAAAGATTTCATGACACATGCCAAAGCAGTCACAATACAAGCAAAAGTGACAAATAGGATCTAATTAAACTTAAGAGCTTGAGCACAGCAAAAGCAACTATAAACAGAGTAAGAGACAACCTATGGAATGGGAGAAAATATTTGCAAACTATGCATCTGACAAAGGTGTAATATCTAGCATCTAAAAGGAACTTAAAACAAAAATTAAACCATGAAAAAGTACACAAATTACTTGAACAGATACTTTTCAAAAGAAGACACACATGAGGCAAACAAGCATACGAAAAATAGCTCAATAGTACTGATCATTAGAGACATGCAAATCAAAACCACGGTGAGATACCATCTCACACCAGTCAGAATTAAAAGTCAGAAAATAACAGATGCTGGCATGATTGGACAGAAAAGAGAACACGTAGACACTGTCGGTTGATGTGTAAATTAGTTCAATTTTTGTGGAAAGCAGCACGGCAGTTCCTCCAAGACCTAAAAACAGAACTGTGTCTTGACCCAGCAATCCCATTACTGGGTATATGCCTAGAGAAATATAAATTATTCTACCATAAAGACACATGCATATCAATGTTCATTGTATGAATATTCATTGCACCACCTGAGGCAGGTGGATCACAAGGTCAGGAGATCAAGACCATCCTGGCAAACATGGTGAAACCCCATCTCTACGAAAAATACAAAAAACTAGCTGTGTGTGGTGGTGGGCACCTGTAGTCCCAGCTACTCAGGAGGCTGAGGCAGGGGAACTGCTTGAACCTAGGAGGTGGAGGTTGCAGTGGGCCAAGATCACACCACTGCACTCCAGCCTGGTGACATAGCGAGACTCTGTCTCAAAAAAAATTAAAAACTAACTAAATAAATAAATATGCCTCACAATGCTGTTGTAAAGGGTAATTGAGATTATATATATATATATATATATATATATATATATATATACACAAACACACATATATATATGTGAACTCTAAAGTACTATATGTATGCACTGTGTTCCTCAGAGAAGAAGAATGTCTTATAAACATACCTACAAATATATATATGCATAAATATATAATATTTCTGGGAAAATTGTTGATAAGATACCATTATATGTGCCCAGGACAAACTAGTTGTTTTATTATTCAAAAACAGTTACTGATTCTTATATTTGCCATTTGAATGGTTGTCACTTTAATATTTCCTAAATTTGAACTAGTATTAATAAGTCAGGTAAGAGAGAGACTCATTAAGATAATTTTAGACAACAGCTTTTTGGTGCCTTTATCTGATTAAATGTTGCTGTCCTTAAAGATAAGAAAATTATTCGTTTTCTTATCTTTAGATATTGTTAGATATAGATCTATCTGTAGATATTAGATATCTATCAATAGACAATTAGATGTCTATAGATAGATATCTAATATCTATAGATATCAATATATCTAATAGTTATAGATAGATATCTAATATACAGATATATCTCTCTATATAAATACATATAGATATCCATATATTAGATATCTATCTATAACTATTAGATATATCTATCTATAGTTATATATCTAATATGTATAGATATCTATCTATAGATGCCTAATATATCTAATATCTATAGATAACTATCTATAGATATCTAATTGCCTAGAGCTAGGCAATTAGAAAGCCATTGGATATCTCTAAAAGCGGTTTTGATAGGGAGACGTGATTTGGCCAAATTGCAAAGTATTAAACAGTGAATCATTGCTGAAATGTGGAAGCAACATATGTAAATCTTATTTTCCCCAACTCTTTGTTGTGAAAGAAGACAGGTTAGAGAAAGAGGAGGGTTTAGAGAGGCAAGAGGTGGTGATTTTTACAGAAAAAGAATATTATAAGGACATTTTTAAAACTAAAGACAATAATAAAAACAATGCATGAAGTCAGAAGAAAGAGCTGAGAGAAAGAAATCTAGAGAGAGAACATTTACAGAAGAGTCTAGGCAGCACAGAGTCAAGATGCACCTCTTAAAGAACATCTTTATTGATGTTTAATTCCCATTAATTTTGAGAGATGACAACGACATTTTTTTTCAAATACAAGAAAGAAATGTTCAAAAATACAAAATAAGCCAGGTATGGTGGCTCACGCCTGTAATCCCAGTACTTTGAGAGGCCGACGTGAGTGGATCACTTGAGATCAGGAATTCGAGACCAGCCTGGCCAACATGGCGAAACCCAGTCGCCACTAAAAAAACCAAATTACAAAAAAATTAGCCAGATGTGTCACCTCTAGTCCCTCCTAATCAGAGGCTGAGGTAGGAGAATGGCTTGAACTTGGAAGGTGGAGGTTGCAGTGAGCCAAGATGGTACCACTGCACTCCAGCCTGGATAAGGATAAGAGTAAGACTCCATCTCAAAAAAAAAAAAAAAAAAAAAAAAAAAAAAAAAAAAAAGTTTGAAACAGAAATAATCAAGACGAAATGCTCAAGATGAGAGATATAAAGAAGAAAGAATATGAAAGAAAAAGAGAACAAATGTAAAAGAAATAGGTAGAAAATGTAGAGATTTTACTGGGGAAATAAAGCATGTGTTACTAAAAAAGCAATTAGAGAAAGAACAGCTTATGAGCAAACAAATAGTGAACACTGCCAAATCTTAAGTTTTCAGAAAAAATACTGGAAAACAACTGTTCGTATTGCAAAGTGAGATTTTCTTACTATCGCAAAGTAGTCTAGTACCCTGACAGAGACTTAAGAGTATCTCTGTGGAGATGTCGACGTCAAGATATTTATAATTTGGGGGGTTTGGCTGAAGGTGGGTGTTTCTATACACTGGCTAAATTCATACTGGGCAAGGATGCTGTTATAATAGTGTAGAGTCGATGGACACAGCAAGGAGAGAGTTCTCAGGGAAGGTTTCTAAGAGTCCTGGAGAACAATTGTTGCACAGCAAAAGGGTTTTGCAGGAAGTTTCTGAAACAGATCCTTAGGTTTTAAACAACTTTTATCTGCTGGGCAAGAGTTCCCTTGAAGAGTAGAGGGTGTTGATGAAGATAGTAGAATAATAAACTCGTGTTAGTGAAGACAATAAATTGTGGAGTTGCAGATGTTTTTGCTCTCAGTCCGTTCACTTGAAAAAAATAGAACTAGATACGTTTCTAGTTTATAGCATGAATTTCCTTCCTAGGAAGAGATGCTATTGAAGGAACATAGTTCAATCTTAGTCAATCAAGCTCTATTAAGACAAACATTCAAAATCTTCAAAACTCATCATATTCTAATAATCCATCTGTGTACCTTCTTCCAGTGAAAGGGTGAGCACTGATTTTTAGAAATGTTATGAACGCCTTATAAAGTTACTTGGATGTTTTGTTTTCTTCATTCTTGAAACCTCAAAATGATCATTGAAGAATCTCTTATCTTTACCTGGTCCCCTAACTCTGTGGTCTTTCTTTATAATGTAAATATATTTAGTTTGTGGATATAACTAAGAACAGCAAGTATGATGTCATTTTGCTTAGTAGGATTTGCATATTTTAGCTTAAGAAAACTAAATAATATAGTTAATAATAAGCTTGGTGATATTTATTTGCCTTATAACTATGTGTCAATAATATATAAAAATAAATGTAGATTCTGAAGCCATTTAGTAATACATGTTATCAGTTAATATTAGAAAGTAACAAAGAATTAAAGTTAAAATTGGGAATAGTAGTAGCAAGGAAGACCCTTCCCCATGAGAATACCTGAGAAAATTAGGACCTAAGACAAGGAGCTCTGAGTATAGCCAATATGAACTGAATCGTAATTAGAGAAGCGTTCTGGTCTTCACTGTTTGCATATTCAAATCTTCCATTAACTTCCCAGCAGCACTTCATTTTTAACATATCTTTACGACTTCATTAAATGACGCTAGATTTTTTTTTTAAACATTTACACTGTGAATATATCACTTTACTTATTTATGGAGTTTAAGAAATTAGTTAATGACATCTTCTAAGCAGAAAAAAGGAAGGAAAAATGGAAAAGAATTCAGGAAAGACAAATGATTAAATAATTAAGGTTTTTTTAAATTAAAACTACAAGGCAAAATGAAATATATAGTGCTTGCTACTGTTTTAAAAGGCAGTGAAAATAAAGAAGTGTAATGGTATAAATCTTTGAAGTTCTTCCATGACAAAAGCATTGTCTATTAATGCAGCAACATTGTGTTCATATCGAGCTCATGACAAATATAATAACATTATATATTTCACAATGGTACGATTTAAAACACAGTCTATAAAGGAAAAATATACCCTTTGCCTTTGGTTAACTTTTTTAAGTATCCCTTTGTCCTTGATTAATTAAACACAAAGTAGGATTCCATTGTGAGAGTTTTCTCCACTCGGTTGGGCCTCCCCTTACACACCATTTAAAATGAAGCCCTCTCCTCTACACACCCACATATATACCACACTTCATATCCTTCCTTCCTGCTGTAATTTTCACACACACACACACACACACACACACAAACACACACACTTTTTATATCCTTCTTTCCTGCTGTAATTTCCTCCATAGCATTTATCACCATCTGACATACCTGCTAATTTTAAATCTTTGCTAGTCCTTGTTTGGTTAGGGTTTCTGTCTCCCACTCTCACTTCCACATTAGAGTATCCAGCAACATAATAACAGGAACATTGTTTTGTTCCCTGCTTTATTGCCAAGGCCTAGGTCACTGTCTATCACACATTAGGTACTCATTAACATTAACTACAGAAAAAGAGGCAGAAGGAAGAAATGACTGGAAGGAAAAAAGAGGGAAATTATTGCTATAGGTGAGTCATTAATTAGACAACAGAGATAAACAGCAGAGGGGCAGAGTTAGATTCCTAAGCCCTCCTAGAAGTAATTTCCTGTTTTACTTTTATTTCACTATGGTATCAAGGAAAGAAGGCCTAGAGCTGGATCTCCTCTGGGATTGGTCTCTACTCTCACTTGTTTTTCCTTGGTATCCCTTTTCCTGAACTCTTATGACACTGAGCAATTTAAAAGAGGACTTAGCAGGTAAGCGGTCAAGGACAGCACCAAACCTGGTATTAGTGCCGAAGTACTGTTAGTCCTACCTACACAAAAATTGGTCCTATGTAGGGCCTATATTTGTTTGAGGACAAAACTTCATAGCAATAAAGAAACCACTTGTGTAAAAATCACTAATAACATTAATGTTGCAAAATCCCATAAATGATTTTCAGGACTCACGTCCTGTGGTATCTCATCAGTGGTCAACAAAGATGATCGTGTATCTTTTAAGCTTTCTGTTATTTTGACTTCCAGAACACTGTACTCTACTCTTTAGTTTCTAGCACACTGGTCTTTTCTCTCCTAACATTACTGATGTTTATTACATTATCAGAGCTGTAAAACAGTACAAGGCATACTTCCATTCTTTTTACCTAAAACTCTATTTTATGACAAATGACGGCCATTATAAACACCAGATAAAAATAAAATTTAAAAGACTGAGATCATGATAAAATGGCAATATTTCTAAATGCTGTCTAATTGCAATGGCTTTATATTATCATCAGTAAATAAAACAGGTCAGAATATACACTATACACTTCATTTAAGATATATTGTTAATGATAATGAATCAAAATCCATGCTTTCAACAGGTTTCTTGATAATTTTTTAAAAACCTTTAGACTGATCCCTTGATCATTTTTATCCTATGAAGTACCAAAGAAGAAGTCCAATTAGAATTTAGAAAGGATTCTGCTATGCCATTTTCCGGTTATTTCCTGTGAGCTCATTATTATTATGTACGATCTGAAATTTCTTTGCATTAATACTTCAAAGCAATCTGTTCATTTAATGAGATACTTTAGTTAATACTAGAAAGTACAATATTTAAACATACTTTATATATTTATTATTTGTTTGGTTAAGATTTGCTTCTAGAAACCCCCACTAGAAGGCTCAGCTCCATAATTGCTCAACTTTACTAGGCATCGGTAATCAGATTTATATCAGTTTTTTGTTTTTTTTGTTTTTGTTTTTTTTTTTTGAGTCAGAGTCTCACCCTGTTGCCTAGCCTGGAGTGCAGTGGTGCATCTTGGCTGACTGACTGCAACCTCCGCCTCCCAAGTTCAAGCAATTCTGCCTCAGCTTCCTGAGTAGCTGGGATTACAGGCATGCACCACCATGCCCAGCTAATTTTTCTATTTTTAGTAGAGGGGGGTTTCACCATGTTAGTCAGGCTGGTCTCGAACTCCTGACTGCATGATCCGCCCACCTCAGCCTCCCAAAGTGCTGGGATTACAAGAATGAGCAACTGTGCTCAGCTTATAATTCATTGATTGAAAACAAAAGATAAAAAATACTGGTCTCCATATCTTTGTATTGTTTAATGTCTAAAGATGAAAATGATGATAAAATAATAGCACTAATAATTATTATAAAATGAGTAAAAAAGAGGAGGAAGAAGGAGAAAAATGATTAGAAGCTGTCATTGTTTTTGGAGGACTTTACTATGTGCCAAGAATTCTAAACAAATTGCAAGCATTAAATAATTTTTTTTCAGGAATTAACATTGAGTTTTGCCTCTGACAGATATGTTCTCTCTTAATTTTTGGACGAAAAACAGGTAATCTTTTGTCCTTTGACACCTTTAAAATTCTTTAGTATTTCTCAGATGATCTTGAAAGTGGCTCAACAATTAAATTATTTCATCATCATAGGATATAATTTATCTAGACTTAGAGACTAGAACTAAATTAGGGAAGACATAGAGATTGGTGGCCAAGGTTGAGAGTGCTTGGAGGGGGAAATAATCTCTTGCTGAGCAACTACTCTCCGTTTTGGTTTATTTGTTTTTATTAGTCCTTCAGGGTACAAATGATGGGTGGGCTGAGCCAGAATAAAGGGCCAGGAGTAAATTATTATATTCTTCTCCAAAAAGTGGGCATACCCCTCGGTTATTTTCTTATTCCAAAGTCTCAACTGAACTCCTAATGCTTATTTGGAGTGGTTTCAAATGTCTACTAATAACATGTTTTATACTTCATCAAACATTAACAGATTTGAGCTACTTTTTTTATTCATTCTAAAGTATCTGTTCTTTATGTTAACATAATTCAGTGTGCTTTTATACTGTCAGAGTTAAGTACTTTCTTTTTTTATTCTTTATCAGTTATTGTAATGAATGGATATTATTTCTAAGACTCTGGTATTTTCTTCACTGTTACAGAAATTGTTTCATGCTGTCTTCACTGAGGAGGCCAACTTGCATTTATTATCTACACAGGTGTTCTATTCTAATCATTTGGCTTCCCTGGGCCACATTGGAAGACAAAGAATTATCTTAGGCCATACATAAAAAACACTAACACTAAAGATAGTTGATTAACTAAAAAATCCCCTAAAATTGCAAAAAAATCTCATAATGTCTTAAGAAAGTTTAGTTGTGTTGGGCTGTATTCAAAGCTATCCTGGGCTGCATGCGGTCCACGGGACACAGGTTGAACAAGCTTGATCTACAATAAAATCCACTACTTCGGGGAGTTCTGCATAATGGATTACTGGAGAAGTTCCCTTGCTAGGTGCCCATGCCATTTAGACCTCATACTTAACAATATTTTCCTTCCCTTTTCCTTGCTCACCCCTGCAATAAACACACTCATGTTTATCCTTTCGACTGTAATATTGACAGCAATGTTAGCACCATTAGATTAAATGGAGCATTTGTTGAAATGTTGATGAAAACCATACCCAGGTAGAAGAGATATCAACTATACTTCTTGGTAAATTATTTGGCCATTTCTGATTGGCTATCAAAACTACCAAATATAACAAAATACCATTTCCATTTTTACTGAACCACTTTAAGTAGATAATGATAAATTATAACAACAGATTTTACTGTCCAATTTTATTTAAGTGATCCAGTTCAGGTTTTTTATACTATTTCTACAAGGCATTGTATACCATATATTAGAAAGGTATCATGTGACATAGGCAATAGTGACAAATTGGGTTTCTAAATTTCTCTTCTCCCTATCAATATCAGTAATCATCTCTTTCATAGAAACTTGCTTTTTATTTTTGTTTATTTCTGTTATTTCCATTTTGTGCTCCATTTTATCTATAATCTTAATATATTTCAATTTTAATTTTTCTGCTTTGGTTAATTTTTTTATATGCCAGTAACAGTAGCCCTTTATTATTCATCCAAAAAAAATCTGTGAAAACCTTGAAAAATAGATCCAGATACGAAATTATAGTTTAGCATGGAGAATAATTTAGGTACAAAAATGTGTTCATTATAGAACTATTCAAAGAGCATCTACTATGCTCCAGGTACTGCAATTGAAAGATTAATACTACTTGGTCCCTGTTCTAAAGGGGATTATGGTGACATCTCTACATAAAAATAAGATAGTATCATTCCCTCTTTTGATTCATTTTATTAGTAGATTTTTCCAAGACAGTGCCCAGTGGCATTCAAAGCAAATTTTAACGGCAGAGTGAAAAGTAGCAACATTGCATGTGGTAAGGTGTTTTCAGAGATTTTGCTGTTAACACTGAGACATAGCAATTATGTAGCATTAAGGTATGCCCCCAAATAAAACTTAAGTGTTAAAAACTTGAATGTAAGTTTACTCATACTGGAAAATCACACTTAAAATCAGTGTTTCAGTCCATGGTGAGTATACAGACATGGTGATTTCCACTGCATGTTTTTAATTTTAGGATGCACCTGCTAGATTTTGGAAATAAGTTGGAACCTATAGTTTTTCTGCAGAATTTTTTCATTTAAAAAGTGTCAATGAAAGGTTGAATTCTCAAGTCTGAACCTTTCACTAGGATTTTCCAGTAGAGGTTATGTTCTTTTTCAGAATTTAATAAATTAATTGCAAAAAGCTACTTTCGTGACTAAAAAAGTCCTGTCTATTTTAGAAGAAAGAAAATAGATTATATAAAACATTTTGTTTAAGTTAAAGGTGTGCAATAGAGTTCAAAAATGAAGAATTGGTGGCAACATTATGGTCATATCCAGAGACTTTATGAACAAAAACAGATTAACATTAGATGAAAGTGGTATGTATGATACTTAACTATGATATGAATCTATCATGTAGAATGATTAATAAGCATTGGCAAGAAAAAGAACAACTAAATCAAAATGGCCATAAATAAACTTGATAATATGGTTTCCGTTTTTTTCTCTCTCAGGCATTATGAGATCTGTTATTATATTTTTAGGTAACTGTTCAGAACTATTATTCCCATAACAGCAACTTTCTATAAACGAGTCTCTGTGGCAGTGGTCTATCATAGAAATCTTTATTCACCATTTGAAAAGGAGGGATTGAAAACTATAAATTTGTCAAAAAATAACACATCAGCAGTCAGACGAGGGATAGTCTCATGTGGATGCTCTCCTGACGCTTACTTGTCCTCTCTACCACCTCTCTTACAAAGGGCAAGTGGATAATAAAATGAGGAAAACTATGACAGGAATCTATGTAATGCAACCAAGAAAAAGCAAAGGCGTTTGGAAACTCAGAGTCACTGAGTTTCTAATGTTCATAAATGGCAAATGACCACCACTAGAAGGATTTATGTGTTCAATATTCACTGCTATATTTCCCTTTAAAAACTAAAACAAAAACCCTGCTGGAAATAAATAAAAAAATGTAAGAGATACTGATATTTTTTTGCAGTTATTACTGAATAGCATGCTGGTTCTGCTTCTCTAATAATCACTTTTTTTAACCATAATGTGAATGATTAAATGAATAGTCATACTCTATTCAAAACAGTAGGAATTCATGTGTTATATTACTTTAGTGTTGCATTCCAAGTTAAAATGCAAAGGCAATGCAAATTCTGCAGTTTCTTTAGCTTAATGAAAATAGAGTACCTATATATAGGGTTTATAGTTATACATGTAAATCCATGTATTTCAGAACAATATAAAAAAAGCAGGGCTTTGAGAAGAGTCTTCGGGTTCATCCTATAAATAAAGCCAACCCAGAGACCAATGATAATGATCTAGTAAATATAAAACGGCTGCTGAGTTTGTTGGCAGCTTACAGTCAGCTCATTAGAGTTATTCAAATGTTTGCTTTATAAAGGAATTAGTGAGGTGTTATAATGCTAAACAAAAAAAAAATCCAATCATGTTTTAGCCCCAGTGTTGCACATACTTTACAACACATTAAATCAATATATCCCACTTATATTACCTATCAAAGTCACCAGAACATTCTCATTTTGTTCAACTTTATAATAGTATTATTTGTGAAAAAATAAAGCAACCTTTCTCTCTCTCTCTCTCTCCCTGTGATCCTTCTATCATCTTTAATGTGCTACTTGGCTCTCCAAGCACTGAGGTATGTCCGTATAGCATAGGATCCCTCAGAAACATTTTTACCCACATAAGAGTCAATAACATCATGCTCATACTAAGCTTGTTTTAAGCAAAATGCTAATCATCTCTGGATTCTCTTGTTTTTCCGCAAGTGAAAACTAAAATTTGTTTTTTAGTCTGTAGAGATGTTCATCAGATGTACATTTTCCTTCTCATTACAAAACTTTAAAATGAGCCACACTTCACAGCTCAAAGTGTGGAAGATGTCATTAAACTAGCAGTCTAATCAAGAAGGTGTAAAAAATTTAATTAAACTAATAGCAAGCTGACTCTATTCTAACATATATTAAAATACATGCTGTACATGTGATTACAATCATAACTCATACAATTTTTATTTACTTTCCTGTACATCTTATTAAGTTGAACTATTTTTGGCAGATACTTAGTATATATATATATATATATAATATTGAAGACTATATATATATATATATATATATATATATATATATACCTATACACACATATGTATATGAATATATAGAAGTATATATATGGACAGACACGATTATAAATACCACTGTATTAAAAATGTAACATTTTGGATATGGATCATTCCACTGTTTGCTTTTTTGGAACAGGTAATGACGTAATACTAAAGCCAATACTTAAGGAATCTCTTTCTATACCTTCCCTTGCCTGTGTATATTGCTTTCCCTATTTTAGCTTGGTATTATTGCTATAATCAGCAATTCTTGCTTTTTAAAAAATGGCAAAATTCATCTTTGTTAAAGGGTGCTGGATTAAACTCCAAGTTTAGGTTAATCAATTCGCATTTCATGAGTAATCTCATTGTTCTGAGTTATTATTTTTTTTTCATTTAGTTGAGCCCTCATTCCTGCTTTTTCTTAGTCAGTTTGCTTGTACTTATTTTCTTCAAAAAGCCCCCCAAATTTCAAAGGACTTGAGTGTATAATTCTACATAATTTTACTAAGAAAAATCTATGGTTATCACCAAAAGCATAAATCTTAGGGTTTTTGCTATGAAAACCAGTAATCATGGCTTTGATTAAAAGCCATTGGTTTATATTCACCTCTTTTTTAGACATCTTACAGAGCTCCAGTCTTGGGGAAACTGGGTAAGATAGCAGTATAGCTTCATGCTGACAAAGAGGTGTTCTCTCCGACTGCAGAAACAACTGCAGCACCAACAATCCAAAGTAAGGTCCACCTCTTCAGATGCTAACAATGCCACTTTTCTATTTTCCTAAAGTGCACTATAGTTTGTTTGCAGAGGCAGAGAGGCAAATTAAAAATCACCTTAAATTGGGATTTTGGCCTGAATAATACTATAGCCAAAAAGCATCACTCAGCTTTCCATTCTTCTTCTGCTCATGTGTCCACAGGTTGGCAAAGGAGGTCTGTTGGTGTTCCTGAATCTCTCATTGTTATAGATTTTAAAGGTAAACCCATTTATCAAACATGCTTTAGAAAGCAAAGATGACAAAGTGGACCAATTTATGAATCCTAAGAAAATTAAATGAGTCTTAAAAGAGATTTCTTCATAAGAACTTTGTACTATTGCTAGAAAGAGTTATTTTCTGGGGTACTGATTTTAATTTATTAATTACATGAATATGCATCACTTGTCTATGAAACAGGTAAAACGTAGATTCAATAGGTAAATCTATGTTTTAAAGTAACAGCCTCTCCTTTAACAGCTATGATGGCATATAAAAACTAGTGACCATGCTTTTGGCTAGGATTTATAGTATTATTTTTTTCAGGAATAGCTTCCTGATAAAAGATTTCTAGATATCTTCCGAATAAATACAGTGTAGCACAGCATGTCACTGTGAAAACTGTGCCTTACTAAATATGATTATAACAGACACTGTCAAGAAAAATAACCTTTCATAATTCCTTTTAGAGACTTAATTGCTAAGACCACACCCAAGTTTTGGTATGGAGGGATGAAGACCTACTTTAATGGCTGCTGGCTCTCAGCTGTACTCCTGAGCAATCTTTAGACTACTTAGTAAGCATTACTCCAGATGGCCAATTGGCAGCTGACAGCAATTCTACCCATCACAGCATATGGTCCAGTGATGGTTGATAACTGTCATTCAGGCAAAACTCACTACAGCTATATGCCAATCATAAAACACTCACTAAAAAGGGGGATCAAAGCCTGAACTGACACGTAGTTTCTGTCCCAATCAGATATTAGTCACTTTCACTGGAAAGCTCCCTGTGAACATCACAAAAAATAAAAACCAGAATAGAACAAAACAGAAAAATCAATCCACTTGGGTGGAAAATGTTTGCTAAAATATTTTGCATAAGTGATTGGCCACTAAAACCACCGCCTACCTCCATGTGAATTATTTTATTTATTTTAAACCCACTTAACTGATATTTTTTTACTAAAAATAGAGAACACATTTTAGCATAACCATATTCTTTCAAAAATCATGCACCCATTTTCCACAATTGCATGAATGTTTATAAAATGTTTAAAAACACCTGTTAAGTAATACATTTAAATAAATACAAATTGTAACCTTATTTAAGATTTCATGGCTGGGCATGGTGGCTTATGCTGTAATCTCAGCACTTCGGCAGGCTGAGGCTGGTGGATCACAAGGTGAGGAGTTTGAGACCAGCCTGGCCAACATAGTGAAACCCCATTTCTAATAAAAATACACACACAAAAACACACAAATAGCTGTGCATGGTGGCTCACGCCTGTAATCCCAGCTACTCGGGAGGCTGAGACTGGAGAATTGCAAGATGATGCCACTGCATGATGGAGCAAGACTCTGCCTTGTGGGGGAAAATCATACTGCAGAATTTCTTTTTAATGCCTCAGCAACATGGCTAGCTCATAACAGATGTACCTTTAAATACCAACTTTTTAAAAATTAACAAGCTATAACTTTTAGGGAAAATATTTTTAAAAAGTGCCACATGTTGCTAACAGTTATTTTTACTTTTTTGTTTCAATGTTGTTGATACCTATGCTTACTTTATATTTTATGGAGAATATAAGAGTAAGAAAACTTTGGATTAAGGCTTGACAACTCAACCTTCTTAATATCCCAGTGTTCTCATGTCACATATAGATTCAGAGATGATGTTATTTTTAATAAACTTGTATTAAAAGCCCAATATAAATAATTAAAATTAAAATTAGTTGCAAAAATCTGTTTAGCCAAGTATCTCATTAAAATCTATGGAATATTCCATTTGGTCCATGGTCTAACGTTTTAGGATAAGTGACTGTATTTGTGGGGAGAATATAGATAAAAAATATGAGTGAAGTTTTGGTAATGGCATTTCTCTTGATTTGAGGAAATGCAGCCTGGCATATATGTAACAACACATGGGCTGGAGTCAGACTCACTTTGCCCTAGACAACTCAAAATTCCTAAGTCATGAAAGTTTCTGTAGTCACAAAATAAAAATAATAGTACCTGTTGCATAGGGTTGGTTGTGGCTATGTCTAGAGCATAGTAAGTCTTTAAAAGGTGGTAGATACTATCATCAAATTAATTTTTATCATTACCACCTAGCTTATCTAGGGTTTAAATTTATCTAGTACTAAAAAATAACTACAATATTTAATTATATAAAATTCGTATTAATAAAAATAATGCAAAACTTAACACAGAACTTTACAGATACTGGCAAGGATACAGTGAAAAGAAAACTTTTCTACACTGTTGGTGGGAATGTAAATTAGTACAACCACTATGAAAAACAGTAGGAAGAGTTCTCAAAGAGCTAAAAATAGAACCACTATTACATCCAGCAATCCTACTACTGGCTATTACCCAGAGGAAAATAAATCAATATATTCAAAAGAAACCTGCACTTTCATGTTTATCCCAGCACTATTCACAAGAGCAAAGAAAGAGAATCAATCTAAGGGTCTATCAATGGATGAATAAAATGTGGTTTAAATACACACAGTAAAATACTACTCATTTATAAAAAGAGAATGAAACCTTGTGATTTTCAGCAACATGGATGGAACTGGACCATCTTAGTGAAACAAGCCAGGCCCAGAAAGAAAACATATCACATGTTCTCACTCATAAATGAATGATTAAAAAATGTGTTCAAAGGGACATAAACAGTAGAATGATAGATAAGGAAGACTCAGAAGGCTAAGGGGAGTGGAAGGAGGAGGACGATGATAAATTCATTAATGGAGGCAATGTATGCTGTAAGTTTCTTTTGAAGACATAATATTAATTGTCTTCACAACTGTAGGAAGTAAGTACGGCACTGTCCCCCTTCCTCAGATAAAATTAAGGTTCGGCATGTTTACATAATGTACCTACATTCAAAATATTTTCACGGTAAATGGCACATTTTAAATGAAGATAACCTTATTCCCTATGCCACTGCCCTCACCAGCTCCCTGTGTTGCCACTAATTCCTACATTTGCTATTCTTTATAAACCTTCTATTATACAAGAGTTTGTGTTCTATTACAAGTTATGCTCTATATAACTGTCTCAGCTTGAGTAAATGTATAACAACTTTCATGTATTTCATTTCACAAGGGAGATGCTAATGGACAAAATAATTTGATTACAGTTTAGACCAAGAAATTTAGAGTATTTTTACTTCTTATAAAATGTTTTAAAAGACAATTTGATATTTCTCATTGTAGGCAAATACTGATGCTTTTATCTCAAAATTATTCTGTACTTTAATTAAAAAAATTAAAACTCATTAATGTAAATCTATAAATGAGTTTTTGCAACATTGACAAATATTTAAATAATGCTTATTTTAGGTGTGTGTGTATGCCTCTCTCCATATAGACAGATAAATAGAAATGTATGTATATAATAAAAATAAATTTAATTTGAAATATAAGCTGCAAATGGCTATAATTCAGAAAATATCTTCACTCTTCATAAGGCATGTCATTATATGCAAAACTGTCATTCAATACAATGTTAATATTTTGATTTAATCTCTTGTATTTAAGATTCATCACTAAAACAAAATGTATACAGTAACAAATACCTCCATCAGAATAATAATGCAAATTATGCCTGAGTCCTATAACAATAACTAAAGAATACTTATAGAAATCTACATTAATTAATATTAGTACCGACAAAAGGTAAAAAGGATTGTTATGTTTTCGTTATTTTAATAATGATTAGTACATGGTAGGCGGCAATAGAACTGTCTTCCATAAGCTACCTTACCAACTCTTTGATATTAATCAGAAGTTGACAACACTTAGTGATAAAGTTCAAAATGTTTTGATTATATGAACATATTTTAAGCTTTCTCACACTTAAATTATATTGACTATAAGAATTAATATAAACTTATTTATATACATAAATAAAAAACTATACCTGAATGTCTCCTGAATGCTTTTCACAGAGTAAGCTAGTTAGAAGTATGTATAAACTAAAAGGAATAATATTTGAAATCATAGACAATGCAGACATTTCTCAGCTCCATTAATACTCTCAAGAGAGCTCTGAAACTCTCTTTTATTGATTCTCTTCTTTAATTTTCTTATTTTCCTAAATTTCATTAGTTCCCTCAACACTAATTGTCCACCAAGAGCTGGCACCTCCGGCTCTTAACAACTGTCATATTCTTTTCTTTCAACATGCAGGTTTGAAGCACCTGCCATATTGTTTGCTGCACCCATCAACCCGACATCTACATTAGGTATTTCTCCTAATGCTATCCCTCTCCTAGTCCCCCACCCCTGACAGGCCCTGGTGTGTGATGCTCCCCTCCCCTACGTCCGTGTGTTTGCATTGTTCAACTACCACTTAGGAGTGAGAACATGCAGTGTTTGGTTTTCTGTTCCTGTGTCAGTTTGCTGAGAATGATGGGTTCCAGATTCATGTATGTCCCTGCAAAGGACATAAATGCATCCTTTTTTATGTCTGCATAGTATTCTATGGTATATTATGTGCCACATTTTCTTTATCCAGTCTATCATTAATGAATATTTGGGTTGGCTCCAAGTCTTTGCTATTGTGAACAGTGCCACAATAAACATACGTGTGCATGTGTCTTTATAACAGAACAATGTATAATCCTTTGGGTATACACCCAGTAATGGAATTGCAGGGCCAAATGGTATTTCTGTTTCTAGATCCTTGAGGAATTGCCACACTGTCTTCCACAATGGTTGAATTAATTTACATTCTCACTAACAGTGTAAAAGCATTCCTATTTCTCCATACTCTGTCCAACATCTGTTGCCTCTTGATTTTTTAATGATCGCTATTCTAACTGATGTGAGGTGTATCTCAATGTAGTTTTAATGTGCATTTCTCTAATGACCAGTGACGATGAGTTTTTTCATATGTTTGTTGGCTGCATAAATGTATTCTTGTGAAGAGTGTCTGTTCATATCCCCACTTTTTGTTGAGGTTGTTTGTTTCTTTCTTGTAAATTTGTTTAAGTTCTCCATAGATTCTAGATATTAGCCCTTAGATGGGTAGATTGAAGAAAATTTTTTCCATTCTGTTAGTTGCTGGTTCACTCTATCGATAGCTTCTTTTGCTGTGCAGAAGCTGTTAAATTTAATTAGATCCCATTTGTCTATTTTGGCTTGTGTTGCCACTGCTTTTGGTCTTTTAGTCATGAAGTCCTTGCCCATGCCTATGTCCTGAATGGCATTCCCTAGGTTTTCTTCCAGGGTTTTTATGGTTTTCAGTCTTATGTTTAAGTCTTTAATTCATCTTGAGATAATTTTTGTATAATGTGTAAGCCAGGGGTCCAGTTTCAGCTTTATGCCTATGGCTAGCCTGTTTTCTCAACATCATTTACTAAATAGGGAATCCTTTCCCCATTGCTCGTTTTTGTCAGTTTTGTCAAAGATCAGATGGTTGTAGACGTGTGGTGTTATTTCTGAGGCCTCTGTTCTATTCCATTGGTCTATATATCTGTTTTTGTATCAGTACCATGCTGTTTTGGTGACTGTCACCTTGTAGCATAGCTTGAAGTCAGGTAGCATGATGTCTCCAGCTTTGTTCTTTTTGCTTAGGATTGTCTTGGCTGTGTGGGCTCTTTTCTGGTTCCATATGAAATTTAAAGTAGCATTTTCTAATTCTGTGAAGAAAGTCAATGGTAGCTTGACAGGAATAGCATCAAATCTATACATTACTTTGGGCAATATTGACTCTTCCGATACATAAGCATGGAATGGTTTTCCATTTGTTTGTGTCCTCTCTTGTCTCCTTGAGCAATGATTAGTAGTTCTCCTTGAAAATGCCCTTCACTTCCCTTGTAAGTTGTATTCCTAGGTATTTTATTCCCTTTGTAGCTATTGTGAATGGGAGTTCACTCATGATTTGGTTCTCTCTTTGTCTATTAATGATGCATAAAAATGCTTGTGATTTTTGCACATTGATTTTCTATTCTGAGACTTTGCTGAAGTTGCTTATTAGCTTAAGGAAATTTTAGGCTGAGATACTGGAATTTTCTAAATACACAATCACGTCATCTGCAGAAGCAACCAGATTCGTAAAGCAAGTTCTTAGAGACCTACAAAGAGGCTTAGACTCCCACACAATAATAGTGGGAGACTCTAACATCCCACTGTCAATATTATACAGATCAACAAAACAGAAAATTAACAAGGATATTCAGAACTTGAACTCAGCTCTGGACCAAGTGGACCTAATAGACATCTACAAAACTCTCCATCCCAAATCAACAGAACATACTTTCTTCTCAGCACCACATCACACTTATTGCAAAATTGACCACATAATTGGAAGTAAAACACTCCTCAACAAATGCAGAACAGAAATTATAACAAACTATCTCTCAGACCACAGTGCAATCAAATTACAACTCAGAATTAAGAAACTCACTCAAAATTGCACAACTACATGGAAACTGAACTATCTTCTCCAGAATAACTACTGGGCAAATAATTAAATTAAGAAAGAAAGAAATAAGTTCTTTGGAACCAATGAAAACTAAGACACAACATACCAGAATCTCTGGGACACAGCCATAAGAGTGGTTAGAAGGAAATTTATAGCACTAAATGCCCACAAGAGAAAGGAGGAAAAATCTAAAATGTATACCCTAACATCACAATTAATGAACTAGAGAAGGAAGAGCAGAAGAATTCAAAAGCTAGCGGAAGACAAGATCAGAGGAGAACTGAAGGAGATAGAGACATGAAAGGCCCTTTAAAAAAATCAATGAATCCAGAAGCTGATTTTTTGAAAACATCAACAAAATAGATAGACTGCTAGCAGTTTAATCAGGAAGAAAAGAGAGAAGAATCAAATAGACAGAATAAATAATGATAAAGCAGCTATCACCACTGATTCCACAGAAATATAAACTACCGTCAGAGAATACTTAAACACCTCTACACAAATAAACTAGAAAATTAACAAGGAATGGACAAGTTCTTGAACACAGACACCCTCCCAAGACTAAATCGGAAGAAGTCAAATCCCTGAATAGACCAATAACAAGTTCTGAAATTGAGGCAGTGATTAATAGCCTACCGATCAAAAAAAGCCCAGGAACAGACAGATTCACAGCTGAATTCTACCAGAGGTACAAAAAGGAGCTGGTACCATTCCTTCTTAAAATATTCTAAACAATAGAAAAAGAGAGACTCCTCCCTAACTCATTTTATGAGGCCAGCATTATCCTGATACCAAAACCTGGCAGATACCCAACAAAAAAGAAAATCTCAGGCCAAAGTCCCTGATGAACATCAATGCAAAAATCCTCAATAAAATACTGGCAAACCAAATCCTGTGACAGATCAAAAAGCTTATCCACCACGATCGAGTTGGCTTCATCCCTGGGATGCAAGGCTGGTTCAACATATACGCATCAATAAATGTAATCCATCACATAAACAGAACCAGTTACAGAAACCACATAATCGTCTCAGTAGACATAGAGAAGGCCTTGAATAAATTCAACACCCTTTCATGCTAAAACCTCTCAATAAACTAGGTATTGATCAAATGTATCTCAAAATAACAAGAGCTATTTATGACAAACCCATTGCTAATATAATACCGAATGGCCAAAAGCTGGAAGCATTCCCTCTGAAAACCGGCCCAAGACAAGGATGCCTCTCTCACCACTCCTATTCAACATACTGTTTAAAGTTTTGGAAAGGGCAATTAGGCAAGAGAAAAGAAATAAAGGGTATTGAAATAGGAAAATAGAAAGTCAAAGTGTCTCTGTCTTATTCTTTTCTTTCTCTAAATCTTCGCAACTTCTTTGTGGTTCAATTAATAGCTAAAATTAATAGTCAACTCTTAAGAAAATAAGTTAAATCATCTAAATTAGAGAATAACTCTCATTGGTTTGCTTTGCTTAGCTCTCCATTTAATACGTATTCTAGCAACCTAAATATTCAAGAGTTTAAGAGAGGAGCATCAGACATTTTTTCTCTTAAGAAAGAATGTCTCTTTATTTGACAATACTGATCAGCAGTATTACTATAACATGTCCTCATTCCAAGTAAAGGCTAAAAGAATCACAACAAAGCCTATACTTAAAATGATTATTGGAAAACATCAGTAGTTAAATAATTATCCTTTCAAATAGAAACACTTGCCCATGTGGTTGCTATTGGTAGAGAAGATTCTTTTCTCTGCATCTAATTTGTTTTGTAAAAGCTTATCTTTTGTTCCTCACAATGAGAACTTTACTATGTGCTACTATAGTCTCTGTTTTCTGCAACTTCCATAAATCTTATAAATCTGGACAGGTTATGGCTGCCAGCTAACATGGTGCTGACCTTTGTACTTACATAGTATATCTTAATTTGGGGGCTTTATGCATGGAGTGATGTATAATCTCTATGCTTACTCCAAGTGCTGGACTAGGAGTTGTAAATGAGGAGGAAAAAACTCAGAGAGCAGATATGGATCACTAAACTGTGAAGTTTTACAACTTTATTGGAATCTAGAGTAAGAATATTTTTGAAGGACAGTTTTGCTCATTATTTCCTGAAGAAGAGGCATTATTGCTTCAAGGAGTCAAGGAAGCCAATACAAGTTGGCACTATTTGAACAAAGTTCAGAAGTACAATCTGTGGAAACTGAACAAGAACAATTGTTCCCTCAATTGTAGCCAATGCTAACAGTGCAAATGAACAGGATCCAGCAGGAAATCCGTATCTTCCACAAGGAGCTGTCTTCACGACATTGAAATAAGGTATCCTCATAGCACTTTACACTACTCATATAGAATGCCAAGTTTCTCAAAGCATGTCATCCTCATTTTCACAAGTATTTTTATATATTTGACTTCACAAAAAGAAATCAAAAGACACGCAGGTGAAGTGACTTGCTCAGGGTCTTATGAGGAAGGAGGAACAGAGCCAACTTTACAATCCAAATATTTCTTTCTCCTGCTGCTTTGCTCTTTTTCCTATATCGATGTGCTCATCACTGCATTAGGCCTCTGTTATAAATCATTACTTCAAATTATTCTTATTTATTTATATTGGACTTTATTCACTCAAAAAATATTTGAAGACACTTTAAGAATTGCTTGCAGCACAGCAGAAAAAATAAATATCTAGATGAATATAAAATAAGCTAATAATCATGCATAAAATATGTTTTATTATCCTATATAATTTTTTAATGAGGGTTACACATTTTGGCTATCAGCAACTTCACAGACAAGACAAAGGAAGAAAAGGATGAGTTATAAAAATCAGTCTACTAAAACAAATCAATTATTCAGAAGTGAGTTTTCTAGTGGCTTATGGCCCATATATTTATAGTAGATGAGGCTGCCTTTCCTTTTCATGTATTCAGATCTTTACCTATTTTGTGTTTCAAAAATGTACGTACACACACAAATACACTGTATGGAGGAGAACCCACCATTTCTGAACTGTCGATTCCTTAAGATGATGAAAGAAGTGAACACAAAGTGAAAAGAAGCCTGAAAAGTTATTTGTATCACTGTGACCATTTGTTAAGTTTCTTAAGAAAAACACCCCCAATAAACTGCTCTTTTAGAACACATTAGAACATAATATGTCAAAATATTAATGTAATATTTTTCTTGAAAAGACAGAGCTTACAATCAAGACAGTTAATTCTTCTCTCTATAGTTATAGATATATCTATATGAATATATATGTATAATATATATGTAAATGTATACACACATATATAAATCACATAAATTGCTTTCAGTGTTCACATTAGCATTATAAATGAAGAGAAATTAAAAGGACACTCTGTGCTTCTCCCACCCCTCATTACAAATGCCTTTCACTCAAAGTTTGTGTCATGTTGTATAAGGCAATGTGATAAGACAATGTGACAATTTATAATACAGGAATTGACAATCACCATTTGAGAAATAAACTAAAGCATTATGAATTAGTCTCCAACACATTTTGTCATATGTATACAGTACATATATTATATGAAATGCAGGTATTCTTACTATCTCTTCCATACATGCGCACACGCACACACACACACACACACACACAAACACACCCCTACACATATTTATATAATGTATAAACTCTTACTATTCTTCTTCTGCCTGAAATAAGTTCTAACCAATTAAAAATATTTAAACATTTTATTCCTTATCTTGTCTCTACCATTGCCTGTTTTATTTGGCTGAATCTCTGTCAAAAATACTGACAGAGAGATTTTCTGTCCATAAGCTTGTCAAACAGTCCTCATGACTGCCATGGAGGAATGGAGGAGAACTAATGCCTGAGGCTTGGTTCAGGAGGGTCTTGAAAATAGAGTTTCAGAGCTAATATACTCAGGGAACTAAACATGGACTAAATGTGGATGCAAGATGTCCACTTATATGTGCCAACTTGTCACTTAAGTGTCAATGTGTGGGCTGAGCTTAACTGGGTAGTCATTTTGGGAGCAGTCTCTTAACTGCTTAGATAAGTAGATATGCAATAACCACTTTCTTTGCACAGCAACTTGACCTAATTTTATAATTTCCTGTGTTTCCTTGAAGAATGGTACATTTACAGGACCCGTCATCTGTATATTCTTGCTTTCTGTCATTAGTAATCCTTATGAGACTTCATGAAATTTGAAATAGATTTTGGAATCCACATTTTAATCATAGCCAGCAGATATTTTTTAAGATAAAGAACTTTTTAGGATTATATTTCAGTAACAATAAACCAACTTCAAAAATTTTACATAAATTAAATAGATTGCACAAGTACATGTATTCAAGGTATTTCAAAATGATAGTTATTTCTCTCCTGAATTTCCAGATACTGTTTAAGGTGTTGCCAATTAAACAGAATCAGCACTAATGTGGTATTTCCAATATAAAATTAGCATGGAACATTAATCCAAAAACTAATATAGCTGGATATCAGAAGTTACCTTAAGAATGCTAGGTTATATATGAATGATGCTTGATTATTCTTCAAACTTTGAGATACTATTCCTTTAAGGCATGAGGGTTCTTTCACCGACTATTGCCAATATTTGCATGTCTGTGTTTGTCTACTTTATAATATCTGTTATTGAGTACATCTACAGTATAAGACCTTGCAAAGCAGTAGATACCTTCAAAAAAGGTGACATGGTTCTATCTTCAAAAATTCCATCTATTACACAGAATATTCTACTTTCATTTTATCTGATACACACACACACACACACACACACACACACACACACACACACACACACACATATATATGTATATAGTGAAGGTCATATTCCTATAATATAAAAGACAAAATCGTGGTTCAGAAAAATTTGGTTTACTCAAAGTAGCATATTTATGAAGTGCTGGGGCCAAGATTCAGCAAAGGAATTCCATTTATTAAGTAAGCAATTTTTATTTTTCTTTTTGGTTCATTTTTCATTCATGTAATAATTACTGAGTGCCTATACAGATAGTCTCAAACTTTGTATTCTAATTAAAGATGGAGGTATCCTTATCATGTGTCAAGGAGCATCTGGAATTATAATGATTCCATTTATGATTTTTGGACTTTATGATGGGTTTATCAGATTATTAAATGCATTATCAGTTTATGATGTTTTTGACTTACGATGGGTTTATCAAAACATAATCTCATTGTAAATAAAGGGGCATCTGTACTGTGGTATACAACACCATATTGAGAAAATTAAGGAAAATCAGAGATAGACCTCAACCAAGTAATTTATGCATCTTTGGACTTCAATTTTTTTTCCAGGTTTTCTGGCAGCTGGTTGATTTCACATGCCATTATTATAATAGTTCTTATTTTATTATTCTTATAATATTTTTCTTATTTCTATTATTTCTTATTTCTAATATTTCTATTATAATAGTTCTTCTTAATGAGTTATTATTTCTATTTATATAATTCCTATTTCAGCAATATAAGTGGATCTCTTTCAAGACCTCTGTATTCACAGTTTGGCAAAAGGACTGGCATATTGAAGGAGAAAAAATAAACACTTTTAAAATATTTTTACTATAAAGCTCATTAATTCAGTCTCTCCTTATAATAGGGAGCTCATATTTTCATCATTTGTAGGAAGCATTATATCTACTTGCTAGGTGTCTGATGGGTACCTGTCTGCTATTTCATGACCATAGTTCCTCAAACTAAAGTGGAGGAAATAGTATGAGAGAGGTTCTGTAGAATGTGAGACCAAGGGTCTCAGTAAGTCATATCTCTCTGCATCAACACTTTTTGCAGTCCCCTTTTTTGCCCAGAGAGACCATGTGACTTAATTTTCAATGGAATATTAACAAACATGATACAGCAAAGGTTTGAAAAGTGCTTGGTCCATTGGAGCTTACCTTCACTTACTGCTGAGAATTCCTCTGCCACCAGCTTAAACTGTCAATTTACAACATGTTTTGAGCTATTTAGTCTGTTTCACAGCAATAAACAACAAATACAGAGACCTTGGTTCAGACTTGGGCATGTTTTGTGTCAGTCATGTGTTTGAGAATGCTTCCCCTGGAATGATTTTTCATGACCCAGTTAGGGAGGAAAAGCATGCCCAAGCAGTGTCACTACTAAGTCTAGAGCAATGCTGGCAACTCATGCTATTGTACACAGCCAGCTGTAAAAAATCAAGCAAACAAAGAACACCCTACATCTGGATTACTTCTATTAAATTGTATTCACGGAAAAAGTACTAGAATGAAAAAGGCATATAAACAGGATTGTTAAGCTTGAAGTCATATTGGACATTTATTTACAATGCAGTGGTCTTTGACATATTTAAGGGTGTAGAATCGAATGGGAAATTCTCTGAACTCAAGGGTTCACTAAAAGTCAGGCAGAAAATAACTATGATCAGGACCAAAAGCAAAGGTGAGATGTGTTTGTGCAAACTATAAAGTGAGTTTTAAAAAAGAACAAAATAACCACAACAAAAAAAAATAAATAAGAAAGAACAGACTGTATGGAATTTTCCACAATTATTTTCCCTGATTTTCACACCCCTCTCCCTCTCTTACTATCTCTGTGATGACAGTGGGAGGAGCAAAGGGAGCAGGTAATAGGTGAGAATGAAAATCTACGTTTTTCTTCATAGATAATGTTTCTTCTTGGTACATGCAGTTACACTGTACTATTTTTAATCTTTGCTAATTTGTAAACTGGGTTGAAATTTTTCAAGTACTCTTCTGTTATCTGTGTTGGTATGGTTTTATAACATAACTTTTGCATAAAGTTAGAAATATAATAGTTTCAAATATAAATTTTGAGTCTACCAAGTTAAACATCCTAATTAAGCTTTTACACAAATGGTAAAAAATCTACTATTACTATTATTACTATTAACAATAACAGCTATGCTGGTAATATAATACATGTATTTTACTAGAATAATCTTGAATATGTTATAGAAAACTATAACAAACAGGTTATTTTTCTGGTTTGTAGTATCAGGTATGTCTTTAAATACTCAGTAAGTTAAAACAATGTTTTCTAAAAATGCACAAGCTTTATTTTGTTGTCATTTGAGTTTTTAAAGTTAGTGCTATGAATTTTTTTAAAAAGTCTTCAAAATATAATTTGCTATAAAATATATATTATCATATAAATCATATCAGCATAGATATGAAAACTCCATAGAAATATTTTAAGCAACAGTTGAAAAATTCCTGGTATTTCTTATGTAAAGAAAGAGTGGTATGAAGATTTGAGTGGAAATAAATGGATAACAAGAAGGAAAAAGAACTGTTGAAGGGAAATAGAGAAAGATAGAGCAAGATAACAGCAGAGGAGCTGGTGAGAAGGGGTTAAAATCAGGAACTACTGCAAAAGTAAATGTGTTAATGATAAATGCAGACCAAACTTGAAAGCAATGAAAAAATCAATTATGGACAGATTATTTCAATAGCCAATAATATGAAATAACAGCCAATTGTAATAGATTTTATTAGGTGTGGGCAATTTCTCAAATTAAAACAAATATGAAGCTTGTACAGGAACAAAAAGCCTGTCTGGATCCGTCGACTTCAACACTGATCTCCCCAGCCATGAATTGCTCTAAATGATCAACTTATAAGTAGAAATATACTGAAAGATGGAATATAGGCTCTGGGAGATGAAACCACTGAATCCGAATCCCAGTGTCCACACACTTACTATCTCTATTTTAATCAAAATTATTTTTTACTCTTAACTTCAAAGAAATAGCAAATACATTTTACATAGTGAAAATGTCCACATGTTCTCAAATTTCTAAAGCCATAACGTCATTTAGGACTTCATCATTTCCAACCCAAATTTTGGCTTTCCCTTCCTGTCTAGTCTCCAATTTTGCTCTCTCCTAGTCAGCCATCCAGAAAACTACTAGACTGATGCATTTAAAATGAAAAATCTTTCATTTAGTTACCCAACAATCATTTAATTGCTTTCCACAATAAAAGTCCATACACTGGAGCATAGGGTAAAAGGCCCTTCCTGATTTGATCGGTATTTATCTCTCTATAAGTACTAAGAGACCAACATAGTCTTCTTCTACTCTTTCCTATGCATCAGGCAGTATAGGCACCTGAATATTTTGAATTTTCTCAAAAGTGCCAGGTCCTTTCATGTTGCTTACTTTTCAGATCAAATTTTCTATTCAGAATGCTTTTCTTCCCTTTGATACCCAATATATTTATTTGATTTCAAGCCTCAGTTCAAATGTCATAATTTCTGTAAAAAGTTTCCAATCCTTTCCAAAAGTATTTTTTCCTTTCTAGTCTCATTGCATCTCAACTTATCCTTATGACTGTGCTTACCACTATACAATATTCATCTGTTCATGAGTTAGTATTTACACTTAACCATAAGTCAATGAATGGTCAGTGAAAAGATTTTAAATATCTTTGCAATCTGTTTGTATCTAGCACATACAGCAGGTAGTTAATAAATCAAAATGAATAAATGAATGAGTGGTTCAAGTCAAATAAATCCTCAGCAAACACATACCCTAGTAATATACTCATTTCGCATGTAAGAGGTGTCCTCTAGTTTATTCATTTAGTATTTGCATACATACCACCATATCAATTACAATCATTGTCTATCAGTGGACAAGCTAAATATGTCTATTGCTACAGGACACATCATGCCTGATGACTAAAAAAAACTGGAGGAAAAAGTTGAAAATGTTTTTGGAGCTTATTCTTTATTTTAGTTTAGGCTAAATATAAATGTTTGAAGACCTTACATAATCACTAACTATAGCTGATCCTCTCATAAAATTTTACAAAATCTAGCTCTTGAACTAAGTCAAATACATTTGATTTGAGCTTATTATCCTCAACTAAAATACCTTAAATGTAGAATTCCTTATTGATTATTGAGTAAAAGTAAATGTTTCTTAAATCCTTATTTTTACCAGTGTTTAATTATTTCTTTGTAAAGTTATCATCTTTTTGATGTGAGACCAAATCTACAATCAAGGAAAAAGGGTGTTGAAGGAAGTAGAAAAGATTTGTAAATAGGTTATTGGTGGGCCTTGCTAATTTAATTTGATTAGTTCAAAAGTTATAGAATTATGTAAGTCTGAAGGATAAGAGAATGTTACAGATAGTTTGACCTATAAGAATAAGTTTGATCTGATCTTGGTTTATATGGAGGCATAGGGAAGGGTAATCCAACTGATTCTGAAAGATGTTTCTAAAGCCACAGGTAGGTTAGCAAAGGTATCTCTGACTTGCTCATTTTATTTTTCCTCTAGATAGGTAAATTACTAGTGCCTGATATTATCGAGTTCTTGCAAACAAATGTTCATTTTATAATTTGTAGGTTAGAGTTCATTGTGGAAGACTGTGTGTCAATTCCTCAGGGATCTAGAACTAGAAATATCATTGGCTCCAGCAATCCCATTAGTACGTATATACCCAAAGGACTATAAATCTTTCTGTTATAATGACACATGCACATGTATGTTTATTGCGGCACTGTTCACAATAGCAAAGACTTGGAACCAACCCAAATGTCCATCAATGACAGACTGCATAAAGAAAATGTGGCACATATACACCATGGAATACAATACTATGCAGCCATAAAAAAGGATGAGTTCATGTCCTTTGCAAGGACATGAATAAAACTGGAAACCATCATTCTCAGCAAACTGACACAAGTACATAAAACCAAACACCACATGTTCTTACTCATAAGTGGGTGTTGAACAATGAGAATACCTGGACACAGGGAGGGGAACATCACACAGAGGGGCCTGTTGGTGGGTGTGCAACTAGAGAAGGGATAGCAGGGGATCGAGGAATAGGGAAAGGATAGCATTAGGATAAATACCTAATATAGATGATGGGGTGATGGATGCAGCAAACCACCACGGCACATGTATATGTATGTAACAAACCTGCACATTCTGCACATGTACCCCAGAACTTAACATATAATAAAAAGAAAAAAAAAATGTAGGTTAGAGTACATTTAAAGGGAAAAAAGACGCATGCATGAATCTTTACTTCCGCTTGTAAAACCATTGTTAAATGTTGTTTATGATGATAAGAAGTTAAAATTGGTAGTAGTATGGTCCTATTTTTTTTTGCTTCCTGAGAAAACAGGATACACCAATAATTAGAGTATAATATACAGTATGGGAGTCACTTCATTACGTTTCATGTACAACTGCCAAATTACTCTACCTTTATATGTATTATGTAATTGTTCTATGAGCTAGAAAAGAATGTATAGGCCCATGTTTGTTCGGATCTTCTTTTATATGAAGCATCAGGTACAATTTTCTCCTTTGGCAAACAATTATACACTTAAGATAATTAGGAAAATGGACAAAGGAATAGAATTCTGCCTTCTAATGTGAGCAATTTCAGACAAAAAATGTCCTGTCTGTTGTTTGTGTTTTTTTTAATTAGAGATAGAGTCATATGTTAATGTAGATTATCTGAAATAAAGTCAGTTCATTATAAAATGTTTCAGGTTGAGACTATATATTCTTAGAATATAGTCACATATGCCGAAAAAATAATGAAAACTGTAGCATAATTTTTCTACCTTGTGGAACTATCAGATAAAGTAATGTCTGATGATAAATTAGGTTTATGATGAGTCGCTAGATTCAATCTATGGTAGTAAATCTTCTAAACTAACTTCACATTGCCTGCAAGCCAGAGTCAATGTACTGTTCACCAAATGTCCCTTCAATCAAACTAAATTTGACATACTAGTATCCCGCTATGAAATTATCTCTTATATGAGGTCACAAAGAGCTTGCAATAATACTGAAAAAAGAAATATTCTGAATAAAGTAATTGAAATTCCCTTTCAAATACACTTCATTATTTCAGTAGATATCCTTTTATACCTTACAGTTACATTACTTGATGCCTCACAGAATTTTTTTTTCTTTGTGGGGAACACAGATAGACATTCTTATATCGAATAAGATTTATTACTAAAAGGCTTTCCTATGAGGTCTGCTTCCCTTTCCCTGAGGAATTCTCCTCAGTATTAGAGTCCATTAACTGCTAACTACAGTGCTATTTCATAAAGTGCCTGGCTTCAGAAGATGTTAATTAAAAAAAAAAAAGCTAAGAGTTTAGGACTACACAGAGCTATTTACCTCAAATACACAAACAATGTTTTTACAATCTCTTATGAGATATTCTAGAATTCATTTTTTTTAATTTCAATATATTTGTTGGTATCTTCTATAAGTTTCTTTACCCTATTTATATTAATAGGCCACACTATGTGGTAATTGTGGCTTTCTTTAAACTAGATGCCCAACATTCATATTCTTGCCAAGTTAGATTATATAAATTGAAGTCAAGGGTCAATAATTATCCAGTGACTATTTAACTCAACATGCTTATATTTCTGTTGTAGCTGCCAGAATACTCAGAAGCCAGAAAAAAAACAATAAAAGCCATCAGTTCATGTTAGGTACCTGTAGCACCTACTCTATCCCCTTACTTTGATTACTAATTACTTTGAAACAAAAGTTTTGTTTTACTCTGAAGTATTTTATTCTATGAGGTTTAATGTATATGCAATTTAGTTGCTTTCAAAATAGAAAATGTCTGAATTATAAGGAATAAAAGATATCTAATGACTCACAAAGAAGAATATGGCTCCATAGTGACAAGTAGATAAAAGCATCTTCACATAAATACTAAAAATATATAGGCAAAATTATTCAACTCTTCCAATTCCATATTAATTGGTAATTAATTTTTGTTAAATTTCTTTACTGACATTATAGAACACATGATGTTATTCTATTTTAGCTCCAGCAATCAAGGATCTATAGAATAAATATGAATATTCTATGTTCATTCTATAGATCCTTGATTGCTAGAGCTAATTAATGGGATCTATAGAATGAATATTCCACTAAAGACAAGATTCATGCCTACTATGGCAATTATATGAAATATGAAGAAAGATTAATGACAAGTTTGTTCAGGAAGGTAATGAAAGTGAAATGTTATTTGGAAACTTGTGATCCCATGAGATACAACAAAGACAAAAAAAAAGATCTAAAGGAAATTTCCAATTTAAACACAGTAAAGTGTAATAAAATTGTATCATGATTTTGGAGGCATAATGTTCAGATAATCTTTTAACTTTTTGTAATTTTTAAATTTTTTTCATATATTACATGTCAACAACTAGAAAGTCACTTTTCTCACAGAAAAATAGAGTAGGAGAAACTGTACATGTATACAGAAGAACAAGATAAAAAGCAGAAAACACAAATGTTATTAAGCAAAGGGCACCTGCTACTGGCCTGAAAGAGCAGGATGAAGAGGTCAGTTGAGAAGTTCAGGAAAAAGCAAAGGTATTGAGGATTTCAACCATTATGGATAAATAAGGTGCTTTGACAAGAAGGAATTTCTTGCGGACAAAAAATGAAAAACAAAAAGGCAAAGTGAGCATAAAATTACCAGAAATCAAAAAATCTTGCAGTTGCAGGAAGAACTAATTACAGAAAAGTGGTATAAGCTAAAACCATAAAGATCAAATTATAGCCAGATCACAGAAGTTCTTGTCAACTGTGAAGAAGTTAGAACTACTTTAAGTTGCAATTGTTGACTTCAAAGCACTTGAGCAGAAGAGCAGTACTGGTGGAGTTGCATTTTTAGACAGGTATAGAGAGAAGCTAGAAACAGGGAAATTAATGAGGACGTGTGTACAATAGGAGCAATGAACTAAATGGAGGTCTAAACTATTGCTATGGCAACAGACATGAAAAGAAAGAAATACATTTGAAAAATATATAGAAGATCTATACATATAGGAATTAGTAACCAAATAGAAATTGGGTAGAAGAGAATAAAGTATAATTAGAATTTGGTTTGCATGACTGGTAGACCAATGAAACCATTAAGATAGAATGAGTCACGGACAAGGGCTGGCTTGAGAACAGTGGCTGAGCAGATGGAACACTTAATTTGGGAAGTACTAACAAGAAAGTAAAACAAAAACAACATGCCTATAAATGAGCATAGGTACCAGAAGCACAGGCAGAATGAGGTCAAGACAAGATGAGAAGCGTGAAGAAGGGAAAGCAAGTGAGGTCTACTTTTAAGAAGTTTAGTGCTAAAAAAAAAAAAAAAAAAAAAATCTAACAAAAAAAAGAACACAGAGAAGATATGTTGAATAAGTGGTAGGAGTTTGGTTTGCTTGTTGGTTTCTTACTTTCATCTAGGAGCAGGTAAACCAACGTGTGTGCATTCAAAAGTTAAAAAGGGCCCAGTGGAGAGAGTAAGATCAAAGATGCAGTGAAGCTTCTTAAAGCAGGATTCAGTCTCATTCCAGAGGGGGGACGTATCCAAATTCAAGCCCACATGGTCAGCCTTTAGTAAAAGAAAACCATTTTTCCTTCTTTAAAATAGAAAGAGGAGAAAGGATTTGATGGTATAGAGAGTCTGAGATAAAATGAAGGAAACGAGGGAGAGTCACATTTGACAGCTTTGACTTAATGTGTTTTTAAAAATACGTTGAGGGAAAGAAGTGCAGGAACAAAAGGAGTTATGAAGACAGCGGGAAAGGTCTGAAACCATAGCTCTATGGCATATTCAAAGGAGTTAAGAAGAGATGAATGTAAGAACTATTGAAGAGTAGTGCTGCTTTGGCTGAACATTTTATTAAAACGATTCTTTTGCTGTGACAACAATTGAAGGGCTCAAAGATTGAAACTGACCTCTTTTAGTGGGACCCTTACTTCCCAACAATTCCAAGAAAATCAAACAGTATAGAACTATACTCTAGATTTCAAAAAATCATAAATGTGTCCTTTTCAAACTGACGAGCGAGACATCACTAAATAAAATATGACCTAAGTGTACCTAAGTCAAGTTGTTAGATATTTTGTGTACACGGCACGAAGCCACGGCACTTGATGTTTGATCTACGGGCAAGAAAATCTGCAGCCCTAATCACTAGTAAACCTCAGGAGACTTTTGCATATCAAAGAGACAAATTGTTTTAATATTATGTGTGTTTAAAAGGAAACTGGATCCACGGAGAGAGTGATGACTCTGAAAACAACTGCAAAAAGGTTTTCCGAAATCATGGGCCTAATGCTTGTGCCACAGCATACTGCCCATGATTATATACCTCCAGTTATGCAGAATATGGAGAAGCAAGGACACATTTACAGAACTCCGTCTCTGTGAAAAGGGTATTTAGTGAGACGATTTACCAGAATATACTCTGATAAAATCTAGGCACTTCAGAACATAATAACAATAATCTGCTTACACAGGTATTGAGATTTGGTGGTTCAGAGAGAAAACCCTTGCCAGCTTTCATCCCAAGTGTCCTGGCAGGGCAATTCCTGTAGTAGAAGCAGCTTTTAGGAAGAAGAGTCTCCTTTCTAGATCTCCTCACGTTCAGCAAGGTAGCTAACCTTCATAGGCAGATAACAAGTGATCCATTTCAGCCTGTGTGCAGCAAAATTCAGTGCCAAGTCAGCTAATTTTGCAATCTGCACTTGAGCACATGGCATGCAGAGAAATAACTGTCATGGAAGTTAATAAGAAGGCTCTATTTGAAGTCAACCACATCCTCTGTCAGATCCTACACCATCATGTTCCTTAATTGAGGGTACCTTTCGGTTCTCATTTGCTACTGTTCATGTTCTCAGCTTTCCACATAATTCTCTCTGAACACTCTGGCTTTTGGGGACTTGCTGGAAACCTGAACCTCTGCCATCAGATATGGTTTTGCCGGCACTTTCTGAAATTAAATCATTCTTCAGACCAAATTGTGTCCCACTATTCCCACCCACCACATTTATTGTTTTAGAGCACTGAAAAACAACAATAAAACTAATCATACTATATATAAATGTTTGTTTTTTATCAAAAAGGAATACAGAAGAGAAAAATTCAAGACTAAGAACCCGGAGAGCTCCAACCCAGGGAAGCATGTGAATTGAGCTTTTGATCTACCATCCAGTTTCTTTCCTCATTCTTCAATAAAGAAGGCCAGACTTCAGGTTCTCTATTCTTTCTATTCTTTTCTCTATTATTCTATGCAAAGTAGTATAAGTGACATTCTAAGTAATATAAACAATGGAAGAGGTAAATTGGGCTACTCAGACTTCACACTAACAGGGGAACTTGAGATCAAGCACAACCTATGTGCTGAGAATATTGAGAATAATCACACTGTGTAACAGTTTGAGACTGGCACACACAGTTCCCATTACAATGACTTGTGTGTGTGTGTTAGTGTATTTTTGTTTATAATGTGTGTTTATAACGTGTGCATAGGTGTCTTGACACTGAGGAAACTGAGCCGCAATATAAATAAATTGATGATTACACAATTGTAAATGAAGCTACAAATTCAAGTTATTTCGAGTCTTATAACAGCATTAACTTTACTATAGTACCGTAACTAAAGAGTATGGAAAAATTCCTAATTTAAGGCTTTGACTCTTGCAAACTTTTAAGCCTTGAATGACAGACAACATATAATTGGAGAGTTGGTGATAGCCTGGCTCTTAAGAACTGGCCAAAGAGAAGGCAGCACAGAGGTCTACTTCTGTATATACAGATAGCCACTGCTTTTGAGTATCTGAAAAGACTATAATAAAAGGAAAATAGCCATAAAGGCTCCTTCCCTGTCATATTAATCAAAATCATATAAATCAGGTAAGTGCTAACTCTAATACGTAGTAAAAGGTGGTTCATCTAAAACATAGAGATGAAATATAATAGAAAGTGGGTAAAATAGCAAGTGGTAACGAACACCTTAAATATACTTTAACAGTAATGGTACAAACTTTACATGCATGGGCTGGGTGTGATGACTCACGCCTATAATCCCAGCACTTTGGGAGTCTGAGGTGGGTGGATCACAAGGTCAGGAGTTCGAGACAAGCCTTGCCAATATGGTGAAACCCTGTCTCTACCAGGAATACAAAATAATTAGCTGGGCATGGTGGCAGGCATCTGTAGTCCAAGCTACTTGGGAGGCTGAGGCAGGAAAATAGCTTGAACCCAGAAGGTGGAGGTTGCAGTAAGCCAAGATCACACCACTGCACTCCAGCCTGGGCAAGAAAGCAAGACTCTATTTCAAACACACACACACACACACACACACACACACACACACACACTTACATGCATACATGCATGATTTGTATGATTTGATCTCTTCTTCACTATCATCTATTAAAATGAGATTACTTTTTTCCTATAGTACATCTGAGGATATTAGAGCTAAAAGAGTTTAGTTTACTTGGCCGAGGAGCCAGCCATTAGGCTGGCAGAGTATGAAATGTCTGTGCATTCCCAGCCCAATGCTCTGTCCAATGCATCGAATCACATCCAAGGGCACTTTGCATGCCCAAGAGAACTCATTCTCTCCAAACAGAGAAGGGATCCACTTACCACACTATTATCTCTTACTAATATTTCATGCTTTTCCAAATTTAGAGTCTTTACAAATACTTCATTAACTTCGTAATCGTTCTACTTAATGCAAACAGCATTTACTCATATCTTTGAACTTTAGACAAGACCAACATAATTTAAAAATGCATCATGTATATGCCACATAATAAAATATATGCTTAACTTCTTTATCTAATTTTCATATTAGCTTGCTCTTGAGAACTATAAGCAATTTGTATTCTTTAAGGCATGCTATTTGTCAATAATTCAGAGAGGTTTTCAAGAATCTGCACCACAATTATTTATTGCTTTATTCAAAGCCCTTCAGAATTTATAGTCCCTAATCTGTAGTTTATATTTTATGAATCCTTAGGTATGCAAAAACTGAGAGAGGAGTCCAGTTTCACTTTAAATAAAGCTATAACCTTTGAAAAGAACTATAATATTAAAATTTGATCATATATTTTACAGGTATGTTGTTTGGCAAATGTGCTTTCCCCAGTTCATGCACTGATCAGTTTGTAGTCATTATTTAAAACCATTCTGTTAGCCTTTGTTCTTTCTTTGAAAAGCCTTAATTTGGAAGACTTAAAAGATTTTAGCGAATATGACTGCTGCTTTACCATCAAGTCTTCTTTTTTTTTTTTTTATTGCATTTTACGTTTTGGGATACATGTGAAAAACATGCAAGATTGTTGCATAGGTACACACATGGCAGTGTGATTTGCTGCCTTCCTCCCCTTCACCTATATCTGACATTTGTCCCCATGCTATCTCTCCCCACCTCCCCACCCCACCGTCCCACCCCCATTTCCCCCCAACAGACCCCAGTGTGTAGTGCTCCCCTCCCTTACTGGGTATATATCCAAAAGATTATAAATCATTCTACTATAAGGACACATGCACACGAATGTTCATAGCAGCACTGTTTACAATAGCAAAGACCTGGAACCAACCCAAATGCCCATCAATGATAGACTGGACAGGGAAAATGTGGTACATATACACCATGGAATATTACACAGCCATCAAAAACGATGAGTTCGCGTCCTTTGTAGGGCCACGGATGAACCTGGAAACCATCATTCTCAGCAAACTGGCACAAGAGCAGAAAATCAAACACCGCATATTCTCGCTCATAGGCGGGTGTTGAACAATGAAAACACATGGATACTGTCAAGTCTTATACGATTGTTGGCTGTTATTATCTTGCGGGGGGTCACTTACATTCTTTGATAATAAAAAAGACAGGTTATTTATGATTTCAACATTTTTAGTCACTCTTAAGGTATCTGATTCATAAACATCTCTAAGCACTGTGAGAAATCAAAACCCCAACACACTTACATGCAACACCTTGACACTTTACTCAAGAAGTCAAGATTTGCATGTTTTTAGTCAGCACATTTTAAAGGTTGTAAAAATATTTGTTACATATGTTGATATTTCTGATTAGTTTGACTCACTACACAGTTTAAAACAACTCACGTGGCAAAATACACATTATAAAATATAAATTGGAGGCTCTCTTTCAAACAAAACAGTTTCAGGTGTGCTGGGGCCAAGGAGAGAAATAAATTCTTGTTACAATTTATTAATTATATTTGCTTATTTCCTTAGTTCACTAGAGAATTAATTTCTGAAACAAAATGACTGAGTCTGTGATTACAAATAATGTCATAGTTCTGTTTTACATAATAAAGTCAATTCCCATGGCAGTTGTGGCTTTTTCTTTTTTAATAATGAAATGCAGTTGAGCATTGTGGATGAGATCCTTAATGAGACCTCTTCGGGTTTGAATATTGGCCCCTTCCACTTCCCACTTGTGTGATCTGGAGCTTGTCTTCAGCCCAGTTCATTATCTGTAATCGGATGATTAAAATATTATCTATCTCATAGTGTTGTTTCGAGGATTAAATGAATTTGGCGCACTCAGCAACTAGATCAGTGAAATCAGTGTGTGGCACAAAGCAGGTACTATAAAAGTGTTCTTATCCTTGTTATACTGAAGTCTGTAAACAACTTTCGCTAATAAAGTGGTTTTCAAAGTATTTATGTGTGTTTTCCTATTAGAAATTAGGCTCATTTTAATTTACTTGTCCTTAATACCAGTGCTTTCTCAGCTCCTTCTAAAACCTTCATCTGAACAAAATAAGAGAACACTAAACTTCAGCCTAGTTGTGTGTCACATACCACAGTAACTTCATAGCATCAATTCAAAGTATTATTTTTGATTTAAAGTTTAATTTTTTCTTCTGTGGGAAGAAAGAGAAGCAAATATCAAAGCCTACCTCTGGAGCAAAGAAAGAGCTTTTCCATTAGCTTCTGAATTAAAAATTTCTTACATTTCTCATTTATATACTTTATAATTTACAATTTCATCAGTGAGACTAATAGAAGAATCTTCAAGTTCAAGAGCAATTCCAAATTATTTTGAAGAGGGGTTAACAACAGATTATTACATTCAAATAGAATACATACAGAAAACTTTGTACTTTATTGTGTGTATATAAATATATATGGCTTATTTTATTCCTTCATTCATTCATTGGTGCACACTCAGACTGCTTTCATCCCTTAGTAATTGTGAATGATGCTTCAGGGAACATGGGTGTATAGACAATTTTTTTTTTTTTTTTTTTTTTTTTTTGAGACAGTCTCGCTCTGTCGCCAGGCTACAGGCTGGAGTGCAGTGGCGCGATCTTGGCTCACTGCAACCTCCGCCTCCCTGCAACCTCCGCCTCCCAGATTCAAGCAATTCTTCTGACTCAGCCGCCCGAGTAGCTGGGACTATAGGCGTGTCACCATGCCCAGCTAATTTTTGTATTTTTTTTTAGTAGAGACGCGGTTTCGCCATATTGATCAGGATGGTCTCCATCTCTTGACCTCATGATCCGCCCGCCTCAGCTTCCCAAACTGCTGGGATTACAAGTGTGAGCCACCGCGCTCAGCCCAGACATATTTTTAAGATACTGACTTCATTTACTTTGAATATGTGCCTTGAAGAGGGATTGTGAATTTTATGGTAGTTCTATTTTTAATTTTTTTGAGGGTTGTCCATACGTTTTTCCATAATGGCTATACCAATTTACATTCGGATCAACAGTAGACAGAGTTTCAGTTTCTCCACACTCTCACCAACACTTGTCTTATTTTTGATAATAGTCATCCTAACATGTGGGATGGAATATCTCATTGTACTTTTGATTTGCATTTTCCTGATCATTAGTGTTGTGTTGTTCACTTCTCTCATGATCAGTGATTTACCTATTAGCCATTTGTTTATGTCAGCTTGAAAAAATGTCTATTCATTTTTTTAAAATCAGGTTATTCATTTTGTTTAGTTGGTTATTGAGTTGTATGAGTTTCTTACATATTTTGGATTTTGCCTCATGTCAGATACATGGTTTGCAATTATTTTCCCTTATGACATCAGTTGCCTTTTCATCTATGAGTTGTTTCCACTGTTATGCATAAGGTTTTTAGTTTGATGTAGTCCCAAGTTTATTTTTGCTTTTGTTCTGTTTTTGGAATCAGATCCATGAAATCATTGTCAAGAGCATGTCAAGGAGCATTTTCCTTATGTTTTCCTTTGGGAGTTTTATGGTTTCAGGCCTTATATCTTTAATCCATTTTGAGTTTATTGTTGTGTATGGTGTGAGTTTAATTCCATTTGCTTGTATGTGAATATATAATTTTCCTAACACCATTTACTGATGATCCTATATTAATGATCCTATTTTTTCTCCATTATATGTTCTTTAAGCTCTTGTCAAAGATCAGTTGCATATATATATATACACATATGGTTTTATTTCTGGCTCCCTATTCTGTTCTTTTGGTTTATGTGTGTGTTTTAATACCAATACCATACTATTTTAATTACTGTACATTGTAACATAGTTTGAAATCAGATAATGCAATGTCTCTGCCTATTTGTTCTTTCCCAAGGTTCTTTGACTATGCATGATATTTTGTGGAAACATATAAATTTCAGAATTTTTTTAATTTCAAAAATAAGAAGTTTTGTAGATGTGGAACTGATCAGCAGGCCACATTGGATAGTATAGACATTTTAACAGTATTAATTGTTCCAATTCACAAACATGGGATATTTTTCTAATTATGCGTACTCATCAATATCTTCCATCAATGTTTTATAGTTGTCAGTGTTTTTCATCCATCTCCTTGATTAAATGTATTCCAAATTATTATATTTTTATAGCTCTTGTAAATGAGATTACTTTTTAAAAATTATTTTTCAGACATGTCATTGTCAGTGTATTGACATGCTATCAATTTTGTATGCTGATACAGAATCCTGCAACTTTGCCATTTGCAAACAGAAACCATGTAACTTCTTCCTTTCCAATGTGGATGACTTTTATGTTTGTTCTTGCCTAATTGTTCTGGTTAGGATTTTAAGTACTATGTTTAACGAAAGTGTTGAATGATAACCCTTGTCTTGTTCCAGATACTAGAGAAAATGTTTTTCCAGATACTAGAGAAAACCATTAAGCATGAGTCAGCGGTGGGCTTGTCATATCTGGCCTTTATCATGTTGAGGCTACCCCAAACAATAGGCTGGTATCTAAAGTTCTTCTGTAATTTAACTATGTATTTTCTGAGAGTAAGCATAACATAACATAGTATCCATCAGATATTAATGCCTTATTATAAAGAAAACCATCTGTGATTAGCATCTGTTTCTACGAAAAAAACAGCAAACTGTACCTACCAAACTATAGTTAACAGATTATAGTTGATAATCAGAATCTGGATACCTTGATTCCCATTTTATCATTCAGCTAGTTGTTGTTTAATTACAAAGATCACATACTTCCCTGCCTTCCTCAACATTTGTCATCTGTTCCCAATACTAGATACAACTACCTTTCTCTATTCCTCATCTAAATCCTTACAGTGCTGATGATTTTGGAATACAGTACAGGGTTTTACAGTCTAATCAAGACAATACATCTTCTCCAAGCTTTTTGAGCCAAGAAATTGCCCAGAATACTTTTGTAAAAATAATGGAAAATGATTACTTGTACTTTATCATCACCAAAAACAGCTATAGCAAGACATGCTGTTCTCAGCATCCACTTCCACCATGCTCACTACTGTAACTCATAGTAGACTATGCTCCCTGCTTTACTGAAAAGATACAAACCACTACCTAGCAATTGCTGTTCCACCTTAAACATATTCCCTATTTTGAATCTCTTCTCTCCCATAGTTCTTGTATCAGAATGTGCTCACCTTGAAATTATTCTTTGTGCTTACATTTTTCTTTCCTAACTTAATTCAGAATTTGCATTGTTTCTTCCTCTTGCCTTTCGATTCTTCATCCATTTACTTGCTTCCCTGTACCCAAAGCATATATGTGAGATTTTTTATTTAATTCTAAAAATGTTTACACACACACACACACACACACACACACACATGCACACACATGTATGCAGACACACACAAACACACACACATAACAGAAAGCTCTGAGAGTTGCTGTGAAGATTAAATAATGTGATTGAATGTACTATGTACAGATAAAGATGTTCAAAACCTCAGTAACAGGCAAGAACTTAAAGTTGAGAGCACAAAAATATTTTTAGAATATTTTCTCCAGAGATGCATAATGTATATTTGATTTTTAAAAAAAGATTAATTTTTTAAAAGAATAATTTTTAAATTTTTCTATTCTATACCATCACTCAACTAACCTGTTATCACACTGTTACTGGTTTTCTGTCTCCCCACATTTTAAGAAAATTGCACATTCAAAGTTTACCAATGATCTTCTTGACACAAAATGATGATCAATTTTTTTTCAGTCTCCCTTGGAACCTCTGTAGCACTGCTGATGAGAACTTTCTTAATATTTTTTTTTCTTTACTTTTTAGTTGAGTTATTTATCCTCCTTTTGACCCTTAAAAACTCTTTACATCTGTAATTTCAGTGTTTTAGTTCCCTGACTTTACTGTCCTCTACTTGATCCTGAACTATCACCTTATGCAGAAATATCTAGCTCTATATTTCTTGTCTTAACCTATCCTTTAAGCCATACTTACACGTCTGAAGACCTTTTTTTTTGCATCTCCACTCTGATGCCCTGACCACACCTCACACTCAACAATATTTAAGTCTGACATCACCCAGATTATTTTACTTCACCGTAGTTTTTAATTCCTCCTGTTCATGATCTCTCTCCCTCTCCATCTTCCTTTTTGCCTCTTCTATCTGTTAGTCTATAATTTGGATATAAACTTTACGGGACACATTCATCTTTTGTTGAGAACTAACAGAATATGTTCTCCAAGTTCTGTGAAATGACTGGTAAAATCTCTGTTCATTAAGTTGTTCAAAATTTCAATGATGTAAATATTTCTTCATCATTTGTTTGTAAGGAAAAAACTATTACTCCTACTGAATATGATTACTTTCAGTAGATTATAATATATGTATAACCAACTGCGGGTACCTTTTTTGTTTTGACTGCTAGGAAATCACAAAATAAGGTTTGATGACGTTGTAAAAAACATATTAGAATTTTATTTCTAATCCCTTGTTCTTCTATTTCAGTTTTAATACTCATATTATATAGTTGTCTTTGTTATGAGCAAAACAAAAATTGTTTATGCCTCAGGCTCACTAGAACCAAGTAGAAAGAAGTCTTGCAGTCTTTGTCTATTACATAAAGATGAAATATACAGATAGACTGGACTCATTAAATAAACTGCTTCAGACTCTGTTTCATTCATAAAACCTGATAAGGCCAATCTAAGCAGCCGGAGAAATAGGAACCCATAAAATTGTAACAGAAAAATAGAACAAATTAAATGGGTATAGTTTTAAAGCACTGTTTTGAAACACCATTTCATAGCTATCAGTGTTTAAAAACCTGATAATAATTTTTGAAGCTCCATTTACCAAGTGAATCAAAACCTCTGCATAATGCATATTGCACTTGCCATGCAATCACTAGGCATGATGGTGTCGGTTAGTACTATTAGATATGGAAACATTTCAATTTACTTTTGTTTGTTTAAAAGATCAAAGTGAGAACTCTAGAGACACATTAAATCCAGAGATTAGGGCTATAGTTTAAGAAAATCAATTTTTTTCTCGTTTGTTTGCTAGTTTTTATTAACAAATGCTATGGATCAGTCATCAAATAGATAAAACTTTTCTCTGGAAAAAGAACATAAATTCTGGCAAAACAGTAAGCCGGGCCTTGATTCAGATTCAGACACACCAGATTTGTCCCAGATTCAGAGATTCATCTTTTTCAGTGTGCTTTCTTTTTGTACTAACCATCTCTTACAAGGAATGCAATGGAAACACATTTATAGTCTATATATACTTCCTTAATTTTCTTCAAACAGCTTTGCAGATGATACAGAATATAACTCATTTCTGTATCTAGGACTTCCCTTGTTAGAAAATTCATTGCATATATATAGGCTGTCCCCAATTCATAAACAGGTAGTAGTCCAAAAACTAATTTTTTTAAATCAGTAGCTAGGAATATGAAGCACATTTTTTCTTTAAAATGACTTTATATGAAGTACGGTATAATATGAAGTACTGTATATTGGTTTCAGAATTACTTATGAAAGCCAAAATAAGCCTGGCATGGTGACTCATGCCTATAATCCCAAAACTTTGGGAGGCCAAGGCAGATGGAATTGCCTGACGTCAGGATTTCGAGATCAACCTGGCCAACATGATGAAACCTATCTCTACTAAAAATATAAAAATTAGCCAGGCATAGTGGTGGGCGCCTATAATCTCAGATACTTGGGAGGCAGAGGCAGGAGAATCACTTGAACCCAGGAGGCAGAGGTTGCAGTGGGCCGAGATCATGCCATTGCACTTCAGCCTGGGCAACAAGAGCAAAGCTCCATCTCAAAAATAAAAATAAAAATAATTAAATAAATAAATAAATGCCCAAATAGCTCTAATTTCTTGAGACTCTATTAAATGTCAGCGTCAGCACAAATATTATATTTTATGCACATTATATCTCATTATTAATAACTTTTTTCCATTTTTTATTGCGCTAATGCATATTCGCAGAAACTACCTGAAGTGCACATATCTTAAATGTAGAGCTAGAGTTTTAGTAACAGTTTTATTGAGGTATAATTAAATAATTAAACAATTTATTTTTATATGTGTATACACCTATAAAATGGCTACCTAGATCAGGATAGTGACAGTTTTCTTTTGCCTCTTTTCAGTCATACCCCACCCCATTCCATGGAAGTAACCATCATTTGAACTTCTATTTCCATAGATTGGTTTTTTCTGCTCATGACTTTATATCCATGAAATCAGTAATCATATAGTCTATAAAGTCTTGGTTCTTTCTGATAACTCTTCTTTCAGTGTCTTCACATGTATTAGTAGTGTAGTATTCCATTTTAGGAATACACAACACTTCATTTATTTCTTCTACTATTGACAGACATTAAAGTTATTTCCATTTCAGGGCCATGATAGATAAAGCGGCTGTGAGTACTTAAATCTCTAAGCTAAGCATTACTGGATCATAGAGACAGTGCATGTTTACTAGTAGCAGAAACTTTCAAAAAGTTTCCCAAGTGGTTGTGGCAATTTTTATTCTCACCAGAAAGGTATAAGTGTTCCTATTTCTCTTTATTCTTGCCAAAACATGTTGTCAGTAAATAGACACGTTACAGGGTATATTGTGCTACTTCATTGTAATTTAAATTTGCATACTTTTTTTGAAAACATAAAATTGACATACCCTTAGCCAGATTAACTAAACAAATAGAGAAGACTCATGCATAAACTCAGAAATAAAAAGGATCATAAAAAACTGATATTAACAGTTATACACCAACAAATTTGATAAATTAGAGAAAATTGGTACATTGCTAAAAATATGACTTACATAAGTGAATCCAGAATAAATAGAAAGCCTGAACAGACCAATAACAATAAAAGAGATTGAAGTATTAATTAAAAATCTACCAAGAAAGAGAAGCCCAGGACCTGATGGCTTTATAGCTAAATTCTACCAAACTCTTAAGTAAAAATTAATATTAATCCTTCTTAAACTCTTCTATAATAGAGTTGGAGGGCATACTTTCACATTTTATTAGGCTAGCATCATCTGGAATCCTAAGACAGACAAAAATATCCCAAGAAAAGAAAACTATAGGCCAATATCTCTGAAGAACATTATTGTAAAAATTACTCAATAAAATATTAGCAAATTAAATTCAACAACCCATCAAAAGATTATATGTCATGATCAAGTCAGATTTATCCCTATCTAAAAGGCTGTTTTAACATATACAAATCATCAATGGATACATATTACATTAACAGACTGAAAGACATAACCACATGATCATAACAACCGAAGCAGAAAAAAAATTGGACAAAATTCAACAATCTTTCTTGATAAAGCCTCTCAACAGTGAAGGTATGGAAGAAAAGTTCGTCAATGTAGTAAAGATCATTTATTTAAAAATCACAGCTAACATCATAATAAATGGGGAAAAACTGAAAGCTTTTCCTCTAACATCTGGTACAAAGCAAAGATGCCCACTCTTGCCACTTCTATTTAACATAGTAAGGAGGTATGACAAAGAGTAATTAGTCAAGAAAAAGAAATAAATGCTATTTAAGTAAAAAAGGAAGAACTAAAATTATCTGTATTTGCAAACGATAGCCTATATGTAGAAAACATCAAAGACACACCAAAAAACTATTAGGTCTAATAAATTAATCCAATAAAGTTGCAGAATACAAAATCAACATGCAAAACATCGTATCATCTCTTTTATTATTTAACTTCAAATAGGAGGTTTATTCTTACTGAATTGAATATTTTAAAGAAATAATATTGAAAAAAGAAATGTAATAGCATAGTTTTTCCTCAAATATTAACTGCATTTTTCCAATTCTTTATAATGGCCAATATATATAACATAAAACTTACTATTTTAACAATTTTAAGTATATATTTAAGTGGTATTAAACACATTCATAATGTATAGTCAAAGAATTACAGAGATGATGGTGATGGTTGCACAACTTTGTAGCATATCTACACATAAATAACAACTTAGACAAAAAATAAATCAAGAAAACAATCCCATTTACAATAGCATAAAAAGCCTAGCAATGAACTTAACCAAGGAGGTGAAAGACCTGTACACTGAAAGCTATAAAAGACAGATAAAAAATTAAATAGGACAAAAATAAGTGAAAAGCTATTTCATGTCAGAAGAACTAACTGCTAAAATTTAATACTACATAAAGCAACAAACAGAATCAATGTAATCCCTATCAACACCCCAGCGGCGTTGTTCACAAAAATAGAAAAAAAACTTAAAGTTTGTATGAAACCACAGAAGATCCTGAATAGCCAAATGAATTCTGAAAAAATAAAAAATAAAAAAATAAAAAAAGTTGGAAGAATTCCACTTCTTGATTTAAAAATATATTACAAACCTATAGCAATCAAAAGAATGTGATACTGGCATACAGAAACACACACCAGTGGAAGAGTTTAAAAGAGTCCCCAAATAAATCTAAACATATACAGTCAACTAATTTTTGACAAGGGCACCAAAAAGACACATGAAGAAAGGACAGTGTCTTCAATAAATTTGCTGGTAAACCTGGACTGCCATATGTAAGATAATGAAATTGAATCCATCTCTTACACCATACAGAAAAATCAACTCAAATTGGATGAAAGACCTAAACATAAGACCTGAAATCATAAAACTCCTAGTAGAAAACATAGAGGAAAAGCTCATTGACATTAGCATTAGCAATGATTTCTTGGGTATCACACAAGAAAGCCTGCAAAAGCAAACATAAATAAAAGAAATGAAAAGTTTCTTCTCAACAAAACAAACAATCAACAAAATGAGAAGGCAATCTAGAGACTGGAGAAGAACATAGTTTCAAACTATATGTCAAATAAGGGTTTAATATCCAGGATTTACACATAATTCATACAACTTAATATAGTAAGAAAACATATAACCTGATTAAAAGCTGGGCAAAAGACTCGAATAGACATTTCTCCAAAGATGACATAAAAATGTCTAACAAGTACATGAAAACTTTCTCAACATCACTAATTCCACAGGAAATAAAATTCAAAACTGCTATATAGCCTCATAACTGCTAGGATAACTATTATAAAAAAAAGATAAGCCATAACAAGTGTTGGTAAGGGTGGGGAGAAAAGGACACTCTCGTACTGCGTTGGTGCACACATTATGGAAAACAGCATCAGATTCCTAATGAAATTAAAAATAGAATTACCATTTTAAGAAAACAAAAGAAAATAAAACCACCACCTCATGAAGATATCTGCAATCCCACGTTCATTGCAGCATTATTCACAATAGCTAAGCTATGAAAACAACCTAGTGCCTATTAATGAATAAATGGATAAAGAAACTATAATAGATTCTTTAAAGTTGGAACATTTTTCAGCCTTTAAAAAAGGAGATCCTCTCATTTGTCCAAATATGAATGGACCTGGAGGACACTATCCTGAGTAAAATAAGCCAGACACAGAAAAAAAAAAATGTTGCATATTGTTATGTTGTTATGAGAGTCCCCCTTCCCCCCTTCCCTCCTTCCCTCCTTCCTTCTTTTCCTTTCCTTTCTCTTTCTTCCTTCCTTCCTTCCTCTCTCTTTCTCTCTCTCCCCTTCCCCTTCCCCTTCCTCCCTACCTTCCTGCCTGCCTGCCTGCCTTCCTTCCTTCCTTCCTTCCTTCCTTCCTTCCTTCCTTTCTTTTCTTTCTCTTTCAAAGGAGTCTTGTTCTATCTCCCAGGCTGGAGTACAGTGGCACTACGTCAGGTTACTGCAACCTCCGCCTCCTGGGTGCAAGCAATTCTCCAGCCTCAGCCTCCTCATTGAGATTATAGGCGTGAGCCAACACACCCAGTTAATTCTGTATTTTTAGTAGATATGAGGTTTCACCATGTTGGCCAGGCTGGTCTCAAACTCTGACCTCAGGTAATCCACCTGCCTCAGCCTCCCACAGTGCTAGGATTAGAGGCGTGAGCTACCCTTCCCACTTGATCTTGCTTGGATGTGAAATTTTTAAAACAATCAATTATACAGAGCTGGAGGATAAAACAGTGGTTACCAGGGTCAAGATGTGGGAGATAGATGATGTGAGGAGATGTAGTTCAAATGATAGAAAGTATCAAATATTTAGGATTAACATGCAGAAAGATTTAATGCAGACCCTGAGAAATGACAGCTAATAATAGGGTATTGTATTCAGGAGTTTTGGCAAGTGAGTAAATTATAGCTGCTGTTGTCACAAGGGAGCAAAAATAAGTAAATATATGAGATGACAGTACACAATAAAGCTTATTTTGAAAAGTAAATTAAGATTGCATTTCTCCTTAGGAATTCACATAGAAAATGTTTACATATGAATATTGGTCATTTACTTTTTATTCTAATGTATCAAGTATTTTATGTATCTGGAAATGAGTCTACTATCTATCCCAGTGACTTTTAAGAAAGGTAATATGATCTACACTTAAATTATGGTAAAAATGAGATCCTGAGAGGTAAAATAATTCACTAAACATCACACATCTTGTACGTGCTCAGGAGGCACCAAATTTAGACTGCCTCATTCAAAAGTCTGTGCTCTTCAGAGCATTCTACACTGTGGGGCACATAATGTAAGATATAACCAGGATATAAGAAAAACTATCTTGGGAGAAATGAGGTATCAGAAACATTTTTCTCTGGATAAGAGTAAGAGATGTGCTTATTTCCACCAGTCCCACTTTCTGAACAGTGAGAGTGAGCTATTCTTGGAACTTTATCGAGAAGGAAGGAAGATTATCTAAAGAAAAAAAAAAAAAAGAAGAATAATATAGGTAAAAAAAGATACTCCATTTCACAAACTTTGTTGAAAGGAACACTAGTTACAGAAGGTATTTTCTTGCTGTCCTGAGCAAGTAGTACATGGTAAAATAAATTATAGAAATTAAAACACAACTTAAGAGTATTAATTCCTCTATATAATTGTCTTAAATTTGTGTCATATAGCATTTTATTTTTATTTTTTCATATAACATTTTAAAAGTTATTTGACAAGAGAACACCTATCAACAGCTCTACAAAACTAAAAAATCGCTTCCGTTGTTCCTTTTTGTCATTCATTTTCTTTCTTCATCTCCAGTAAAAACCTACGTGATATAAATAAATTCACATACACTCTAGCATACACACTGAAACATGCAACATGTACTGAAATACTTTTTTTTTTTTTTTTAGCGACACAGTTTTGCTTCCTTTGCTCAGGCTGTATAGTGCACTGGCAGGATCACAGCTCACTGCAGTCTTGGCCTCTCAGGCTTAAGACATGGTCCCACCTCAGTCTCCTGAGTAACTGGGACTACAGAAATGTGCCACTATGCTCAGCTAATTTTTGTATTATTATTATTATTATTATTATTATTATTATTTTTGAAATGGAGTCTTACTTTGTCTCCCAGGCTGGGATGCAATGGTGTGATCTCGGCCCACTGCAACCTCCTCCTCCTGGGTTTAAGTGATTCTCCTGCCTCAGCCTCCCAAGTAGCTGGGATTACAGGCACATGCCACCATGCCCAGCTAATTTTTGTACTTTTAGTAAAGACAGGGTTTCATCATGTTGGCCAGGCTGGTCTTCAACTCCTGACCTCAGATGATCTGCCCACCTTGGCCTCCCAAAGTGCTGGGATTACAAGTGTGAGCCAACTGTGCCCAGCCTAATTTTTGTATTTTCTGTAGAGATAAGGATTCTCCATGTTTCCTAGGTTAGTTTTGCACTGCTAGGCTCAAGAATCTGAGCGCCTCAGCCGCCCAAAGTGAGCCACTGCACCAGGCCTGAAATATAATTTTAAGTACTTTAAAAGCCTAGATTCTTGTAAACATTAACACAAACTCCATTCCACTGAAAGGGGGGAAATGACACAAAAAGAAAGTATATGCCTTGGATACTAGGTGAGGAAAAGTAATTGCAGTTAGTTACTGAAATGACAAACTATGCTATGATCTTATAAGCAGAAGAGTTAAAGTACCACCCAAGCCGGCTCTACCTATGCAGAAGATACTGCTAATAATCTTACCAATGTCCAGAAGAACAAACAGCAGAAGCTTGAAACTTTCATAGTTACAAGTTGGTGGGTTCTCATCTTTGTCCATGGTCTACATGCCAGACAGGTTTCACTGGCCCTTTAGCTATATAGCAATAGGCATGTCCAACTTCACTCAATTGTCACTTGATGTCAAACTCAGATAGATAACTTTTCATCTCATTCTGTTAGTAATTAAATGAAGTCAAATATATATCTGTGTATATATGAATGATTATCAACTCTCAAAACAATATACCAAATACATTGCTGATACGGAAGTAGCCATGAGAGCAATATAAACCTTGCTATTTCTAAAATCTTTGCTAAGAGAATGATTTAAAATACCTCAATATATTTTTGTATGGCAATGTCTCATGCATAATTTTACTTCATATATACATAATACATATATGTATATCATATACATACATACACATATATACTTATATATATATAATAAAGAGATACTAGTACATAAAAGAGCATAATATCACAGAGTCATTTAAATGAATATAAAAAAATTAAGGCTACAGAAATTATTAAAATATGTTAAGTCAGTAGAATTTACAGAATACAGAAACTCTACATAAATTGTATATATGTCCTCATTGGTCATACCCATTTTAGCAGTAGTCATTATCTGGATATGGGTATCACAAATGATGTTTTTCTGTTGCTTTTCTAAATGTCTACATTTTGATGATGTATGTAATGCCTGCTATATGCTGAGTCAAAATGGATTCAGGTCTCTAATATATTATATGTACATTATGACACCATCACATGCTTATACATTTCTGAATATGGGATAATTATAACTTGTTTCTGAGTGTTGGAATTATAAGCTTTTTTGGTTATAATTTTAACAAGCATTTATTTGAGAAATGATTGGGAGAAGTATATATTAGAATTCATGTTGCTTAAATATGTATCAGTTTACCTGAAGTTAAGCAGATGATGCATATAAAATAAAAGTCAATTCAATAGACACAGAGGATGAAAAAGGAGATGGAAGATATTGAAAACACAGAACACAGAAGTAGAACTGAATTAATAAACAATAATAAGTTTTTTATTGCAATTCACTTGGCTTATAACTCTTTACAAAAAGATTTGAAGGTATAAAATTAAAGAAAACTTTCAAAACTTCAAAAAAGTGTTGAAATTGAATTCACAATGATCTCAATAAAATTGTCAAGGAAATAGTCTTAAATTTCAAGGATAAAAAGTTTTTTTTTTTCTGTCTGTAAGAGAACAAAAGCAAACTCTTTCAAAGAAGTCAAAGCATTATTGTTTCAGAGTTCACTGCAGTGACACACACCATCAGACAGCAATAGAGAAATAACTTCAGAGTCTTACAAAAAAAGAGGTGTGATCCAAGAAAAAAAGAGGTGTAATCCAAGAATCTGCTTTACCCAAGCAAGTTGTCATTCATATGTGAAGATGAGAGAAAAACGATTTCAGACCTGTGAACTTTCATAAAATTTACTACCAAGATACCCCTTTTATTCTGCAGAGGTTGAAAAAATAAAATAAAATTATAAATAAATAAGACAACTTCTGTACATGGATATTTATTACTATACACAAAAATCAGGACAATAACTCTATTTTAAAAAAGATAATCCTCTATTAGTATAAAGTATAAGTATAAATACTTACAGCTATAAACAGCTATGGTTATAAACATATTAAAGTTATTGGATTAAGAAAGAAAAATGTGGCAGAGCACAGTGGCTCAGGTCTGTAATCCCAGCACTCTGGAAAGCTGAGGTGGGTGGATTACTTGAGGTCAGGAGTTTGAAACTAGCTTGGCCAACATGGTGAAACCCCATCTCTACTGAAAAAATTAAAAACAAAATTTTTTTTAAAAAGCTGGACATGATGGTGCATGTCTACTGGAGAGGCTGAAGCACAAGGATCACTTGAAACCTGGAGGCTGAGGTTGCAGTGAGCCGAGATCATGCCACTGCACTCCAGCCTGGGTGATAGAGCAACACACCATCTTAAAAAACAAATAAAAAATGTTTCTGACCATTACAGCTACTTTGTGTGTATGTGTGAAAAGAGCAAAAAACATTATGTATACCACTAAACCAGAGATTTTTAAAAAGAGAAAATAAAAATTACAATAGAAATGCATAAATTTCCTAGTGACTTAATTATAACTGTAATCCAATCTCATAAAATAAAAATTAACTTTTTTGTTTTAATATTTTTTAAGATAGAAGAAAAACAAACTCAAGGTGTCATGGAACCCAGAGATAAAAGGATACTTCAATGTAACAATGGTAATATGTCAGTAGACTGAAAAAATTAAATTGTTAATCATTAAAAAATCAAAGAGAAAATTTGACAACCCTCCCAATAAAACTTTTAAACAATAAAATAAAATACTTTTTAAGAAACAGTCATATAGCCTAAAACTAATATTACAATCAATGACAAAAAGATGGTGAAAGACCCCTTCAAATTCAGTAACAAACGAGCTTATGAATCACAACCAATATTGTTAAATATTACAGGGAATCCTGCTAATTTAAAAGACAGAACAAATAAAAGTATGTGTTATAAAGGTGAATACTGTTATTTATAAACAACACTGCATGTGCATGGCTTGGAAGGTATCAGATAAATTGCCACTAATAATAATAAAGAAAGTCCATAATGAATCCTAGGAAGTTAGTAATACCAAATCAAAAACATTCATGTAATTCAGCCAAGACCATTAACACAAACAACAGATATTTATTTACTTATAACAATAGCATATGTACACGATAGGAAAAACCTTGTCACCTGTCACACCAGCAGCAGCAAAGTTCTTTCAGACAACCCCCCAATAAAAGAGGTGTTCATAAAATTTTTTGAGTTCAAGAAGATACAAATAAATGGAAATACATCTAATGAATTTGGGTGACTCTAATACTGCTTATACAATGGTGGTCTCCTAAGATTATAATGGAGCTTAAAATTTTCTATCACCTGGTGATATTTTAGCCATTGTAACTTCATGCTACAAAGCATTACCTTGTCTATGTTTATATATGTTTAGATACACAAATACCTACATGGTGCTACAATTCCCTACAGTATTCAGTATAGAAACATGCATACAAGCTAGTAGCCTAGAAGCAATATGCTATGCCATATAGCCTAGGCTGTATCTAGGTTTGTCTAAGTACACTCTCAATTTCTCACAATGCTGACCTCACCTAACTACGCGTTTATCAGACTATATCCTCACTGTTAACCAATGTATTACTGTTTACACAGAGTCTAAATCCTATTAACTAACTGCTACAATAGTAAATACTATGTGAATATAAAAATACATAGGTTTAGGAAAATTTCAAATACAATTAAAATACAGTTTTAGAATTATAATTACTGATTGAAAAACGTAGGTGGAGAAATGAATGAATGAAATATAAAATAGTAATTCTTATTTTGTTGTAGCTGGGGACACTACTGTGATGTCTCTTGCCTATGATTTGTTGAAAGATAAATCTTTTCTTCACAGTATTTGTTTCAATCCTCCAACAATCAGATGAGGAAAGTACTTGTATTATGATTTTGCTGTTTTATTCATTAAATGAGAAAACTGATGCTCAGGAAGCCTAATATCTAGGTTGAGATTATACTAGGGAAACAACGGAGTCAGGATTTGAATGCAGGTAGACTTGACTGCTTCTCTCTCAATTATTTGAAGAGAAATAATAAATATCACAAAATAAATTATAAACAATGTGTGTATAGCACTAAAGTGAAAATCAGACATGTAAAGCAGAATTCAGACTTCAAGCATACGAAAATTTCACATAAAATTTAAAAATGATAAAGTAAGCTTCCCAAATACAAAGGGGGACTTATGACTGGATGGCTTAGTGGCAAAACCTAAATAGCAATTAAGGGAAAGGGAGAAATAGAAGCACAATTCACATAAGGCTTTAAAATAATTTTCAGGCTGAACTATGAAACTTACCACCCAGCAGTTGTGAGAGAGAGAGATGCAGATGCTGAATGTCCAGAGGATGCACTCTTTTCTAGGAAACTATGATAGCAAATACTACGATCATATTAGAGTTCCCCTGGGACCACATAGATGACGGCACCCTCCATCAAACTTTACCCAATCCACTCTGATCTGTGACCATCCTCACTCAGAAGACATTGCCAATTGTTTTGATATGTGCTATGACCAAGCACCATGAAGACTCTATTCTACTACACAATGTTAACAGAGCATAGTGAGAAGAGTACACAATTTCACCATTATGGGGGCAGATAAAAAACTTGGCTCTACTCTCAGTGTGGGATGTTAGATCTGTCATCTGCCAAAAGGGATTAATCCTGTCAGTTTATTGTGTTGTTTTACGAATCTGTAACAATTTGCTTGTAAAATACCTGCATAAATCCTGAAACAGCAATTAAGTTGTTTTCCTATTATTTTGTTATGAATATGATGATAACCAAAGTCACTATTATTGGCTTCTTTGATAAGAATATTGTCTTTCCACAAGTCTTACTGCACATGCTCTGCATCCTACCCACATTATTGAAACTCAAAATGAATATTGAATTTTAATAGACACTCTTTCATTTGAATCAAGGGGAAACTGTATACACACAAACTTATTTCTCACACAATTTTTAAAATATGTAAAGGTGTGTGTGTGCATGTGGGGTTGTAATTAAAAATTTCAATTATGTCAATATATACATGTATAACAAAATATAAATTCCAAAAAGGTAAATGAATTATACAAATACATATATATATGTGTATGTTATATATGTGTGTGTGTGTGTGTGCGCACAGCACACTTGAAAAGCAAATTGTAATTGAGCAGAGAGAGAAGAAAGAACAATGTAAAATACAAAAAGAAAACCACATAGAAGATATTTACCTAATGCAAAGAAATAGAAATTAAAAACAAAACTTATTTATTTTTGTGATCATTCAAGTAAAACACATACAACCAATGCTGAAGATAAAATATATGAAAACTAGCATTTCTATTCAGGGGTGGTACCTCTATCTGCCCAATACTGTTAAAAGACATATAATATATGTAAAAAGTAAGAAGAGCCATAAAAATGATCATGTCATTTGACATAGAAATTTTATTTTAGGACCTTGTTTTAAAGTAATAAATTTAAATATAATGAACAGATAATTTTTAAAGATGTTATTTGCAGCGTTTTATGTAATAGCAAAAATTGGATGCAAGAAATAATTCAACATTAGGAGATGATGTTGTAATAAATTACTATAAATTGCTACAAATTGATTTTAATACAGGTTTTAAATATACTTATGAGAAGGCAAGAAAAATCTACATGATGTTTTAAAAAGTGTACTATTTTGTGCCATACACAGTAAAATTGCAGTTCTGATAAGTATATATGTGGAAGGAAGTATGAAAAATATATTATAAATTAACCTATAATTGTGTTAGAATAATAGATTCTTGGCTGTTGAAATTTATAAGACAATTTTTGGCATTATTCTATTTTCCTTTTAATAACTATATTTTATAAAATGACAATATGATGACATCACTATTTGATTACATCTGATCAAAACAGTAATTCTGCTTTCTATAAGGTTCCTGCTACAGAAAGTGGAAGAACAAAACTAAGGCAGGGGTTCTCTCACTAATGAGCAAACAGTCATGTTGAACAAACCTATCAAACTTTTTCAAAATATATAAAATCAACAATTAATAATTTTACATGTTTATGGTATAGTAATGGGGTAGTTGGCATGTTATTCATCATTTCTTTGTGTTGGGAACATCCAATTTCTTCCCTCTAGTTATTTGAAACTGTATATTATTGTTAAGCATAATCATCCTATGGTGGTAAAGAATACTACAACCTTCTTCTATAATTCTGTTTCCTTTAATAAATCTCAGTAACAACTTTTAAACATACAAAGATTTGTACGAGTTTAAAACAGAAATCCAAAGTGCCAAAAACAAAGAAATTAAAAGCGAGAGCCATTCATGTGTAAGCAGATATTCTTAGATAGGTTTGGAGGAGGAAGCGGAATGAAGAGAGATTGAATCCTTGATACTGAATGCCCACATAAGAACAGGAGATGAAGCAGTTAGCCTATATAGGCCGGGAGCTGAAACAACTTCTACTGAAAATGATATCCTCATTTATCTAAACTGGAAAAATCTGGTCACTGGATCAGTGAGACTATAAACAAACAAATATGTACTTTTCTACCTGAGTTCTAAGATGGGGAAAAAAAAAAAAAAAAAGCCTCAATGTAGAAATTGGTCGTTAACACTTGCTTTCTGATGCGGAATGCAACAGGCCAAGAATGTAACATAAAACTTGATCTTGATATAGAAATTCTTCTAACACACTTAGTAGAAGAAAACACAAATACACTCCAAAGGGATTATTCTACAACAGACCATAAAATATTTGCAAATAGAAGCAAAAATAAATACTTTTAAAAAAGATATCATTAAAAAATAAGAAAAGTAATCTGTCTTTAGTATCAGCAGACACAAAAAATAGGAATGCAAAACCTAAGATCATAAAATTCTAAAATAGCACTATGAAATAAAAGTCTAATAATTAAAAGATAAAAACAAAACATGTAATAAGAATTTTGAATATAAAACCTGTAACTAAAATTGAAATTCATTATATTTCAAGACAGAATTTGTGATTCACAGATAGGGCTGTCTTAATCATCTAGAATATAGGGTTTTGTCCACAAAGAATATGGAAAGGAGTAATAGTTTACGTCAAATTTTCTACCTAAAGAGAGATAGGAAAAGGAAAAAAGAAACATGAAGAGATAATGGCAGAGAATTTGCTGAAGTGAAGAAAACAATGCATTATCCAAATGAACATTCCAAGTATGTCTCAAGTAGGACTATGCCTTGAAATATCCTAGGAAAAAATGTGGAAAACCAAAGGTAGATATTAAAGCTAGTCAGCTTGGTGGGAATAGCACTGAATCAAGTTACCATTGATATTCTTCACAGAATTAGAAAACAATTACTGTAAATTTCACATGGAAAAAAAAAAAAGTCCATATGGCTAGGATAATCCTAAGAAAAAGAACAAAGTTTGAGGCATCATGCGATCTCTCTTCAAACTAAACTATAAGGCTGCAGTAAGCAAAACAGTATGGTTCTGGTTCCAAAACAGATATATAGACCAATGGACAGAACAGTTGCCTCAGAAATAACACCACATTCTACAATCATCTGATCTTTGACAAACCTGACAAAAACAAGCAATGGGGAAAGGATTTCCCATTTAATAAATGGTATTGAAGAAACTCGATAACCATATGCAGAAAACTGAAACGGGACCCCTTCCTTACATCTTCTACAAAAATTAACCCAAGATGTATTAAAGACTTAAATGTAAATGCGAAAACCATAAAAATCCTAGAAGGAAATGTAGGCAATGCCATTTAGGACACAGGCATGGGCAAAGACTTCATGACTAAAACACCAAAAGTAAAGGCATCGAAAGCCAAATTGACAAATGAGATATAATTAAAGAGTTTCTCTACAGAAAAATAAACTATTGTCAGAGTGAACAGGCAATCTAGAACAAGAGAACATTTTTACAATCTATCCATCTGACAAAGGTCTAATACTCAGAATCTACAAGGAACTTAAACAAATTTACAATTTAAAAAAAAAACACCATCAATAAATGGGTGAAAAATATAAAAAGACAATTCTCCAATGAAGACATTAATGTAGCCAACAAACATATGAAAAAGAAGTGCCCATCATCACTGGTCATTAGAGAAATACAAATCAAAACCACAATGTAATGTCATCTCATGCCAATTAGAATGGCGATCATTAAAAAGTTAAGAAACAACTAATTTTGTTTAGGATGTAGAAAAACAGAAACACTTTTACACTGCTGGTGGGAGTGTACATTAGTTCACCCACTGTGGAAGACAGTGTGGCAGTTCTGCAAGGAACTAGAATCAGAAATATCATTTGACCCAGCAATCTTGCCACTGGGTATATATGCAAAGGATTATAAATCATTCTACTGCAAAGACACATGCACACACAAGGTTACTGCAGCAGTATTCACAATAGGAAAATTTTGGAAGCATCTCAAATGCCCATCAATGATAAACTGGATAAAGAAAATGTGGCACATATACACCATGGAATACTACATAGCCATAAAAAAGAATGAATTCATGTCATTTGCAGGAATATGGATGAAGCTGGAAACCATCATTCTCAGCAAACTAACACAGAAACACAAAACAAACACTGCATGTTCTCATTCATATGTAGGAGTTGAACTATCAGAACATATGGACACAGGGAGGGAAACATTACACACTGGGGCCTATCAGGGGTTGGTGGGGGAGGGGAAGGATAGCATTAGGAGAAATACCTAATGTAGATGATGGGTTGATGGGTACAGAAAACCACCATGGCACATGTATACCTATGTAAGGAATCTGCATGTTCTTCACATGTAACCCAGAACTTAAAAGTATAATAAAAAAATTAAAATAAGATAAAGTCAGAGAGGAAGACTTATTAAAACAAAACAAAACTCTTCGAAGGGTGTCTTTCTTCTCAATGAGAAATTCAGAAGTTAATGTTTATGTATATTCATGCATATCTAATGATTTATGAGCAAAATAAATGGTCACTAGGAATGCAAAAATGGTTGAATGTTATCCAATGAATACATTTAACTACTCAAAGTAATATATTAAAGAAGAAAAGTCATATATTCTTGCCAATAGATAAGTAAATCCAATTTGACAAAAGTCAATATCCATTTATGGAACAGATGTAGAAGAAAGTGAAGTAGAAAAAAAAAAAAAAAACCTCTAACCTTGTAAATACAACTACTCAAACCTATAGTAAATAAAACACTTAATAGTGAAAGTAAAAATTATCCTCTTTACAGATAGGGATATAGTAAGTGTGTTTACTACTCATGCCTCTATTAATAATATACTAGATTTCATACTTGGCAAAAAGGTATATCAATTCAAAAGGAAGAAACAACAGACAAATATAATGGTTGTCTATATAGAAAAATAACCAATTATGAAATAAGCCCAGCAAACCTTTGGAATATTCAGCAATTTTTCATCCCTCTACATAAGAAACAAAATACCAGAAAATAAAAGTTAGCATTTATAAAAATGACTAAATATATCACCAAAAAAATAACAAAATAACTGAAAAAAACATTAAAAACACGATATAAGAGTGAAAGACGTGCATCAATAGACAAAAGTCATTTCATTATTAGATGGAAAGATCATTAAAGATAACAATGTGCTAATTCTATGAGATTCCGTGCAACTTCAATCAAAATTCCAAAGGAAATTTTATCAAACATGAAAAGCTCACACTAAAGTTCAGAGAACACTGTTGGTGGGAAGGTTAATTAGTACAGCCATTATAAAGAACAGTATGGAGCTTCTTCAAAGAACTAAAAATAGAACTACTATATGACCCAGCAATTCTACTACCCGGTATGTATCCAAAAGAAGGAAAAACTGCATATAGAAGAGATAAGAGATACTTGCACTCCCATGTTTATCACAACACTATTCACAATAACCAATATAAGAATCAACCTAAGTGTCCATGAATAAATGGATAAAGAAAATGTGGTATATATACATAATGGAATATTATTCGGCCATACAGACTGAAATCCTGACATTGGTAACAACATGGATAAAACCAGGAGACATTATGTTAAGTGAAATAACCCAGGCATTAAAAGACAAATGCCCTGTCTCACCACTCCTATTCAACACAGTATTGGAAATTCTGGCCAGAGCAATCAGGCAAGAAGAAGAAATAAAGGGCATTCAATAAGGAAAAGAGGAAGTCAAATTGTCTCTACTTGCAGACAACATGATTGTATATTCTGGAGACCCCCATAGTCTCAGCCCAAAATCTCCTTAAGGTGATGAGAAACTTCAGCAAAGTCTCAGGATACAAAATCAATGTGCAAAAATCACAACCATTCCTATACACCAATGACAGACAAACAAAGAGTCAAATCCTGAGTGAACTCCCATTCACAATTGCTACAAAGAGAATAAAGTACCTAGGGCTACAACTAACAATGGATGTGAAGGACCACTTCAAGGAGAACTACAAACCACTGATCAATGAAATAAAAAGAGGACACAAACAGATGAAAAAACATTTCATGCTCATAGTTAGAAAGAATCAATATCATGAAAATGGCCATACTGCCCAAAGTAATTTATAGGTTCAATGCTATCCCCATCAAGCTACCATTGACTTTCTACACAGAATTGAAAAAAAAAACAAAAAAAACAAAAAAACAAAAACAACTTTAAACTTCATATGGACCAAAGAAGTGTACATAGCCAAGGCAATCCTAAGGGGGGGAAAAAAAAAAAAAAAAAGCTGGAGGCATCAAGCTACCTGACTTCAAACTATACTACAAGTCTACAGTAACCAAAACAGCATGATACTGGTACCAAAACAGAGATATAAACCAATGGAACAGAACAGAGGCCTCAGAACTAATGCCACACATCTACAACCATCTAATCTTTGAGAAACCTGAAAAAAACAAGCAATGGGGAAAGATTCCCTATTTAATAAATGGTGTTGGGTAAACTGACTAGCCATATGCAAAAAGCAGAAACTGTATCGCTTCCTTACACCTTATAGAAAAATTAACTACAGAGGGATTAAAGATTTAAACATAAAACCCAACACCATAAAAACCCTAGAAGAAAACTTATTCCATACCATTCAGGACATAGGCATAGGCAAGGACTTCATGACTAAAACACCAAAGGCAATGTCAACAAAAGCAAAAATAGACAAATGGGAAGTCATTAAACTTAAGAGCTTCTGTACAGCAAAAGAAACTATCATTAGAGTGAACTGGCAACCAACAGAATGGAAAAAAATTTCTGCAACCTACCCACTTGATGAAGGGCTAATATCCAGAATCTACAAATAATTTCAACAAATTTACAAGAATAAAACAAACAACCCTATCAAAAAGTGGGCAAAGGATATGAATAGATACTTTTCAAAAGAAGATATTTATGTGTCCAAAAAACATATGGAAAAAAAGCTCATCATCACTGGTCATTAGAGAAATGCAAATTGTGATACTATCTCATGCCAGTTAGAATGGTGATCATTAAAAAATCTGGACACAACAGATGCTGGAGAGGATATGGAGAAATGGAAACACTTTTACACTGTTGGTGGGAATGTAAATTAGTTTAACCATTGTGGAAGACAGTGTGGCGATTCCTCAAAGATCTAGAAATAGAAATTCCATTTGACCCAGCAATCACATTACTGGGTATATATCCAAAGGATATACTGGGTATATAAATCATTCTATTGTAAAGACACATGCACACATATATTTATTGTGGCACTGTTTACAATAGCAAAGACTTGGAACCAACCCAAATGCCCATCAATTATAGACTGGATAAAGGAAATGTGGCACATATATACCATGGAATATTATGTAGCCATAAAAAAGGATGAGTTCATGTCCTTTGTAGTGACATGGATGAATCTGGAAACCATCATTCTCAGCAAACTAACACAGGAACAGAAAACCAAACATCGCATGTTCTCATTCATAAGTGGGTACTGAACAATGAGAACACATTGACACAGGGAGGGGAACATCACACACCAGGGTCTGTCAGGGGTTTCGGAGGCTCAGGGAGAGATAGCAGGAGGCTGGGGGATTGAGAAGGGATAACATCAGGAGACATACCTAGTGTAGAAGACGGTGTGATGGATGCAGCAAACCACCATGGCATGTGTATACCTATGTAACAAACCTGCATGTTCTGCAGATGTAGAACTTAAAGTATAATTTAAAAAGACAAATTAGCACTTACTCACTCATATGTGGGAGCTGAAAAAAAAATATCATGGAGGTAGTGTATAGGCTGGTGTTAACATAGGCTGAGTAGGGTAACTGGGATGGGGAATGAATAGGGGGTGGTTAATAGGTAGTGTTTAGGTACCAAAATAGGGGGTCTATAGTTAACAATAATTTATTGTATATATCAATAACTAGAAAAGAACATTTGGAATATTTCTAACAGAAATAAATGATAAATGGGTTTGAGGTAATGGATGTGCTAAATACCCATATTTGATGATTAAACATTATATGTTTGTATCACAATATAACATGCATCACATAAATATGTACAACTATTTGGTATCTATAAAAAATAAAAAAATAAGCCTCAGGGAACAGTAAAGACTCAAAAATAGCAATATAAGAATAAGAAAACGTTAACTCAGCAGAGAAGTATCAAAATCCATTATATAGCTGAAGTAGATAAAATTATCATAGTAAATTGATTTCAATGTCAAGTTTTAAAAAACTCTTTAAGTACAATACTGAGTCTGATACAATCTACATAAAATATAAATGCATGAAATTATGTTTCAATGTATACATCCAGAATAAAAGTATGAAAACTTCCAGGGAGACAATTTATCCTAACTTTCTGATAGTGGTGACTTCTCAGGAGAAAGAGAGGGGAAATAGGATAAACTGAGGTTTGACTGTGGGTGTTCTCCTCTGCATTGTATGTCATTTAACATTTCTGACTTTATCCTTATGGTAACAGTAGTGTCTTTCTCCCTAGTTGTGAGAATCAAAACTGTCTTCAGTCATCTGTTGACAAGGCTGAGCAGGAGCTCCTGGGAATCTTCACAATGTTTGGGATAACTGCTATGTACAGTAATAACCTTCTTTTGCATAGTACTCAATATCTGGAAAAATTCTAGATGTTCAGAAACAGATATTTTTTCTTTTTTTCCTCTGTACATAGGTGGCTAGAATTCTCTTATACATGGAGAGTACTTATGATATCCTAGAAAACTCAAATTAAACATGTGTCTGATATAGCAAACCTAAATCTTTTACCTACTGAGAAAACAATCATTATAATTAGAACTGAAGTTATTTTAAAATATTTCAAAAAGGGACAAGGGGGAAATTTTTAAATAAAAATGTTATAGCATTTAAGAACAATTAAAAGAGAGTAAGCAAGAGGTTACACTGCATATAATTTTTAAGACATTATTTCTTAATGTGTTAAATATTAAGCTTATTTAGTACATTAAGATTATTTTAATAATCTAGTATAATATGGTATAGGACCATATTATAAACTGATAATATGGTGTAGGGCCACATGACATTTTAATTGTTGTATCACACTCCAGTACCCAGAATTATTTTAAGCACTTCCAACTGGCCTACATAGAAATTTGGTGTCCTTGTGATTTGACACACGTGGCCACATTAAATTCACATAGCTGTGTATAATTGTGTCTGTTAAGGAAATAACATATGAATCAAGCAGAACACAGAATGGTTATCATGGAGAGGTAGACATGACTTAGAAAAAAATTCATGTTGAAAGTGTAAACATCTCTCACACTCACATACCAAAAAGCACATTTTCCTTTCAATATCTGTGTAGTTGGAAAGCCACCATAGTTATGGTGTGTCTGCATGTTACCATGTCTCACTTTTATCTAGAGAAGTCTCAGTGGTATTAATTACAACAGTGAACTTCGAAGAAGAGATAATCTATCCATCTCATGTTCCATATTTAAAAACTAATAAACAAGACTGAGTTTGCATATGCATGAGTGTGAGTGTGTATGTGTACACATATGTGATTGTATGCAATTGTAACATTAGAACTAAATTTACTCATTTTGTAACTAAAATACCAAATGTTGATACTTGCTTATTTTGAGCAGGTATATAACTTGTGATTGACATTATTCTGAATTCACTATTTTCCAAATCCTACCACATCTTCCAAATACAAATAAATAAACAAAAGTAATCAGTGATCTTAACATTTGAAAAGTTTAAGAGACATTTAAGGGGGCTAAACATTCTTGGAAATTGCGTTAAGTATTCTTGGAATATTCTGGGATCATTATAAAATATTATTTCATTGTTTTAATAAAATAAGAGTCAAATTAATAGCTCCTCTTAATGTTGATAATTCAGTTCAAATTATTTCATTATATATTAGATTCCCTTTGAGAGGAAAAGTTTCAAAAATGGGATTTTGTCACTACCTGTCTTGCCTTACAAGAGCTCCTGAAGGAAGCCCTAAATATGTAAAGGAACAACTGGTACCAACCAATGCAAAAACACACCAAAATATAAAGACCAGTGACACTATGAAGTAACTACATCAACTTGCTTATTTTTATCAACAAATGTGCAAAGTAACTAGTTGGCATCATGATGACACGATCAAATTTAAACATAACAATATTAACCTTAAAGGTAAATGGGCTAAATGCCCCAAGTAGAAGACTCAGACTGGCAAGTTGGATAGAGTCAAGATCCATCAGTGTGCTGTATTGAGGATACCCATCTCACATGCAAAGCCACATATGGGCTCAAAATAAAGGGATGGAGGAATATTTGCCAAGGAAACAGAAAGAAAAAAATAACAAATAAATAAAAGCAGGGGTTGCAATCCTAGTCTCTGATAAAACAGACTTCAAATCAACAAAAATTAAAAAAGACAAAGAAGGGCATTACATAATGGTAAAGGGATCAATGGAACAAGAAGTGCTATCCTAAATATATATGCACCCAATACAGGAGCATCCAGATTCATGAAACGAGTTCTGAAAGACCTACAAAAACACTTAGACTCCCACACAATAATAGTGGAAGACTTTAACACCCCACTCTCAGTACTAGACAGATCAATGAGACAGAAAATTAACAAGGATATTCAGGACTTGAACTCAGCTCTGAACCAAGCGGGCCTAACAGACATCTACAGAACTCTCCAACCCAAATCAACATAATATAAATTCTTCTGAGCACTACATAGCACTTACTCTAAAATCTGCCACATAATTGGAAGCAAAATAGTCCTCAGGAAATGCCAATCTTTTGAATGGAAATTATAACAAACAGCCTCTCAGATCACGGTGCAATCAAGTTAGAAGTTGATTAAGAAATTCACTCAAAACCGCACAACTACGGTTCATGAATAATGAACAACCTGTTCCTGAGTGACTACTGGGTAAATAACTAAATTAAGGCAAAACATATGAAGTTCTTAGAAACCAATGAGGAAAAAGAGACAACGTACCAGAATCTGTGGGACACAGTTAAAGCAGTGTTTGGAGGGAAATTTATAGCACTAAATGCCCACATGAGAAAGCAGGAAAGATCAAATATGGACACCCTAACATCACAATTTAAAGAACTGGAGAAGCAAGAGCAACCAAATTCAGCAGAAGACCAAAGCTAGCAGAAGACAAGAAATAACTAAGATTAGAAGAAAACGGAAGGAGACAAAAATACGAAAAACCCTTCAAACAATCAATGACCCCAGGAGATGGTTTTTTGAAAAGATCAGCAAAATAGATAGACTGCTAGCCAGATTAATAAAGAAGAAAAGAGAGAAGAATCAAATAGATGCAATAAAAAATGATAAAGGGGATATCACCACTGATCCCACAGAAATGCAAACTACCATCAGAGAATAATGTAAACTCCTCTTTGCAAATAAATAAGAAAATCTAGAAGAAATGGATACATTCCTGAACACATACAGCCTCCGAAGACTAAACCAGGAAGAAGTCAAATCTCTGAGTAGACCAATAGCAAGTTCTGAAATTGAAGCAGTAATTAATAGCCTACCAAACAAAAAATGTCCAGGACAAGACAGATTCACAGCCAAATTCTACCAGAGGTACAAAGAGAAGCTGTTATCATTCCTTCTGAAACTATTCCAAACAAAGGAAAAGAGAAACTCAACTCATTTTATGAGGCCCTCATCATCCTTATTCCAAAACCTGACAGAGACACAACAAGAAAAGAAAACTTCAGGCCGATATCCCTGAGGCACATTGATGTGAAAATCTTCAATAACATACTGACAAACTGAATCCAGCAGCACATCAAAGAGCTTATCCACCACAATCAAGTTGGCTTCATCCCTGAGATGCAAGACTGGTTCAACATATGCATATCAATAAACATAATCCATCACATAAACAGAAACAATGACAAAAAACACAAGATTATCTCAATAGATGCAGAAAAGGCCTTTGATAAAATTCAACAACACCTCTTAAAGCTAAAAGTTCTCAATAAACTAGGTATTTATGAAACATAACTCAAAATAATAAGAGCTATTTATGAAACCCACAGACAATATCATACTGAATGGGCAAAAGCTGGAAGCATTCCTTTGAAAACCAGCACAAGACAAGGATGCCCTCTGTCACCACTCCTTTTCAACATACTATTGGAATTTCTGGCCAGGGCAGGAGAAAGAAAGAAAAGGTATTCAAATAGCAAGAGAGAAAGTCAAATTGTCTTTGTTTGCAGATGAAATGATTGTGCATTTAGAAAACTCCATCATTTCAGCCCAAAACAACCTGAAGCTGATAAGCAACTTCAGCAAAGTCTTAGGACACAAAATCAATATGCAAAATTCGCAAACATTTCTATATACTAATAACAGACAAACAGAGAGCCAAATCATGAGTGAACTCCCATTCACAATTGCTACAGAGAATAAAATATCTAGGAATATAACTTACAAGAGACATGAACAACTTCTTCAAGGGGAATTCAAACCACTGCTCATGGAAATAAGAGAGGATACAAATGGAAAAAGATTCCATGTTCATGGAAAGAAAGAATCAATATCATGAAAATGGTCATACTATTCAAAATAACTTATAGATTTTATGCTATTTCCATCAATCTACCATTGGTTTTCTCCACATAACTAGAAAAAACTACTTTAAATTTCATAAAGAACCAAAAAGACCCAAATAGCCAAGACAGTCCTATGCAAAAAGAACAAAGCTGGAGGCACCATGCTACCTGACTTCAAATTATACTACAAGGCTACAGTAATCAAAACAGCATGCTATTGGTACCAAATCAGATAAATAGACCAATGGAACAGAACATACTTCAGAAATAACACCACACATCTAAACCATCTGATCTTTGACAAACCTGAAAAAAAACAAGCAATGGGGAAAGGATTCCCCATTTAATAAATGGTGTTGGGAAAACTGACTAGCCATACACAGAAAACAGAAACTGGACCAGTTTCTTACATTTTATAGAAAAATTAACTCTAGATGGATGAAAGACTTAAACATAAAACCTAAAACCATAAAAACCCTAGAAGAAAACCTAGGCAATGCCATTCAAGACATAGGCATGGACAAAAACTTCATTACTAAAACACCAAAAACAACTGCAACAAAAGCCAAAATTTACAAATAGGATTTAATTAAACTCCAGAGCCTCTGCACAACAAAAGAGACTATCATCAGAGTGAACAGGCAACCTACAGAATGGGAGAAAATTTTTGCAATCTATCCATCTGATAAAGGTGTAACATCCAGAATCTACAAGAAACTTAAATAAATTTACAAGAAAAAAAATTAACAACCCCATCAAACAGTGGGTAAAGGATATTAACACACATTTCTCAGAGAAGACATTTAGGTGGCCAACAAAACATATCAAAAAATTTCATCATCACTGGTCATTAGAGAAGTACAAATCAAAACCAGAATGAGATATCATCTGATGCCAGTTACAGTGGTGATCATTAAAAAGTGAGGAAACAGGCCAGGCGCGGTGGCTCAAGCCTGTAATCCCAGCACTTTGGGAGACCGAGGCAGGTGGATCACAAAGTCAAGAGATCGAGACCATCCTGGTCAACATGGTGAAACCCCGTCTCTACTAAAAATACAAAAAAAATTAGCTGGGCATGGTGGTGCGTGCCTGTAATCCCAGCTACTCAGGAGGCTGAGGCAGAATTGCCTGAACCCAGGAGGCAGAGGTTGCGGTGAGCCGAGATCGTGCCATTGCACTCCAGCTTGGGTAACAAGAGCGAAACTCTGTCTCAAAAAAAAAAAAAAAAAAAAAAAAAAAGTGAGGAAACAACAGATGCTAGAGAAGACATGGAGAAATAGGAATGCTTTTACAGTTGGTGGATGTGTAAGTTAGTTTGGCCATTGTGAAATATAATAGTGTGGTGATTTCTCCAAAATCTAGAATCAGAAATACTATTTGGCCCAGAAATCCCATTACTGGGTATATACTCAAAAATTATAAATCATTCTACTATAAAGAAATATGTATGTGTACATTTATTGCAGCACTTTTCACAACAGCAAAGACTTGAAACCAACTGAAATGCCCACCATTGACAGACTTGATAAAGAAAATGTGGCACATATACACCATGGAAGACTATGTAGCTATAAAAAGGATGAGTTCATGTCCTTTGCAGTGTCATGGATGTAGCTGGAAACCATCATTCTCAGCAAACTAACATAGGAACACAAAACCAAATGCCACATGTACTCACTCACAGGTGGGAGTTGAACAATGAGAACACATGGAGACAGGGAGGGAAACATCACATTGGGGTCTATTAGGAGGTGGAGGGAAAGAGGAGGGAGAGCATTAGGACTAATAGTTAATGCCTGGGAAGTGTAAAACCGTGATGACAGGTAGATAGGTGCAACAAACAACCATGGCACATGTATACATATGTAACAAACCTGCACACTCAGCACGTTTCCTATAACTTAAAGTAAAATAAAAAGATTTCAATCACAATATGACCCCAAATCACAGTATACTCAACTAGACAAAGTACATAGTCATTATTTCCCATTAAATACCTAATAAACATTATTACGCTTATAAGTAAAATGGCAAGAAGTCCACTTTTCAGTTACATATTATCCCATGTTGTATAAAATGTAAAGTTCTCATTTTAAGCTTATCATTTGCTATGTGATTTGGGGCATATAATCTGAGTGTTCTGGGCCACAGCATTGACATCTGTACAAAGGAGATAATACCCATATTTGGAAACCACTTAGCATTTCCCAGTGGAAGCTATTCATATCACTCCTTTAATTAGACTCCTGCCTAGAAGATGCACTTTTCTATTGCACTGTGTCCTTTATAAAGATGAGACCGTTAACCAACATATAATTAAATTTAACATATTTTATTATATTAGTGAACTAGAGAAGCAATTCAGTTTTTCTGATTTCTTTTCCAGCTGATAAATACATTAAAGTTTCCATTTTACAATTTCTGTTGCTGATTTTTAACTTAATAACATATCAAAATACACTTAGGAAGTCTGCACACACACACACACACACACACACACACACACACATATATATATATATATATACACACACACACATATATACATACATATATATATATATTCACTCATAAGTTTTGAAAATTTTCAGAAACAAATTCTATTGTCTATGGATCTGAATGTTGCATTTCCCTTATGATATTTGAAATTGAACAAGTAAAAAATATAGAAAAGTATTAGTATATATTTCCCAGTGAGATCTTAAAATAAAATTTTAAATCTAAAATATAAATACTTTATGCCTCTCCAAACATAATTCCATTTTTAAGAGAAATATTAAGGTTTGGATTAAAAGTTTTTAAAAAGCCCTTCAAAATCTATTAAGTATTTTCAAACATTATACCAGCTTCACAGAAATCAGTATAATTAAGTCAGAAACAAAATTTCCTATTTTTCATACAGAATGTTTGAGTTGGCTAAAATAAATTGAATAAATATAATAGACATCATCGTATAGTTTTAAGAATGCTAAGAAATAACGGCACAGAAATTCCATTCTGTTACATGATATTCCAAATCTGCCCTAAGCATTTACACACACAGTACAACAACTAACCTTAGAAGTATTTGTGTGTCACGTGTAGATCATTAGTTAATTTTCAGATTTCAGGCTTTTAAAGAGCAATGATGATTATTAAAAAGTCAGGAAATAGCAGATGCTAGAGAGAATGTGGATAAATAGGAATATTTTTACACTGTTGATGGGAGTGTAAATTAGTTCAACCATTGTGGAAGACAGTGTGGCCATTTTTCAAGGATCTAGAACCAGAAATACCATTTGACCCAGCAATCCCATTACTGGATATATACTCAAAGGATTATAAATTATTCTACCACAAAGACACATGCACAATGTTTACTGTGACACTATTCACAATAGCAAAGACTTGAAATCAATCCAAATGACCATCAATGGTAGACTGGATAAAGAAAATGTGGCACATATACACCATGCAATACTATGCAGCCATACAAAAAGGATGAGTTTATGTCCTTTGCAGTAACATGGATGAATATGGAAACCATCATTCTCAGCAAACTAACACAGGAACACAAAACAAAACACCGCATGTTCTCACTCATAAGTGGGAGTTGAACAATGAGAACACATGGACACAGGGAGGAGAACACCACACAGGGGTCTGTCAGGGGGTGGGGGCTGGGAGAGAGACAGCATTAGGAGAAATACCTAATGTAAATGAGGGGTTGATGGGTGCAGCAAACTACCATGGCATATGTATACCTATGTAACTAAAATGCAAGTTCTGCACATGTAACACAGAACTTAAAATTTAATAATAGTAATAAACAGCAACACATATTATCCAGGAAAGAAGAAAACAAAGGAAGATGCTTGTAATACACAATCACTTTGAAAGCCACTGGTGGTGGGGATAAGGATAAAATAAACCAAAAAGAGAAACTCAAACTTTACTTGCACTTTAACTGGGCAAGACTTTAGCTTTATACCACACATTTTGAAGAGTAATGTGCAGATAGAATATACTTTGAAAATGTTGAACAGGACTCCAGGAATCAAGTTATAACTCTGTTAACCAAGACTAAGCTAGCCTCAGCAACATGGTGAAACCCCATTTCTACCAAAATAAATAAATAAATAAATAAATAAATAAATAAATAAATAAATAAAAGAAAAAGAAAAAAAATACAAAAAAATTGCCTGGCTTAGTGGTATGCATTGGTATTCCCAGCTACTTGGGAGGCTGAGGTAGGTTTGCTTGAGCCCAGGGATCCAGGCTGCAATGGGTCTTGACTGCACCACCGTACTTCATCCTGGGCAACAGGATGAGATCCTGTCTCAAAAAAAGAACAAACACTGGAGCTGTGTTGGTGAAAAGTATATTCCTAATGACTCTTTCCAGAGCCTTCAATCTGAAATGGCTGGTTATTGCAGGGATGCTAAAGAAAATCCACGGCCTTAAAATTTTTAGTTTTAAAGTATCAAATTTTCTACCCCCTAATAAAAAGGAATAAGTCTGGAAGCAAGATTTGTCAGAAAGATATGAGCGCCTGTTCTCATCCTAGTAAAAGTAGACTCCAATAAATAGGTCTCTCAAGCTAATAGTTTTATGCCCTATTTTGCTGCACAAAGAGAAAACAAAACAAAGCAACAACAACAAAATAAATAAATAAAACAGAAGATAAAATTTAACCCCATGGCAAATGTGCCAAACTCAGATAATGACCTATTCTATGCTCAACTTGGTTTGTCCCCAGTACAGAAGTTTCAACAGACAAACACACATCTAATTTCGTGCAGTGTGACTTTGAAGGTCACAAGTTCTGTTCATTCTCTACCAGGCAGCTGAGAAAAAATGAGCAGAGAATAAAGAACATCATGTTCCCACTCTCCAGCTAGTATTATAAGGGGAATAAAGTAACCTAGTATTAAAAGGGGAATAAAGTAAGTATTATAATGTAGTATTACCTGACAAGGTGAGTCAATGCATTGTTACAAATTCTATTTAGGTGGCAAATAATATGTCATACTCAAAGATTAATAAATAGAAAAAAAATCAAGAAACTTTTTATAAACTTCTGAAGCAATAAGGAATGAAGAATCATAGCATGCAAAAGACATTAAAAATGATAATTTAAAAAATAGCTCAAAGAACAGAATAAAATATTAACATATTTATAAAAGTTTAAATACAATTTTACACATTATAGGAATTTTTTTTCAACGTGATCTCTAAAGAATCAAAAATAAAAATGAGTAAACAGGATGACATTTATATCATTGAACCAAACTATAAAAGAAAGAGTTTTGCAAACCTGCAAGGAGAGTTAACTCTGTTAATTACAAAATTCAGAAACAACCATATTCAGTATTTCCACAGCTTATTTAAAGGCTAGAGAAACTATCATACTGTAAGACACTAGTATTCCTGATGAAAATGCGTAAACTCTTCTTTGATTCATTTTAATAAGATTGGAACTTGTTCTGGGAAGCCATTCATTTACTCCAGTGACTCAAGTCAAGTCAATAACATCATGCGAACAAGATCTGCCATGCATCGCATTTGGGACTTTTGTTTGTTTGTTTGTTTAACAGTTCTTTTCGGACTTCTTCAAGGAGAACTATGAACCACTGCTCAAGGTAATAAGAGAGTACACAAACAGATGGAAAAACGTTTCATTCTCATGATTAGGAATAATCATATTGTGAAAATGGCCATACCACCCAAAGTAATTTACAAATTCAACACTATTCACATCAAGCAACCTATGATACTCTTCATATAATCTGAAAAAAACACCTTAAACTTCATATGGAACCAAAAGAGAGCAAGCATAGCCAAGACGATGCTAAGTAAAAAGAACAAAGCTGGGGGCATCATGCTACTTGACTTCAAATTATACTCCAAGACCACAGTAATCAAAACAGCATGGTACTTTTTCCCAAAACAGAGATATAGACCAATAAAAGAGAACAGAGGCCTTGGAGGCAATGTCGCACATCTACAACCATCTGATATTTGACAAACCTGACAAAAGCAAGCAATTGGGAATGGTGTTGGGATAACTGGCTAGCCGTATACAGAAAACGGACACTGGACCCCTTCCTGACACCTTACACTAAAATTAACTCCAGATGGATTAAAGACTTAAACATAGGACCTAACACCATAAAAATCCTAGAAGAAAACCTAAGGAATGCCATTCAGGACATAGGCATAGGCAAGGACTTCATTACTAAAACACCAAAAGCATTGGCAACAAAAGCCAAGTAGACAAATGGGATCTAATTAAACTCCAGAGCTACTGTACAGCAAAAGAAACAATCATTAGAGTGAACCAGAAACCAACAGAATGAGAAAGAATTTTTGCAATCTACACATCTGACAAAGGGCTAATATCCGGAATCCACACAGAACTAAAACAGATTTTCCAGAAAAAAACAAACAAACCAATTCAAAAGTGGGCAAAGGACATGAACAGAAACTTTTCAGAAGAAGACATCTATGAGGCCAACAAACATATGAAAAAATGCTCATCACCACTGGTCATTAGAGAAATGAAAATCAAAGCCACATTGAGATACCACCTCACACCAGTTAGAATGCTGATCATTAAAAAACCAGGAGACAACAGATGATGGAGAGGATGTGGAGAAACAGGAACACTTTTACACTACTGGTGGGAGTGTAAACTAGTTGAACCATTGTGAAAGACAATGTGGCAATTCCTCAAGGACCTAGAAATAGAAATACCATCCGACCCAGCAATCCCATTACTGGTTATATACTCAAAGAATTATAAATTGTTCTATTATAAAGACAAAAGCACATGTATGTTCACTGTGGCACTGTTTACAATAGCAAAGACTTGGAACCAACCCAAATGCCCATTGATGATAGATTGGACAAGAAAAATGTGGCACATATACACCATGGAATACTACGCAGCCATAAAAAGTGATGAGTTTGTGTCCTTTGTAGGGACATGGATGAATCTGGAAGCCATCATTCTCAGCAAACTGACACAAGAACAGAAAACTACACACCACATGTTCTCATTTATAGGTGGGTGTTGAAAACTGAGAACATGTGGACATAGCGAGGGGAGTATCACAAACTGTGGTCAGTTGAGGGGGGCTAGGGGAGTGACAGTGGGTGGTAGGGAGGGTGGAGAGAAATAACGTGGGGAGAAATGCCAGGTATAGGTGATGCAGGGGATAAAGGCAGCAAACCACCTTGCCATGTATGTACCTATGCAACAATCCTGCCTGATCTGTACATACACCTCAGAATCTAAAATACAACAAAACAAAAATAATATATAAACTTCAAAAAGAAAAAGAAAAGAAAATCCAACATATGATATCTTACATAAATATTAATTTATATGGTCAAAAATTATAAATGCAAAAAATATAACATTAAAAGAAAATACATTCATCATAGGCAAAATTTTGCATGGAATTGTTATAAAGACAAAAATCTAAGAGAGAGAATACTAACAAAGATTATTACTTAAACCTCTTTTGGTTATGATTAAATTTACCAAGACAATTGCAACATGGACAAAAGCAAAAACAAGTGACATATCATGAACATCAACAAAAATATTATATCATATGACAAGTGTCTTTCTCTACTACCAGTTTCAGCTAATACTGTATAGAAACATTACTGCCTATGTATGTGAAGCCATTTCTTTCTTTCAATTTATCCTGAATTTTTAACCCACTCTAGGAGTGCCTCCACCTCCTCCACTAATCCTTAGAAATTATTCCTATTTCAGTCACTAATGCTGTTTACTATTCCCATGTATACACAATAAATAGATGTTTTCAGTCCTCCTAATTCATTTCTCAACAGAATTTTACACAGTTGACTAATTTCAACTCTCTCAAATATATCTTTCTTGTTGTTTTGTGAAAAAGTTTTCAGTTTTGGAAAAAGAATATATGTGTCTATATCTAATTTTATATAGGTATATATTATTTAATGGTCCAGTTTTCAGCTTCTTTACATAATCTCTAAAGGTGGAAGTTTCTGCGAACTTGGTCTCTGGGCTGCTTTACTTCTCAATCTATAATCTCTTCCCTAGGTGTTTTTATATTCTATAATTACTTTGGCAACAACCTATATGCTAGGAAACTGAAAATAATTGCTGGATAAGAACTGTTTTATATTCCAGGCCCTAAATGTAGACTGCATAACAGATAATTCAAGTTTAATTTCTCTTGGTCATCACCAATTTCCAAAATTTTACAAGTCTTTCCCTTCCTTTTTAGAGATAGAAAAGTAATAATTTATCTTTCATCCTTCCCTCCTCCATCCTCAGCCACATGCAAACCCGGAAGTTGAATCCACTTCCGTCCATCACACTGCCAAAATTTAGCACACCATCATCTGCAATACATAATCAGAATAGTATTATAACTGTCCTCCAGATTTATCTTGCTTCAATTTTTAGGTTTTCACTTCAATTTTCAGCTATAGGAACTCAACTATGTTGAATGGATGTGGCAAATTAAGGGTATAGATTTAATAAACAAATAACCGTGAAAAATCAGTAAGAAATAAACCAATAACAAAAAGCAAATTGGGCAACATTTAAGAAATTCACAGTGGGATATATAAAAAGATGCTAGTCAAATAATTATGCTTTTAAATAATTTATTAAATATTAGGACAATTTGGCCAGGCATGATGGCTCATACCTGTAACCACAGCACTTTGCCAAGGTGGGTGGATCACCCGAGGTCAGGAGTTCCAGACCAGCCTGGGCAACATGGTGAAACCCCATCTCTACTATAAATACAAAAATTATCCAGTCATAATGGCATGTGCCTATAATCCCAACTACTTGGGAGGCCAAGGCAGGAGAATCACTTGAACCGAGGAGGCAGAGGTTGCAGTGAGCTGAGATCGCACCACTGCATTTCAACTGGGTGCCAGAGCGAGACTCCATCTCAAAAGAATAAATGAATGAGTAAACAAACAAATTTTAGGACAATTTTACTCTATATTACACTGATATTATGGGCTAATTTCAAGGAAATTTCATTAAATATTTAATGATTACATACCATAAGCCTGCATAGTTTTAGACAGTAGAGATATTGCAATGGCTATGACTGAAGAAGTTTGTGACCACTTAAAACTTACATTCTGCTGACAGAGACAAGCAAGAAATAAATGGGCATAATTCTTTGAAGTAGAAAGAAAATATGTCAATAACACAAAATGCTGAAAAACGGTCACATAAACAGGAGACGTGTATATCCACTGAGAGGTAATAGAAATTTCTCATAACGAAAAATCAACAACCTGTCAAAAATAAAGTATTGGTTTTGTCACAATTTTTCTAAAAACAGTGTGTAATTAAATGTTTTAAATTTTTGTATTTGATTTTCACAACAGATTCAACCATTTAGAAGAAATATTCTGAATATTCATGTTCCCAAGGTTTTTAAAATTTATATTCAAATTATTCCATTTATGTAGTACATGTGTTTTGATCTTTCCTGTCATTTTTCTCTTCATCTAATGCTACCTAGTTAACTACGCCAGATCTCCAACTGTTGATAGTTACAGAATGAATAAAACTGTTCTACTGTGTCATGATGATTAACTTCACTTTGTATCACTTCCTTCATGTTTTATTTTTCTTACATATTTTTTTACATATTTTATATATTCTTATATAGCAAAAATATATTTATATCGATGTTATATGAGAGATGTTATGTTAACTAGGAGTCACTTTATTATCTAAAACAATTTTTATTTTTGTTAGTACATAGTACATATATATTTATGGAGTATGTGAGATATTTTTACACAGGTATGCTTGCACAATAATTATATCATGCTAAATGGAGTGTCCATCCCTTTACATATTTATCCATTATGTTACAAACAATCCAATTATACACTTTTAGTTACTTTAAAACATACAAATAAATTATTTTTGTCTATAGTCACCCTGTAGTGCTAGTGAATACTAGGTTTTATTCCTTCTTTCTAACTACTTTTTGTACATATTAACTATCTCCACCTACATCTCATCCTCCCACTGCCTTTATCTACATCTGGTAACCTTCCTTTTGCTCTCTATCCCTGTTTTATGGCTGAATACTACTCCGTTGTGTATATGCATCACAGTTTCCTTATCCATTCATCTCAAATGGACACTTAATTTACTCCCAAATCCTGGCTATTGTGAGTAGTGCTGCAACAAGCACGGGAATACAGATGTTTCTTTCACATATGCTTTCCTTTATTTGGGGTATATACCCAGTGGTGGGATTGCTGGATAGACTGGTACCTCTATGTGTAGATTTTTAAGGAAAGTTCAAAGTGTTCTCCACAGTAGTTGTATTATTTACATTCCCACCAACAGTGTAAAAGGGTTGCATTTTCTCCACATTCTTGTATTTGTTATTGCCTGTCTTTCATATAAAAGCCATTTTAACTGAGATGAGATGATATTTCGTAATAGTTCTGATCTGCATTTTTCTGAGGATCAATGATTTGGAGTTCCTTTTCATATGTCTGTTTGCCATTGAGAAATATCTATTCAGATTTTTTGCTCATTTTAAATCAGATTATATTTTTTCCTCTATAGATATTTGAGCTCCTTACATATTCTAGTTGTTCATCCCTTGTGAAAGGTGTGGTTTGCAAATATTTTCTCTTATTCTATGTTGTCAGAATAAGAGAAAGTTGTCACTTCACTTTTTTTTCTTTGCCGTGCAGAAGCTATTTATCTTGATGTGATCCAATGTGTCCACTTTTCCTTTAGATACCTGGGCTTGTGGGATATTTCTCAAGAAATATTTACCCAGATCAATGCCCTAGAGAGTTTCTGCAATATTTTCTTGTAGTAGTTTCATAGCTTAAGGTCTTAGACTTAAGTGTTTAATACACTTTTACTTGATTTTTTTGTATATGGCAGGAGACAGAGGTCTAATTTTATTCTTCTGGTTATAGATAACCAGTTTTTCCGGCATCAGTTAATCACCAGATTGTCTTTTCTCCAGTGTATTTTTTTGTACCTATCTTGAAAACGAGTTCACTGCAGGTGTGTAAACTTGTTTCTGCATTCTATTCTCTGTTACACTGGTCTGATTTTTGTGTGTTGATACTGTATTCTGAAAATTTAATGATTTTTTAATCACTTATAATAGATTTTTGGTAGAATCTTTAGGTTTTTCCAAATACATGATCATAGTATTTGCAGACAAGAATAATTTGACTTCTTCCCTTCCAGTTTGGATGCACTCTACTTCCTTCTCTTAACTGATTGCTCTAGCTAGGACTTCCAATATTATGTTGAATAACAGTTATGTTCTAGGTCTTAGAGGAAAGGCTTTCAGTTTTTCCCCATTCTGTAGGCTATTTGTTTTGAAATTGTCATCTGCAGGTTTTACTATTTTGAGCTACATTCCTTCTACACCCCATTTTTGAAAGTTGTTATAATGAAGGAATGTTGAATTTTATGAAATGCTTTTCAACATCAATTAAAATGAATACGCATTTTTCCATCTTTTTTTGATGTCACATTGATTGATTTGCATATGTTGAATTATCCTTGCATCTCAGGAATAAATTCAACTTGGTCATGATGAATGATCTTTTTAAGGTGTTGTTGAATTTGGTTTGCTAGTATTTTACTGAGGATTTTTTGCATTAATATTCATCACAGACATGGGCCTGTAGTTTTCTTTCTTTTTATTTTTATTTTTTTTCTGGTTTTGGCATCAGGGCAATACTTATCTCATACAATGAATTGGGAAGTATTCTTTCCTCCTCGCTTTTACAGAATACTTTGAGTATGATTTGTTTTAGTTATTTAAGTGTTTCGGAGGTTTTAGCAGTGATGTTAATGGTCCGGGGATTTTGTTTAGGGAGACATTTTATTACAGATTCAATCTTGTTACTGGTTATTGGTCTGTTCAAAGTTTGGATTTCTTCATGGTTCAATTTTGGTAGGTTGTATGTGTTTGGTAATTTGTTCATTTCTTACAGGTTTTTTAATTATTGGCATATAATTGCTTATAGTAGCCAGTAATGATCCGTTGAATTTCTGTGGTATCAGTTGCAGTATCTCCTTAATCAGTGATGTTAAGCTTATTTTCATGTGTTTATCGGCCACATAAATGTCTTCTTTTGAGAAGTGTCTGCTCATGTCGCTTACCCACTTTTTGATGGAGTTGTGTTTCTTTTCTTGTAAATTTGTTTAAGTTATTTGTAAATTCTGGATATTAAACCTTTGTCAGATGGGCAGATTGCAAAGCTTTCTCCCATTCTGCAGGTTGGCTGTTCACTCTTTCTTTTGCTGTGCAGAAGCTCTTTAGTTTAATTTGATACCATTTGTCAATTTTGGCTTTTGTTCCAATTGCTTTTGGCATTTTGTCATGAAGTCTTTGCCCATGCCTATGTCCTGAATTGTATTGCCTAGGTTTTGTTCTAGGGTTTTGTGGTTTTGGGTTACATTTAAGTCTTTAATCTACCTTGAATTAATTTTTGTATAAGGTGTAAGGAAGGGGTCAAATTTCAGTTTTCAGCATATGGCTAGCCAGTTTTCCTAGTACTATTTACTGAATGGAGATCTTTTCCCCATTGCTTGCTTTCGGCAGGTTTGTCAAAGATCAGATGGCTGTAGATGTGTAGTGTTATTTCTGAGGTCTCCGTTATGTTTCATTGGTCTATATGTCTTCTTAGTTTCTTCATTGACCCACTGGTCATTAATGAATATATTATCTAATTTTTATTTAGTTGAATAGTTTCCTAAACTCCTTTTTATTGATTTCTATTTTTATCCCATTTGTAGTCAAAGAAGATGCCTGATATTATTTCAATTATTTTAATGCTTTAGGACTTTTTTTGTGACATAACATGTGGTCTATACTTGAGAAAGATTCATGTGCCGAGGGGAAGAAAGTGTATCTGAAGCCATTGGATAAAATGTTCTATAAATATTTATTAGATCCATTTGGTCTTTAGTACAGATTAAACTTGATGCTTCTTTGGTTGATCTTCTGTCTGGAAGATCTGTCCAATGTGGAATTTGTGGTGTCAAAGTCTCCAGCTATTATTTTATTGGGGCCCACTCCTCTATTTAGCTCTAATAACATTTGCTTTATATATCTGAGTGCTCCAGTGTCACGTGCGTATATACTTGTAACTGTTATATCCTCTTGGTGAATTGACTTATTTATCTTACTATACGGGCATTCTTTTTCTCTTCTTGTAGTTTGTCTTGAAATCTATTTGGTGATGACATAAGTATAGCTACTCTTGCTCTTTTTGGTTTACATTGGAATATCTCTTTTTGGTCTTTTATTTTCAATCTGTGTGTATCTTTATAGGTGAAGTATGTTTCATATAGGCAACAGATTATTGGATCTTGTTTTCCTATTTGACTACTCTGTCTTTTGATTGAAGAGCTTAGTCCACTTGCATTCAATGTTATCATTGATAAGTAAGGACTTAATCCTGCCATTCCGTTTGTTTTGTGATTTTTTCTTTCTTCTTTCCTTCTTGTCTTCCTTTTAGTTAATTTTCACTTGTGATATAATTTAGTTTCCTTCTTTTCATTTTTGGTGCATACACTGTATGTTTTTTTGGTTTGAGTTTACCATGAGGCTTGCAAATATTATCTTATAACCTTTTACTTTAAGCTGAAAACAACTTAACATTGTTTGTATAAACAAACAAAGAAAACTATTAGTTTTCTCAAGTCGAGATTAGAGGTCTCTTTTGGAGCTGCAAAGCTGTGCAGCCCGGGGTGAGAGGAGGGATGATGACAGCACTTCCTTTGCTGCCCTGGCTAGTGCCTCAGTATGTCACATGTACACTGCCTCTGGGCCCAATTCAGCACTAGGAGTCATCTAGAAGTTTCAGTCCTTATGGCCTAGACTGCCTTTCAAGTTTACTTGGAGCTCCAGAGCACTTTGGTCTGCAGCTGCCGAGACTTGGGGAGACAACCATCAATGTAGTACCTCTGCATTTTCTGCATGATTTGCAGAAACTTAAGTTCAGACTACTGGGATCAGCAATTTTTCTCTGGCTAGGGATGATTTAAATGGGTCCTCCATGGTTTGGCATCAGCTGAGTTTGGTCCAGTTTTGTTTTCTGTTATGATAAGGCAGCACTGAGTTTAATGCCTTACAGTTAGTGTACTTTCTTCTCCCCAGCACACAGAAACACTCCATGCACCAAGCTGCAGCTGCTGGGCCATGAGAGAGGGGTGGCGCTGTTGATTCCAGACTATTTTGCTTACCTATTCAGGGCCTCTTTCAGCAGTATAGGGACAGCAGGGGGTGGGGGAGTTGGGGAGAAATAGCATGCGAAGAAATGCCAGATATAGGTGATGGGGAGGAAGGCAGCAAATCACACTGCCACGTGTGTACCTATACAACAATCTTGCATGTTCTTCACATGTACCCCCAAACCTAAAATGCATTAAAATAAAATTTAAAAAATAAAAAAAATAATAAAACCACAGACTTTGAGTGCTCATCTAATTTTTTGGTTCTTATCAACGTACATTTTTTTGTGCGTTTATGTAAATAGTTGTTAAATTGCTGTTGTTATTGGGGAAGAAGACAATTGGTAGAAACTTCTATTCTCCCATCTTTATCCTATCTCAGTAGTCAATTTAAAGTGAGCTTAATTGTCTAAGTGATCGATCCATTAGGGAAATCTTTGGAGGGATATAGTTGTTTTCTCTATATCAAAATTTAAATTGGTAGACAGGAAAAAAAGCAGTATTAGGAAACCAATGACATCATTTAGATACAATTGCAAAAGCAGTGTGAAATAATAGATTTATGAGTTTTTATTTTATATTAACATATGAATTAAAAATTTGACAACTAATATGTACTTACCAACAATAATATGAAAAAACAGAAAATAGGATGTAAAAGTCAGTGTTCATAAAAATAATTATTACCATCATCCTAATAGAAGGTCTTACATATTATGCTTGGACATTTCAGTAACCATCCTATTATATGTTCTACTTTTATAGATACTTCTCTTCTTTCTATCTCAAATCAACCTGGCATAAAATCACTGGATTAATCAGCCTAAAGCACTTTGGACATTTCTTAAGTCTATTCGTCATTAATTTGGTTTGAAACTTAAATGATTCTGCAATCTGGTCTCAATTTGCTTTGTAATTTTTCCTTTATTATCCTTGTATAAGTTATAGTTTTCCTCCAGTCTTTAAATCCTATCTGACACTCTAGTTTTTATCCATAGGCTTTACCTATTAATTCCATAACATTCCCTTATATATTTCAGGCAGACGCTTTCATACTTGGTTTGATCCTCCAAGGAACATTTATTTGAAATTATGTGTCATTTAGTATATTTTGCTTTTTAAAAAGTTATTAACAACTCTACTACTCCTACTGTTTAAATTCTGGAAAAATAGGTTAGAAGTGGGGTTATAATCACTTTTCCATTTCTCTGTATTAATATTGTACATATAATCATTAGATTTATACACATATACAAAGACAAAAAATTTATTTGCTTTTCAAAAAAATTTGTCTTATATTCCCACTAGACTGCAAGCTTCCTGAATGCAAAGATTTAAACTGCTTTGCTTGCAGTTATATACCTGGCACCTATAAGCATACCCAGGATATCTTGTATTCAGTAAATAATTGATAAATGAGTACATGAAAATGAGTAATCACAAATAAATTATGATATATTGACTGAATTCATTCTTTTATTTGAAAATGTAACGTATAATCACAAATTATTAGCTTATCATTTCAGAAATTTAATAGACTAGATCACCTTTCCTTTCATTGAGAAATACATGTTTCTAATAATTTTGGATTCTAATTTCAAGTAAGACATAAGAATTAGATCTCTGATGATATAACATTTTTTTTTATATTTTACAGTCAGTTTTCATTTGTAATAGCAATTATAAAGAATTAGGAAGTAAATGTTAATATGAACTATCTAAGTATAGATGCTATGCCATTTTTATTGCAAACCTACATGCTGCACAAAATAAACCGTAAAAATCGTTAAAATTATCCAGGGCAAAATGAGCAATAATGTTTCCATATAGATGATTTACAACTAGATAAAAATAAATTTAGGCCCCATTAAAGAAGCTTGCTTTTGGAGAAAATGTAGTATTTCTAATAAGATAGGCAATAATTTTCAGGGTTTTCTTTATTATGGTTGTACTTTAAGTTCTAGAATACATGTGCAGAACATGCAGGTTTGTTACATAGGTGTACATGTGCCACAGTGGTTTGCTGCACCCATCAACCAGTCAACTACATTAGGTTTTCTCCTAATGCTATCCCTCCCCTACAACCCAAGCCTCCCAGGCCCCTGATAGGCCCTGCTGTTTGATGTTCCCCTCCCCTGTGTCCATGTTTTCTCATTGTTCAGCTCCCACTTATGCATGAGAATATGTGAGTTTTGTTTTATGTTCCTGTGTTTGTTTGCTGAGAATGATGGTTTTCAGCTTCATCCATGTCCCTGTGAAGAACATGAACTCATCTTTTTTTTATGGCTGCATAGTATTCCATGGTGTATACGTGTCACTTTTTTTTTTTTTTTTTTAATCTAGTCTATCATTGGTGGGCATATGGGTTGGTTCCAAGTCTCTGCTATTGTGAATAGTGCTGCAGTGAACATATGTGTGCATGTGTCTTTATAACAGAATTATTTTTATCCTTTTGGTATATACCCTGAATTGGGATTGCTGGGTCAAATGGTATTTCTAGTTCTAGATCTTTCAAAAATTACCACACTGTCTTCTACAATGGTTGAAGATTTACATGCTCATCAACATGCTCATCAACAATGTAATTTACATGCTCATCAACAATGTAAAAGCATTCCTATTTCTCCACATCCTCTCTAGCATCTGTTATTTACAAACTTTTTAATGATCACCATTCGAACTGGCGTGAGATGATTATCTTGTTATGGTTTTGATTTGCATTTCTCTAATGACTAGTGATGATGGGCTTATTTTCATACGTTTGTTGGCCATCTTCTTTTGAGAAATGTCTGTTCACATTCTGTAACCACATTTTGATGGGGTTGTCTTTTTCTTGTAAATTTGTTTAAGTTCCATGTAGATTCTGGATATTAGCCTTTTGTCAGATGGATAGATTGCAAAAATTTTCTCCCATTCTGTAGGTTGCCTGTTCACTCTGATGATAGTTTGTTTTTCTGTGCAGAAGCTCTTTAGTATAATGAGATTCTATTTGTCAATTCTGGTTTTTGTTGCCATTGCTTTTGATGTTTTAATTATGAAGTCTTTGCTCTTGCCTATGTTGTGAATGATATTACTTAGGGTTTCTTGTAGGGTTTTTATGGTCTTAGGTCTTATGTTTAAGTCTCAGCCCAATATCTCCTTAAGCTGATAAGCAACTTCAGCAAAGTCTCAGGATACAAAATCAATGTGCAAAAATCACAAGCATTCCTATACACCAATAACAGACCAAGAGCCAAATCACAAGTGAACTCCCACTCACAATTGCTATGTAGAGAATAAAATGACTAGGAATACAACTTACAAGGGATGTGTAGCACATCTTCAAGGAGAACTACAAGCCACTGCTCAAGGAAATAACAGGGGACACAAATAAATGGAAAAACATTACATGCTTATGGATATGAAGAATCAATATTGTGAAAATGGTCATACTGCCCAAAGTAATTTATAGATTCAATGCTATCCTCATCAAGCTACCATTGACTTTCTTCACAGAATTAGAAAAAAACTACTCTAAATTTCATGTGAAACCAAAAAAGAGCCCTTATAGCTAAGATAATCCTAAGCTAAAAGAACAAAGCTGGAGACATCACCCTTCCTGACTTCAAAGTATACTACAAAGCTACAGTGACTACAATAGCATGGTACTGGTACCAAAACAGATATGTAGACCAATGGAACACAACAGAGTCCTCAGAAATAATCCCACACATCTATGACTATCAGATCTTTGACAAACCTGACAAAAACAAGCAATGGAAAAAGTATCTCCTATTCAATAAATGGTGTTGGGAAAACTGGCTAACCATATGCAGAAAACTGAAACTAAATCCCTTCCTTACACCTTATACAAAAATGAACACAGGGTTTCTTTTAATAACATTTGATCATTGTAGCGGACTGTGTTTGGCTAATACCACATGATATCAAACATTCCTATTCTTATATTTTTACTTTCTAAAGCTTTAGAAATTTATAATCTAAAGTTAAAAATAAGTTTTTTTCCCATAGAATAGATTCGTATGTAACATCTTTTTACTTCTCCCTAGACTCTCAACTCTTTAACTATGATTTATGTGTGCAATACACACACAAATACACCTCTTTTGCCTAATTAATATAATACTATTAATTATACCTAATAACTATGATCTATTTAGTTACATTAACTAATATAACAATTATGGCTTAATACATCTACCAAGTGAAGGTAGATGATGCCACATCTATTTGACATACTGTATTCAACATTAATCTGTATGTTTCTTAGCTTAGCATAAATTTGTATACCAGATGCCTTCTTGTAATTAACATGCTGGGATTTGTGAGCAGTAGATTTTGCTGGTAACGAACTCCATCAAGTCGACATCTGTGATTTATACCTCCAACTCATTTTCAATATATTTACATAATCAGTTAAATTTATGCCCAGATTATACATTCTTCTTACATTTTTATAAGCAATATCCTCTAAATATAGTTTAAAAGTAAATTAAGGTGAAATTTAATTCTTTCTTCTTTTTCTAATCAAAACACTTATCATGAACATAACATCAAATTCTCTGATTACATGCATTTCTATTTTAAAAGAGAAAAATATGTGATTTTATTCTGATAAAGATATATAAGACCATAACAAGGATAATGTGCTCTAATTTCTGTCAACACAATCATATCCACATTATTATATGTACATAGCTTGATAAGCATTTTAATAGTATTGGCCTTATACTGTTGTTTGGAAGTAGGCCTAGGTGGTATTAGTGTTATTTAACTACTAAGGAAATAGAGGTTCAGGAGGTTAGGTGACTTGATTAAGACAGTTTAAATTTCAGCATTATAATTTTTTTGTTTTGTTTACCTGCTGCATGTAAGGGCATATTTCGGGTATTTTCTCTCAGTGCAAGGCCTTTTTTCTTCACTCTAACAAATTGTTTTTAAACACAGGTAATTGTAAATCTTAAAAAAATATTTTCTATTATAGTACAAATGTAAGATATTATTTGATACGATTATTTTACAGATTAATCTGATGATTCGTAAGATTATATTAATCATACTTCTTTTCAGATACTGAATATTTAAAAAGAATTGTTTTGATATAATTATATTCCTAAAAATTCCAGCTTTGGGCAAATTATAGCGTACAATGTATTGTAAAATTCTAGAAGATGCATTTGAAATATTGTTGACATGCAGATTTGGTGATCAAATTAATTGTTGCCATATATACCTAAATCATCACTAAAATTCTGTCTTAAAATAAGAATATTGCTAATAATTTTAAGTCATGCTCAAGGTAAATAATTGATAAAATGTGAACTAAATTTTCACATGTATCATGATTATTTTATCACATGATAAAGTGTGAATTAAAGAAATACATGGTCCTTTAATAGGAAAGAAGTTTGTCACCTATGCCCCAGTTTCTCAAGGTTGTTCAATCACAGAGAGAATAAGATAGAGAAATCAAGTAGAGTTATCAGAAATCAGTAATAGTGTTTTAGAATTACCGAAGTGCATTTGGTTATTTTACTGATCTAACATCTCTTTTCTACAAAGTCAAGTCAGAAATCACCTAGTCTTGAGAGGCGTAAATAAAGACGAGTTTAAACAGAAAATCCACTTCACTCCAATCCTGATTTTACGATTGTTCTGCTGTTAAGAGAGAAATGTGGGCTTCCACATATCAGCTGATAGTGATAGTATTTCTCACCTAAAATGAATCTCCATTCACCTGTTATTATCCTCCTATAGGAATCTAGTCTGCCTAGAATTATCCTCTCTGATAATAATTTCTGATAATGCTAACAGCTTTTACTATGTACTATTCACTATTTTACGTACCTTTTATTCATTGTCTCATGTAAGTTCTGGAAGTTATATAATTGAGCTAAAAATTTCAATAAGATAAAGGAAGAACATATTCTAATATACTTAATACATAATTCTTAAGCGGAAACATAGAGATGCATTAAACACTGTATAAACTATATATATACAATTTAATAATAAATTCTAAGAAACAACCCCAGTGTGTGATGCTCCTCTCCCTGTGTCCATGTGTTGGCTGGGTATTAATTTCAATAAGTAGTGATGAGTGAAAAAAGAGTGACAAGGAATTGAAGAATACTTTCTTCAATTTATGTTTTCATGGATCCAAGGCATGCCCCAGCCAAGACAGTAGATAAAGCAAGACAATGAGAATTTCAGTGCTCATGAGTGTTCCAGCAGGAGTCACCCAATAATCTACAGAGTGAGGTCTGAGCATCCTGTTCTGTGGCCTGATGGCTGGCAGGAGACTTTTCTGCCCTGAATAGCACACATACATCTATTTAGGAGGACAAGAGACAGGAGGAAGCTATAAGAGAGATAATCATAATGAAAGCTGTGAAGATTGTAAACAAACAGGAGAGAAATGGAGACTTCATTCTACAGGAAGGATCAGACCAGGATCATCCTTCAGCACAGCTGTCCCAGAAACCATGGGCTTGTGGAGCTAAACCCATCTGTCCTCACATTTGGTAATGACACCTGATCTGTGGTCAGATGAGAGAGATAGCAGGTGATAACACAAGTTCTGTACAAAGTCTGATCAGTCATGCAGAATGACGAACATTGCACTAAAGGTCAATAATATTTTAATGAATAAAAAAAATTCTAAGGAACAACATGATTGCTGATATACAGCATTTAAAACGTGAAACATTTAAATGTGAAAAATTATTACTTAATGGTATATGTTACATGGAATCTGTAGTCTACTTAAAACCAGACTATTTAGCCAGTTAAATTAGGATTAGGAGGAACAGTTAAATTGTATTTTAATACCATATACAGAAATACAAATTGGCTGAGTTTTTACCTTATCAGACTTGTATTTTAGTATTACATGTTTCAGAACATCAATGATACGTTTTCTGAAAAATGTTTGATCAAGATTTATTTTTAAATTATATTCTTAATCTAGATAACTGCTCATAATATATAATACATTACTAGTTTAATATTGAGAAAAAATCCAGAATTTTATAATATTTTAATATTGAGAAAAACAACCACAGTTGAATTATTAGTGATAGCAATAATATAAAAAAATGTATTTAATGCAGACCTCATTCAGGGTATTATTCTTTGAATTTTTGTTAAGAGCATTTGAAGCTATTATCAGAAACTGCCAATTAAGACAATAACATATTTAAATACAGAAAAATAAAATTTTCTGAATATTCACTATACTACTCACACTCTTGCATTTTTGGAACATCAGGCAAAGATATATAAGTTGTGCTTTATATACTAAATCAGGAAAAATGTAGTAACTTTATTTAGCAACTAATTTATTAAATCTATTTGTTTTTATTAAGAATAGTTGACATATGAAACATTAATATTTTAAATATCTGCTTTAAGTTCTGTGAGAAACCTCCAAACTGCTTTCCATAGCAGCTGAAATAATTTACATTCCCACCACAGTATATTAGCCTTCCCTTTTCTTTGCAGCCTCACCAGCATCTGTTGATTTTTGACTTTTGAATAATAGCCATTCTAACTGTTGTAAGATGGTATCTCATTGTGGTTTTGATTTGTGTTTCTCTGATCATTAGGGATGTTGATCATTTTTTCATATGCTTATTTGCTGCTTGTATATTTTCTCTTCAAAAATGTCTATTCATGTCCTTTGTCCACTTTTTAACGGAGTTATTTAATTTTTGTTTGTTGAATTCTTTAAGTTCTTTATAGATTCTGGATACTAGACCTTTATCAGATGCATAGTTTGCAAATATTTTCTCCCATTCTGTAGATTGTCTATTTACTTCATTGCTAGTTTATTTTTCTGTGCAGAAGCATGAAATACTACATAGCCAAAAAAAAAAAAGAATGAAATCATATCCTTTCCACCAACATGGATGCAGATTGAGGCCATAATCCTAAGTGAATTATCACAGGAACATAAAGCCAAATATCTCATGTTCTCACTTATAAATAGGATCAAAACACTGGACAAACATGGACATAAACATGGAAACAACAGACAGTGCAGACTACTAGAGGGAGAAGGAGGAAGCAGGGCTTGGGTGCAAACACCACCTTATTGGTAGGATGCACACCACCTGGGTGATGGGATCTACAGCCCTAACCTCAGCATCATGCAACATATTCATGTAATAAACCTGTACCTGCACCCCAGTATCTAAAATTAAATTTGAATTTAAAAATCTTGCATTCTTTTCTATATATTTTATCATATGACATATATATGTATACTAGATTGTAAGCTCCATAAATCAAGGGTATACCTACTTCTTCTAACCATGTACTCTCAGCTTTTAATACATTGTTTGGCACATAGTTCATGCTCAAGAAATCTTAATTTAATGAATGATTGAATTAGGTTAGTCATTCATTTTTCAGACATATATAAATATAATTCAAACATATTTTATTTGAGCATTTAAAAGTCTATAATTCAGGCTGGTTTTTAGATATTCTTTAATGTTTTATGGTACAAGGATAATTCTTATTTTTATAATAAACTTAATAGTGGATATACTGAATTATTTTGAAACTTTAAGCAAATTCATTGTTGAATATATAAAATTATAATGTTTAAAAAAGAGAATATAAATATGTGTGCATGTATTTATGTAATATATACTTACAAAAAGATTTGCTATTATAGTTATCTTCTACTTTTATTCTAAAATTAATATTTACTGTTTTATAAAAATACTCAGTCTTCTGACTATAAAAAACAGGATTAATAGCAAACAAAATGTTTAAAAATGAACGATTATGTACCATTCACTGTATTGCTTATCTATTCTGTTAGTTAATATCTGGACTTTTTTAGTATTAGTTTCACATTAAAAGATTAGCTAAAAGAAGGTCATGACTTCAGTTAACAGAAATATTGCTAGTGTTTTGCTTGCTTCATGCATAATGTATAATCTATTTGAACCAAATGAGCTGCAGAGCAATATTACAATTAACATTCAGCTCTTCCATGGATTTGGTTTAACTCCCTTAAGGACACTGTTTGTAATGAGTAGTAAGACATGACATGCTACCTAACACGCCATCACAGATTCTGATGCTTAGCTTTTTAAAGAAAGGAGTCTCAATACATTAAAATGAAGTTATGACTTCCTCCTAAGGGCCTAGCTGGTGAACAAAACAATCAAAGCATATGAGAAAAGTTATCTTTAAAATAATCTGAATTTATAACTGAAAATAAACACTATGAAACAGTATTTATGTTTGTATACCAAAAAAAATTAACTGTTAGCTTTACTGGCACTAATAATTATCCTATCATTTGCTTCAACTTAATTGGTTCCGCTACATTAAAGGAAGGCTTCTTTGCACCTGGGTTAAAACAGGTCACATCGAGTTTCTCTTTTATTTCAATTATCTCCTCAAATCCATAAACAGAATGACAAAGAAAGCTTCCTTTTAAGATATATTCAATTTTGTAAGAACCAACATTTTCAGTAATTTGACTATAATAGATATAGCCTGAGACAGAAAAACATAGATAACAACAATTGGTATTGTATATTATAAATGGCAAGTAAAGTAAAATTTTCACAACAATAAACATATAAGATAAAAAGACTTAAAATCTTTGATATCTATTCCCCTAGGAAAAGTTAGGACAACTTCATATCTCAGTTAATATGACATTTGTTACCAAAGAAACTTCAGCAAGATTCAAGCATTTAATTAAGCTGAACTGTCTACCCAGCCATCATTTGTTTTACCCTTCTGTACACGTTAAACTTGAGGTTTTTAAAATGAGAACGTCCTTACTAAACTCAATAGATCATTATTACCAGGGATAAATAAAGACCATATATTCAATCTGCCACCATCTTTTTTGTATCTGCACAAAACATCTTAAAATCTGCTACCATCAATCATACTGGACACTTCATTTTTTTCCCAAAAAAATGTCTATACTATTAACTGTTTGCGAGGCTGTTGCCAGAATTGCCTGATGAAAATGTTTGAAAAGCATTTCTAAATGTGTGTGATTGATCAAATCCTATATGACTGCTCTGTAATTTATAAATAGATATGAACTTGTTTCTAATTTTATGTACAAGGCACCAGAATTAAAGATGTAATAGAATCCCAGATGTGAATCAATTTTGAGGTTTTATTTTCAAACTAAATTTGTAGATTTCTTCTCTTCCCTTGATTTAAGATCATCATGTTTCACATTAAGTCTCTTGCCATTATTTTCCACTCTCCAAAAATGTTTTCATAATATTTATTCTCACATGGTAAAGGGTGGAATTTTATTTTTCAAGTAGTTATCCTAGCAGGCTATCAATATATCTTTTAAAAATAAAATGTTACCTTTTAAAATTTTATAATTTGCTTTCAGAAGCAGAGATTCCTGGAGGATGGATGAAAAGTCTCATAATTAGCTTTCGAGTATTGTTTGTGCCAACCATTTTCTTTTTCTGTCCCCCAACCAAATCTCTTTACAAGACCACAACATTTTTTCCAATATTGGAATATTTTTCTAAGTCATCAAATATATACATTTTTACTGATTTCTCCCATAAGAAGCTATGGTTTCAATTACACATTTGTTTAGTATTTCCAGTTATAACTTCTTTCATATATATGTATTACACTTGGTTCTTACAAGCGTTCTTCAAGTCAAAAAACTAACTTTCTGTAAAAAAATGCATTGAAAGATGTCCTAGCCCTGAAACTGTTAACTCCTTGAAGGCCACAGACTTCATTCAGAACCTGAAAAAAAATGTGTACTCTCTTTTTCCAAGAAAACCTCAAGAATATAAAAATGCAAAAAATTTGAAGTTTCAGAGGGTTCACAGACAACCTTGATTCTTTTGTTAATTTTTAATTTTTGCAAATGCATAGTAGGTATATATATTTACGGATTATGTGAAATATGTCAATACAGGCATGTAATGGGTGATAATCACTTCAGGGTAAGTAGAGCATCTGTCCCATCAAGCATTTATTATTTGTGTTACAAACAATCCAACTATACTCTTTCAGTTATCTTAAAATGTACAATTAAATTATTATTGACTATAATCACTCTTTAGTGGTAGCAAGTACTGGATCTTGTCACCCTTTCTGGTTTTGTACCCATTAGCCATTCCAACTTCCCCATCCCCTCCCTCACTATCCTTCCCACACTCTTGTAATAATCCTACTCTACCTCCATGAAGTCAGTTGTTTTCATTATTAGCTCCCATAAATAAGCAAGAAGATGCGAAGTTTGTCTTTTTGTGCCTAGCTTATTTTACTTAACATAATGACTTCCAGCTCCATCTATGTTATTGCAAATGACAGAATATTATTCTTTCTTATTGCTTTATAGTATTCTCTTTTGTATATACATCACGTTTTCTTTATCCATTCATCTGCTGATGGACAGTCAGCTTGCTTCCAAATCTTGGGTATTGTGAATAGTGCTGCAACAAATATGGGAATACAGATGTCTCTTTCATTTTCAGTGGGGTTGCTGGATTGTATGGTAGCTATATTTTTAGTTTTTTGAGGAACCCCCAAACTGTTCATCTTAGTGGTTGTACTAATTTACATTCCCACCAACAGTGTAGTAGGGTTCCCTTTTCTCTACATCCTCATTGGCATTTGTTAGTACCTACCTTTTGGATAAAACCCATTTTAACTGGGGTGAAATGATATTTCATTGTAATTTTGATTTGTATTTCTCTGCTGATCAATGATATTGAGCACCTTTTCATATACCTGTTTGCCATTTGTATGTCTTTATTTGACAAATGTCTATTCAGACATTTTGTCCATTTTTAAATCAGATTTTTTTTTTTTTTTTTTTTTTTTTTTTTTTTTTTTTTTTTTTTTTTTTTTTACTGCAGTGTTGTTTGAGCTCCTTATATATTCTGGTTATTGACCCCTTGACCCCTTGTCAGATGGATAGTTTGCAAATGTTTTGTCCCATTCTGTGGGCTGCCTGTTTACCTTGTTGACTTCAATTATGAAATTAAGAAGCTGAGATATACCTAATCATTCAAACCCAGCAGATTTAACTGAATTTAAAGTTCATATCATTAATTAATAGTACTAAAAGTTACATAAAATCATGAGAGAAAACAACTTGGGGAAATTAGACAAAGGGACAGTATTCTTAAGAATATATTATTTACTCTCCACTGTTTTTTTCCTAATGCTGATTAGGAAACAACATGAAGCTGGGATATATTAATGGAGTGGGATTTTAAGTATTGATTAACTCTCAGATTCAAGTTACAGAAGAAATATCCTCTGATTGCTTTGTTGACAAATTCAGCACAGAGTGTACAGACTAATACTTCTGAATCCTGGAAGCACAATAGAATCATATGGGGAGTATTAAAAAATTATCCTGATCTAGAATCCTATCCCCTGAGAGATACTGATTTAAATGGTCCATTATAGAGTTTTGACATCACTATGCTTTTAAAGCTCCTCGGGAGATTCTAGTGGGCAGAGCTGAGAACCACTGCTATAGAAGAACCAATAAGAAGAAACTTGGGCTTATTTTCTTTTTTCGAAGTAGTGAAAGAGGTCCCTACAAAGAGAAAAGAAAACCAACATTTCATGGTAGAGTTCAAATCAGCAAAGAGAGGTGTTTTCAAGTAAATTTTGTCAAATTAAGAAAAACATATTAAAATGATGAAGGAGAAAAAAAAATCTCCTGATGGCCAGAAAATTAAAAGGAATTAGAATTATATTAGAGAAACTGTAACTACAAAAATAATCAAAATATAAGGAGAAAGAACATATAAATTTTTGATAAATGAAAATTCAAGCAGCATATACAAGTTATAAAGGAGAGATTTTACAGAGAATCCAAGGATCACATAAATATTTTATTAAAAATAATTTAGCTATTTGCAAATTTAAAATTGTGTAGTCTTAATGTCTATACACAAGAAGGTAACAAAAGTTGAGTCCACAAGACATAATTTTGACCTAACTATTTCATTAAAGGTCAGATGTTCTCATAGGTACTGCCAGCTTAAATATGTTTTTATGAGCGAGTTAGTGGGAAAATACAGAATAAATTGAGTACCTCTCGAATTCAAGGATTCCACTGCCTAAAGTAGGTCAAAAAAGAAACACTGTGCATGCACACAACATAAAGACACATATACAAAAACTATAATATATGTAAGCATTTTTTTAAAATGTAAATATGTATCTTACACTGTTGCTTGTAGTTACCTAGTAGACAAAGCATTTGACCCATAAAATAATCATTTATTTTTTAGAGAATAACATATTAATGGTAATAGAATCACTGAATCTTAGTGTCTGAAGATAATTTGTATGTAGTTAATCCTTCTTCTAAAACATTCTAACACACTCATAGCATTCCTTCTAAAAAATACATAGCAGAAAGTCATAGATTCAGTATCTGTATTCTTTCCATTGCATTGTTCATCAGTTTATAAATTTATTTCTTATCTGTTTTATTTTGGAACTTTAATCATTGAGAATCCTTGTTTTCCTTTTGAATGTCGACTTTCTTTTTGAACTATGGTTACCACAACTGGGTCCAATACTCCCATTTTGTCTCCCCAGTGTGTGATGATTTACAGAATTAAAAGAATGGGTTATCTGTAGAGCAAACAGTGTAGAATTCATTGAGATACAGCTGTAATACAAAAGAAAAAAAAATCTTTATTCCCAGGAAAGTCTGAAAAATTTAATGAATTAAGTGAATAAATTATGGTCACTATGTCACGATCATTAATATTACTAAACTAACCATGCATAGCAAAAGAAGGTTTGTTTATAAGACTATAAGTTAGAGTTCAAAGTGATTTAATTTTCAAAGGTAATAAATACCTGAATATTATTTACTAAAAATATTAAATAATATCTAAAGAATCAATTCAATTTTTTTAATTTAAAATTAAGATTTCTAATAGTACCTAAAGAGATTTGAAATGTTTAATTGGAGAAGAGAGGGGAAGGATAGATAGAAAAATATATTTAACCTAATTCTTTTTAGTGCTTTATCTTTTACTTAACAAACGTTTTTGAGAGGCTTTGGCTAGTGCTATTGGATATTGGAGGTTCTGAAAATATAGCAGTAAAGAATGAGACAAAACTACCTTACCTCTTGGACATTATTATGCTTTAGTGGGCCAGACAAACATTAAAGAAGATAAATGAATAAAATATATTGTGGGTGAGATAACTATGGATGCTAGGAAGGATAATAAAGCCAAATGGGGGACAATAGATATCCAGGGTAAGCAGAGAGACTGTAATTTTGGAAAAGATATGAAGGGAAAGTGTCACTGAATGATTCTTGAGTCTAAAGCCAAAAGAGATAACTATTGCTGTAACAAGTGTGATCTATGCATTGAACTCTCTTCCTTCTACATGTACAAAAACAGTCTCAAAATGAATATCACTGCAAGCCAGTATAATGATTAGTAATCAATTTGACTCTCTAGACTTTTAATTTAAATACCGATATACATCCACCCACAGCTCCAAATGACAGAAAACTTGGATTTATTCGGCTTAGTAGATTTCTGCATAGGCTTAATTTCCATAAAATTAGAGTAATTTTGATTGCCACATGATATTATGGCCTCGGAAACGGTGGACATTTAGAAACTTTTGCTGGAAATTGCCAAAGATGAGAAATTAGAAGCAGGAGGGAGAGCCATATCAATTCAGAGCGTAACAACAGCAATATGGAGATAAATTTGTTTAGAACAGTTGATTTTACATAGCGTCTCTTCCAAATTCATAAATGGCACAACCCTATGAGGAAAACAAGACAATTCCTTTTATCGGCATCTTAAAGAGAAAGACACTGATATTTAGATAATTAAAATTACATCCTTGTGGGCATAAAGCTAAGTATTAAATAACTATGTCTTAAAATCGGTCTTTCTGTTCCTAATCCATGTCCTTTTTCAATTCATTTACCTGACTCCCCAACATGCTTTCTCCCTGCCAAGATGAAATTTTCTCTTGCTATTGTATTAGAAGATGGATGTGTGCCTGGCTCTTAATGTTAACAGAGAAAACAGGTTGCTGAATGCCTATAAAGCTGACTTGTAACAGTAGTGTATATGCTACAACATTGGCTGTACGTACATGACAAGCAATTTTGAACTGCTCAAACACCATGCCAATCTTAATGCAAGAGCTTTTATAGCCAGAGATTCTAGGATATGGTCAGAAATTGTGGTTTTGCAAAAGAAAAAAGGAAAAACCTTAAAATGAGCAGGCTTCAAGTTTGGGTTGCAGGTAATACGTCTGGTACAAGAATATAAATGTCCTCCACTCTGTGACTTCTCAACGTGATTAAGGTAGTCTAATTCAAATTCATTCAGCTTACGTAAGGTATTGCAAAAGTGCTGTTGCAGTCACTGGCAATAGTATTCTGAAGAGAGGCAATTAGGCTTCACTAGATTTAAAGTTTAGGGCTCATTATATATGATATTTTTCAGCTGATAAACATATTGTAGTCTTCATGAAAGAGCTGCATAAAACAAGAGATCCTGTTTGAGCTCCACTGATCATTTAAGAATGCTGACTGCCAAACTGTCAATTGTGTTCTCAAAGAATAGACATATCAGCCACGAATCAAACAGCTGTAAAGCTCTCACCTGTCAGCAGTGGGTAATCAAGAAACAACTGAAAGATATGCCTTCAGAACACCAGAATAAAATATGTTAGGAAATATTGGATTGCTATAAAACTTTCCCTTCTGTAGTCACCAGACATACCATGTCTCTTTAAGACTTAAAGCAAGCATGCTCCAAAGCCACATCTTTCTTGAACAGCAACAACAAAAAGTTGAAAGAAACAATTGCAGATTTAACCGAGCTATAGTTCCACATTATCAAAGAAATACTATTTTAAGTGAGTATATATCACTGCTATTGAGGAAGAAGGCATGTTCATCTAGTACAGGCGTCCCCAAACTATGGCCCGCGGGCCGCATGCAGCCCCCTGAGGCTTAAAATTTGAGCAATATTTTAATTAGATATATCAATAGACAAGCAGGGAAAGAATCAATAAGAAGGTATATGAAAATATGAGGGAATCAATTCAGTGATCACAGTCTTGAAGTACATCAGCTATAATGATCATTTTACTCACATTTCTCCCAAGACAGTATACATAAATAACATTGAATCAAGGTATCATTAAAAGACAAATAGATAATATGAAAGTTACTGTTCCAAGTAGCAAAGTTTCTCTAATGCATATTTCATAGAAGAATGTAAAGATTCTCTGTGAATCCAGAAGAATGAAAGGGTAAGGGGAAAAAAAGCTTCAAGATTTTTTTTTCACTTTTTAAAAACATTTTGAGATAATATAGCTTTATAAAAGGTGTGCAAAAACAGTATCAAGAATTACCAAATAGCTGTTACCCACCTTCTCCGTATACATTTTTTATAACCATAGGATATTAGTCAAACTAAGAAAATAACCTTGGTACCATACTATTAACCAAAGTAGGGAATTTTGATTTCACCAGTTTTTCCATTAATGTACTTGTATTAAAAATCATTATTTCAACAATAATTTATGTACATTTAAGAATAACTAAAAGGGACGGGAGCATCACAAACTGGGGTCTGTTGGGGGGAAATAGGGGAGGGACAGCAGTGGGTGGGGAGTTGGGGAGAGATAGCATAGGGAGAAATGTCAGATACAGGTGATGGGGAGGAAGGCAGCAAATCACACTGCCATGTGTGTACCTATGCAACAATCTTGCATGTTCTTCACATGTACCCCACAACCTAAACTGCAATAAAAAAATCAAACTTAAAAAAAAAAGACTAAAATACTATAATTGAATTATTTGTAGCACAAAGAAATGACAAATGCTTGAGGTGATATCCCATTTACCCTGATGTGATTATTAGGCATTGTATGTCCATGTCATATACCTCACAAATACAGGCACATGCTATATATCCACACAAATTAATTTTTTTAAAAAAAATTGTTGTTGCTCCAAAATCTAATCCAGACCAGTACAATCTGTTTAGTTGTCAGGCAGCCTCAGTTTCCTTCAATCTGTGAAATTTCTTCAGTTTTTCCTTATCTTTCATGGACTTTACCCTGTTAAAGAACACTGTCAATTGTATTTTAGAATGTATTTTTATAACATACTTCAATTTGGGTTCACGACATTTCTTCATGATTAGATTGAGATTAGATATTTCTGGGAAGTTATTCACAGAGGTAATTTACCCTTCTCTGTGCATTAAATTGGGGGCATATAATGTTGATTTGTGTTTTTAGTGATACTAACTGATCCCATGGCTAAAGAAAATACCTGCTGTGATACTCCACTGTGAATTTAATATTTTTCCTTTGTAATTATAAAATATTTAGGGAGATAAAATAAGGATCTATGCACATATTATATGTGCATATAAATTCTGACCTACTTATCTGAAGATCCACAGGAGGGATTTGCCTGCAACACCATATTAAAAATTATTGCAGGATAATATGGTGTAATAAAGTTTGTTATTTTTCTCATTCATCCTTCAGTTACAATTGAGATTCCTGTGTGTAGTAATTCATTTGCCATTTATTTCTTCAGTTGTTTATAATAATCACATTTGATTCATAGATATGGATTTTATTCTTTGGAATCTAATCTTATGTTATGGTTATTTTACTGTTCATGTTGTTTCATCTTCATCCACTCAGTACTCTTTCATGTTGACTCCTGTGTCCTTTTCATCTCTCTCTATAGAGAGAGATAGATACATACATAGATAGATATAATGATCATTATAACTGACTTATCCATAATATATATTTATATTTAATATTATATATATATAATATTTATATATTTTTTACTCCCTTACTTTCCGGCATCACATGAGTCTCCAGATGTATTTTGCATTTTCTTCTGCCTTCACTCACCTTGCATTGTCTCTGCTGTAGTCTTATAATTGACTGTATGTCCAAGGAACCCTGGTTCCATGATAGAGAGAACAGTATTTCAAAACCAAGATTGGGATGCTAGTATATTCCTGGTTATGGGAATGTTACAATTTCTAGCACCTATCAGTATATGGACCTAGGATACACATGCATGTGTACCGACTAGTCTATATACATATTTATATGTATTCCTCCATTTATCTGTATATAAATTTTGAAACTATAATTCCATTTCAATACCTCCAGTGCCAATAAGCATCATGAGGTTCATTCTAGCATACTCATTTCCTTATTTGTAGCTGCTTTTCATAACAGAAAGAATCCAAATTCTTAAGATATATTTAATAATTTGCTCATCTCTAGTATACATGTAAATTAATTTAGGAATTTAAACCAATAACCTTTTAAGAACCCAAATTATCTCTGGGTGTGGGGGCTCAGGCCTGTAATCCCAACACTTTGGGAGGCCGAGGCGGGTGGATCACGAGGTCAAGAGATTGAGACCATCCTGGTCAACATGGTGAAACCCCGTCTCTACTAAAAATACAAAAAAATTAGCTGGGCGTGGTGGTGCGTGCCTATAGTCCCAGCTACTCGGGAGGCTGAGGCAGGAGAATTGCCTGAACCCAGGAGGCGGAGGTTGAGGTGAGCCGAGATCGCGCCATTGCACTCCAGCCTGGGTAACAAGAGCAAAACTCCGTCTCAAAAAAAAAAAAAAAAAAAAGAACCCAAATTATCAATTAGAGTACCGTGTTTTGGAGCTGTTTCTTTGTATTGGGCCTTGTAGTCAAATGTCTTTTTGCCAAAGTTACTTAGTTTTGCTCCTTTCTTTACCATACCATTCAGGGTGGGTCTATAATTCATTGTTAATACAGTTAGAATTGTTTTGTCACTGTCTGCACGCCACGTACACCCTCAACAATCTGATTGATCTTTAAAAGTCACATCCAGCTGGTTTTTTTGTTTTTGTTTGTTTGTTTGTTTGTTTTAGTGGAGATGGAATTTCACCATGTTGGTCATGCTGGTCTGGAACTCCTGACTTCGTGATCTGCCACCTTGGCCTCCCAAAGTGCTGGGATTACAGGTATGAGCCACCACACCCGGCTGCTATTTCTTTAAAATTTTTGTAGACATTGTATAGGTGTGTAACGGCATTTCATTATAGATTATATATCCCTTTACCATATGGCCTTTACCCAACTTCTCCATATACATCTTATAAAACCATAGAACCATATACATATCTCTGTGTGTGTGTATACAAATATATATATATATATATATATATATATGTATGTATACACACACACATAGTTTATGTATATGTATATGTATATACACATAGTTTATATATATATATAAACTATGATTAGGACTAAGGAACATAGAAAAACCACCATATAAGATGTTGCCAGATCAGGCAATAGACAGCCTGGTAACAGGAAGATAGGTTATTAGTTGTACCTCCAAAAAGAAGAAGATACTATTTACCTTAACAAAGAATCAGTAAAAATTAAAGGACAGCAAGATAAATTACTCTGACAGAGTAAGTTATGAAATGTCACAAATAGGAAAGAGAGGAAGAGAGAATGTATGACTATGTGAGTAGATGATTTCAAGAAACTGGGAAATGAAGAAAGAGAAGCCATAATCGTTGATAGAAGGTATACTGCCAAGAAAGGTGGGTTTCCTTGGAATAAAGGATGTCGACCATTGGTAAATGATAATGGAAAGGGCATTTGGAAAGGTATGAAGATGCTATACAGAGAGATAACGCTTACATGACCCATAAGTATGCGTTGGTCGGTGGGTGGGGGAACGGAAATGGAGCTTAGACAAATGATTTCTATTTAATTTCTACTTTAACAGAAAGCAGCAATCAAAGCTGAATGCCTAAGAACCTTCATTTCTCATGGTGAGTCAGGCTTCCATTTTATTTCTGAAGGGAAAATAGGTCAAGTTGTTGAGAGGGAAGGAGGAAATGGAAGAAAGGTGGTAGGTGGGAAGCAGATGACTTTGGTGAGGTTTTGGGAAAAAAATTCAAACTATCTGGTAAAAATCACACAAAAGAATTGACAAGCACATGGAGGACCAACCTCAGGTTGCAAACCAGGGTATAGATAGAGTATAAAAGTATAAACAGAGAAGGGAAATCTTTGATCTTTTTATTGCACTGGTGTTGAAATTGTCCATATGGTAGAAGAGAAAGAAAAAAAAAAATTGAGGGTACTGTCAAGAGGAGTGAAATTATTTACCATGAGATATATGATATATATTATTTGAATAAATGAAAGAACTAATGGTTTGGAGGAAAAATGAACATAATTGCACTGATTCGCGTGTTATCAGAGACAAAGGCAACCTGCTGAAAGCTGGGGAGAAAACGATCTTCAGTTGACATTAGGGAAGGATAGAAAGTGGTAAGAGTATTCTGTTTTTGTTTTTGTCATAGTTATTATTTGGTTTTATGAGTGTGTGTGTGTGTGTGTGTGTGTGTGTGTGTAATAAAGCTTTTATTTTTAAAATGTCATTTTGAAGTTATATAAGGATAATGTCCAAACTGTAGTCAACAGTAAGAGAAATATAACAGAGAATGACCATAAGAGTAACAGGACAAGCAGTTTTTCTTGTGAGATACTCAGCTGTTAGTTTATGAGGAAGTGTTAAACAATTTGGATGTGGTTAAGAGTGTTTACTATGGAATGGAATTTCAAAAATACAATGAAAATAGTTTAAAGTGAGAGAAGAAAGTGGGAGTGGGAAGAATCATCAAAGAAGGGTGGTGGCAATTACAAGCATGCAGGAAATAGGAATAGGTAGATAAGTTAGTCATTAGAGCTGGTTACCAAATCAATTCTGCTTTTTCTGGGAACTTGGAAAGACTGCAATTTTCATCTCCTTTGAAGTTGGGCATGTCCAAGTGATTTGACTTGGCTAATGTAATGTGAGGGAAAGTGATGTGTGTCACTTCCTTCTGAATACTTTGAGAGTCAGAACCTGATTTGCCACGTCTCTATCACACTGTGGCAGTAGTCAATGATTAGGGCCTCCCTAGCAACTCATATTGGACACAGCATGCAAAATAAATTTTAAAACCATGTAAAATCATTGATAATTGGTAATTCTTTTGAAATTCAGCATAACCTAGGCCTCCTGACTGAAACATGAGCATGATACCAGGATGAGCCATGATATTCTCAGGGTTCCTGGCATTGAAAAACCATGGAAATAAATCTATGTCAAAGAAGGCACAGAGATGGAGAATAAAATGACAGTGACTTGACAATGCCTACTGTTCCCTGATGTGTAAGCTTTGTAGATCAGTACTATACTACATTAATCTCAATTCATATCATCTAACAAATCCAATCTACATTTTAAATAAATTATTCATATGGAACAACTGTGTAAAGGTCAGTTTATAACTTGGAAAACATATTTATAAAATTAATCATCAACTACCAATCATTAAATACAAATTTATACATATACGTATATATTTACTTGTTCATTTTGAACAAGTATAGATACTTCTAAACTCTGCATATTTAATTTTTCTTTTGTGTCTTTTTATAAAATCATTTCTTTGGAGAGTAAAATCACAATTTTAACAATTACATTTAGAACTTTGGTTGATAAAAATATAATATGGTCATTAGCAGTCTTTAACATTCATAATTTGAGCAGGTAATCACACCTAGTATATATACAACATAATTTGTTATAAATATAGACATAGTTATACATATATAATAAACAATTTTATAAATGGAAAGGTGATTTGATTTTCTCTTAGGTAATGAATATTTTATATTTTATTGAAGTAAATATTCAAATTATTTCTAAAGTATACTTAATCTTTCTGTATTATTCATCATTTTGGAATTCAGTAACTTTTGAAGAACTTTTATTTGAGTAGTTAACCAAGTGACTTTTTCCTCTTGGAGATTTAAAAAATAAGCAATGCAAAACACATATACTCTTTATTGTGTTATAGCGACTAAGTAAATGTACATAAAAAAAAAGATAGGTTGTTGTGGATGGATCCAGATTTAATAGGCATCACAGTTATCCACGGGGTTCTTTAAAAAGTCTAAATTTCTACTACTAGAGAAATACGTGTTTACATAAGTAGTTCACTATTCAAAACACTATTTTTTAAAAATGCAAATGCTTCTGGGAAGTAGGGTAAAAAGGCGGATTAAATTAATTCACATAAAATTATTGATGATTTTTATCGGATTCATTTTTTTCTGAAGATGAAAAAATGGAGACTGCTAGTGCTTTAAAAGTGATATAGTAAAATAACCTAAAAATTACCAAAATAATAAAGCTTTCCTACATACAATATTATCCAGCCCATAATTTCTCAATCTGTGTCTAATTTATAGGCCTTTTAAGATAAAAGCCATTGTTTCATACCAACTTTCTAACACAGCACCAAATATACATTGCAAAGTATAACTTCAACAGATCCTTGCTGCTAATGGTAATCCATTCTTCTCAATACCAATTCTTAACAACTTTGAGAAAAGAAGAGCAATATAATATTTCTATGCTTCATGTCTTTTGAAAAGTGTTAAATGTTGAAGTTACTGGATATCTAATGATAAAGCCTTTGTGGTCAACAAACAAAACTATAGACTACTTGGTCTTCTATTACCATAAAAGAGTAAAGCATTTGGTGTTATTGACTATTGCTAGCTTGAAGACAGGAAAAAGTACAACATAGGAGCTATGATCTTATGAATAATGTTTAAATTTTTTCTTCATAATTTCAGCATGATTTTCGTTAGGCCCATGTAATATTTTTACATTTTTATTGTTTATTTTTTAAATTGTATTGTGATAAGAAAACTTAAAATAAGATCTACCTTCTTAACTGATTTTTAAAAGTACAATACAGTCTTGTTAACTCTAAGTGTGATATTCCACAGCAGATCTCTAGAACTTATTCATCTTGGCTAACTTTAACTGTACATACCTGTTGAATAGAAACTCCCTATTTTGCTTTCCCTCAGACCCCGGCAACCACCATTCTACTCACTGATTCTATTAGTTTGATTCTTTTTGATACCTCATATAAGTGGAATCATAAAGTACTTGTTCTTCTTTGACTTGCTTATTTTACATAGCATAATATTCTCATCCATGTTGTCACACATGTCAGAATTTTATTTTTTATGCCTGAGTAAGATTCCATTGTACGGATATGCTACCTTTTTCTCATCCATTCATCTGTGAATGGACATTTAGGTTGTTTCCACATGTTGGCTATAGTGAATAGAGCTGCATTGTACATGGTAGTGCTAATATTTTTTAAGATACTGATTTAAATTATTTTGAAAAAAATATTCAGAAATAGAATTGATGGGTCACAGGGTAGCTCTATTTTTAATTTTTTGAGAAACTTCCACACTGTTTTCCATAATTGCTTCATCATTTTATATTCCTACCAACAGCGTTCAAGGGTTCCAATTTTTTTATATCCCAGTCAACACCTGTATTTTATTGTTGTTGTTAGTAATAGCCATCCTAACAAGTATGAGGTGATATCTCATTGTAGTTTTGATTTGCATGTCCTTGTTAATTAGAAATGTTGAGAACATTTTTATATATCTGTTAGCCATTTTATGTCTTCTTTGGAGAAATGTCTACTTACACCCCTAGCTCATTTTTTAATTAAGTTATTAGATTTTTGGAAATGAGCTTTAGTTCCTTATATATATTAGAAATTAAAGCTTTTATCAGATATATGGCTTGGAAATGTTGTCTCCAACTCCTTAGGTTTCCTTTTTACTCTCTTGATTGTCCTCTTTGCTGTGTAAAAAGTTTTTTTATGTTTATGTAGACATAATTGTTTATTTTTTCTTCTTTTGTCTGTGCTTTTAGAGTCATAGCCATGAAATCACTGACAAGACCAATATCATGAAGCTTTTTCTCTGTTTTTTTTTTTTTTAGAAGTTTTAGAGTTTCAAATCTCATGTTCAACTCTTTAATCCATTTTGAGTTTACTGCTGTGTCTTGTGTAAGATAAAGGCCCAAATTTATTATTTTGCATGTGTATACCTAGTTTTCCCAGTACCATTTGCTAAAGAAACTATGATTTTCCAATTGTGTTTGCTTGGTGACCCTGTCAAAGGTCAGTTGACCAATCATGGGTGGTTTCACTTCTGGATTCTCTATTCTATTTCATTGGCCTATATGTGTCTTTATGTCTGTACCATGCTGTTTTAATTACTGTAGCTTTGTCATATTTTTAAATCAGGAATTTTAATGCCTTCAGTTTTGTTCTTTCTTAAGGTTATTGTGTGTATTCAGGGTCCTTTGTGGTTCCACATGAATTTTAGAATAGTTTTTTTCTATTCCTTTAATAAATACCATTTAAATTTTGACAGATGCTGCACTGAATCTGTGATAAATTTAGGTAGTACAGCTATTTTAACAATATTCAGTCTCCCAATTTATGAACATGGGATATATCCTCATTTGTTTGTGTCTCATTTAATTTCTTTCATCAGTGTTTTGTATTTTTCAGTGTAGAAGTTTCTCACCTCAGTTAAGTTTATTCCTAAATGATTAATTCTTGGAGATGCTATAGTAAGTGGGATTGTTTTCATAATACCTTTTGTAGATAATTTTCTGTTAGCATATCAAAATGCAACTGATTTTTGCATGTTGATTTTATTTACTAAAATTTTACTCAATTTATTATTTCTAAAGGTATTTTTTGTGGACTCTAGGGTTTTCTACATATAAGATCATATCATTGGCATTTTTCCTTTGTATATTATTCTTACTGGTTTTCAGATTAATGAAATAAAACAAAGTATTTTGTCAAATGTAATTTTCGGAACTACATTAATATTGTGTATAGTATATATATGGATGTATCAATATCTATAGTTATAACTGTCTATATACATACATACATTTATATAACACCTCTCATTTGTATATAATGTTATTGCAATGATTGGTGAGAGTGCAATGTAGAAATATAGAAGGAAGGGTCTTTGCTTCCAAGTAGGAAATGTTAACACCAGTAATCTTTCTAATAAATGTATTTCTCCATTGACATAATATTAATTTATAGATATTTACCCTTTAAATTTAAAATGTGTGTTTAAAGATTCTGTACAAGTCAATGAAAGTGAATAATCTTACTTTTCTGTATGCTGAAAGAGATCCACTGGTTCTATGGTAGAGAGTTTTGAAGAGAGTTTGGAACTTATTGAATTCATTACTACTAAATATGCACAGGTATAAATTCTATAACCACTTAGGGAAGAAAGGAAAAAAACTGTCACATAAGTGACTGGACTCAATGACCTTGATTCATTGTTCTATTCCATTGTTTTTACTAGAACATAATAGCATTGTAATTGAATACCCATGAACTGATCACCTGACAAATAATTCAAATTTGATATGAACAGTGAGAATATTAAGGGTAATACTTTTATGTTTTATTTTTTAAAATGGTTCAACATCTTTCAATTAGCAGATACATAAATCATGAATAACATTTCATTAGGGAAGCTGACGAGCCTGGCATATGGTCTGGTACATCTCACTTCCAGAGACTGGTAAATTCACTCATCATATCTATTAATTATGTACATGTAGGGCAAATTTTACAAGTAGGAAAAAATTAAGCACCATGTTGACAATCAGTCCAGTGGAAATTGAGTGTGAAATAAAGATGTTTCATTTCATCAAGTTTAAGGAATTAAAAGGCAAATGTGTACAGCTTAGTCAAGGTGAGAATTTATGTTGAGATCTTTTACATTGTTTTTTAATAATAATTGAAGATTTTTAAAAGCCATTTCAAAATAATGAAAATAAATCTTCTTTATACATAAAAGATAATGAAGGCAAGATGATGTCATGCTAATTTTCTTTTTCTATTTAATTTTTTTTAATGGTCTGAAGAAACCTGTACTTTATCTCCTATTTTCAGCTAACTCCTACCTTTTGCCTTCCAGCTTTCTGATACTACAAATCCAACAGCATATCCTTATTGTCAGATGAGAAACTTGAAAGGGATTTCATATGGTGAAAACAGTTAGATAACTCTTGAGGACAAAATGGCAATGTAAAAATATCCTTCTCCAGCTTTGCCAGTACACAAAAAAATCTAGGTCATTCTATTCAGCAGGAAAAGTTATTAGAAGAACTCCTCTCACTTCCTCCACAAAAAGAGCAACCTCGCAAAATTTAATGACCTGCAAATTCTCCTCTGTGGCAAGTACCATGCCCTAGAAATTTCATTAAATATATGTGTACTGTTACTAAGACTATAAAAATCTGATCATTGAAAACACATTATAAAAATAGCATAATAAAGATATTTAAACATCTAACAATTAACCAATATATGCCAAACAAAATGCTTGGCAGAATTTAAATGAGCAGAAATTGAGCCAATTCCATTTTAAATAGCCTCTTGGAGCTGAGAAGAAGGTGTCTTAGCACATATAGGCATACCTCGTTTCATTGCGCTTCACAGCTATTGCATTTTTTAATAAATTGACATTTGCGGTAAGTCTGAATTGAGCAAGTCTGTCAGTGCCAATTTTGCAATAGCATGTGTTCAACTCATGTCCCTGTGTCACATTTTGGTAATTCTCTTAAAATTTCAAACCTTATTATTATATCTGTTATGGTGATTTGTGATCAGAAAATCTTTTATGTTACTATTGTCATTGTTTGGGTGAGTCACAAACCATGTCCATATAAAACAGCAAGCTTAATTAACTAATGTTAACGTGTGTTCTGACTGCTCCAGAGACCTGCATCTCCCATCACTTTCCCTCTCCTCAGGCATCCCTATTTCCTGGAGACACAACAATATTAACATTAGCCCAATTACCAAAATTCACCTGTAGCCCCAAAACTACTGAAATACAAAAATTCGTTCAATTAATAACTCAACAATGGCCTTTTCAAGTTAAAAAAAAAAAAGGGTCACACATCTGTCCCTTTAAATTAAAAGCTAGAAATGATTAAGCCTAGTGAGGAAAGCATGTCAAAAGCTAAGACAGCCCCAAAACTAGGCCTCTTGTGCCAGTTAGTCAAGTTGTAAATGCAAAGAAAAGGTTACTGAATGAAGCAAAAGTGCTACTCCAGTGAACACATGGATAATAGGACAGCAAAACAGCCTTATGGCCGATATGAAGAAAATTCTGGTGGTCTACGTAGAAAATTAAACCACCCACATTTCCTTAAGCCAAAGCCTAAACCAGAGCACAAGTCTAACTCTCTTAATTCTACAAAGGCAATGAAATGCGAAGAAGGTGAAGAAGAAAAACTTGAAACTAGCAGAGGCTGGTTCACAAGGTTTAAGGAAAGAAGCCATCTCCATACCAACAAAGTGCAAGGTGAAGCAGCACATGCTGATGTAGAAGCTACGGCAAGTTATCCAGAAGATCTAGCTAAGATACTTAATGAAATTGGCTACACTAACCAATAGATTTTTAATTAAGAAGAAAGAGTCTTCTCTCAGAAGGAGCATGCCATCTCAGACCTTCACAGCTAGAGAAAGGAAGTCGATGCTTTGCTTCAAAGCATCCAAGGACAGGCCAACTCTTGCTAGGAGCTGATGCAGTTGGTGACTTTAAGTTGAAGCTAATTCACATTTGCCATTCCCCAAATCCTAGGGCCCTTTAGAATTATGTTAGCCCTACTCTGCCTGTATTCTATAAATGCAACAACAAACCTAGATGACAGCACATCTGTTTACAGCATGGTTAACGGAATATTTTAAAATCCACTGTTGAGACCACCCTGCTCAGAGAAAAACATGTTCCTTTCTAAATATGACTGCTTATTAACAATGCATCTAGTCACCCAAGGACTCTTATTGAAATGCGCAAAAATACTGATGTTTCTATGCTCAGTAACAATACAACATGTAGCCTATGAATCAAGGAGTAAATTTTGACTTTCAAGTCATTATTTTAGAAATACATTTCATAAGGCTGTAGCTCTCAGAGATAGTGATTCCTCTGACGGATCTGGGAAAAGTACACTGAAAAACTTCTGGAAACGATTCACCATTCCAGATGCTGTTGAGAACATTTGCGATTTATGGGAGCCGGTCACAATATCCACATTAACAGTAGATTGAATAAAGCTGGTTCCAATTCCCATGGATGATTTTCAGGGTTCAAGATTTCCATGGAAGAAGTCACTACAGAGGTAGTTGAATTAGCAAGAGAACTAGAATTAGAAATGGAGCCTGAAATGTGACTGAATTGCTACAATGTCATGTTAAAACCTGAACTGATGAGCAGTTGCTTCTTATGGATGAGATGAGAAAATGGTTTCTTGAGATGGGATCTACTCCTGGTGAAGATGCAGTGAATATTTTTCAAAAGATAATAAACAATTAGAATATTCCATCAACTGCCAGGCATGGTGGCTCACACCTGTAATCCCAGCACTTTGGAAAACTGAGATGGGTGGATCAAGAGGTCAGGCATTCAAGACCAACCTGGCCAAAATGGTGAAATCCCATCTCTAAAAAAAGAAAAGAAGAATATTCCATAAACTTAGTAAATAAAGCAGTGGCAGGGTTTGACAGGATTGTCTCCAATTTTGAAGACTTTCTACTGTGGTCAAAGTGCTATCAGATAGCATTGCATGCTACAGAGAAATCCTTTGTGAAAAACTGAGACAATCAGTGCAACAAAATCATTGTTTTTTTAAGACTTTGCACAGCCACCCATCCTAACCTTCAGCACCCACCACCCAGATTAGTCAAAAGCAATCAGCATGGTGGCAGGACCCTATGCTAGCAAAATATGACTCACTGATGGGACAGCTGACTGTTAGAATTTTTAGCAATAAAGTATTCGTAATAAAGGTATGTGTGTGTATATATATATATATATATATATATATATATATAAACATAATGCTATTGTACACTTAATAGGCTACAGTGCAGTTTAAATATAATTATTATATGCAATGGGGAACCAAAAAATATGTATGATGTGCTTTATTGAAATATTTGCTCTAATGAGGTGGTCTAAAACCTGCATTGTCTCTGAGGTACATCTGTATTGTCTTTTTGATCCATAAATATACAAGCTGTTCAAGGAGGGATGTATACATGTATGTATACCCACACAGTCACAGACAGATATAATATTTAGGGAAAAGAGGGAGATTAGGTTTGGAGGAAAGGTACACGTGGTACATGACTTCAAATAGCTAAAACTCTGCTATTCCTGACTTACCTCCTCCCAGTGCTACTCCATATACCAGGCGTCCCCAAACTTTTTACACGGGGGGCCACTTCACTGTCCCTCAGACCGTTGGAGGGCCGCCACATACTGTGTTCCTCTCACTGACCACCAATGAAAGAGGTGCCCCTTCCTGAAGCGCGGTGCCGGGTCGGGGGAGCGGATAAATGGCCTCAGGGGACCGCATACGGCCCACGGGCCATAGTTTGGGGACGCCTGCCATATACAATGGATATTGAAGGAATTGTGCCTTTAACACTAAGGAGTCCCTGATGGGACTATTCTTTGTAAACTAATGCTAGGGCCAGTATCTGCAAAATCTTGGGTCAGTATAATGTGAGGCTCTGAATATACAGCCCTCAAGCATCCTGTTCAGTGGAGTTTATAATGATTCAGAATTTGCACAAAGCTTTTGAGAGATCCTTTTCTATTAAAGACTGAGAAAGGCTGTTTTATTTTTCAAGACCTCTCACCACATGGTCTAATTTTCAAAAGCTTGAACTTTCTAAAGAAATAAACATACCTGATTACTTACCTATGTCAGAATGTTTGGAATATGTGCCTCTTTAAAGTAATAGCAAAAATTGAATCCAGATTTAACAGAAAGAACTGATAATATGGAGAAAAGTTTATAACTTCAAAAGCACCAACTGTGACCTACTATAAAGTGTAGACTGAACCCGAACCACCATGTTTTACTTTATATTTATTTTCAATGTGGTGATAAGTGTTAAAGTATAATTTCAGTTTTCAAAGTGAAAACTGAGAAACTGAGGGTTCTTTTAGTCTATGAACCCTCAATTTTGATGAAATTAGCACAGTAAAGCTAAACTTAAAAAAAACTGAAAATGAAAAATGAATGTGTAAATATAAATATTAATTATTTTATAGTGTAAATACAACAGTGTTCATCTAAGAGGGGTATCTCCTAAATGAGAAGCTAGGTTTTTAATCATAATTTTCATTCATGTTCTGTGAGAGGGTTCATAAATAAGTATATAATATAAAATACTAGTTTACAATCAATTTTTTTATTAAATATCCCTCTTACAGCCAAACACCTGTTTCATGTTTGTTGCATGTATAATTAACGCAGCCTAATCAACATGCTTCATCAAAATTTCTCTGTGATTGAAAAATAAAATCAGAGTGGTAGCTCTCATGAATTAGAACATTTAGGAAATATACAGTAATATGTTTTAAGTACATATCATGATGTTTTAATTTAAGGAAGAGTGTATCTGGATTGCAAAATCCTATATGGAATCAAGTAACAAATGCTATGATTTACCATACATAGTACCACAGAGCAGGCTCACTTAATCAACACTTGTGTTGCCTGCCTGGATTCTTTAGAAGGCATGTGTATTTCCCACATGCCTTGACATATTAGGTATGTGTGACAAATCAACTGTCTAAAGCATCACTTTTCCTAGCTCAGCAAGCCTCCTCCTGTTCCCACTTCAGTCTTTTCTTTCCTCAGCCATGCCCTGCAACCACAATGAAGGTATTCACCCTCCTCAAAATAAGTCTGACTTTAACCCTTTAATGTAAACAAGCAGGTAGAACTGTATGAAAAAAAATAAAGGTTTTTTATAAAATCCTCCCAATATTTTCCAAGTATATTTATCTGTCCATATATATATATATATATATATATATATATATATACACACACACACACACACACACACACACACATATATATATATATATATATATATATATAAAAGAGTAAATGGCTGTAATACGTTTGCTCACAGGTAAAATTTTATGTAAATGGCTATTGATTCTCTTTATGATTATTTTGAAAATAAACAATACGTGTCTAATGGTAGAGGTAAAAAAGTCAAATATAATGCTGGTAATTTTGATTTTAGGGGCCTAACCATATATTCTAGATACCAATAATTTTTCCATTTAATTAATAAAATGCTCATTTTTACCATTTAATTAATAAAATGCTCATTCAGTGTGCTTGGGTTGCCATAAAACAATTTCACAGGCATGGTGACTTAAACGACCGAAATATATTTTCTCTCAGTTCTGCAAGTTAGAAGTCCAAAGTGATGATGCCAACATGGTCAGTTTATGCTACAGGTAGTTCTCTGGCTTGCAGAAGGTGTCCATCTTTACTAAGTCCTCACGTGAACTTTCCTTGGTGCATGCACAGATTTCCCACACTCTCTCTCTTTCTTCCTCTTCTTAGGCTACCAATGCTATAAAAAGGCCTTATCTCCAAATACAGTCACATAAGGGATTCAACATATAAATGTGATGTGTTACGAGCCATTCAATCCTTAGCATGTTCTGAAGAAACTAGGCTCTTGGGAGCAGCTGTCATACCACTAGCTGCAAGATTTACACTTGTTTGGAGGCAGTGCAAAATGTGGAGATCTGGAATGCTTGCAACATATTGGAGAGGTTTTTGTTTACAAGAAATAAATACTAGTGCAAGAACATCTACCCTAAGCTGAGTTCTACATTGAACTTTTTTCTGCAAATTACAATGATGAAATATAAATTCTCATTTCACTTACTTTCAAGTACATTTTTATTGATTCCAAGTTCAATTTATTTGCTTATATTGTGTTTATATGACAAATTGGTCACACACATAAGCATCTGGGATAAATAAAAATTTATGAAGAATGTCCTCATATATGAAAAGTAAGTTTATTACTTAATTTAGTAGCAAATTTTACTGAATCCCTACTATATAGCATACCCTGTTCTAGGAATCTATACATATTTATAAATAAAATAGGCAGGAATCATTGCTTTAGTGAAACATACATATAAGTAAATTATGTAATCATTTATGCAAATTATATGACAAATGTTTGGAGACAATACTGTACAACTTCGCTTAATGGTAATTTTGAAATTTCATATTATTAGCATTATTTTTCCATTCTTAGTAAGTACCCCATTTATGGAAAGAAGATAAAAAATATTACTTAGAATTATTAATTATTCTTACCAATAGGTGCATTTCTACCATTCCTATACAAATAATTAGAAGCATCACAACTGAGGCTTTCAATTTGATTTCAGTTAACTTGATTCCTAAATGCAGGGAAGTTGTGGATTAACTGCCTAAATTCTGAAGCATGAGGCATTCGGTTTGAGACTTGGCTGTGTCTCATACAACTTCTCTAAAAATATGTACATTTTAAATCAATCAGCTTCACTGTCTTCACCTATAAAATGATAGGAATAACAGTATTTAAGTAAGATGCTGTTGTAAATTCAAAGTCATTGTGTTTTATACATAGTTTACTGTACAATAAGTTTAACTATTACTAGTTTTAGTTTTTAATTTTAAGCAACTACATCTGAAGCATACACACACTAATATGATATGCCTACGTATCTATAACTTAATAGGAAAATGAAATTCTCCTAAAAACATAATCTACAAAATAAAAATATTTTCCAAAAAGAAAATCATTTCATTAACAGACCAAATCCTTTATGAAATCAATGTCAGATTCTGTCAAAAATCTTCTAAAGAAATTCATTTTTTAAAAAGGGTATGTGTTACCATTGAGAGCTCATATTCTCTTTAGCATTTGAATTCAGCTTATACTGAAGCAGTCAACTATTTTTCAGTCAACATGCATTTTTAATACCCTAATAACCTATAATCTCACTTTAAGAAGTGATCATCAAATTCATAGACAACTACTAACAATTTTCAATCGTTCATATTATAGACTATTCTTTTTTCATTTTTACATTGTAAAAGAAGGTACCTGTTAACTGTTTTTAAATCATAGCTACGGGTAAATTTAAAAAGATAGGAATAAATTAGAAAGACAAACTACAATGTGATAGTAAAAAGCAAAATAAGGTGGTGCGTGCCTGTAATCCCAGCTACTTAGGAGGCTGAGGCAGGAGAATTGCCTGAGCCCAGGAGGCAGAGGTTGCAGTGAGCCGAGATCGCGCCATTGCACTCCAGCCTGGGTAACAACAGTGAAACTCCGTCTCAAAAAAAAAAAAAAGAAAGCAAAATAAGTCTAATATACTCTTGGTGGGCCCACAGCAGGGTAGGTCACAATACTAAGACCTATATCATATGTCTCTTCTCTGCAGGCAAATGTTTCTGTTTCTATTTTCAGGGTAGCGGTCCTTACTTTCTCTCAAGGCATACTGTCAGGAAGAAGTATGATTTTGACAGCCTTTTTATTCCAACAGAATAAAGGTAGCACATTTATCCAAATTATTATTTAATTTCTCAAGATTCTAGTTATCAGATGTGTCAAGCCATATAAAATAAGAAATTTAGGCCGGGCGCGGTGGCTCAAGCCTGTAATCCCAGCACTTTGGGAGGCCGAGGCAGGTAGATCACGAGGTCAGGAGATCGAGACCATCCTGGTCAACATGGTGAAACCCCGTCTCTACTAAAGGTGCAAAAAATTAGCTGGGCATGGTGGCGCATGCCTGTAATCCCAGCTACTCCGGAGGCTGAGGCAGGAGAATTGCCTGAACCCAGGAGGCGGAGGTTGCGGTGAGCCGAGATCGCGCCATTGCACTCCAGCCTGGGTAACAAGAGCGAAACTCCATCTCAAAAAAAAAAAAGAAATTTATAAATGATTCTAATATTTCATTTTATAAATTTCTGAAGAAGGCCCACAAAAACATTATAAACATGTAGATATATTTCAAATAAAATCTCCCTAAATAATGGTTAATCCTGATGCCACAATGCAAAGAATAGCAGAGAATTTTCACCTGCTTAGTTTTGGTATCCTAATCTTGCTCAGAGCACTTGTTCTCTACCAAGCCACCCAATCATTGTATCCTCAGTACAAATTACAGATGATATGAAAATTAACCCAACAGAAACTTAAGATTTCAGGGCACAACTGAAACAACTGTAATCAATTTATAGTTTCTAATCACATACTTCTAAGTTGATGTTATTTGCTTCTTGCTTTAGGCAGGCTCTTTATTGTTTTACTCCAGATTATTGAGGAAATTAACCCATTTTAGAAATCGTAAAATTAAATTATGGATAAAAATATTCCCACACATGTCTAGAAAGCTTGAGCCAGCAATTTTCACAAGTAAGGGTAGAATCCACAAAAATTTTCAAAGGCTGTGTGTGTGTATGTTTCCTAGAAAAACTGATACATTGGAGAATCATCTGTCATAGAGTCATTCACAAGGTTCTCGCTTTCCACCTTTGGTTTTACATTTGTTCTTTGTCCACTTAACAAAAAATATAGCCCACTTCTCAAACATCCTGTGTTAAATGCGTTGCCCTAATACTGTGCTATCCAAGACATAGTCATTAACCTTATATGGCTATTTATATTTAAATTAATTGAATTAAATAAGGTTAAAAATTCAGTTTATCAGCCTACTGCCCACATTTCAAGTTACTCAATAGACATATCTGACTAGTGGCTGTTGTATTTTTTTTTTTATTTGCAAAACTATTTTATTCTGCCCATGGTAATTCCCTGAGTGTATGTTGCAAGAGCAATGTCCTCTATCCCTCTTCTAAAATACCCTCCTCACTGTGTTCCACTGTAGAGGGATCTTAAGTCATATAGACCCCCAAACCCTGTTCTACAGAACACCAACATCTACAGAAATACGTTAGCATATATTCCCTGAATGGGGAAAGGATTCTGTGATAAAAGATGCTGAAATATGCTAAAGGTTTTGGGATTCACAATGCATCTTAGTCCACTAGAGAATCTGAAAAGACTTTCAGGAAAAAACGTGCATAATTTCTCTGGGTTCCTTATATGCTATTAGATCCCTAGAACTCTTCCATTTCACAGGAACATATATTTTGACAAATTTTATTGTAGATGCTATATTAGTTTTCTAGGGTTGCTGTAACTAATTAGCATCAAGTGAGTGGTTCAAAAAAACACATATTTATTCTGTCACAGTTCCAGAGGCCAGAAGTCTCAAACCAAAGTGTTGGCAAGTCCACACTCCTTCCAAATGCTAGGAGGGAATTCATCCCTTGCTTATTCCAGCTTCTGATGGCCCCAGGGTCTCCTTGGCCTGTGGCTGCACCAATTCAATTCTGCCTACACCGTCACATTGCCACCTCCTCCTTCTTTTTTTAAATTGCATTTTAGGTTTTGGGGTACATGTGAAGAACATGCAAGATAGTTGCATATGTACACACATGGCAGTGCGATTTGCTGCCTTCCTCCCCTTCACCTATATCTGGCATGTCTCCCCACGCTCTCTCTCCCCACCTCCCCACCCCCCATCCCTCCCCCATTTCCCCCCAACAGACCCCAGTGTTTAGTGCTCCCCTCCCTGTGTCCACGTGTTCTCATTGTTCAGCACCCGCCTATGAGTGAGAACATGCGGTGTTTGATTAAGCAGTGAAGATTAGAACATTCCTGCTGCCATAGAAAGTTCTTTTGAAAAACACTGTTCGAAGATATAAAGTCCCTCCGAGGGGCACTATAAACCAACACTGCCAACTATAGGTCAGTATCAACTAAGTCTTTGAAGAATAAAATATCACATTTCATTCAGATGAAATTCTGTTGAGAAATAAAAGGAAATGTAAATTGAAATAGAAAATTATGTATTCTTTCTGACAATAATTCCTTGGGTACATATTTCAAAAATGGATGACTATGAGTATTATATTGCTAAATTGTGGTTGTATCACTGAATACATTTTAAGTATAATAGTTATTTTTAAACAAACATATAATTACTGAAAATCATACTGATGCCAATTTCATCTCATAAGGAAAATGATAGATTTGAGGCTAAATAAGTATAAGAAGGTACATATTTTTAAAAATTATTTTAGGAGATTATAAGGAGAACAGTTTGAAGGTAGTTATGCAAAACTCCTTTTAGTTCTCACACCAGAAGTCTCTTATACCCAATCTCTTTATTGTAGGATATTCCTAATAAGTTTCTACAAGCTACTCTCCTAACTCTTGTTCTTTAATTTAATTATCTTTCAATACTCTTTATATAAAAGAGTCACTCAAATTTTAAAATAATTTCTTCCACCTATATTTACCGGCAATAGATACAGTATTGAGGTTCCTTACAGTTACAATAGTACAGTAGAGAAAAAGGAATTTGTATAAACTTGTCGATTCTCAATGAGAGAATTGCCAAGTAAATATCAGAAAAAAGGGAATAGCTAAGCCAAGCATATTATGTGTCTCTGAGGAAAAGCCTCATGACTTATGTCTTCATCCTCATCTGCAGGATGGCAACAAATAGAGGAACATGAGTTCAGAAACCTAGTTCCTCCTTTCTAACTACTATTGTTATTCTTCTTAGCCTGCTCTGAGGAAAGTCTTAGTTAATATAAATGTACAATTGAAAAGCAACTCTATTTACTTACCATAGCTCTCACCAACTTCAGAATAATAAATTAGGCAAAAGATAAATACAATTGGAAAGAGTGTTATTTATCACCAGGCTATGGTGTGAATGGACAGAAACTAAGAATAAACAATTTAATTGATTTCGGGCCTTGCCATTTCTCTTCCTCTCCTTAAAGCAAGTAAATATGCTCCCAAGTCTGCTATGCCTTCCACTACAAAGGCAGGGCATTCCTGACTGATGCCATAAAGAATGCCTCAAACAGCCTGTCTCAAACAATGAAGATAAGAGACTAGGTAGCAATAATTAGTGACACAGCTTGAGGGGTCTATTTCAAAACACAGGAACTACTGAATGCAGATGATGTATCCAGTAACAAAGAGGAACTAAGAATAAAAGCATACGCTAATTCCATATGCATGAGGTAGACTGGAAGAAGACAATTCCAAAGAACAGCCATAAATGGCTGGTACATTTTCATAAAATGTAAAAAGCATCAAGGTAAATTCATGTAGAATAGCTTAAAAACACAGACAATACTAGGGATGTACACCATTGTAAAATGAAACAACAGGAGGCTAATTTGAGAATTTCCCCTAAAATTCAATAATCTCTTAAGGATCTGCAAATTTAATCACCATAAGAAGATTCACATTGATAATTTTGTTAACACTAACTAGAACGATTTGCTTTCTAAGTTTATGTAACATGTAGAGTCATTATATCAAAGAATGGGATTTTTCTTTAGCAATAATTACTTATGGATATAATTAATTCTGCATAGTTAAGATAACGGTTGAATATTCAATATTTATCGCATTATGAGAAAGATAATTACATGGCTTTCAAGTGACTTATGCTTAATTATAGTTTTCTAGCTTTTATATATACGGTATTCTAAATAATCCATAGTAAATATTGATAATAATTTTCAAAATGAAAACTAACCATAGCCTAAACCTTCCATTGAATCAATGTTCTTTCTCACAAAACCTTGACAAGAGTTCTTCAAATCACACCCTATAATATACACACACACTGAGTTGAAAGCTCAGCAAGGGCAGGCACCTGATGCAGATCTCTACTGCTCTTAATCCCCCAGAAGAAATGCTTCTTTCTTATTGTTCTCATCATGAGGCCATAGAGAGAAACAGTTAAAAACATGAATGCTCCAGCCAGATATCCTGGGTCTGATTCCAAATTCTACCACAGACCTGCTGCGTATCTGTGCATGAGCTGTTCAGACTCTCCGGACCTTCCCACCTCCAGTTTCCACATCTGCCAATCTACCTCTTAGGTGTGTCAAGAGAGTAAATTGGCTTCAGATACATAAATGCTTCAAACAGTACCTGACACATACATGCTAAACTATTAGGTACTACTGTTAATGTGGAGACCACCTCCACTATGGAACCTGTTACAGTATATTATATCATCTTTTGCCACCTCAAGATTGTCAAATTTAGGAATATGTGTTCTACTAAAATATATACAAAGTATGGCATTTGTATTATCTGTATACTCAGGGCCTAGCCCAATGGCCAGCACACATTGACAACTGATGCTGTTTAAATAGATGTTTGATCACCTAATTGGCATGCACATAAGTTGACACACTCCTTGTCCAGTAATTTAGGCATTAATTAACACTGGCATATATTTTGCTTTTATAACCCTGGCTTCTTCTGAAGGCAACTGACAGTTCACTGTAAGTGTCTTTAAATATTTGCTAACAATTGCTTGTTTATCCATAATAAAATGATGCTTTTATAATTATACATTCATATTACTTATTCAAGTTTTTAAAAGAAATTAAACATAATTAAAACAGATTTACATCTATATATATATTTATGTAGACAGAGTTAGTTTTGTGGTGGAGGGAAAGAGAGATACTGATTTTATAATTAAGAATTATAGAAGTGCCCAAAAAATTTATTATTTAGGTTTAGTCAAGTTCCTAGTTTTTTCTTTTTAAATTGCTCATTCTATAAAATCATTCATTTTTATGACAATGAAAACAGAATAGAACTTTGATATCCTTGATTTATTTTGGCTGATGCATTCACTATCTCTTTTAAATGCAGGAACTCGACTATTCTAGGATCTAGAACCAGAAATACCGTTTGACCCGGCAATCCCATTACTAGATATATACCCAAAGGATTATAACTCTTTCTATTAGAAAGACACCTGCACAGGTATATTTATTGCAACATTATTCACAATAGCAAAGACTTGGAACCAACCCAAATGCCCAGCAAAGTTAGCCTGGATAAAGAAAATGTGGCACATATACACCATGGAATACAATACTAAACAGCCATAAAAAAGGATGAGTTCATGTCCTTTGCAGGGGCATGGATGAAGATGGAAACTACCATTGTCAGCAAACTAACACAGGAACAAAAACCAAACACCACATGTTCTTATTCATAAGTGGGAGTTGAACATATGGGCACAGGGAAGGGAACATTATACTCCAGGGCTTGTCAGGGGCTAGGGGAATGGGGAGGGATAGCATTAGGAGAAATACCTAATGTAGATGACAGCTTAATGGATGCAGCAAACCACCATGGCACATGTATATCTATGTAACAAATCTGCATGCTCTGCACATATATTCCAGAACTTGAAGTATAATAATATTAATAATAATAATAAAGAATGAGTTCATGTCATTTGCAGGGACATGGATGAAGTTGGAAGCCGTCATTCTCAGCAAACTAACACAGGAACAAAACCAAACACTGCATGTTCTCACTCATAAGTGGGAGTTAAACAATGAGAACATATGGACACAGGGAAGGGAACATCACACATTGGGGCCTGTCAGGGGGTGGGGGCAGGAGGAGGGAGAGCATTAAGACAAACACCTAATGTATGTGGGGCTTAAAACCTAGATGACAGGTTGATGGGTGCAGCAAACCACCATGGCACATGCATACCTGTGTAACAAACCTGCAAGTCCTGCACATGTATCCTAGCAGTTAAATTAAGATTTTTTTTAAAAGTCCAATAAAAATTTTTAAAAAGTTTATTACAGTGATTGACACTCATAGTTAAGAATATTTAGACAATACAACTTCTAAAATAAAATCTATAGTAAAATTATATTTTTCTTGCAGCCTGAAATTCCTGTGGCCTGATATTAGACTCAAAATTAATCTACATATCCATGGGTTTGAGAGTAGGTTTTATACTCAGTTCATTATTTGAAGGTGTCCAGTGGCAAAAATAGGGGTGTACCAAATTAGGCATTTTATAGGAAAAAATTCTAAAATGATTACAACTTATGAAAAGTAAGAAATGCAAAAGTTTAAACCCCATGCAAAAGGAGTGCGTTTGCCCTACAAACTCATTTTGTCTTGCAAAAAGCATACCTATTCAGAACAAGTGTCCCCTACATTGCCCCTAATAGCAATTAGCACACTTACCAGGTTTTGAATGCTAAGTATTATTGTCAGAAAAAGAAGTCAATAAAAGATAGCAAATAATCCCATTAGCTGATTCAGGGAAAGTATTCAATGAGCCTGCAATAGTAAGCCTTGTGAGTAAGTCACTTAGAGCTCAGTAAATAATGGGAATATGGCAAAATAATAATAATAATGGCAGCCAGATTAAAAGAACTCTCAGGCTTAATTTAGGAAATCTGCCAAGAAAAATAAATAATGATGACAGCGAACTAAAATGAATTGAACTAGAAGAATAATTCACATGTTAACACAGATATCAAATAAATAAACAGAAGAATAGTGAAAGTTCATCCTTTCAACAAACAACCACTAGCAAAGGTAGAAGATATTAGAAAAAAATGCCCTGCGAAATCCACCATAGTTATAACTAATCGATACAGGCAATGGATGCTAAAATCAGTAGATATTTTTTATTTATTTAGTTAGTTAGTTTTAAACAGTCTAGCTGTGTCACCCAGCCTAAAGTGCCATGGTACGATTTTGCTTACTCTAACCTCCACCTCCCAGGTTTAAACCTCCTGCCTCAGCATTCCGAGTGGCTGGAATTACAGTTGCAAGCCACTATGCCCAGCTTATTTCTGTATTTTTAGTAGAGATGAGGTTTCACCAAGTTGGCCAGGCTGGTCTCAAATCCGTGACTTCAAGTGATCTACTCTCTTCAGCCTTCCAAAGTGCTAGGATTACAGGCATGAGCCACTGTGCCCAGCCAGCGGATAAAATTTTGACAGAAAATAGGATATATATACACAGCTTTAAAGCATCTATAGCATATTACAGTCAGTTCTGCTATAACAGACTAAGTGTTTCTAAAAATCACCATACTGTGCAAAAATGCATAATAAAAAACATAGGGATAATAGGGAAATGAATTAGAGACAGAACACTCAAAGACAGCATCAGTGACAGATTAAAATAGATGGGAGTCTAATAAAAATGGTAGCATACTAAATAATGAAGAAATACATGAACTACAATAAATATGGCACTTTACCTTGAAAAAGACTTGAAATTTACATATAGTCATGGGTGTTTGAAGAATTGTAGCTTGTAAATCATTGTGTAGTGGTGAAAGGAAAGTTCTCTGACTTGGATACAAAGTTGTAATATCAAATATGGCTGGCTTTAAGGTGTACACATGTATCCTTTCTGTGTCTTCCTACATACTCTGACTCAATTTGGTGCAATTTTCTGTGTTCATTCAGTGTTTCTCAATGACAAAAATCACAAATAAATAAACACAATTGTAGTTGTTCTGGAATAATTTCCGGATGTATCAATGGCATTGCAACAAATTTGCATTTTCAAAGAAGTGCAGTAATTTTCCACTTACTGCAAAGTGGAAAATGGTAACTTTCCCATGGAGAACTCCAACAGAACCTGCCCTAACCAAGTGATCAAAGTTAACCATATTTAATAGTGGGAATAATTGTGTTATATGCCATGTAATTGATTTAATACTTTATTTTAAAATGACTCTCCCACTTGTTGGGGAGCCTAATTTCATTTAGCAGTTTGCAAAACAAGCATTAATTTAAATTAATGGAATTTTAAGTAGATGTGTGTTGCAGAGCATATAAGCTTTTAGATTACTTTAGTGTCACACTCATCTTTATGTGTTTGCATCCAACTATGATGAATTTACGTATGTCAAGTTAGTGGAGGCTCTGTGAGCTGAACATCAAATCACTCTAATTAAGGTCCATGACAACAAACTGAGGAAATGGGTAGGCCTCTGTAAAATTGACAGAGAGGGCCTACCTCATAAAGTGGTTGGTTGTAGCTGTACAGCAGTTAAGCAGTATGGCAAAGAATCTCAGGCCAAGAATGTCACTGGAAAGTACTTCAAATGCAAAAAAAAAAATGAACAAATGACACGTTGGTTGGTGTTCCTAAAATAAATAAATAAATATAAATGACCCTCTCCAAATGGCCAGAAGTGTTTGTGCGCCTTTTGTATGACCTGTTGAAATCCATGGTTGCGATATAAAAATCCCTTAAATACATATACCATATACCACTATATGTGTGTGTGTGTGTGTGTGTGTGTGTGTGTGTGGACATATAATACTAGATAGTTCTTTAAAAATATTGTACCAGGGAAACTTCCTAAAAAACAGGTTTTATTCCTTTAAGCAATGAGCATTGCATAATAAATAGTATTTTTCTTTTTTACTTCGTGTGTAAGGACTCTTGGAACAAAATGTAATGTTTCAAGACTGAAATTCTCTTAGGCTGTGGTTTTCATGTATTTATCTGATTCCTCAGTTTTATGGCATCTCATGTAAATTTTCAGAAAGCCGTGTGCAATTTTTTTAGTTTGTCCCCACCAAAACTCACACTGAAACATGATTCAAAATGTGCCAGTGTTGGGAGGTAGGGCAAAGAGAAAATTATTTTGGTCATAAGGTTCCTTCATGAATATATCAATGCCATCCAATGCCCCCCAGATGGTGTGAGTTCTCCTGGGAATAGATTAGTTCCTGGTTTATTAAAAGGAGTCTGGCATCCTGGGTTTTGCTGACTGGCTTCCTCTCTCCCACAGGATCTTTTTGCACACATAGGCTCCACTTCTGCTTTTTTTTTTTCAGTAATATATTAAAGAGTGTGGTACACATAAACTTCATATCACACACCTATAAATAATAATTATAATATGAACACCTCCATCTTCACTAATATACATTCTATTGTATAAATCAGAGGATTAAGAGCTTTTTCAAAGACTTGACAGATTTGTATGAATATAATATTAAATTAAAAACTTTTCATTATCTGCTTTTAAAGCCATATTTGACATATACTTTCATCTGAAAACTAGTGCCCTCTTTTATAATGAAAACACTATTTTATAAGCATTTCATGATATATAACTAGTTTCATCTTTCTTTTTAATTAGGAAGTATTTTTTATTAAAATTGCTCAGTTAAAAGTTAAATTTGTACTCTTTTTTTTCTAAGGGAAGATTTTACATTATTAATAAATAAGAAATATTTTTTATCCTTTTACAATATTCATAGTGAAATGTATTTCTATTTGAAAGCAATTCTACTGAAAGTTTTAAAACCAATTCCACTGAAAGTTTTAAATTTTTTAGAGGAGTTCTAAAACATATTTTATTAAGGGAAACCCTTACTATTATTGTCAAATTGTTTAAGGATTATGTCAGCATTGTATTGTAATATGATTCAAAGATGGCAATACTCTTTTCATATCTTTTAAATGTTAATATCAGAGTTCTAAAAAGATGTTAAAAATACACTATAGGATCATCTTCCAAAGTTAAAATACAGCATATTAGATAAATTCCCCTATTTCAAATTAAAACGCAATGATTTTGTCTGCAAGAAAATATATTACATCATCCATTATTAACTTTCATGATAAAATATTTTCCTTTATTTAAATATAACTGTGTGACCAAATTTTACTTTCAAAATTATGATTTGGTGTTTTATCTTTCTAATTCAGAAAACATATTTGAGGGCAAAACAAAGGTTTTGGTATGAGCTTCCTGGGTAGGTATGCATAGCCCATTAACATAAATATGTGATTAAAACTATTCAGAAGCATTTAGATATAAATTTCACAATAGAAACAGAAAATCTTAACACAATAGGACCAAATTTTTATTTAACTGGTCCTTGTTAGGGTGGCAGACACAAGTCATGCCTTTCAAGATCCCCAAAGGCAAATGTTACTATCTACTAAGAAGAAAAAAAAGATAGGAGATTACTTTTAATTTGCTATTAATCATCTATATTTCCGCTTCAATTTGGAAGACAACATTTCATTTAATTAGATCTCTCATTATAAATATTTTCCACAGTGATTCAGTTGACACAAGTTTTCTGACACTAACTGTGCAGATGGCACAAAACTGGTGTCTGGTCTCAAAGGAACTATTTGACCATTGCAATAAAAGAGCAATAAACAAAATAACAACATTGCAGCCCACTTCAGTTTATGTAGGCAGTCAGCCTTTTATCACTGTAAAGCCTTGAAATGGATGTATGAGCTTTGCTGCTATAAACAAAGAGTTGTTTACAGCTGGGGGATGGCAGGTACCAACAGTGGACTGGAGCTTCAGCAGCCTGAATGTCAGGAACTGACTAATGTGAAGAAACATATTGTGGTTTGTTTTACGGAGAATATGTTTTATAAACCCCAAGGGACCATTTATCACAAATTCATCCACTCTGCAGCGGATTGCTGCTTTAATGTTGAATAGTGGATTTCAGTCAGGTTTTCAAGTAAAAAAAAAATTGAGGGGAAAAGTCCAAATGTTATTTTGTTTATGTTTGCTTCATCTTGATGATTCTCGAATTTCAGCACAGAAAATCCTTTTTAACAACTCATTCTCCCTCTTAAACAAACTAAATATTTTATGGCTTGGGGCTGATTCATTAGAAAATTTACATCTACTTACTGTCATGAACTGTTTCAACAATGCCATTTATTTGTGATCTGGTGAGCTTACTGTATGCCAACTTCTTTAAAAAGAGTGTCTAATGAAAAAGTGCTTTCATAATGGGCATTGGAAAATGTACAGTTTTCCATAAAATGAAATAATCAAGTCACCACAGCAAGAGTCTCTACAGCATTCTAAAAAAAAAAAAAAAAAAAAAAAAAAAAAGCCAATACATAAAATTACAGGGATATTTCACAGGGATGTCATGGTTGATAACCATTAAGTAAGTATATTTCATTTTGCTCATTACATATAAAACATTATTATAAGGGAAAACGGCAGCTCATCTCAGTCTCATAAACTGTGTGCAGCAAGTTGAAAACTGATATCTAACATTATGTCACCAACTCTCCCTGTTGTAGGTGAATCCAAGCATACGGTATAACATGTCTCAAGATACCCTTTTACCTTTTTATGCCTCTATTGTCACACAGTGGGAAAACAGACATAGGGTTTACACAGGTATGCTTGTCTTAATACTCAAACGGTTGTGGGCTTCGAAAATCAAATGAAAGTATTTGGGGAAATTATAACAGTGAAGAGGGTATAAAAGTTTTTTCCCAGTGGTTAGCAAACCTCTTAAAAATAAATCACTTGTGAGTGAGCGACTGGAGTGCTAGACTACCATGCAGATTACTGGACCAAATCCTAGTCCATAGAATAAAACTTCTTCAGAGGTAGTACCAAGGAATATCTCTGTTTAAGAAACTCCAAATATTACTGTGATACATATATATGGGCGAATTATTAAAGCAATAATATAGGAAAAAAAGTATAAATATAAATGTAACATCATCTGTGCCAAATACTGAATATTTAAAAAATCTAGTGATACAGAGAAATTCTCTTGAAGTCACAGAATTTTATTGGTTTCTTCTCATTTCTGCCTTATCCCTTTCCTCGTTGTCCTTTCAATATTTCTTCTTTTGTTCTGCTGCTGTTGACTCAATCATAAGAATACAACTTAAGTTAAAATCTAGACTAATTCATACATTTATTATTTTCATGTTTAAGATAAATTTCATAATAATAATTTTAAGTGAATTTCAATAAAATTTCCTAGCCTACTAGGTATGTTTACCTAAATACCATCCATTACAAGTAGATTAAGAATGACTCAATCTATGTGCTTTCTGGTTATGTTTTGTTGGAACTATGCAATTCTGAGTGTTAGAAATGCACACTTCACACTGATAAGCACTGCCTGCTCCTGCTTAACAAAGAACACATTGCTTGCATAAATAGTGGCCCAGGGTAAACTGCAGAGAATAAAAAAACGTAAGCGAACAATCAACTGTCTCATTAAATGCGAGGTTAATACCTCAGAACTCCTTTTCTTCTACCTGAGGTTTGAATGTAACCATCAGATCATGCCCTATTTCATGATACCAATTTTCTTTTAAATCTAATTAGTAATTGGCAATGCTTTATTTCCAGCTATTAGAGTTCCACCTAAGCCAGCAACTAACAGTAAAGCAGTACAGTTATTAAGTATTTCAAATGAAAGCTTCAAAGCTCCTTTTCCTTCTGGGGAATCTCAAACTCTCTCATAATTGTGTTGAGCATTTCTTTTCCAGCTCTGAAATAGCATTCTGTGGGATGAACAGCATTCATTCCTTTTTAGAGACAAATAATTCTAAAAACTATAGGATTATTGTCACCAAATACATAGCAAAATTGATGAGATTATAATCACTAAATTAGGTCATGTGGTTTAACAATGTCTTTCTTATGTGAAAGAAATGACTTTAAAAATCTAAGTGGCTTAAGAGAGTTTATTCTAAAGCTGACATGCTCTCTCTCCCAATTCAGCCTTCTTCACACACTGATTTGTTAATGTCAGCTCTAATTCCAAATTCTGCTGAAGAGCTCAACAACACATTCTGTTTGTTTCCTATTTTTGTTCTTGAACTTGTTTTTGCTGCTGTTAATTTGTGTTGTACTTATTTTTATAATGTGAGATCAAGTATGTAAAGTCATAATTGGCTAAAAAATAGCTATATAAAACTGGGCATTAATATAAACTAAAAATTGTTAAAATTGAAACTGCAATGATTTTTAGTATTTACTTCAACTCTTTCTTTAAATTTTTTCTTGAGCTGTCAACCCATTGACTATTACTGCTCTTATCCATTAAATTGTTGTGATTTTCTTTACATATTTTCCTTCAACTATTTAGCTAATGTATCTGTTTTTCTCCTTCAGTGAACATGCCTTCAATGAATTTCTGATTATATCCATATTTATATTTCTCACCATAATGTCCTCAAATTCTCTCTTATAATCTGATAAAAGTTTCCTAATAACTAAATCTTACATGACTTAAACTGAAATGAGCATTTCAGGCTCTTCCTTATTCCTTTATGCTGGTATTCTAAAGGTGGTTGCCAGATCAGTACCTGTGTAGTATTCAGGAAACATGTTAGGAATACAGATTCCCAGGCCCCAACTCAGTACCACTGAGGAGGATACCTCTCAATCTATGTTTCAGCAAGCCTTCTAACTAAAATTTGGAACCTCTGGTGTAGAATATAAAATCCAGCCCCCTGATGTCAGACAGACCTGAATCTGAGTTTAGACTTTTCAATTTGCATACTCTTAATCAAATTGCTTAATTCTGATTGGCCCAGCTTGAATCACAGTGCCTATTCCTTCCCAGTCACTGTGTTCAAATAAATAGGAGGATCTGTTTGGCTTATCTATCCCTGGCCATGAGACTACACTGTGGATAGAGAGGTGAGAACGCCCTATCTTGTTCACAAGAAAAAGAAGAGTGCTTCTGTAAAGAAGGAGATGATGGAGAAAAACATTTTCTGTTCTCAAAGGCTTTGTTCATATTTCCCCCTCTCTATTCTTCACCTAAGCATCTGTAACTATTTACTTTCTTCTAGACTTGAACAAAAATCAATTATTTTCAGGAGTTTTCTTTGGTTATACCTCTCTCTATATACACAATTTTGCCACATTTGAAAAATACAATTTGTATATGATTTCTTTATGATGATTCTATGCCAGTTCTCCTATATGATTGGTTTTCTGACCCTACTATAAATGATTTAAGACAGAAACATTGATTTTCCCATCTCATCTCCCCTGCATTTTGTTAAGTTCTCCCATATATAGGATGTACTTAATAAATTCTTTCAGGTTATTAATCCTATTTATCTTTTAGATTCCAATCCAAATCACATAAAGGACTTGAGACATAATCTTATTTTTTCTTAAAATGTGTAACAAATGTATTTTAATTTATGTTTTGAGGATACAGATATTATCATTGAAAATCCTATAAATATGTTGAATCTTGATACGTAGTATCATGCAATTTATTAAATGAACTTCTTCTACCTTATTTTCTCAGAAGTTTAAGGTGTTTATAAATACTAAGCTTCTAGCACTCAGTTATATGGTCATTTCCTGGGTCACTAGCCTGTTCCTGGAGGACCTTATCCAGGGAGTCGAGTTTTGGTATTGGCTCTTCCCTAGATCTAAAGAATTACTCTTTTCACATTAATGCAAATGCTCCTGAGAACTGAAAATACCCCTTTCTCTCCATCCAGATTTTGCACTTATTTATATAGGTAAAATTAGGGACGGTCCTTTGAAGAGAAAACAGCATTTGAATTTATCATTATTGTTTATCATTTTAATAAAGAGTCTAACTTCATCTTGTATGTTTGACTGCTGACAGCTTTCAAATCCCACCACTCGCTTCACTCTTCTGCCCCACACAGGGCCATATGATAAGAAAGTCTATGTGCTCCCTTTTTGGTGCCAAGTTAAAGTTAAAACTACACAAAAGCCCTAATCTGTGAACACACAAGCCCCTCATCTTGGTTCCACCCACTAACCACTATGAAAACCCAAAGCTGTGGCCCCTCTTTGTTCTCTGTCAAGACATTTTCAGAACTGCTTTGGAAGCAGCCCTCCCTCCATTTCCCAAATAGCCTCATAATATGAGTCATAAGAATTTCCTCATTTCTTGTATGTGTGATATCATCAATCTTGACATCTCAAATTTTAGGCAAGGGGCTCATCTTGCCTCTAGGGGTATCCATAACAATCATTATTATTATTGTATGCCAATTAAGCAACAATGTTTTAAATATTTCTCTGGAACTCTTCATGTTCTGATAAACTAAATCAACATACCAAGGCAAACTATGTTTGTTTGTTTGTTTATTTTAAGATGGAATCTTGCTCTTTTGCCCAGGTTGGAGTAGGCATGGGCTTGGCTCACTCAACCTCTACCTCCTGGGCACAGGAAATTCTCCTCCCTCAGCCTCCAGAGTATTTGGGACTCCAGGTGTGCACCAGCATGCCCAGCTGATTTGTGTATTTTGTAGAGACAGGGTTTCACCATGTTGGCCAGGCTGGTCTCAAACTCCTGACCTAAAGTGATCCACCTGCCTCAGCTTCCCAGTGTGTTGGGATTACAGGCATGGGCCACTGAACCCAGCCATATTATTCTTTTAAATTAGGGTTCTGTGTAAAACTCAGAAATTCTGGATTATCAGTCCTAAATTACATTATCCTCAATTAGTCTGCATTTGCCTACCATCTTTCTGAATCTTGTATGAGGAAGATTTAAAGAACCCAAACCACTAAATTATCTTCTTTTATTTCTTTTCCCATGTATAGTACACTAAGTAGTCGTTTCAGAGTTTTTAACCAATATATCTGAAAGTGTCTCATTTTGCTGGCTTCTTTTCATCCATTCCTACATGTTTAGTTTACATTTGTAGTTTATATTAATATTACAATTTTGGCTAAAAGTCGTAATGTGTTTCAAATCCATTGTTTAGGTGGTTGCATTTTTCCCTGCTAAAAAAGAATGTGGTAATTTTTATTTGTTTATTTGTTTAAGCATACAACTCTCAAGGCTGCGATTGAAATTTGGCTTTGCTTACAAGTTATATGAAGTGGTGTGTAGACTCAAACTAGAACTCAATGGATGCTTTTCACATCAGAAAACTACTATGCAGCTTGGCACAATTTAGAATGACTGGCAGGCTCCCCTTAGCAGAGGCCAAGGAATGAAATACCAGGGGTGTTGCAGGTCAGTGCACTGGCAGAGGCGTATGGGAAAGCTTGCCTGGTTTTAGCTCCTGCAATTACTCGCTTATGTTCATGCACGATAAAATTGAACCAAGTAAAAAAAGAAACCATGAAACATTAATGTGGAGTACACATTGACCCAAGGATGAAAAAGAGACTGTTTTCCACATGTTTCCTCTACTTGTCTGCCTTATGGCATAAAACAGGACTTAATTATACTATTTTATTCACATAGATAGTGCCCTGTATGATTGATTCTTTAAATGCTGATACAAGGAAAGGATTGTAACATCAACCTAAGCTGCCTTGATTAAAGATACTATGAAAGAACAGGACAACCAAAAGGAAAGAAGTCACTTTCTGCCATTTCCATACAAAAGCTTATCCAATTAATGAAACTTTTTTTAAACTGTTATAAATTTCCAGTACTATATGGTCACCAGGAGCTTTATCTACATTATTTCATTTAATACTAAAAGGATTGTATGTTCCAAATTATTAAAGCAAATGCATTTTCAGTAATTGTCTATTGATTATTAAAGAGTTAACATCATAAATCCATGCATTGTGTGTATTTTCTGATTCTTATTCCTTTAGATGTATTTTTATATAATACACAAATAAAAATAATCGTGTCAATAAAGAAAAAGTTAAATAGCATTATTACATTATAAATGAATATAGTTTTGTTATTCTTTATATTTATTTTTTGTCTTGACAACTATAATTTTAAATAAACATATCACCACAGGTTTTTTTAAAAAGATAATAACATGTTTCATTCTTTAATAAGAGAATTCTTTGGAAATATAACTTCTATAAAAGGTAACATAAAGATATATTTATAATATGTAAACTATTTCATGCAACTGAAGGCACTTCCAAAATGGGTTCAACATATTTAATAAAAAATGATATTTCTGCTGGGTGCGGTGGTTCATGCCTGTAATCCCATCACTTTGGGAGGCCGAGGTGGGTGGATCACGAGGTCAAGAGATTGAGACCATCCTGGCCAACACAGTGAAACCCCATCTCTGCTAAAATATAAAAATCAGCTGGACATGGTGGTGCATGCCTGTAGAACCAGCTACTCGGGAGGCAGAGGTTGCAGTGAGCCGAGATCACACTACTGCACCGCAGCCTGGTGCCTGGTGACAGAGCAAGACTCTGTCTCAAAAATAAAAAAGGATATTTTTGCCAATAAAAGTGTTAGATAGTTGACAACTTTCATTAATTATTTGTATATCTTCCCCTGTCAGATTAAACTGAAGTTCCATTAATAGGCGTAATTACTGTGTTGTTGAAGTGTTTGTATCCTAACAGGTTATAACCTCATTTACAAACATAACCACTGATAAATTAATGCACATGGCCAATTAATTCTCAAAGTGATAAATAAAGTCTTAAAAAGTAGACTTTTGTAATTCTTTCTCATCTGGAAAGATTAATAAAAGACTTCAGATATAATAAATTTAATCAAAATATACTTGCAGTTATAATGACAAATTTTACTTAATAAACACAGCTGCTTTGTACTAAGAATAGCCTCCTCCTGCCAATCCCTGGTAATTCTGCATCAGCTCATACGGTATTACAAAACAACATGAATTTTTTATAAATTCACTGAAAGGATTTGAAAGACGGCATTCTACTTACTATTAAGTTGTTGCTTGGCTTTAATTGCTATGTAAGGATTTAAAGAAAAGTACACAATATCAATCTAAAATACTTCATTTAAAGTCAAGTACACTAAATTAGAACTTGGTCATTCTCAACTAAGACCATTAACACTTTATATAGTTATAAATACATTTTGTTAAATTTTTAAAAGCATGCTCATATCTGATAAAATTACTTAAATACCTACAAATGTTTTATTGCTAGAATTAATTAATTGTGATTATTTCACCTTATAAGCAACTCTTATGTATTTTTTCTCAGAGTTATAATAGTTATTTATAATTTACCTTTATGTTGATAACACATTTTCATAGTGAAATACTGTAGCTGATAAATATTCACTATAGATTTTCTATTTTAAACAACATAATAAAGGGGAAGGCATAAAGCTAAAAGTTTGTCTAACTTTAAGCTAAAATTTTGTCTAAAGCAATTTATGTAATATTACATAATTTATTTTTATAATAAAGCAATTTATGTAATACTATATAATTTATTTTTATAATTTATTATCTAATTTATTTTTATGATTTTGGAGACACCTTTATAACAATCTAAAATATCAAATTCCAATTTCTAAGAGTTCTTTCCTAGTCAAAGAATTTGTGTGTTAGTAAGTCTAAAACCCTCCTCTCTTTAACTCTACTAGTTTGAAGAATTTATATATTACATATAATATATACATGTACATATATGTACATATATGTATATATATTTATGACCACAGATATATTCCTGATCTATCAGCATTATTGGAAAATAAGTTGAGAAATTATGTTATCTTAAATCATCATGCTTAAATACTAGATGGGCTCTTCCTTAAAACTAGGATATTTGAACTACAGTAATCTCCAAGCTTGGCAACATAATGTACAAGGGGATAGAGATGGCTGGTTCTGGGGCCAAGAGCTATTAATGCATCACAATCAACAACCTTCCACTGTTGGCATAAATGACAGTAGTATATAACCATAATGCGACATCTTAACAGAAACAAGCAATACAGTGTTTGAATCATATCTCAGAGGTATGTCCAAGTGCTAAGATGTTGGGGAATCTGCTTGTGATAGAAAAGATCCAATGAGAAACCTGACTGAACGCAGAGGAGAGCAGCAATCATACTGATAACTTACATCCAATGAATGTGTGTCTCAAGATCTGACCACTATTTCAATAACATTTTTCAAACTGCTTCCTCTAAGGTACTATATCATCACAGTCTTAATAACTTTGAAAAACAAATAGAACTATTATTTATAAGAAAAAATATTTGTCCTTCCCTAATTTATAAGTAGGCTCTTTCTACATATTTATATACTTCCATTTCCATATATAAGGTTTCTGAGACAAGCATATCTTTATATATCATAAATATATCTTTAAAATTATGTATGGTGTCCCTAGAAATAAAGTGCTAAGGATAAAATTGTCACAGGGACACAGTTTCATAAGAGAGTCTAAAATACGCTATTTTCAAAGAGGTTTATATAAATGAGAAGAGAAAAATGTACCATCTTAACAGAAGCAAAAGTGATACAACAACTTATCAGCATACTACTATAATAGAATTCCTTTTCATTTTTGCTTTTTTCTTCAATAGTGTACTTAAAAACACATTTTAAATGATAATGCGACCTAAATATCTCTCAATAATGGGATAAAGCAATTTTTCTTTGGTGATTTATCCTACATCTGAAGAAAAAAGAATAATCATCCATCATTTGCTAACCAGCAACCAGTATTTAAGGCTCTAAGACTATAAACACTCTAGACTTTCAAATGCTCATCAGTTCAATCAATTTAAATAATCTTCAATATCAAGTGTGTAATCTGACAACATCCTCTGTTTGAAAAGCATGTTTCCTTCCTACTGAACACATGCAGCTTGAAAACAGGAATAGCCAAAGTCAAGAGTGTATTTCACTGTAATGCTTATTAGTAAAATGGCTAACAGTCCTATATTTCAATTACAAAATAATTTTGTACATTACTACACAAAAATAGGGAAGTGTTCCTCAAATATATAATAAAATTTCAGAACTCAAGTTCTGTCCCGTACTTATCTAGAAAAACAAACACATAAATAATATGTGAGGGTTGTTTTTTTTTCCATTTCAGGAAACAGCTGCATCTCTCTTTTCTTTAACTTATCCAAAGTTTAAGCTTTGGATAAGTAATAGGTAGAAATGTCCAGAAACTGAACTGCATTAGAGACATATTTTACTGTTCTGCTTTAAATATGGAGAGACTTCTAAGACAACTGGGCAAAGCAAATTCCCACAAGGTTGTGGTTTCTATAGAACCCCACTTTCATCAAGCTCTACATATCGTACTTGTCCAGAAGTTCCATGTCAGGGATGTCTTTAGAACTTTACTCAAAAGGTACTGATTGAGAATGCAAAGTGGGGAGAGGGAATTCTTTCCTTTCCCTGCATGCCTGGATATATTCACAGCCTACCATGAAGATGAAAAGTGTATAGATGTATTTAAGTTAGACATATAGTTTTCAAGTCTGAGGGGTCATTTATTTAGATATTTTAGCATGCTTTTGAAAAGGGCTATTTACACTATACACATAGGTCTTAATACAATCTGGTTTATGGCTAATTAGTTCAGCTGATTGTCGCACAGGGATTATAAATCTAAAGTTTATTTTAATTCCTAGTTCATTTATTTATTTATTCATTTTTTTATTTATTTTGCTCCAGGTAATATTGCTCTTCCATTCAAAGCATATCATGTTTAATTGACCAACTATTCAAAAAATAATTTATGCATAAAGACCAAGAGAAACTTGCACAAACTAGTGTAAAGAAATAACTGAATGTAGATGTATAAATAAAGGAAAAATAGTTCTGTTGAGGAGTTGCCTTTTTCAGAAGGTTTCTCTGGAAGAATCCCAAGCTGAGCCAAGCTCTTTCCCATGGCTTGACAATAGAATTATTTGCATTTATCTCTTCATTTCCTCTCTTATATTTATTTTTATACAGAGTTTTCCTAAATTTGTGCTATTATTCCACAGAACACAAGGCATAGCAGAAGCTCCTTGATAAAACTGATCAAATCAGGCTACAATATTATAATTGAGCCTCATCTTCAGGAATGAATGCATCTTAGCACATTAGACTATGTAAGAAGTAATACAAACAAATAACATTTTTTAAACCCCAAATATTTTCAGCAACTCTTATGTAGCAAAGGGACACTACTATCATTAGCTTTATCCCACCAGTAACTTTAAATATCCCTTAGAACCAACATTACTTTATTAGTGAGGGATACTACTGGCCTATGAGTAAATGAAAACACAAACAGACCTACAAGCAAATTATACATGCATATATTTGTTTTTTGACATGTAACAAAAATTCTGGAAAGTAGCTGTTCTTAGTTTGAGGTCAGTGGCTCATGTGTATATTAAAGCCTTGATATGTGATACTACATTAACAATTTCCTCATGTTTCCATGATGGAAGCAATAGTTCTAGCTATCAGATCAGTCTTTTATGCAAAAGAGAAAAGAAAATGACAAAGAAGAAAGAAAATTTTCTGAAAAAGCCTTAGCAAATTTTAGTTTATCATTCATTGGTTGCAGCAAAGTCGCAGAGATATCTTTACTGCAAAGAAGTCTGGGAAATAAAAAGTTTTTAAATTTCACATATTGTCACCTAGGGAAACATCAGGGTTTGTAAGTTAAAAGTGAGGAAAGAACAAATATTGTGCAAACAATTGATACTAATTGATACAATTTCCTGGATCAAAATATGGAAAGTATTCTATGCCTTTCTAGGATAGGATCCATTTATATTGAATGTTGCATCCTTATCAATGAAGCATAACAGATATTCAATTAGTAATATTAATGTGAGCCCTACAGAAAGGGTTCTAGCAACATATAAAAGCATTGTTTGCAAGAGATACATATGAATTACAATGTTTACACTGTACCAAAACTTTAATGGCCAGATAGATATATAGCAAAATAGGAAAAAATAGAAAATTCCCTATTACAACTCTAACTAATATATTAAGTATACTAGCCATAGTTATTGAAGCAAAATTTGACCAGGCTTGATCAGCACTTTTAGGGTAAGAGTTTTTGAATCACATGAGAGACCACTCAAGCTGTCAATGGAGGCAGTTCATCTGCTGTAGGATTCATTAAGCCTCACTAAGACTTCAATGTAATAGTCCTACAGGTCATACGATACTTTTTCTCTAAATATGGGCTAACAAATAAACTTTCTTATTTCAAGTCAAACTATAACATACTTCAGTATCAGTAGAAGAATTGGGGCAGGCTGCGGGTAATAGAGAGCAATGCAACTTCTTTAATCACTGCTAGATTTGGTGCTAAGACTGTTTCCAGAACTGCAAAACTTTAGCACCAGACCTTGGCCTATAGTAGATACATGAAGATGTTAACCATGCTATAGAGCAGATGTCTCCAAACTATGGCCCGCGGGCCGCATGCGGCCCCCTGAGGCCATTTATCTGCCCCCCACCCTGCCGCACTTCAGGAAGGGGCACCTCGTTCATTGGTGGTTAGTGAGAGGAGCACAGTATGTGGCGGCCCTCCAACGGTCTGAGGGACAGTGAACTGGCCCCCCTGGGGACGCCTGCTGTAGAGTCTGTGAAAAACATTATTCTTTTGGTACTTTCTCAGATGTTAAAGCATTGTCTATTAAACATTTCTTTACCGCAACCTTGACCTGTGATCTCATTCCCCTTTTCCCTGACACCTACATTACAAATAAGAAATTCATATATGAATAATGTATTTATAGTATATGCTTCATTCTGGTATATTTTTCTAATAAGTAGTATTGTTTACCATCAAGACATTTTCACAAAACTGTAGACTTAACAAACACTTGTACATATAGCAACACTTGGTGAATTTAAAAATATAGAACAGGTAGAAGACACAAAGCAATAGAGGAAGTTACAATGACAGATTGTTTTATTTTTAATCAAGAGATGAATGCTGGTATTTTACCTTTCATCTCTTGGTATTATATGAGGAATAATATGCTGTTTGGTTGGAATAGTGTTTTAATAGAGATGTAGCAGCATGGTAATTTTGGTAATGGATTTCTCTAAGTTTGTAATCAATCAGGAGCGAAAGACATATTTACAATCATGATAATTCAGATTAATCTGATGGGCCATTGACAGAGAGAAAATACAGAGCTCTAGCAGTTGCTGTGTATGGCAAAACATTCTATGAGCCTCTCAGAGCTCTGAGGGAATTAACCTCAGCTTTTAAAAAGCTTGAACAAAGGGGTAAACAAAATTTAAATTAGACTACTTAACCATAATTAAAGCTGGGCACAAGTCTGGGAAGTGACAGAAACTCATATATTAATTGACTCAAAATTAGAACATATATAGTATAAGCTCTCCTCTTAAAATGTAAGGCATCTTTTACTCTCTATACAGAAGTTGTTGCTTTTTTTCCTCCTAAGAATAAGGAGGCCTTGGCTATCAATCATACACAGAAGGAGATACTCTCTGCCACACAGCTATTAAATGAAGAAATGTACATTTTCTACTTCATATATCAAGCCTACTGATGTATTTTCATCTATGGCATCAATCACTACAGGAGCTTAAGTACTTGAAAATGGGAACCCATGGGGCTCAGCCACCACCAATGAAGGCTCAGCTGTTCTGTGCAAGCCTTGAAAAGTGAAACATCTGAAAGACCTAAAAATATAGCTTAGAGTCTCATCATAAGCACTGACCATGTGGTGTTCCTGGCTCCTGGCATCACACAGAGGAGTTGAATAACTTGTGCAAATTCTAAAGACAAAGATAAAAGTGGTAGCACTGAGATTCTCACTAGTGATTTCCAGAATGTGAACAAAACTGGGCATCATTTTCCACTAGATTAACTTTTGAGCAACATCTGTAGAATGCTGGGAGATGTGTGCACTCCAGGAGAACTGCCAATGTCACAGACAAAAGGTTTCAGCATAATTATAAAGTCTCCATGGGGAAAAGTCTCTCACTAGAGAAATGAAAATGATCTTTAGGACACTGTTAATGTGCATAAAATTCTGGATATTAACCAACTGTGAACACATAACCAATAAATGGCACAGGAAAACAAGAGAAAAAAATTTGCATGTGTCTCCTTTGAACATTTCCCACAAGCAACTTCACGTATGAGACAATTATGGCAAGTTTACACTGTGTAGTTTTGTTTAATTCAAAAGGAAAGTTATTACATTAATTACATCAACTTATAGCCTCTTTGTCTTATCAATATATATTCTGTGTAATACTCAGGATTATAGAATAATTGTACTGGATAGCACATAAAAACTCTCTCCTGATATTCCTAGTTGTTAATGATGTATTATTAACTAACGTAAGTACTGCTTTTAAAATAGTCGAACATATGCAATGCCGCGTTAAGTAACCCTGTTAGACTTCTACATCCAAACCAAGCAGCCCTCTAATCACTGGTCAGACTCTAGAGTTTCAGGAGTTGATTCTAATGAAGGCTTAGTTTTTAACTGAAGGGAAAAAAGGAAGTGGAAATTTTGGAAAATGGAAAAAAAAAAAAACTATCATTTAGTCTAAATTAATCCCCTTCTCCACTATCCTTGCAAGAGAAAGTGGCTATGCTATAGGAAGAAGGTAGCAGGACTCATTCCAGCAGAAATTAGGTGCAGTTTGGAATATGTATGTAGCAAGATAAGAGTCAGGCTGAGAATTACAGAGAGAACCCAACACAGATCATTATGTTTAGACCGCTGAGGGCCATGTCCCTGTTCATCAGTTTATATTCACTACAGAGGATTATCTTTCTTCCTTAAGGAGATTCTAGTTTGAGAGTATAAATGCTTACATCTAGGAAAAGCCATGTGTACTTTTATGTACTTTGTCTTCTTCATAAAAACTATCTGATAATTCTTGGGAGTATACTTGTAACAGACAAGGTTTTAAAAGACTTTTTTTTTTTTTAACTTTGATAAAAAGGTAATGGAAAGATAATAGTTCATAGAACAATCCCCTGCTCCCTACCAAAGTCTCTTCTGTCATTCCTCAAAATTGTTTTCCCGACTTTATTGAGTTACCCATCCTCATCTTTCCTTTAAGCATAGTGCCTTGAATGCTTCCAAACATTTCACTCCTCCGGCAGGATTGATGAAGATGGATAGGTTGGATCCCATCAGTGACAATTTCAGAACAATGAAATCTAAATGCATCACAGATGAAAGAAAACTGACTCAAGGGACTGTCAGATTATAAATGCAAATGCAAAGCTGCTCCTGACAATAACCCATCGCTAATCAATTTGCTATAACATTCAATACCATTCTCTATTCTAAGCATTTTTTATGATCCACAAACGCCCATTGCTAAACTATTAACTGACAAAATAAATCAAGTGCTTTCTTTATATATATATATATATATATATATATATATATATATATATATATATTAAATTTTAGATTCAGAGGATACAGGTATAGGTTTGTTGCATGGGTATTTTGCATGATGCTGAGGTGTAATTTAGATTTCTGTTAAGCAGAGTTTGACGTGATGATTTGGGTGAAATAAGACTAAGATTTAATTCCAGAAAACAGAAGTAGGGAAGTTGGAAAGGACAAAAGACAATGAAGTGTGCTTCATTAAACTGGTTGCTGATTTAGGCACATGGAAATCAATCTTTCTGGAGACTTTCCTAAGGAGTCCTGTAGAACCTATCCTAGAATTATCACACTAAAAGACAAGAAGGCTGCTAAAATTATCTACGGACTCATTCCCCCATTGGTTGAAGATACTCCTTGGGTGCATTAATGTACACACACCCACAGGCATGCACACTTTGGAGCGGAGAGAGTATGTTTTTAGAGAGAGCCTAAGGCCAAAAAGTAGAAATACTCCGTAGTATGTGCTTCAGGTGGGATGCTGGGAAGATGCAAAGAACTATCTACCTCAGCTTCAGCTCTTCTGAAATTGGTTGGGCAAACGAAAGATGCCACCAGTGGCCAGATAAGAGCTTTTTTTCCACCTCTACCTCTCTTTCTAAATGTCATTCCACATATTATTGCAGATATTGCCATGGTTTCCATGGCCTTATTCATTTCAGTATTAACTTTCACTCTCCTATGGCTGTACAAACATTTCTAAACTTGCCTTTTGTAACTCAGTATCCCTTGATAGCATGGGGATTTGATACAACTCTGTAATTAAAATTACACAGTAGGCTGAGTACAGTGGCTCATGCCTGTAATTCCAGTCCTTTGAAAAGCTCAAGTGGAAGAATCACTTGCGGCCAGGAGTCCAAGACCAGCCTGAGCATCAGAGTGATACCCTCAACTCTGCAAAACTTTTAAAAATTAGTCAGGTATGGTGGTGCACACCTGTAGTCCCAGCTACTTGGAAAGCTAAGGCAGGAGGATCCCTTGTGCCCAGGAGTTCCAGGTTGCAGTAAGCCATCACAGCACCACTGTATGCCAGTTTGGAATACACAGGGATAGTTTGTCTCCAAAAATAAAAAAAATAAATATAAATTGCACATTTACCACCATGATTCATGCTTCTTGTGCTATGGTTTCAATGTCTATATTCCTCTAAAATATGTATGTTGAAAACCTGACCTTGAAGGTGACAGTATTAGGAAGTGGGGGCTTTTAAGAGGTGATTATTAAGGTCCTAATGGAGAAGACCTCATGAATGGGAATTGTGCCTTTGTAAAACAGGCCCCAGAGGTCTGCCTTGCCCTCTCCATATGCAAGGACACAGCAAGTCTACATCTATGAACTAGACATGGAATCTGCCAGTATCTTGATTTTGAACTTTGCAGACTCTATTATAAAATTTTAAGAAATAAATTTCTGTTGTTTACAAGTTACCCAGTCTATGGCATTTTATTACAGCACTTTGAATGAACTAAGACAATCTGCTTTCCACTATTGCTTCCAGACCATTCATGCTGGGCTTTGGCAAGATCCAAGCTGAGAAAGTACCAGCCTATCCCCAGAAAACAAACTAGTAGAGACTTCTGCCAAGATGGCCGAATAGAAACAACTCCAGAGTGCGGTTTCCAGCAAGAGCAACGCAGAAGGCACAAGTGATCTCCACACTTCACCTCAATGGTACTGGTTGGACAGTGGGCGTAGCCCAAGGAGGGCAAACCAAGGCAGGGCAGGGCACTGCCTCACTCACAAAGTGCAACTGGCTGGAGGACTCCCCTCCTACCGAACAGAGGCCACCAGGGACTTTTCCTCTCCTGCACTCTGGTTCAGATACTGCATTTCTCCCAAGGTCTTTACAACTCACAGACCAGGAGACCCCGCTGGGCTCAGAAGTGTGTGAGTTACCAGCACAGATCTGAGCAGCTGCTCTGGCCAGCACCACGGGCTGTCAGTGCAAACCTGGACAGATGTTTGGGCTGGCGCCTGGAGCACCTTCGAGACAGAGCTTCCTGATACCCAGAAAGAGGGGGAGCTGAAAGCAGGGAGCCAAGTGATATGGCTTGGCAGTTCCCACCCCACAAAGACCAGCAAATCAAAACCCTATAGCTTGAGAGTTTCACAGCCAGCACATCACTTCAAGCTCCATCTGAGACTATTGAGCTTGGTGTGGGGAAGGGTGTCTGCCATTCCTGAGGTGGTTCTAATCTTACCTGTGTAAACTAAAGCTAGAGGAACCTCACACAGCAGCTGAACTGAGCCCCTGGCAGCCCAGCAGTGCCTCTGCAGGCAGATTGACTAGGCTCCCTTCTTGCAGGGCAAGGCATCTATGAAAAAAAAGGCAGCAGCATGTCTGGGACTTATAAATAAAACCCCATCTTCCCAGGACAGAGCACCTGGGAAAAGGGGCTATTGTGTTTTGGTGCAGCAGACTCAAGCGTCCCTACCAAGCAGCCCTAAAAGGAGCAACGGAGCTCCCAGCACAGCATTTGAGCTCTAATAAGGAACAGATTGCCTCTTCAAGTGGTTCCCTGACCCCTGTATAACCAAAAAGATGCCTCACACAGGAGAGCTCTGGCTGACATTTGGGATAAAGCTAACAGAGGAAAGAATAGGTAGCAATCCTTGCTTTTCTGCAGCCCCCGCGGGTGATTCTCATGCAAGCAAGGTCTGGAGTGGACATCCAGCAGTCCTACAGCAGAGGGGTCTGACTGTTAGAAGAAAAACTAAAAACCAAAAAGAAATAGCTTCAACATAAACAGAAAGGACATCCACTCAGGAATCCCATCAGAAATCACCAACTTCCAAGAACAAAAGTAGATAAATCCATGAAGATGCGAAGAAACCAGCACAAAAAGGATGAAATCACCAAATATCAGAACACCTCTCCTCCTCCAAGGGATCAAAACTCCAAAAATAAAAAAAAAACAGCAAGGGAAAAAAAACAGGATGAAGAATGAGTTAGACAAATTGACAGAAGCAGGCTTGGAAGTAAATCACTCCTCAGCAAATGCAAAAGAACATAAATAATAACAAACAGTCTCTCAGACCACAGTGCAATCAAATTAGAACTCAGGATTAAGAAACTCACTCAGAACTGCACAACCACATGGAAACTGAACAATCTGCCACTGAATGATGACTGAATAAACAGAAATAAAGATGTTCTTCAAACCAATGAGAATGAAGATACAACATAACAGAATCTCTGGGACACGTTTAAAGCAGTATCTGGAGGTAAATTTTTGGCACTATATGCCCACATAGGAAGCGAGGAAAGATCCAAAATTGACACCCTATTGTCAAATTGAAAGAGCTAGAGGAGCAAGATTAAACAAATTTAAAAGCTAGTAGAAGACAAGAAATAACTAAGATCAGAGGAGAAATGAAGGAGATAGAGACAAAAAAATCCCTGAAAAAAAATCATGAATCCAGGAGCTGGTTTTGTGAAAAGATCAACAAAACAGACCACTAGCCAGACTAATAAAAAAGAAAAGAGAGGGGAATCAAATAGATGCAATAAAAAATGATAAAGGAAATATCACCACCAATTCCACAGAAATACAACCTATCCTCAGAGATTACTACAAACAACAGCATACACATAAACCAGTAAATCTAGAAGAAACTGATAAATTCCTGGACACTTGCTCTCTTCCCAGACTAAACCAGGAAGAAGCTGAATCCCTGAATAGACCGAGAATAAGGTATGAAGTGGAGGCAGCAATTAACAGCCTACCAACCAAAAAAAGGCCAGGTCAAGACGGGTCACAGCCGAATTCTACCAGACGTACAAAGAGTAGCTGGTACCATTCCTTCTGAAACTATTCCAAACAATACAAAAAGAGGGAATCCTCCCCAATTCATTTGATGAGATCAAAATCATCCTGATACCAAAACCTGGCAGAGACTCAACTAAAAAGAAAACCTCAGGCCAATAACCATGATGAACATAGATGCAAAAATCTTCAATAAAATACTGGCAAACCGAATGCAACAGCACATCAAAAAGATTATCCACCATGATCAAGTAAGCTTCATCCCAGGGATGCAAGGCTGGTTCACCATACACAAATCTGTAAACGCAATCCATCACATAAACAGAACCAAAGACAAAAACCACATGATAACTTCAATAGATGCGGAGAAGGCCTCTGACAAAATCCTACAGCCCTTTATGCTTAAAAACTCACAATAAACTAGGTATCAATGGAACATGTCTCAAAATAATAAGAGCTATTTACGACAAACCCACAGCCAATACCATACTGAATGGGCCAAAACTGGAAGCATTCCCTTTGAAAACTGGCACTAGACAAGGGTGTCCTCTCTCACCACTCCTATTCAACATAGTATTGGAAATTCTATCCAGAGCAATCAGGCAAGAGAAAGAAATAAAGGGTATTCAATTAGGAAAAGAGGAAGTCAAATAGTCTCTCTTTGTAGATGATATGATTGTATATTTAGAAGACCCCACCATCTCAGCCCAAAATCTCCTTAAGATGATAAGAAACTTCAGCAAAGTCTCAGGATATGAAATCAATGTGCAAAATCACAAACATTCCTATACACCAATAACAGAGAGTCAAATCATAAGCAAACTCCCATTCACAACTGCCACAAAGAGAATCAAATACCTAGGAATAAAACTAACAAAGGATGTAAAGGACCTCTTCATGAAAAACTATAAACCTCTGATCAAGAAAATAAGAGAGTACATAAACAGATGGAAAAACATTCCCTACTCATGGTTAGGAAGAATCAATATCGTGTAAATGGCCATATTACCCAAAGTAATTTATATATTCAATGCTATTGCCATCAAGCTATCATTGACCTTCACAGAATTAGGAAAAAAAAAAAAAAAAAAACATTAAACTTCATGTAGAACCCAAAAGAGCCCACATAGCCAAGGCAATCCTAAGCAAAAAGAAAAAGCTGGAGGGCCATCACGCTACCTGACTTCAAACAATACTACAAGGCTACAGTAATCAAAACAGCATGGTACTGGTACCAAAACGGAGGTCTAGACCAATGGAACAAAACAGAGACCTCAAAAGTAACACCACACATCTACAACCATCTGATCTTTGACAAACCTGACAAAAACAAGCAATGGGGAAAGGATTCCCTGTTTCATAAATGGTGTTGTGATAACTGGCTAGCCATGTGCAGAAAATGGAAACTGGACCCCTTCCTGACACCTTACACTAAAATTAACTCCAGATGGATTAAAGATTTAAACATAAGACCTAACACCATAAAAACCCTAGAAGAAAACCTAGGCAGTATCATTCAGGATATAGGCCTAGGCAAGTATTTCATGACTAAAACACCAAAAGCAATGGCAACCAAAGCAAAAATAGACAAGAAGGATCTAATTAAACTTAAGGTCTTCTACACAGCAAAAGAAACTATCATTAGAGTGAACCAGCAGCCAACAGAATGGGAAAAATTTGGGGATCTACCCATTTGACAAAGGGCCAATATCCAGAATCTACAAAGAACTAAAACAGATTTACAAGAAAAAAACAACCAATCCAAAAGTGGGTAAGGATATGAATGGACACTTTTCAAAAGAAGACATTTATGCAACCAACAAACATATGAAAAGAAAGCTCATCATCACTGGTCATTAGAGAAATGCAAATCAAAACCACAGTGAGATACCATCTCATGCCAGTTAGAATGGCAATCATTAAAAAATTAGGAGACAACAGATGCTGGAAAGGATGTGGAGAAATAGGAACACTTTTACACTGCTGGTGGGAATGTAAATTAATTCAACCATTGTGGAACACAGTGTGGCGATTCCTAAAGGATCTAGAAATATAAATACAATTTGAACCAGCAATCCCATTACTGGGTATATACCCAAAGGATTATAAATTGTTCTGTTATAAAGATACAAACACACGTATGTTCATTGCAGCACTGTTTACAATACAAAGACCTGGAACCAACCCAAATGGCCATCAATTATAGACTGGAGAAAGAAAATGTGGCACATGTACACCATGGAATACTATGCATCCATAAAAAAGATAAGTTCATTTCCTTTGTAGAGAGATGGATACATCTGGAAATCATCATTCTCAGCAAACTGACACAAAAACAGAAATCCAAACACCACATGTTCTCACCCATAAGTGGGTGTTGAACATGAAAACACATGGACACAAGGAGTGGAACATCAGACACTAGGGGAGGGATAGTGGTGGATGGAGAGGTTGGGGAGGGACAACATTGGAAGAAATGCCTGATGTAGGTGACGTGGGGATGGGAGCAGCAAAGCACCATGGCATGTGGTACCTATGCAACAATCCTGCAAGATCTGCGTATGTATTCCAGAACTTAAAGTTTAATAATAATAAAAAAAAATTAAGTAGGAAAAAAAAAAACTAGTCAAAAATTACTTTATGTTATTCAGAATCTTAAGCCTGGAAACATGCTGTCTTTTACTTCTACCATCTTTGTGTACTAATTCAAGTACTCCCTACTGCACATTCATCCACTCAGTCTAATTTTCTACTTTGCATGTATGTTTTCAATACCTAATCCCAACTTACTTCTCTATGGAGGTGATTTGGAGAATTCAAGCAAACATTTCTCCCACAAATTTTACTTTTTCTAAGGATTCATTTGATATCATTTGGCTCAAATTAATGGTTGGCTTTTTCTATTAAAAAGTTTATTCAAAGTCCAAAAGTTTCTAAATTCTCTAAATTTCAGTGAACTATCTCACCATGTTTCTGGATACCTATTGATTCCCATATTCTTAATTTTGACATCACAGAGAATTTTTTTGAATGCTGAAACCTGAAACTCTATCATGCTCTTGACCCAAACTTAATATTTCACACTCTTCTCATTCATCTATTATCTTTTTTCTACATGACGACGTGTAACAGTCTCTTGATCCTTTTGTCAAGTTTTTCATATTTTCCTCCTATCTCTAGCCATCTTAGAATCCTGTAATGCATCACATTCATATTCCTACCACTGTGGACTCTAGATCAAACAATTCCTCTTTCCTCCCTCCAACTTCCACTTTGTGGTTAAAAAATAATATATCTGAATGCAGGAGATTTCTATTTTCTTTCAGGATTCTAGAGAAAGGAGAAAGAACTGGCCATTCTGCTCTCCCACAGGAGGAATAATATTCTCACATTGGATAAGCAGCATGATCTTCACATGGCAACAGCAGAGGTTGAGGCATTCTATCTTCTCTGTATAGGGAAGGAGAAACTCATTCTTGTCCTGGATTGGGTCCCCTGTCTCTCCCAATATATATAATTCAGTTTCTGGAAATTCAAGTTGCTTGATAGAGTCATTCTTGATGATGGGGTTTATGATGACTATTTGTCCTACAGTAGACTTATTTACAGTTCAAAGTATTCAGCTGTGAATACTTTGAATACAAAGTGTCCTACAGTAGATTCATTTACAGTTCAAGGAATTCAGCTTAGGCAGTCTATGCCTCCAGATGGGCATTTCCTGAGCCCATCATAGTCATCACTAGCAATACCTCCAGGCTGAGAATCACAGAAGCACATTTTTGTTACATTCCGGTCTATACAGCCTAAGGAGGTAAGAATGTATGTAGTAGGATACAGACCAGCCCTCAGCCAGGCAGAAGGCAGCAGCTAGCAATGTAAGAGCTGCATGTGGAAGATCACTTATGAGGATAATCTTAGGTCCTAGCAGAAAATGAAAATCCCCTAGAAGGCTGAAACTTTTGTGATTATGCTTGAGATGGCTCAAGTCACAGATTCATGAATTAACTATCTTTTTATTTAAACATGTAATGGTTATACAGAAAAAAATCCTACACATAAATTAATTCAGAAAAAATAATTAAAATTCTCATCCCTGAATTGTATCCCAAAAATAAACAGCTATAAGTTGTTTTGCACACCTCCAGAGATTTTTCCAAAATATGCAAGTATGTACATATCCTCTCCTACAAGGACAGACATTCCAATGAGTACTTTCTTTTTATAACACAAATAAGTTCATTTCATATGCAGTTGAGTTTCACCTGGCTTTATTTACTTGTCAATATATTTTAGGACTCTTTCTGTAGTGGCATGTGTAAATCCAATTCATTTTAAGAACTGTGAATATAAATGTTTACACACACACATACCTATATATAGAGAGAGAATTATACAGCTAGTCTTCCAATTAATGATGCTTATAGTGTTTTAAAATCTTACAGTTACACAAATCAGTCAATTAATGCAATTAATATATGTTTTTACTAACTTGTACAGGTATATCTGTTAGATTTATAAAGCTTAAATTGTTGTATGCTAAAAATTTATATTTTGGTACTATCGATTTCTGGGAGACTGCTCTTTTTAATTTTCCCTACCAATATTGTTCTTTTAATGTCTCCTGTTTATATTTTCTTGCAGAAGTAGAGTGGGAAACATGTTTGACCTGATTTCCATACAAGTACATTACAAAGTTAATTTTTTTAAATCTCCTAATCCCATGCAAATACTCATTCCAAATATACTGGATTAAGAGCTTTTAATGATGAGACCTTTTAGTGTATAACTCAACCATTTCTGCATGCCTTTAAATTCTACTGTTCCTAACTAACTCTTAAATGGAAATATGATTCCTCACTTAAACTAGCTCTTTTTCAGGATGCTATTTTTCCGCCAATGAATTTTACTTCTCTTGTGAAGCCATTCAATAATCTCACGGACCTTGAGCTTCTTTACTTGAACAAAATGTAAGATGGAAACTATAAATAATTTCCAGGTGCAAACTTCTTAGCTCCATACTTTTTCATATCTGTGTGGCTTTAAAATATCCTTAGAAACTTTCAGAGTAATTACTCTTCCCTTGTTAATTTAAATATTCCAACTCAATTTTTCTTATTATTGAATGTTATCCACAGTTTTTTCTTTAACCCTCTATTTTCATAATAGCATCAGGTATTTAAGAATTCCAATTTCCAGGATAATACATTATGTCACCATTGCTATTAATATTTTTATACATCTCTAAAGATAATAAAAAGGTTTATACATTTCTAAAGATGATAGTGTCTACCATTTAGATAAGAATGTATTAGAATAGTGATTAAATTGCCACCCATTTTCATTGCCCTAATTATGAAACTGATATAATTTCTTTGAATGGTTCAGCTAGAGTCTTTGTAAAAGATCAGTCAAAAACAAACAACACACCAAAAACCTTTTAACTACAGTCAGAAAATCTTTCCACTGCAATCTAAAATACCTAAAAATGACCTGATTCCAAATCATATATTATCCAGTTTTACATATATAAAACCAAGTGTTACATACTTGTCAAAGTAAGGAGCATTTTGCAGTGTTTCCAGAAGAAAAGAAAAAGACAAACTCATCAGTTATATATACAACAAATAAAATTAGCAAAACATTTTATCATATAAGGAAAGAATGGTTTTCCTACTTACTTCAAATTGTATCAATAAGAAGGAAAATGTTACCTATTATACAATAGCAGTCTTCAAATGTGTTTCAAACTTGATTGGGGGTATTCCCTTGCAGTTCTGGGCAGAAAGCCAAGCTATTAGGAGCACTTGGGTTTTTGCATCCCAAGTATCCCTTTCTTCACCTCCAAAAATACATTCAGTCAAATAAGATTAGAGTAAACCAGTCTCTTACTAAAGGCAGAATCCTCAACATTCTAATTACTGGCCTTGAAAATGTATTCCTTTTTGCATACAGATAAATATTTTTATTACATGAACACAAACATGCTCTAATATTTCAAATGCTGAGATAATTTTAAAAATTGAAAATACGTTTTACAGAAAAATGCTGGAAAAAAACACTAAACTCAACCATTAGAATAAACATTGCTAAAGAAATAAGCAACTAGATTCCTCTAAGACTCCTTCAAGTAAAAGACATTGTAAAGATTGAGTACTAAGAAAATATCAAATTACTAAATAAAATTAAAAGGCCATGGTGGGGCAGAGGAATAAAGAGCACAAAGAGGAAAAAGATAATAGGGGGGAAATGTATGCTAGTGAAGCAAAAAAAATGAAACGGCATAGTTAATGAGAATACATATTAATTATAAACCTTCAGAATACAACAAATTTTAATAACTAACAAAATAGTATTTAAAATCTAAACAGCTTTTGCAACTGTTTTTTATAATTCTGAGGCCTTATTCTAAAATGTTATATGAGACTCAAATCAGTATTTGCAACTGAAGACCTTTACCCAAGAGTATTTTGGTAGTAAAAACAAACAAAAGGACTGATCTAAACGTCAAACTTTAGAGAAATTATTAAGTAGATCATTTCTTTTCAGTATAATAGCTATATAAAATCAAGAATGTCTTTTGAATTCTAAGAAGAATTCAAAATTTTACATTGAATGTGATCTCAATAGAGTGGTAAATATTTAGAAAAAAAACATGGATGGAGATATGTTAAACTTGTTTACAAATGGGGGTTATTATGAAAAGAGTGTTTTTCCATAATGCTATATCATTTTAGGTACGTTTTATATTTTTATAGGAAACATACATTACTTACATGCCTATTTAAAATCCAAGAACAAATGTTGAAAATACTGAAAGTCACATGGTGATACATCTTAATTAAACGAAGGCCCACAAAAGTTTAAACGTCCTTAATAATTATTTGTTACTTTTCCTAATTTTAATTAACAGAGCCCTGAAACCACACCAATATGTATTTTGTGACAATTATTTCTATGAGATCTTGAGTTTTTAATGAAAATCAGAAAACAGAAGAAACACATTTAACAACAGATGTGGGCAGATAAATGAATTAAAATCTAAACATGAACTTAATTATATTTTAGAAATTAACTGCGGGAAGATGGATTGGTAAAACACAGTAAAAATACTTAAACTAATTTTAAGCAACAGATTAAGTGATTTGCTATCCAATACAATCAAGAGTTAAAAAGATGCTAACTTGGTTAGAAATGTTGAAAAAAATAATATAAAGGAAATGGAGAAGTACAAGTAGGATTCCTATCAAATAGCAGACAACCTATGAAATTACGGATATACCAGGTGGGCAACATTCCTGTATGGTTATGTGACTTGTGAAAAAAAGGCTGAATTTACTTTTAATTCAGTTTTTCAAACATAGAACTGAAATTACACCATGGCTTTTCCTACAAAGGATCATTTGATTAACAGAAATGAAACCCAGTCAAATTATCAGGAGTCATAGAAGATTTATATTAAGGAAACAAAAAACATGTGATGGAAAGAATTTCATAGACATTATAAAGTCATAAGCATCTGTTTTCTACTTTTTCTCAGTCTCTCACTTAAAATGATGCCCCATCCTATGAAAGGATTTTAAAAAGTAAAATGTCAGCATAACACAGTACTGTTTACAAGATTAGCAGAGAGAGTGAATACCTGTCTCCAACATAGCATTCTCTCTCTTTCTCCCTCTGTCCTCCCTCTCCTTGTCCTTTTTCTATCATTATTATGCTTGATTTTGGTTTTGTTTTTGTTTTTTTTCCTTTTAGTGGGCTGTACAACTCAGGAAAATGTAAACCTGCTTAAAAGTGTTAGATCAGATTTCCCATAACATTTTATTTACAGTTTTGACTGCTGCTCTGCTATCATTGTCCCCAAATCTCCAAACCTTTACAGTTTCAGTGCTTCCAAAACATGGAGTATATTTCTGTGTTTCTGGTTCAAAGTTTCATGAGAGAAATCAGATGGGCTCAGCTTGGATTAAATGTTTACCTCTGGACCAGTCTCCTGGAAATTACCTTAGAAAAAGATAATTCAACATAGGAAATTACCTTAGGAAAACGTAGGCAGCTGGGATAGCTCCTCAGGAAAGGCTAAGGAGGTCATTTCAAAAGAGAAGCCATAGAGTTTGAGGGAGAAGTGTTTCATACTTCTCTACTGCATAGCACATATATCACATTCTAAGAAACATGTAACTGTTTTATAGCAAAATTATTATTATTGGGACTGGTTTCATGAGTCTGTGACCTTGCACAGCATTCTACACAGAGAAGAGCCCAACACATGTGCTCTGCTGTAACCTTGTTGAAATTCCTAATAATAATTGAACAAATGGCTCCTGCATTTTCATTTCATACTGGACCCCATAATTTCTATGGTTGTATCTGACTACAGTCCTTGCTACTGAAATGCACAAATTTCTTAAACTGGATATGGCTAATCTGCTGAAAGAGTGTCTTTCACTCCTTCGGACACAGTGCCCTAAAGAACAGAAGATAAAAGTAGTCACTGACATTCTAAAACAGTAATTTAAAACTATGCTAATACACTCAATATAATGAAGTATCGCCATTCATCTTAGATTATATTAGAATCCAATCATCTTTGATATAGATCAATTTAGATGGGATATTAATTATAAGTAGACGATGGAAGAAAAAATAATAAAACTTTCAGAGTCCCGGTAAAAGTAATTTGACTTTAAGATTCTTGACAATATTCCTGAATCCCTAGCGTTTAGCAAATCCACCAAGGAGATGTACCTTCATACACATTTCATTATCTTCTCTGAACCTTCTCTGACCCCTCTCTAACCTCTCCAGCTTGAGAATACAGTAGGTGCAGCTACTTAGCTATGTGGCCTCAGCAAGTTATTTAACATTGCTCAGCCTGGTTATTTTATTACAGCACTTACCACATTTTACAATTAGTGTCACCTTTTGTCTACTTATCAGACTATTTGCTAGGTTCTTTCTAAAGGGGGGAATTCCTTTGTTATTTCTGTATCACAAGTGCCAAATACAGTGACCAGCACATAGTTCAACTTTTACAAGTGTTTAAAGAATGGATGGATGAATGGATTCACTCAATGAAAATTTTTAAGCATGTAAAAACAATATTCCTTAGTTTACTAAAAGCCAGAACAAAACATTTGCTTAAAGACATAAATAACCACCAGAAAAACAACAGTCTTGGAATTAGAATTCTTTTCACATATCTTGTTAGGAATTGTATTTTAAAAGGTATGTATGTGAAAGGAAAAACTAATCACCTTTTACCAGAATTACTGAAAATTCTATTTCTACATTATGTATTTTGTTAGTGAGGTTTCCATATCCAGAGGCTTGGAGACAAGGTTGAGTAAGGATCAACTTCATGATAGTAAAAACAAATGTAATATGAGTTAAATACAGGACTTAGAAAATAAAAAACATGAAGACCTTAAATGCTTCCACTGAAGAAAAGTGTTTCTCAAAAGTTTTAAGAATCCTATAAGGATCTGATGAAAAAAACTACCTTAAAGACATTTCATATGCACAGAAATTATAGTATTCAGTTGCAGGGGTTCTACAAGTCCTCTAAAACTTATTCATGTACATCCAAATGTATATAGATTTGTAATATTCATCCATTCTGCTAGCCACTAATCAAATGTGATTATTTAAACTAAAATTAAAAATTCAGTTCTTTCATCACCACTCATATTCCAAATACTCAATGGCTACATAGTTCTTAATATTTAAATTACATTTTTAAAATTATTTTTAAATTTGTTTTAGACATAAACTCTCATAGTCCCAACACTGCTGATACACTAAGCTCTCTTTCTGAATCTAAAATATTAAAATTTAATAAAAGGTTTTTAAAAAATCAAGTGAAGGTTGATGTACAGTTTAGCATTTGATATATGTGGTAGTAATCAAATATGGAGTAAGAAAAAAGAAATTTACAGACATGCAAAACTCAGAAAGAAATATCATACACCCAATCTCCAGAACATAGTGCAGAAAGTGCTGTACCAAACAGTCGCAATAAAGGAAGAATGAGCAAATGACATTTAAATGAAGTATGAATCAATTAAAATTACAAATTTAGTTCCTCTGTCACACTAACTATATTTCAAGTGTTCAATAGCAACAGGAGGCTGGTGGCTACCATACTGTACAGTGTAAATATAGAGCCTGTCCATCACTGCAGAAAGTTCTACTGACAGGGCTGACACAGACCCCAGAGAATGCTTATCCGAGAAGTGTGAACTTGGTGAATGTGGTGAATTGGGTGAGGAGAAATTCTGTTCAGAGAAAGTATAAATGTGAGTATCTCCTAGTAAGGCTTAAGTTGACTTTTTTTCAATTCTTTCAAATGCTAATTCCATGAATATATAAAATTGTCTTCAAGGCAAAAATGACAACCAATAGTAGCTTTGTATTTTAGATGGTGTCTAGATTTTGGTTTTAAACAGATCCATGGCTGAAATCTGTTTTCTATTTTAAGCTGGGTGAAACGTTAGGGCAGCTTATTGACGTTTTCATTTGAAAAGTAGCAACAGTAGCACTTATCTGTCAGGGTTGTTTTATAAGTTGGAAACAAAAAACCTGAAGCACCTATTTAATAATATTTGAGATATGGTAGCAAATGTAATGACACTTTTGACCTGGAGTTGTCTAAAATTTAATTTGCTATGTTTAATTTTCATTATCAGTATTGAATAATTTGTGTTATTTCTCCACTGCAACTTGATCATATTAAACATGATTATATGCACCTATCATCTTTATATCCCTATTACCTAGAATACTGTATAGCCTACATCAGTCTTTCAAAAAATATTTAATGAATATGTATTCAAGGCTACAGATTACATATAGAGCAAATATAACTCAGGAATATAACCCCGGACACCCAAATCTGAGTAGTCATTCAGTGCAAAGAGCAACAGATGATGGAAAAGGAAAACTGCCTCATTTTTTTTGTTTTGTGATATAGTCTTTCTGTCCTCAGAAGGATTCACTTTTTGTTTTGTGACATAATCTTTATGTATTCAATTTCCTTCTCTGTAAAATAAAGAACTGAGATTATATGATCCATCAGCACTTTGGCTGATTCTCTGACTCTTGACTTTTAATATTAATATCTCCCCCACTTATACTACCTCATATCCCATAGGACATAGGATAAAAAAAAATCCTCTGGCTTATAAAAAAGTATATATTTTATGTTTTAAAGGTCAATTAATGCCACAGAATGCCTCAACTGTATTACTGCTCTTACATATTTTGTTTGAAGAAGGAATATTTAAAGCTACATATATCTCTTCTTTATTTACTGTTGTACCTCATTATGAAGCCCTTCATTCTATATGTGAGCCACACATATCCAAGAGCCTGAAGATGATAGTGTCTTGAGATATAAACCACTTTGCAAAGTGTTCTTATTACCTATGTACTACAAGCACTTCTCTGAACTCAAATAGAAACATCTAGTGAGTATTAAGTTATTCTTCGATGTAATGGAGGATCTCTTATAATGTAATGAAATGCATGTTAACTTTTTTTTTTTTGCTTTCTGTATGTACAGCGTCTATAATCACCACAATGAGAAGTAACAAAAGCTCTTTGAGAAAACTTTTCTGTGTGTTTTCCTGTTTTGTTAAGGGAAGAGCAGCAATATAAAAACAAAAGTTGAAAGTTAATGAAGCATTTTAGTTCATGCATATATTTGAAATACAAATGATGCAAAACTTTAATAGAAACATCCTGAAATCCTGAATAATTATGTTGGTATCACATAAATGAGTACATGAATAATATGTTTTCAGAAAGTTAATACAAGTGTCATTACATATATTTTCTATATATTTTATAGAAAACTATATTGTTAATTGTAATGTGCCACTCAAACAACTATTATTTCACTGACTCAAATTTTCTACATGCAAAGAGTAGTGCAAACAACACAGCACCATGAGTCAGAAAGCCTGTACTGCAGTTCCATTTCTAAGCCTCCTTTCAGCCATGTGACTATAAGCACATTGCGGACTTGAGTCAAGATTTGCTTGCATACTTGGTTTATATCACGCTTTGTAAAATGTAGAAAAAAAGCGATATATAGCTACCCAGCCATGATTGTTTTAACTATATTTAAAGTATGTAGTTAATATCTAGGATTCACAATTTTTTTAACAAAGTTCATAGAAATGGTGGGAAATGAAGGTCAAATAAGGAAATAAGACTGCTACAGAATCTAGACACCTTTTGTGGCAGTGCCTATCCTTTAGATGTTCCCTAGGGGATGATATCTGTGTAATTCTCCAGTTCTCATGGGAAATTGTTCTCAATAGCAGAATGATGCTAGGACAAATACCGTATTTCTGACTTTCAGCAGTGGTTTTCTTAGTGTTGGTCACATGACTCAAATTGCGCCAATAAGAACTCTTCCTTAAGATTGTTAAAATCGAGCTAGGAAAAGGAATCCTTTCTTTTGAACATAAAGTTATGACGGTGTAAGTCCTAATTTGTCATTTCTCATGGATCCAGGTCAGGGAATTAACCAGAAGGAAGAGATGAGAAAAACAGAGACAGAAACCTACCCAGCTATATGTACACATGAGACACAGGCACAGATACGTACCCATCAGTCCTAAGACTCAAATCACATGTCTCATTATTTGAGTATGGAAATCAGTATTTCTCCCTTAATAGTCTAGCTAATCCTACTTGACTTTCCAACTTTTATCATAATTATTACCAACAAATTTGTTACATTTTAAAAAATGTATTTCAATGTAGAAATTCAATTTCCAAAAGTATGCTTAAATATCCCAACTCTTATTGAAACACTGCTGTTGTTCATCATTATCTTTTATTTTCTTATCTTTTAAATTTGGGAGAAGTTGAGTAGACTTTTATTTCACATGTCTAAGTGACTGTATAAACAAGAGATTTTGCTTTTGAACAAATTTCGATGTTGAGTAAAACAATTTTTGAAGTAAATGTATTATATAATATCTAGAGTAGAATAATTATATATTTATTTAAGAGTAGCATTGGTTTGTGGTATTTTTAAAGAGACATGTCCTATGTAACTAAGATCTATAAAATTGTTTGACAGAAAAGACATACTCTACAGCCAATTTATTTTGAAATATCATCTGTGCCAGTTGTTCCCCAAACCGACATCCTCTTATTTATTACTTTTTTTTTTTAGAAAGTGTCTTGCTCTGTTGCACAGACTGAAGAGCACTGGTGCAATCATGGCTCACTACAGCCTCCGGGGCTCAAATGATCCTCCCATCTCATCCTCCCAGGTAGCTGGGTAGCTGGGACTACAAGTATGCACCACCATGCTGGGCTTTTTTTTTTTTTTTTTTTTTTAGAAATGGGGTTTCCCTGCATTGCATAAGCTTGTCTGGAATTCCTGGGATAAAGTGGTCCTTCCACCTCAGCCTCCCAAATTGCTGTGATTACAGGCATGAGACACTGAGTCTAGCCTCATACTGGCGATTTAAAAATGGATGAAACCAGATTCCAGTGAACTACATTTTCCAGGTTTTCTTCATAACTGAATTGTTTTAAATTTTGGCAATAGGAGCACTGGAAGGAATTAACAAGGTCAAAAAAGGGTTGGGGGAGGGGGGAATTTTCTGCTTCTGGCTTCAGCAGTATGATAGTTCCTGAAAATGGCCATATTAGCTGGGCTAATGTGATTCTTTCCAAGGGCAGATAGCCTGAGAAGAGCCATATCCTTTAGAGCCATTCATGCCTCAATGGAGGTAACATCCCTGTTGACTCCATGGCTGACTGCAAGACTAAAAGCACAAAATTGGGTGCAGACTCAAGGGCTCACCAATATTACTTTTGATTCCCAAACTTGCCACTTCTATCTCCCTTTTGCTGTTCTATCTTTTCAAACTCTTATGACTAATTTACTGTATTAACTAACCCCCTTCTTATTTGAAATACCTAAAATAGTTTTCCTTTCAATGAATAGACAGTAACAAATGCTCACACAACATTCTTTTTCATTTTGTTTTTTAATATAGTCATGAGAAAGTTGTACATGCTATTCAGTAAATTAATAACCTAACTTTACCTTTTGTCTTTCACAAATAACCAGTTAACTATATTACAGCATGAATTCCAACAGTGATGACTTGACTAAATTTAAAACTTTCTAGGCCTCAAATTTTCCAATCTATTATATGAGGGATTTCCTAATGTAACATATTTCTTATACTCCATGTATTGCTCATTATTTGCCTACAGACACTGCGATATACATAATAAATGTGATTTCTAATAGATTACACTTGAAATACATCAGAATGTACATATAAAGGTAGGGACATATTTCTATCTAAAGACATGTTTCACCAAAAGACCCTATCATCCATCAAATCATTCAAACAGAAATAAGATTATTCATAAATTACATTATAAAAATAAAATTTTAAGTAATCTCCTTCATGCTGAACTTCATCATTTTAATGCTCTTTTTGTACTGTATAAATATTCCCTCAGTGGTCCATCATTGCCTTTAAGATTTATCTGTATAATTGAACAACAATTTTTGTAGCAAAAATTATGCAACAAGAATAATATATTAAGAATGTTGAATTACACACAATCTTGACTTTATATAGTTTATGATCTGGTAAAGAAAATTGACTTTCAGAAATATAGCCCAACAAATAATTTAGGAGACTGAGTTTGTGACAATTACTACAAAATTTTTAAATGCTGTTAGAGAACTGCATAAATTTTTAAACACACACACACACACACACACACACACCCTATGGAAAATATGTAAAGACATCAGCAGTAACCAGTCTTCCTTTCTTACCAATCCCTAACTTAAACCCAATGTAGCAACCTAGTGTACTAGAGGCCTAATGTTTTTCAGACTTTCTCTGACTCTTTTACTCATCTGAGCCTTTGTACATTCCATTTTTTAACTCTGGTGCACCTTTACTTCATCATTTTTTTCTTGTTAAATACACAGAAAAATACAATACATATACATGCACTCACGCAGTATATGTAATACATATAAAATGTTCGAGTGCCTCCTTTTTTCCCAAGGTTAACCACTAATTTGACTTTTGCTTCATCTTTTTTTGCTTTTCTTCATAATTTTGCCTCTTATTTTACATCCTTAACATTATGGTCTAAGGTTACCTGTTTTTGAGTTTTATGTTAATGGAAACATACTATGTGTATTCCTTTGTGTTTTCTGTCTTTTATTTCATATCATGTAAAATCCAGCAATTTTTTTTGGAGTTACAGTAATTTGATAATTTTATTTGCTCAGGTACTCAACACATTAAATTGTCACTATTCAACAATTCAACCTTTGTCAGCACTTATGACATTTCAGATTTTTAAGACAGTGCTGCTGGATACCATCCATATAAGTGTATTTTCTGGTGCCTATTCAAAATAGTTTTTAAAATTTATATGTAGAACTTGCTGGTAGGTAGAGTGTATATTATCTTCAGCTTTGCTATGGAATGTCTCAGTATTTTACAAAAAAGATGTGCTAATTTACATTTACAAATGCAGTGTATGAAACTTCCCAATTGTTTTACAATCTTAGTAACATTTGGTATTATTAGACTTATTGCAACCCCTCTGGGATGTAATTCTAAAAAGTTAAGTAGAGTTTTGTATAATAATTGGTTATTTGGACTTCCTCTTTTTGAAATGCCTGAGGTAGTTGTTTTTCTCTCTGATTTGTAGGAGTTCCATGTATATTAGTTCATTAGCTGTCTGTTATACATGTTGGAAATATGGTTTCTCATTCAGTGACATTTCTTTTCACTCTCATTATGGTATTTTCCGGACAGAAGTTCTTAATTTTAACGTAGCTAACATCAGCTTCTTCTCCTTCATGGTTTATTTTTCTTGCGACTTAAAAAATTTTTTCCTTACTTTGAGTCATGCAGATACTCTCATAGCATCTTCCAACAGTTTTAAAGTAACTTCTTTAGGTACCTTCCAGGAATCAATTTGAATGTGCAATGAATAGGGTTCAAATTCATTCTCTCCCTTATCCTCATAGGAATAGTCAGTTTGTCCAGCACTACTGAAAAGTTTCCTTTCATTTCCATATGACCACCTCTGACTCAAAATTTAAGACTCTGTTAAAATGTTTTACTTACTTTATAACTACATCTATGAAATTCCCTCTTTCCTTCCTGAGCAATCCCCATGGTACATGACTCTCCACACGTGTTTACATAGTATGCTTGCTTTTCTCTCTCCCGGTATTTATTAATTAGTATTGTGAAAGCCTATGTCAGTGAACTACTGGTTCCTTTAAGAACAGAGATACAGTAAGTAGTCTTTATAGTTCATATTCCTAGAACCATTTTTAGAATAAATGGTATGACAACCCAGATTTTACTAAATCTTAATTTACTGTGGTCACAGAATGAAAATGAAATACCTCTTAATGTGTTTCAAAGAAAAACCTATCATAGATTCATAATTATACAAATTTCACTTTTGAGACTATATGGTAAATACTATAACTTTTCTTTAAAAAATAATTCGAATATAAAACTATTTCCTTAAGTGATAAGTTTTCACTTATAATTTTATAGTATATTATCTGTAAGCAGTTTCCAAAGAATATCACAATATGACCTTATTTTGAAAGACAATCTGAAGCAGGTCAGGTTGTATTAGAGTGGGTGCTTATAGCCCTACCCTTTTGTCTTCCCTTGATATCCATAAGTTGGTCTCTAAAGTTATTTCATAATCTGACAGTCAAATGAAATAAAGTGCAAAAATCATGACTCTCTAAAACAGTAAATACAAACTTTAAATATACATTTTTTTAAAAAAAATCTTTGCTTTCTCTACTACTATTTATCTCTGAATTTTTGTGTGTATATATATATATATAGTGTTCAATATTTAACCTTCTAATTATGTCTGTATATAGTTGGAAGTTCAGTTGTCACCACTTAAACCAATGCAATAATTTCTATTAAATTATTGGAACCAATCAAAATGTTTTTTCATTATATTAAGAGTAAATCTTTGCTCATATCTCTAGAGGGCTCAGAGCTAAAGTAGTGCTCAAGTTTAAAAACTATATCAGTATTCCTGGCTAACATATCTATTTCTTCTCCCTTTCTATGACCTGGTTTTCTAAATTTTAAAATTATTATTTTATTCACCTATTTGCATATATTGTCTCTGATCTGAGTAACTATAATTCATCCTGCATATTTGCATATATATATATACATATCTTTCTATACATATATACAGGCGTTTCACTTCTGTTGAGTAGATACTGTATAAATATAGAGTTGATAATTATTAGGATTGTTTTCATAGCTATGTAATTCATCGTAACATTTTCTCTACAATCCAGTTTTTAAAAATTTTCTAAATATGTTAGATTCAATCACACACATATTGATTTCTTCAAAGTGAGACTATTAAATTGCATTTTACTCAATCAGGTAACAACTATTCAATAGGTAAATTATATTTTGGTGTGTTTTACCTTGAATAAATTAAAATAATACATACAAGTAATGATCTTGGTATATTTATGGATGGAAAGAAAAATGTTTTCAAAATAGTAAATGCTCTAATGAGCATTTATTAGAGTATGACACAGTAATTTCAGGGTTACTCATCAGATATCCTCAAAGTATTGCTCTGAATGTGTTTTTTATGCTATGTCCATAAAATAAGCAAAACTTAACCGATTACATATATATACTAAACAGACCACTTTCATATAACACTACGATCTTTGTCAAATGTATATAGTGCAAAATTAAATTATTAACTCATATTCCTGGATTTTCCAGAAAGAAAGAATCTTAAGAAAACTGTTCATGGGTCTCTCTCACCCGTCATACTCCTTCACAAATCAGTGGACTCTATGTGATGTGTTTTTGCATTTGTTATCCATATTCTCCATTTTTATAAACTAAAATCTCCAAGGATATCCATCATGTCTTACCATTCAAGTAATAACACATTATCAGACTGATTTATTAAGAAGTCCAAAGAATATTAACCCCTGGCCACTGCAGGAAAGTGGCCCAAAGGTTGTAAATGATTATGGGGAGTTTAAATTGCTAAACAAGATCAGATATAGCAGGAATGTGTCCTCTCAATTCTAAAATAAGTGAACATAATTACTACAAAAGGATATTGAAAGGACAGATACTGATAAACAGAGATTGTACAAACAGAAGAACAGAACAAACCTTATGTAAGATTGGAATTCTGAAGAACTTAGATCAGGTGCTGGAAAAATGCACACACATACAGAGACACACACACTCTCACACACAGTGGGATGGGAACCTTATAATTTTATTCCATGGCTAGGCCCAGCTTTCTCCAAATGTTCTAGATTTGGAAAAATCAGATTTGTAAATTTTCAGGCAAAGGAGGGAGCTGAGTTGAGTTGGCAGATAGTCCTGACTAGCATTTTGCTAGCCCAGTATTAGTCCACTACACTGGAGATTGCAGGTCACTGTCTTTAAGCCTGGAGCTCAGGCTTCAAGTGCTCTATTGGCTTATTATCTCCTATGTAGTCAATATTCCTGGAGTCATGCCCAACTGCAAATAAGGTGAGGTGCTTTTGTTTCTTTGTTTTTGTTTGTTTGTTTGTTTTTACTGTGTTACCATTCTTTCTTTATATTGCTCTTTTACTCCAGAGCATTTTAGGGGATAGAAATGAATGCTTCAGACCCACAACAATATGCAGCAGAATATACCAGAAGATCATGCTGCTGGTTTCTGTGGCATTTTCATTCATTTCACTTACTATTTTATGCATATTTGCATTATAGTATAGTATTTTAAAATATTAATGGCATTATAGAAAACATGCAGCATATTTTATTTTTAAGAAAATAAATCAGTTAAAATATGCGATGTTAATTATTGACTGCAGTTTTTATATCTGATTTTTCATCCATGAAGTCACCATCAGATCGTATTTGGGTTTTGCTAGATATAAAAAAATTAATTTAGAAACATTTACTTGACTTTGTTAATTAAAAACTGATGCCACAGCCCTCTGACATTTACACTATACCTATCTTTAGTACTCAAATATTTTCAGGACACTTTGGTATTTTCTTTTTGATTAGAGAATGATACCTTTATTTTATATGTTGCCATCAGATATCATAGAAGCTGTGTTAAGTTTTAATGGTTTCCATGACATAGTAAAGAAACTAGCTTTCGGAGTGAGACAGGCCTGGATTTAAATCTAGGTTCCCTTACTTATGGAATGACAGATCTTGGAATTTTATGGTTTTCTGTGAACCTCATTTCCCTCTCTGTCAAGTAGTCATGACCACCACCAGAGAATGTTACTGTAAAATCTGTGTATGTAAAAAGCCAATCATATGAGACAGTGGTTCCCCAAACCATTTTCAGCACCAGGGACAACTTTCATGGAAGACAGTTTTTCCAAGGACTGGAGCAGGGAGACAGTTTCCAGATAAAGTTGTTCTACCTCAGATAATTAGGCATTAGATTCTCATAAGCAGCAGGCAACCTAGATCCCTCACGTGAGCAGTTCACAATAGGGTTCATGTTCCTATGAGAATCTAATGCCACTGCTGATCTGACAGGAGGCAGAGCTCAGGCGGTAATGCTCGCTCACCTACCACTCACCTCCTGTGGAGGTGTCCCATTCCTAGCAAGTCACAGAACAGACCAGTGCCAGTCTGTGATCCAGGGACTGGAGACCGCTAATACAAGAGGCTTTACAATACTGTGCATGCTTCCTAGTATATGACTCTATGTGAGACAGTGACAGGAAACATTGAACTCTACAGTTCTAAGGGCACAATTCTTAGAAAATGAAAGAAGCTATATTTTCTCACTATGTATGACTAAGAACTCATGCACCTGCATAGTAAAGTATAATATTTTTGGAAAATCATTAACTCTTCCAGACTCAAGGGCCATATAAAGAACTACAATGAAATGAGTGGTTTAAAGCTGTGAAATTGTTACAATGATAATCAGGCCAGTATATCTAGCTCTAATGTACGATTCACAATTTATATTCTCTAATAAGTGTCATTCCTGGAGGAGAACAACCATTGTTTAAACAAAAAGTACAGTATAGTTAAATAAGTCATCGAGGGTCATTGTTTTCCAGACAAATCATCTCAATATCACATTGCAAAAAAAGTGATTTGACTAGCTCTTTAAACTTGTTTCTGTGAGGTAAAGTGGGACAAAGAATGATGTCCTCAAGACCAAAAACAGTGATGAAAGAAGCTAATTTCAAGCAAAATCCATAGCATAAGGCTGTCAGCATGTAGACGGGGGAGGAAGAGCTATTCTTATGAATTACAAAAAGCAGTTGTCCATGCCTGTAATGTGTGTTTAATTCAGAATAAGAAATAAATCTTAAGACTTAATTCCATAGAATATTTTTTCTATGTACTCAACTCTCCACTTAATAAATAAACGTAATGACTCCAGACATGAATGTGCTAAATAGTTTTTACTAATCAACAAAGCCACTTTTGGTGGAAAACTGATGACTCTTTAGAATCAGAATGAACCAGTGTCCATCCACAGAGCTCACTCCCATGTGTTTTTTTTTTTTTTCCTATTTAAAAACTTTTAAGTTTTTTCAACCTAGTTGCTGATGCTTTTGTTATATAGCATACATGCAGTAAATTAACAGGATGCATCTGTTCTAGATGAGGTACTGTATAGAAGACATACTATTGGATTTCTGGTGGAAAAGTGATCATTGCGTTATCAACTGAAGTTTGATGAGATCTGTGTCATCAACAACAGAACTAGCAGATACCTTACTTTTGAGTATACAAGTAGCCCCCAATATATGATCCCTCCAACACCTTCTCCACGAAAATAGAACAAGATTCTAAACTCCTGAATTTAGAAGTACTCACTAATTTTACAAAAAGAATTAATCTTATTTTATATCTGTACATTTCAATTTTTTTTTACTTTAACAGTAAAAACCACACACTAATGTTGAATGTTATTTAATCCCAATAAATGTATTCATGTTTGCTCCTGCATACATGTTCCCAAATGCAAGTTCCCCCAACTCAAAATCCTTAATACCACAAATTTATTTCCGTATACACATCCAGTAATTATTCACATTTGGGTTCGGATATTCTCACAGTACTCCTAGGTCCAGTTATTTTGTTAAGAATAAGAAATAGAATTTGTATGGAGGAAGGGAAGATGGCCAGCTAGAAATAGCCAAGAGGAAGGTCTCTCACCAAGGGACTGAAGCATCAGGCAGACTGACACACTCCTAGCAGCTCTTCAGGGGGAAGGCACTGAGAGCAGATGGAGAGAAGACACAGATGTTAGGCTGAATGGGGAAAAACTGGGAACCCTGCATGGGGCTACAGCATACCTGGACTCGTTCCTGGCACCCAGTGAAAAGGAAATAGTATTTGTATCTCAAGTATTTGCTGAAAATAAGAAAGAATAATAAATAAGGCAATGAGAAAATTGAAAGATTGGGAAAAAGAAGAAAAGGAAATGTGAGAGAAGTGGAATTGGTTTTAGTAAAGCCATGGCAGGGTGAGAAAGACAAATAAATTAAAAAAAAAAACAAAAACCCAGGACAGTAAAGCAGGATGGAAGAGGGCAGGCATGTGTCATGTGTGGAGTTTGCCAAGGAAGAATTCAGAATGTTAAAATCAGTAACTTGAGCTATATAATCTGAATTCGAATAGAGATTTAGATACTGAAACAAATGAGGGGACAATAATCCTGTGTAAGACATGTATAACAAACACAGTGATTTTGTAACTACCTTACTGAAGTCTGCAAGAAGTCAGATGACAGGCAGTGTGTGTGTGTGTGTGTGTGTGTGTGTGTGTGTGTGTGTGTTGTTTTAGAGTTTTTGCGTCTATATCTGCCCTCCAATCGTATTTTTTTTTAACTAACAGTTTTAAGTTTCTCATTACAGAGATTCTACCCAGGTTTTCGGGAAAGTTTAAGAGGAACCATTGAACTTCAAAATGCTAATCCATTCTCAGGAAATAAAGCAGCATATAATACTGAAATAATTACTGTACACTGAGGCAGTTGGTACAGGTATAATTCCAAATTCATGACCACAGACAAATACACATCGTCTCTGTGTTCAGTTTCTTATCAGTAAAAGGGAATGCAACTAGGGAGAAAGGAAAAATTCTACCATTTCTAAGATCTGGCTAAGATAGGGAAAGTTCATGATTCAAATAAATTTGTGAATTAATGTTCATTAAGATTTTGAATAGCTTACACAGGAAGTTTTCATAGCAAAATTGAGAAAATGAATCCTTATATGATCTAAGAAAGTTTGCTTTTATTTCTGTATTAATTTATATCAAATTCACACTACATTAGATAAATTATATATGGTTCAAATATATATATGTGTATATATGCATATATATGTGCATATATATATATATATATAAATAATATCTCAGGTTCTCTTTCTTCCCCCCATTTAAAAATAATTACCTAAAGAAACTGCCTTTTCCCATTTGACTGTCTACAAAAAAAGAGTTGAACATGGCTTTCTAGAAGTCATTGAGAATAAATGTCACAGGAACTATAGAAAAGTGCAATGTGGACTAAAAGATCAACAAAAAAAAAATCATAGAGAAATATACAAAAACTACTTTTAAAATATAAGAATTATTTTTCATATTGTGATAAGATTAGGCAGCATGACCAACATCCTTTAGATTACTGAAATCACTAGCTATTTTTACCTGAAAACATAAAATAATTTATTTGACACTATAGACATCAACAAAAATAGCTAGGTACTTTCAAAGGTTAATAATCATCATTATTAAGAATTTAAAGATGATCAAGATCAATTTCCCAATACTAATTATAAACACATAATCTTGAAGAATCTAAAAGTTGGGAAAAATACTAATATTTGCCATTCATTAAATAACAACAAAATTCAAAAGGATCATTGAAAAAGGTCTTTCTTAAAGTCAAATAGGAACAAATGATGTGTTCTACCTAGTCACTGAATTTTATGAGGGCAAGAAATAGATTTTTTAGTCATGATCTAAAGTAGAAAAGTAGTTGTAAAACACCAGTGTCTTTGTTTATGATCTAGAAATGAACTGTACACATTCTCTTTGGCAATTAAAAAAAAAAGTCCTCTTTTAAATCAGTCTTATAAAGTATGGCTTTATTTTAGATGCAGGATGAGTAAAATGCATGACAGACAATTGCTGCTGTATCTGCCTGCCAAGAAAAGAAAGTGGTCACTTATTGGGATTGTGATTACAAACCACATCAAGTGAAGTCTATATGTTATATCTTCACAAGAGGCAGGTAGCTTCACTTGATGTATTTTCTTTTCTAGCTCCAGTCTCTCTCTGTCTCTCTCTTCTACATCCTTTTTCTTTTCCTCTCCCTAACGCTTTCTCTCCCTAAGGGTTCCTATATCATTACTACATTGCTCAGGAGATGAATTCATTTTCTTTCTGCTAACTCCTCTTCCTGGGAAGATGGAGAATCTCCTCATTGATTTTGACTACAGAATTTTTTTTTTTTTAAGAGTAGAATAGACTTCTGACCTTTTAAATGATCAGATTAGAATGGTTATTTTCACATTATTAAGGAATCAAGGAACAAATGCATTAGGAAAGAGTTTGGTTCACAGGCAGGCCTGTTGGATTCTAAAAAAGTATTTTGTACTGACAGCTAACCCAGATTCCATTTCTCCCCTTGCCTAAGAACCACTTGGGAAGCTAAAATGCATTTTAACATTGCATTTTGCCTAAAGGCTATCAGTAAAATTTAATTTTCTTACTGCATTGATTTTTCCATTATAAGTTGCAAGAGTCTAATGATATCATAAGAATTTTCAGTATTGAGGAAAAGGATGTGAATGATTTACCAATTATAACTGCTTGGGATATGCTGTGATTTTGAGGGAAACTTTCTGTCACTTTTTAGGCTGATTGTTTAAAAATATGGGACATTTAAGAACTCTGAATTCTTCAATGAAACTTTTGATTCATGCATTTTAGGGTTTAATATGTTACCCCTCCTTAAAAATAGAATCTCAATATTTGAAACCAAAACATGCATTTTAGGCAAGAAATCAAGTGTCCACATAAAAGGCTGACTGTTACTGCAAAAATGTAAGCTTGCAGACTGAAAGACATTAGAGCACTGGGGACTCATCTCTTAGACCAGGCTACATTTAGTAAAGGTTGACTAATTTTCTTTCCTCCTAAATGATTGTCTCATCACTGAAGCTTCAGCAAAACTTAAAATAACCATGTTGAGAAAACATATAAAAAATAGAACCAGTGTCACAGTAAAATCAAAAGAGGATTCAATGTGCCATATGTTCAGTAGCTCCAAGGGAATATTTTAATTATTATTTCACTTTGTCATAAACACAACAGGTGGTTATAAATATAAAATAAAGATTTGTGAACAAAAAATTAACCAAATTAAATACATCATTGTTAACAAGGGTAGATATCACCAAATGGAAAATGTCTTCATTGCCAACACTTACCCTTATCTTTAACATGTTCATGTGGCCATGTCTCTAGTACTTATTTTCATGCAATTTTATTCCTGCTTTTTTTTTTTTAACATTTAAAGGGCTTGAAATAGAAATGGAGAACATCTGTTTCAAAGAAATAAATTGTTCTTTAAAATGTCATCAAAATAATTTAGAGCGCCAATCCTTTTCCTATTTTTGAAACTGTAATGTTTAATTTTTAAACCACTATGCACACGGGGGTAACTTTTACGGAAAAAAATAAAGAAAACTACATGGCTTTATTATTTAACAAGGCCATCTATTTCTAAGTAAGTTAAATGATACTCCCATACCAAATGAACATTCAAAATATTTAGTTTAGTTTTATAAACTAATATGCCTTGTCTTTAGTCTATGGAACCAGAAAACATTATAATTACCAACTAATTATGATCCATTCACTAATGTCTGTTATCACTGCTGAGCTACTGATCATTCATATTTAGTGGTGAATCAAACTAACAGATTGAAGACAAATTTCTGAGCCTGTGATGTTAATAATCAGCTTTGGCTTTTAAAGCCTTCAACTGATATGGACTGGATTCCATATCACTCTATTCTCCTATTGAGCCTCCAAAAGAATGAAGCCCTGCCAGCATCTTGCTTTTCACCCAGTGAGTCTCAGTTTAGACTTAAAGACTCCAGAAAAATGAAATAATGAATTTTAATTGTTTTATGCAACTGTTTGTAGCAATTTGTTATAGCAGCAGTAGGAAACTAATACAATGATCAGATATGATTTACCAGACTGACTGTTTAAGCACTTAACTTTTAAACTAAGAATCAACACAGAACTTAAGATATTTTACTGGTTAGAACAAGCAAACTTATACACATAGAACACCTACATCATCACTAACATATTTTGAAGGTCTTCGAAGTACAAAGAGCAATCTACATTATAGTTATAATTTATGTTTATAGTATAGGAGCAGGAATGAGTTAAACTAAATATACAATTCAGTACAAGATACTTCTCTCTTTTTTTGAGACAAAATCTCACTCTATCATCTAGACTGGAGTTCAGTGGCATGATCTCGGCTCACTGCAACCTCCACCTCCCCGGTTCAAGTGATTACCCTGCCTCAGCCTCCTGAGTAGCTGGGATTACAGGTGTGTACCACCATGTCTAGCTAATTTTTGTATTTTTAGTAGAGACAGGGTTTCACCATGTTGGTCAGGCTGGTCTTGAACTCCTGACCTCATTATCTGCCTGCCTGAGACTCCCAAACTGCAGGGATTGCAAGTGTGAGACACTGTTCCTGGCCCAGTACAAGGTATTTTAATGAGGACTTATCAAATGTCTTCTACAATTTCTAAAAAACAATTATATATACAGACGATAATGATTTGAGTTTAGGAAGACATTGTAATATGTGTAAGTTTCTCATATATAGAGAACCAGGATAATACTTATAAAATTATACATATTATCTGAAAAGTTATATCAGTTTTAAATATCTTTATTTTATTTTAGGGGTTCTTAAAAATTTTTCATTTGTATTATACAAAACTGAAGATTGCCAGAGATACAAATGATATACATCAATACAGTAATTCAAAAACAGAAAAGGTCCAATAGAAATTGTTGATTATCTAGTCCTCGTTCTGCTGCTATGTGAGTCATTCATATTCTTACAAAGAAATGGGATTGACCAATAACTGGGAATCCAGAAACTCACCTCTTCTGCTATAGAAGTAAATAATTGAGATTATGTCATGCCAAAAAGTATTGTGTGAATCAGTAACACACTACAGCACTGCCACTTTCATTCATGTTTCTTTAAATAATGTCAATTTTTATTTTAGATTCAGGGGGCACACGTGCAGGTTTGTCACATGGGTATATTGTATAATTCTGAGGTTTGGGGTACAAACAAACCCATCATCCAGTCAGTGAATATAGTACCCAAAAATCATTTTTTTAAATCCACATTTTCTTTTATTTATTTATTTTTTTAAGTTCTGAGATAGATGTGCAAAATGTGCAGGTTTGTTACATAGGTATACATGTAACATAGTGGTTTGCTGGACCTCTTAACCTGTCATCTAGGTTTTAAACTCCACATGCATTAGGTATTTGTCCTAATGCTCTCCCTCCCCTAGGCCCTGATGTATGTTGTTCCGTTCCTTGTGTGGACTACTATGCAGCCATGAAAAAGAATGAGATCATGGTGTCCTTTGCAGGAACACGGACTTAACTGGAAGCCATAATTCTTAGCAAACTAACACAGGAATAGAAAATCAAACACCGCATATTCTCACCCTATACTAGCTTTTTTGCCCTCTCACTCTCCATAGTAGTCCCTAGTATCTATTGTTCCCATCTTTATGTCCATCTGTACATGTTTAGCTCCTGCTTATAAATGAGAGCCTGAAGTATTTGATATCCTGTTCCTGTGTTATTTCATTTAGAATAATGGCCTCCAGCAGCATTCATATTGCTGCAAAGAACATGATTTTGTTATTTTTTATGGCTGCACAGTATTTAATGGTGTATATGTATCACATTTACTTCATCCAGTTCACTCTTGATGGGTACTTAGGCTGATTCCGTGTCCTTTCTACTGTCAGTGGTGCTGTGATTAATATATGAGTGCATGAGTGTTTTTGATAGAACATTTTACTTTCTTTGGATATAAACCCAGTAATGGGATTGCTGGTAGTTCTAAGTTCTTTGAGGAATCTCCAAACAGCTTTCCACGGTGGCTAAATTAATTTGCATTTTCATCAATGTATATAACTATTCCCTTTTTTTCCAAGACCTCACCAACATCCAGTATTTTCTGATACTGTTAATAATGGCTATTCTAACTGGTGCTGAGATAATTCTCATTGTTGTATTGATTTGCATTTTTCTGGTGATTGACATTGCTGAGCATTTTTTTTGTCACTTGAAAGCCTTTTTTTTTTTCTTCTTAAAGCAGTGTCTGTTCATGCCTTTTGTCAATTTTTAATTTTTTTGCCTTGTTAAATTGTTTAAGTTCCTTACAAATTCTAAATATTAGTTTTCACTCAGTTCTGAAATGTACAGAAACCTGATAATCAATGGTTTAACTCTTTGTTGTTCTAGCTTAATTAAGCACAAATTGTAACAATAAAACACTTTATATGTATTGTCTATTAAATTCAGGAGAACCTAGCCTCCCTCTTTTTCTCTATAACAGTGGCAATAACACATTTTAGTAAAATCTGTAGTTTATCTAAGGTTAAACAACTTTCAAAGCAATAACATTGGCATCACTATAAGCATTTCACCACATCTTAGAGTGTGAAAGTAATTTTGATATGACTATGCCATTTTTTAAATAAAACATTACATTCTGTGTCTTGGTAACGTAATTTTATTTCAATCAACAGTGTATAAACCTGCACCAATATATTCAGCCTTTAAAGTAAATTATATGTGTCTATGCACATATGTGAATTCAATGATGATTTAAAGCATTTTTATTACCTTTTCGTTTCCCTTGCTTTACTTTTTGAAATTACATAAATTTTTGCTAATATCAATTATTTCAATCGTTTTATTATAAGATATGGGATTAAGTAGAAATGCTGTCAGGAATTTAGCAATCTAGGTTAAAGTGTATTACAAATACTAATAATCATCATCGTAGTAATATTGGGTGTAACTGCCATATTCTGAAATGTTATGAATAATAATACATGAAAGTTATAAATTATAGCAGTCAAAGAAGAATAAACCAGGTCTCAGAGAGACAAAGTGATTGCTGTGTAAAACACTGGTAGCACATCTAGTCAGAGTCTCTGATCTTTAAATAAATTTTTCTTTCACCATATCCTTTTATCTGATACATTTAAAGTACCATCAGACCCACAAAGATCTTAATATATCATAGAGTACGTGTCTAATGAAAACCCAGAAGTTCATTGATTTCCTCAAATATAGGAAATGTTTGTCAGAGAAGCACTGCTCTCATAGTAAAAGGCAGCAAAACACAGGAGCCTGGATTGCAAACCTAGGATCCAGGCTACATGAGTTCCCATGTTGGTTCTGCTGCTTCCCAGATGTGTAACCTTATGCAAATTACAAATGCCATGTCTGGGCTTCAATTTCCTCTTTTCTAAAATAAAGATGAATATCATCCTTACTCCACAGGGCTATTATGATAATTCATTGTTAATATCTGTGAAGTACTTATAACACTACCTGGTGCATATTAAGCACTATAGAAGTATTTGTTCAACAAATAAAAAACAGTATTAAGTATTGAAACAACTGTGTCAATATTAAAACGAACCAATACAGTGTTTAAGTTATATTCCAAATTCTAAAGAAAGAATATATAAGAAATGCAGGATAAAATATTTGTCTGACATCTATTTCACTCTTGAAAGGAGACTGAAAAGTTTATAGACTGCTCATCTGTTTATTCATAGCTATAACCAAACAATTTAAACCTTCTCTTTCAATATTATGATGAATAACATGGTAGGGGCAGTTAAGAAAGCAAACACTTGTCAAAAAATTCTTGAGGTAATACTCAAAGAGTGACGAGGCAGAAGTATTCATAATTTCAGCTAATTTAGAACTTCGATGCTATTCCCAATGATAGTTACCAGGAACCAAATTAATGCCAGTACACATAGCAGGGTTTGTGTATTTTGCGTACAATTATCCACCACATGCTGGAATAAGACAACTCACTTGCTGTGCTAATTGGGTAAATCACCATTTTAATTTCACCATCCCTCAGTTTTGTCTCAGCAGTTTAGGTCATTTCTGAGGAATAGCTGGGTATTAAATAGAAATTAAATGATGTTTTTTAACAAGTGAAGATAGTTAAGTTCTCCACACACAGATGCTTTAAATACAGATTCTTATATTATTAATAATATTTATCACAAGATAAACACCATTAAGCTACATCACTCATAAGAAAGTGGAATCTTCAATCATGATCACAAATAAATTCAGAACAACAACATGGAATTAAGCATTTATGCTATTCAAGGATTCCTGAATTCTAGAGTGGGAAACTTGGGTGATAATAAGATATCCTTTTAACAGCCATGAAAAATTAAGTTCTTCTAGGAGTTTAGTCAGGTGCCTCTTGTCAGTCCTGCCATTTATTCTACCCAGAAAGTAGGGTATGCCATGTGGGATCTAACCAAATATGTGAATTAGCATATAGCTCAAGATGCCCCTGGATTAATGGCCATCCAGTAAAACTTTTTATCAACAAGAAGCAGCTGAGCCATTATCAGTTTTCCATCAATCAAGACCAATTTCTATACCTGACCTTGATTTTTTTATACTTCTGTCCTCATATTTTCCTTTTCTCTTTTAGCTCTGCCTGTACTGTCGGTATTCTTTCCTACTCCCAAGCATAAGGTTTCAACAAAATGTAAAATTAAAGTTATGCTAATCTCAATTTAGAATCAATGTTAAAAGCATTCTCAAATCCACGTGACCCAACTGTATATTTTGTTAGCTTATGTTTACACTTTATCAATATTATATAGATATGTTAACTTTTCTTTTATTTTCATTTAGCAAAAGCACGTCCCAGGATTTGACAACACCCTAAAAGTCTCCTCTACTACATATCTGCAATGACTAGCCATCTAACCTTGAATATTTCCATTTTAGGGTATATTTAATATCTATCTGTCCATTTAATATACCCTTATGAAGTGCTCCAGTGCCATAGATGATTGTGTAAAAAGATAAATTCAGGCCTACTGACAAAAAAAACTTGTATTATTACATAATTAATAACACTAAGCAAGAAACTACACATACCATTGGGATAAATACTGTGGAGAAGAAATTCAGGGTGCTGTAACAGTCAATAATGGTGTAACCTAACCTAGTTTTCAGTGACAAAGAAGATTTTCTTAGTAGGAAGTAATATTTAGGCTAACATGTAAGGGAAGAATAAAAGTGAAATGATGTAGGGTAGAGGGAGAAAAAAATAGAATTGTATTTGACAGAAGAAAGAGCAAGAATACCTGTATTAGGCTAATCTATAATTCAGTCCAGCAAGTATGGCCTTTGGATGATAAAGTCTGGGAGTGGGTGATATTAAAAGAAAAAAAACAAAAACAAAAAAACACACAGCAGTGAAGAGTTGGCTGATACAGCAGAGTAAGGCCCTTTGTTCTTTTGTTGTTTATTTATCTGTTTCTTAAGCATCACAATGTAAAGGTTTCAGGAAGTGAAGCAAAATTATTTTGGAAGAAGGAAGTTCATGAGTAGTTGGATCAGCATCAAGATTCACAAACAGTGGGTGACCTCCCTTTTAGAAGAGGAGAAAGGCTAACATGTGAGATGGTATGCTTTTCTGTGCATTGACTAAGGAGGGAAGAGCCTTTTTTTTTCACTCATGCCAGTCTCTTAGAGGATATCGGACACTTGAGACTAATGATTAAGTGAACTGAAATGCAGAAGGAGGTCCTGTGGTTGTGGTTATGGACCAGAAGTTCTATACAGTTCAGCAGTAGTGATAGCTATGTTCGTTGAAAGCATAGCTATGTTATTTGGAAGGGCATCTGTCTGAGGCGCACTAAACAATGCCAAAGCATTGAGTCAATGTCTAGAAACCTGAGAGAGGACTGCTTAAGGTAACGTCTACCTTTCTTCACATTGAAAACATGGGATGGTATAGGGTACACAAGTAACAATTCTGAGCATTGCTAGCCTAAAAGGAGCTTTCCTCTGTTGGTGAATTGTGAGGTAACAAGGAGACATTTTCTCTTAGAAATGTCTTTCTCACATTAAGCCTGAGATAAATGCTTGTGTGTTGGTACTTGAAATCCTTATCCTTTTCCTTCTCTCTCCTTTATCACAGATGCTCTAGCATGACTGGTATGACAATTAAAAAAAAAGAAAGGCTCTTATCTCTTTCTTCCTTGGTCAGTGCATGAAAAAGCTTAAGCCTAGAAATATATTTGGCTCCTGTCCCAGCATGGATCCATCAAAATACAACTTGGTTTCCACCAATGAGATGCACGGGTACAACACAGTAGAGAAAGAGAATCATTTCTTACAATGGCATGTAGTTATGTGGTTTCAGTACAAAAAAGAATGTACAGTAGCCTCTGTATTTTCCTCAATAAAACACCTACTTCAGTGCTGCAAGTTGACACTATCACTCTGTAGAGTCTAATGTAGTTCCAGATCTGGGTTTCAGTTGACATTTCTGATTCTTTGAAGGCCAGTGGTGAACCCAAGAACTAATGGTAGACTTCTTCACATTTCCTCTTCCAGCTCTTGTAAAGGATTTACAAGTACTATTTTTACTATGTATGATCTCATTCTGCTTGAACTAGCTAGATTTAAGTCACTCAATTGAATAATGACATATATCAGTAGAGATAAGCCACCGAGAACAAAAACCAAATCTCGTTTACCTGTTCAAAGACATGATGTAGAGTTGGTGTGCAGTACACATTTGTTCAATGAATGAATATATTAATAAACAATAAGAAGTATCTGACTCCAGTTGTTCAATGAAAGGAAGCTTCCTGAACTATATCTGAACCAGAAATTTGATCCCATCACTAAAGGAACATTCATATCTTAGATGGGCATTTAAACCATCACCCAAACTATCGTCAGGCCAAAATTACCATGATACATAATTGAACATTTTTGAGTTTTCAGACAATAAATAACTGATGATGACGTAAAATGGCAAACTAATCTTACCTCCATTTTAGTCATGTATTGTGATTTTTGACTCACCTTAAACTGTGAAATAGGTTTATAACAATAATAAATACATAATTTAGTAATATTAAATGTAGTTTTCCATCAGTGGTGAGAATCAAACAGTGATGAGTGGGAGAAGGAGAAGCACTAAAAGTAGTAGTAACTATTATTAACACTTTAATATTAATCTCACTTTCATAATATTGAAATAATAACTTATTTTTTTGTGTGCTCTTCCTTCTCTCAGATATTTGCTATTTATGCAATGCTCCCATTGATGGAAGTCCATATTTAGAATGTATCTTATACTTTACCTTTTCACACTCTTCTAAATATCACCCAGGCATCTCATTAGGAGATAACCAGTTAACAAATTTATTTTTAGAAGTCAAAAGACGAGCATATTCTCCAACTCAGAAAAAAAAAAAAAAAATCACATAATCTCCAGAAAGCTTTTAGAAAATGTTACCTCAAACCCAAGGAATTTTAGGGGTGGAAAGTTGGTGGAGAATCTCACATCATGCCATGTTATGTAAAGCAGTAATAAATATATTGAACCTAAAATATGTAATATTTTTTATGTTGCTTTTTAAAAAATATAGTGAAGAAAGGAATTTAAAGTATCTCTAAGTTCCAGGAATACAATCAAAGGAGCATTAGGGAAATAGTACACATACACACACATATACATAAACACACCACATATAACACACAAAAGTGTATGGGGAATAAACGTTCTTATTAAATAATGGAGACTTTGCAGGATAATGCCTGATTTTTTTCCAGTTTTGGTATTTTTAACAGATTTTTTTGGTTACAAAAATCATCTATTTTACACATTTAAAAATGACATGCATGAAAAAGTCATATGAAAATGAATTTCACTCAGTGATGTAACTAGGTTATCAAGAAAAACCTGAAATCTAATGTCGACAAATGGAAAGTAATGTAGTGTGAATACAAAGCTATAAATATAAATGTTGTATGAGAAATTCATAGCTAATATGAGATATTTATTTGAAGCTAGATAGATAAGATATTCTTTTTAAAACAGTGCAGTAACAAAATTTACATAAAAGTAAATTATAAGCAATTTAAGCATTCAAAAATTTTTCTGAAAATCCTGTTTTTATTAGATAAATGTCTCTCTACAATCTGTAATGAAAGATATAGTAGAAAGACTCAACAAGAGCATATAATTATTTATATGACAATTAAATGGCATGAACTACGAGGACAAGAGGGGAAAAATGTGAACCATACGTCTTTGCAGCCTTTACAAGGATGGTGAGAGGAGTTTTACAAGAAAGAATGCTAAATATAGACTGGTATCATGCCAACCTCAAATTGCTATATTCAGCTCAATAAAAAGTGACATAGAAAAGAATACTCGTGAGAATGAAAATATCCAAAAAAGATGTCAAAAGCACTTTTTTTAAGAAAGCATAAAAATTACATGGAAATTCTACATAAAGTACCTTGTGAGACTAAATCTACTGCAGTTAGTCATGAAGGAAACAGACAATGATAGTAGGAATCTAAAAAGAATGAACTGCGTTCTTATATGTCTTTCACAATGTTTGCTTGTGGGCATAATGCTTTCTTGAAAAGTAAAATGAAGCAATGACTACAGTGTCAAGAATGAATTATTCCTTCTTACTATCTAGAAAAGTGTAAGTTACTGTCAACGCTGAAACGATTCTTTAAAATTTTGTGTTTGCACATACATACTGTTTTATAGAAAACTTTTTTTTTTTTAACACCCTGCTTCTTTGTCATCAATATAATTAAGCTTTCAGATTCAGGACTGCTCTTATTTTATAGATTTTCCTTTGTTTTTTAACCCTGTAAAATATTTAACACCCTTTTGCTCAACATTTTGCATTTTACATGATAATATCCTGGCTATATTTATCTAAAAAGTTAAGGGTAGATGGTAAAGACAGGCTATTTTGGCATCAAGATCCTAGAAATATAACATTTAATACATAGATCAGTGTTAAAATTTCACAGTGATATTTACCACTAACTACAAATCACACGAGGTGTTACTACATGGATAAAGTGAAGTGGTGAAGGTATAATCATGAAGAAACCTATTATGATAGATAATGTGAAAACAAGTCAAAGAAGCTGACAGCAAAGGTCCTTATATTCAGCTATGAGGATACTGGAAAAAATAGCTCAGGCATCTGCTGCCCTGCCTCCTTTAGGATAAATTTATCCTGCGCAGGAAACACTAAAACATTTTTCACTAAAGTATAATGGAGATAAAATTACATTAATTCCCAAGTTCTATGGACCTAATAAAGGCACAATAAAAATAATTTATTGACTGGAGTTTATTGAGTATCTATGGTATATATAACATTTTGAATTTAATTCAAACAGAATCCACATTCTAAGAATGAAAATTAATTATAAAAATAATGGTAATCATAATAATAAATAGGAAGAGTTGCAGAAGGAAAGAGGAGCAGGGGAGACGCTAATATTTAAGCAAAGCTTAATAGCAGTTGGCTTTGTTAAGAATGGCTGATCCAGATTATTGCATTTCCTCATTGATGCGCATATCACTCTTTCAGAAACATTATCTGAGATTTGGAGAAACCAAATGGCCAAGGGTACATGGCTTGTCAGCAGAGAAGCCCATTCTGGCTTATACCTGCTCACTTAAGGACTAAATTCATATATATCATGTATTTGGCACTTAACAAGGTACTCAAGATGTAAAACTGAAGATACAGTCTCTGCCTTCCACACTTTACTCTAGTTAAAGGACCCACAGAGCTCAGGAGTAGGTATAAAGGCTGTATAAACACAGATGAGGAAAAAAGCAAGGACAACTCATGGAAAGCTGAAAATAGGAGATAGACAAAAAAATGGAATTCAAGCAGATCTGACAATTAGTTCATATTCCTAGTTTGCTAGATAAAAATACAGATCATATGTTAGACTTATCTGCACAAAAGATAATTTCAGTATCTCTCATACCAAGTAGGTAATTGATCATAGAAGATAATGCTATGTAAGTTCTAAAGCGTTATACAAAAAGTATTTTAGAAAGGGAATAAGATGACTAATTTACCAGTCAGACAAGTAGGAGTTCCATAATAATAACTTGTAAGATTCTATTTTATGCCCAGTGTTTTACATAGTGCCTAGTTCAAAGAGAGGCTCAATGACATATTAATGAGGGTTCTCAGTTTTATAGGTGCAGTTCTGTGACTCCAAAGTTTGTGGTCTTTGTAAGGTAATGCAAAATACGTGAGTAAAATGATACTTATGACCGGAGCAAATATTCTGCAAGGAGAAATTTTCCACCTAGTAGCTTAGCTATCTTACAAACTCTGTTAAGTAAGTGTGAGAGCAGTCAATGTGGGACCATGAAGGTGTCATTTTGGTTTGGTGTACACACACACACACACACACACACACACACAACAGTTATCCAAACAATTAAACCTAAAAACCAATATCAATCTAAATCATCTGAATAAATGGCCTAGCCATGGAATCAGAACTCGTAATATTCATATTAAAAGATCACCATAGTTATATTTGAAAGAAATAATACTGAAAATTATAAAACAAACATTCAGTAAAAGACTATTGCTTAGTATTTTAAAATATCTACTGAATATTAAATTACTAAGTCTACTTCAATGTGAGAAATTATCACCTCTGATATTCTCTAAACAAGGGCCTGGAAGGCACTTAAAAGGTTATCTTTTCCTTTAGCTCTAGTCAAATGCCTCTTTATTAGCAAAAGTCTCTCCGGCTCCCTATTTCAAATTGTATACCCTACTTCCATATTACCTGTATTCCATTTACTGCTTTATTTTATTTTCTTCTTAGCAGGTAACAATATTTAATATATTTTTTCTTTTAACATTTTATTTGGTCTATTTCTCTCACGAGAATCTGTCTCATCAGGGGAAGATAACTTACTGAGTAATGTTGTAGAACCTTCTCATTTCACAAAAGAAGAAAATGAGTATATATTTGCTCATGACTTCTCAGGGTCATAATTGGATAGAGTTGTCTCACATATAGAATGTTACTTAAAGTCAGGTTTTTAGCTGTAGTAAAGTTGAAATCGTATATAACTGAAAGTCAGAAAACAGTAGGAATCCTCACATGAACCTATAAAAGGATGTCAGAAATGTCTGTGTGGGTCAGATAAACAGGTCAAACAGATATGGAGAAATCCTGTTATAAAGAGCAACTAAGAATTTCTTTGAAAGAGAACAAAGACTATAAGAGTGAAGAATACACATTGAACTTGACCCAATAACAAAGTTTTAGTCACAGGAGAAGAAAGGAAATTATCAGTGAAGTATGAGACCAGTCACTCAGATTAATCTGGGTTAAGTTTCACATCTGAGTCCTGTGAAGCAAACAGAGTTGAAAACGAGCTTGTAAGTAAAACTAAAGAAGCTGTTTCAGTAAATGACTAAGGCATTAGAGCATAAGTAGCCGCCCTCTAGTAAAGTATAAAAGAAAAACTAAAGGAGGAGAGACTGAGGCATTCTTGCCAAAATCAGCAATGAATTACTGTGGTAACAGCTATAAAAGGCTTCCGTGCCTCAACTATGAAACAGGATAAAACTTTGACCCAGCAAATTCCTGACAGAAGACGGCAGAAACTGATGGATACAGTAGCATCTATGCAATATCAGATGCTCAAAGAAATAGCCAGCAGAAGGCTGAGAATCAGGACGAGGAAAGCAAGCATTAGCGGAGGCCAGTGACAGCTGATACAACTTTTGATTGAATTTACGTGTGAACACATGAAATATCTGCCTAGAACTTTTAAGAATACTTAGCATGTTTTGCAGAAGACTAAGAAATGCATAAGCTAGAAAATTTTACGAACAAATTTAATTAGTTATTACTATTAATGTGACTCCATTTGAAACCACCTGTAAGACATAGATATTGACATTAAAAAGTATATAAACAAATTGAAAATAAAAATAAATCAAGTCTAATAATGTTTCAAGTTTGACCACATGTCAATAAGTTGAAAATAGCAACAATCTATAATATCATACTTTCATAATTAAACTTCTGAGCCCTAGTATAAAGTGATAATTAGCAAGATTCAAATTTTATTGCCCTAAGTACAATGATACAAATCAGGGTATTCAGGCTGAAAATAAGTCTACAATATTTAGCAATAACAGGTAGAAGTTGGACAATGCCATGTAACTATGTATTAGTTACAATACAATACATTGTATTAGCTGTAATTTTTTAAATGCTAAAAAAAAGGATTGTCATAGCTGACTTCTTTGTAGATTTTTAAAATCATCTTGAGGTATAACTTACATGCAACAAAATGTACGTATTTTAAGTGAGCAGTTTTTAAAACGCATATACCCAGGTAATTTCTACACTGAGAGATAGAATATATTATCCTAAAATTGCCACTTGCTCCTTTGCAATCAATCTTCCACATCTCCCCTCCCACAGGCAAACACTGATGTCATTTCTAACACTATAAATCTAATATTCTCTGTTTTAGAACATCATATAATTAAAACCATACTGAATATAATATGTTGTCTCTGGCTTCTTTTGGTAAATGTACATTCTTTTAGATTCATTTTCATTATTGAGTGTATCAGTGGTTCATTCTTTTGTATTGCTGTATAGTATTCCATTGTATGGCAATACAGTAATGTGCTTATTCATTCCCCATCAAATTCATTTTTGAAGCAGGCTCCTCCTCTGTATAGTCACACCCTCAAAGTCTCTCTTTAGTTTCACAAATGTAAAACAAAAACCCATTCATTATTCCTAGTGGAAAACTACATAAGGTCACTATTAGCCTGAATGTAAATATTATATACTAAAAACTGAATACCTGGTATAATGCAAATTATATAAAATGTATAAAATTATATAAATATATTACCTTGTATATAAGTTATACCTAAGTTAAGCTGATTTAAAGATGTTTTCTAAAAAGGATCATAATTGACTCCTTTGTGGATAAAAACGAGGTCATACCTTGAGGGAAGGACTACTCACTATCCCAAGAAAAAGACCAGTGGGCAGACTCCAATATGGCCCCAAAGATCCCAGCCTCCTAGGATTCTCACACTTTCTTATTCCCACCTGTTGTGTGTGGGCCCTGCTTTGTGACTCAATTCTACCAAGGTCATAAAAGGCTGGGTGGCATTTCTTTCTATTGCTTGTGCTTACTCCATTTCAATTTCTATTCTTTTTTGTTTATGCATGTGTATGTGTATAAGTCTGTGGTTTGACAGTAGCAGACAAATTTAAAGAACAAAGATTAATTTATTTTGTGTGACTGACTGTAAAAGGCACCAGGCCTGTACTACTGGCATGTGCTTTGAGAAGACAAATGCTCTTGTGAAGCTGTCTTAATTTTGTCTTTTTTCACTTTGAGAGTTGTTTGCAGATGTGAAGAATTCAAGGAGAGTTGTCATCTAATGCTGCAGATTACTTAAAACAGCGCAAACTAGACCCTATCATTAATGTGTATTTCTTATTCATTGCAAGATCTGGTAAAATCACCTTTTTGGGAACAGAAATTGAGGTCACACCTTGAGGGAAGTACTATTTACGTCCCCAAGAAAAATACTTTGATGGGCAGCCTACAATATGGCTCCAAAGATCCCAGCTTCATGGAATTCTCACACTTTCTTATTCCCACCTGTTGTGTGTGGGCTGTGCGTAGTGACTCAATTCTACAGAGGTCATAAAAGGCAGGGTGGCATTTCTTTCCATTGCTCATGCTTATTCCACCTCTATTTCCTACCATGTTACAGGCAGCCTCAGCAAGCCCACATGGCAAGGAGCTGCAGCTTAGATGTGGATCCTCTAGAATGAGTCAGTCCGGAGATGGCTGCAGGCCCCAACTCCCACCGCTAGCAATTTGATTGCAGCCTTGTGAGCCATTCTGAGCCAGAAGCACACAGCTGAGACACTCGAAGAAACTTTTTAGTTAATGAATTTCAGTTGTTTTCAGTAACTCAATGTTAGAGTACTTTGTTGCGCAACAACAGATAAATAACAGAAGGCTGAACCTAGAACAAATCACAGAAACTCTAGTGTTGAGTGTTAAGACTGAAGTGAGGCAGAATCTTATTTTGCCAAAAATTCCTAGGAATTGGGTCTAAACTCCCCAGGAACGTAGCCATGTGACACTTATGGAAAAGGTTAATGGGAAGGAGTTTGAGCTAAGTGGGGCGACATCCTAGAAGGTCCCAGCATTACACATGTGAGCTAGTAGACTAAAACAGGCCAAATGCAACAGCTGATTTAATGACCCTTTGGGTAAACGTACTCATTGTTATCACCAAAACTTCAGAAAAGGCTGTTTAAAATGACAGCTTGGTTTCTCCTTTTGTGAGTGGAAAAAACTGTTTCATAGTTGGGAGAAGGTGTTGAAGGACAGAACATTACAGCATCTCATGAATAAAGACTTGGGAAGCCAGCTACAGGTAACAGCCATGTCAGTTATAGATGGCCAAGCAGTGGCCAATATATCCCTAGGTAGAATATAATGTGATGTGGCACTTTGACAAGTGAAGCAAATAAGAAGAACATAGAGTTGCATCCTAAAACAGCGCCTCTCAACCCGTAATAGGAAACACCTGGGAACTTGTTAAATAATGGTGATAATTCATACAGTCTGGGGTCAGGCCTAAGATTCTGCATTTCTAACAAGCTCCCAAGTGATACCCATACTGCTGTCCATAAACTATAATTTGAATGATAAACTTATACAGCACATGAAAAGTGATTATTAATGAAAACATAAAGAAATAAAATATAGGAATAAACATTATTAGAAGCCTCAAATTCCTACAATTAAAAAAGTGGGAGCACAAAGTCAAATATATTTGGGTATTATTACAAGTATGACTTCATTTTATATTAATGGACTGGCTAAACCTAGAACAACAATATACAAATACAGAAGAGAGAAGGAATTTTTAAGTCACCAGTGGCTTCAGAACTGTGTTCTTGTTCTAAATATGTCTATATTTATTTAAGGCTATATCATGAATAGTCCTGTTTTAATATATATGACGGACTTCACACTAATACAAAGATATTGGGAATTCTCTAAAAAATTTGGCAGACAGACAACATTTTTGATCTTGATCCAGAGAAATGTTAATGAACTATTTTAAAATGAAGAGAAAATCTTGAAGCAAACTATGCTTTCCACAAAAAAACTAAGCCTATTTGCAACCTTGAAAAAAATGTATGTTATCTTCTTATTGCATAGACAGAACACAGGAAATCTAAAATTTCCAAAATATTTCCTCTAGCCACAAATGGTGCTTTCTCTTTTCATACAAAGCATTTCTCTCTTAATGCCATTACAGTCTTCTGCTTTGTTTTAAAAACATTTATTCAGCACATAACAAAATTAAGTTATTAAAACAGGAAGTATTGAAAGTTTTCCCTTTCTCCCTATAAGAAATAAACTCTTTGTGTTGTGCTTCAATCTTTTCTACCTATTTTAAATCATTTCTATTAGTTGCCATCCCCTTCTAAAGAAATTATAGACTGTTATATGGAATATGCCTGAACAAGCAAAATATATAATCTACTTTACTACAGTTACAGAGAACACTTTACTTCTAGTTTTAAGAAAACATTTGTTCTCTATGTATTTCCCTTAAATACAAATAAAGGAGAAATTATATTGCACATGTCTTGAGTAAAACTGAACTGGATAATGCTTTTGCTATCTTCATTAGTGACACTAGAATTGCCCTTTACATTTCAATCTTCATTTAACTAAATTCAAAAAGATAAAGTACCTATGGAATTATGATCAATGATCAATACCAAATCAGTTTAAACACAAGGAAGGAGCTTAATATAGCAACAATAAACTGATGCTATTTATACCTGAGTTTTCAGTTAATATATGTTCTTTGAACTGCTGATTGTCTTGAAATATATACATAGAAATGCCTTCAATAAATCGCTACATTTCTCAAACAACCTGCTATGTTGTTGGAATTTGATTGCTGGCAGCCTAATGAGAACGAATGGCTTACTATCTTCTGAGACTGACCCACTTAGTCATTCACACCATCCATCGAATGAGAGATGGCTTCAGAGGTACAAGGTCACACCCTTGCAACAATTATTCTGTCTAATGAGGTGTCACAAGAAATCTACTAGTTCAAAGGTGTGTGGTAAGGGCAGCTGAGGATAAAATATTTGATGTCCTTGCACTGAAGTACAGATACACATTTCTGAGCCGATCTTTGTCACAGTACCAAATTAAATGAAAAATGCTACTTAGTTATGGAATCATTTGCACTTTAAAGAGATAGAAGTGATAGGAATTTTACTTTCATGTTGTCAAGGAGTGGGTGAGGGGGAAATTTCAGGAAACATTTTACCCCCAAAAGCTCAATGACAGGTTGACTTAATTATTTAAATGATAACTATTTATAAGGAGATAATTAGGCCATATGTTAACCTCAGAATTTAAAATAACCAATTTGCTTATATTGTGTTTCTTTTTCTTTTTTTTTTTTTTTTTTGAGACGGAGTTTCGCTCTTGTTACCCAGAATCAAGTGCAATGGCGCGATCTTGGCTCACCGCAACCTCCGCCTCCTGGGTTCAGGCAATTCTGCCTCAGCCTCCTGAGTAGCTGGGATTACAGGCACGTGCCACCATGCCCAGCTAATTTTTTGTATTTTTAGTAGAGACGGGGTTTCACTATGTTGACCGGATGGTCTCGATCTCTCGACCTCGTGATCCACCCGCCTCGGCCTCCCAAAGTGCTGGGATTACAGGCGTGAGCCACCGCGCCTGGCCTATTGTGTGTTTCTTGTCTAACTCTGTAGAGGTACAATTTTCAGAGTGAAAATGAGGCTTAGGTCAAATCAAAGCATCCATTAACATGTTGTGTCTACAGAAATCCATAGGACTGTATTAATTATCTAGGCAGCTGATGTAAAGAATTTTTTTAGTGTTAATTGCTAATTAAAGAAAATTAATGGTGAAAAGTAAATTAAAATAAAAAGAGATGAACTATAAAAGATAATGAGGCAATTTACAACTAATTGAATAGCTTTACACAAATTTTCCCTCAAATAACCAATAATTACTTCCAAATAAGTTGGAAAAATCAGTAATAATTCAGTAAGCTTCTTGGCTCTAAATTTCTGCAAAGTGAAGCAAAGTAGTACCCTTTAAAAAGACATGTTTTCTTCTCAGTTGGTATACCAAATAGGCTAATCTTCCATAGGCAAGTGGATTTTTTGGGGGGGTTTCATTTTGGTACACAGATACAGAATCATGCCTATGCTTTAAACACAATTTGCCTATATCATTTAATATTTATGGCTACTTTTTACTTGATTCACAATTACTATCATATATTTCATAACAAATAAAAATTAGAATTATGTACATATGTCAGTGATCTGCATTAGCTGTTTTCCAAAGCACATCTTAAAGTGCATTTTAAAATATTCTTTCTATAAGCTCTAGCTACTTTCCTAGGGGTGGAAGACACTAATATTCCATCATATAGCAGAGTATTTTTTCCATTATACATTTAAGATTAGATGTTTTAAAAATTAAGAACCTTATAATAAGGTTGTTGAGTATATATTAAAGACTGCAATCTAAAAGAGAAAGGACCAGATACTGTCATTGCTTTCACACCTTAATCATGTGATTTGTAATATGTTTCTTTAAAAAATAATTAAAGCTATTTTCCTTTCAAATAGTTTTTCTTCTAACCTGCCAGTTACATGTACACAAATATATACATGTGTTTATAACTACATTTGCTTCCTGACATATTCCTATAAAAACTCATTGTTAGATAATAGGATGTCTGTTTTACAGATGAGAAAATGGAAAGTTTTCTGACACTAATAATTGTCTCAAGTTCAATAATCCAGTGAGTACTGAAGCTAAAACGAAAATCTGAGTTTGACTATTTCTAAATTCTAGGTTCTTTAACAATACAGAACTTATTCTGAACACACACAAAAGTAAAAGTTGTTAAAACTTCCCAAAGCATTTTATAAGTAACATATATGTTATACCCATGTACATACACATATATGTCAGTTAACTTATTCACATTTATGGAGCCCCTGTCATACAGAGGCACTAGATTAAGAATTCATAGTCAAGTAATTAGGAAGGTATATTTTGTTCTAAAGTAACATTTTATGGCTATAAACAATAATTAATTGTAAAGGCAGTATAAAATAAAAAGAAACAAAGTATAAGCCAATGTATTTAAATGTAGGCTATTATGGGATAGCATAATTTAATTATTACATTAATTATTTTGTAATAAGCTGAGCATTAAGTAAGTTAACTCATGATTCCACATTGAGTGTAATGCTAAACATCCCTAAGAGTTGGTAGAAGGTGAAAAATTAGAAGCTGGAAGTCAAGAATGGGAAGTTAAAGAGAAGAAGTTTACTTTATCAGGGATAATATGATTTGCATATGTGAGAACTGGCTAAACTCTAAGGTACTAGTCTCATAGTTGTTAATAGTATCTGCCTTTAATATTAGTATAGCATTTGGTTACACTGCATGAACATGAATAATATGTTCAACACATGAGACATGACTGGTAGTAAAAACCCAGTCTTAGGTAGTATATGTAATTTTGCCAAGTTAATCAAATAAAACATAAATATTTATAGGTGTTTTTTAAAAGAGCTGCCTCTAATGGCATAAAATTATTATGTAACTATCTTTGCATGATGGTTATTAAGGGGTCTTATCTAGGTTATAGTCTCGGATTTATTTTCTACTATTTTATATACATACGTATAAAATAAGAGACTAAAGTTTGCTAGAGAAAACAAATGCTTCATTGCCAACAGTACAAAGAATAAGTTAGGACATTAAAGAGCTCCAACAAAATTTCTCCCCAAAATACATTACTTGGTACCAAGACTGCCTTATAATTGTTTGCCATATGCAAATAAACATATGACTATCTTTATATCCCATAACTCGATATTTGATTTCATTTATCAAAAGGAAATTTATAGCAAGCTATGCTTTGAATGAGCATGCTTTGAGCACTGTCAGGGTTTCATTCTTCAAATAAATTTACTGACTTAAGGTAATGATTCACCATTTGACTCCAAAAAGAAAAACTGATTTAGCGTTAAAATATCAAATTAGTAGAAATCAAAAAATGCAGCTGGACTTCATTTAATATCCATTTTAAAATAATGCATGACTTGAAACTTTGTTAAGGAGTTAAAACAGCTCATTCAGATTGGAAAATAATTTTAATTAACGCATTCTGCACTTCAACAGCAGGTTCTATAATGTAACTGCAGTGGTAAGCAAAGATTTCATTAACTTCCGCCAGAAGTCCCAGATTTAGGAATATTGGCTGTAATTAGAAAAATTAAAGCTACACTTCAGAATTGATTGAAATTATTAAAGTGTTTGCTCTTGCATTATTTACACCTAGAATGTCAGCAAGAAGCCTAAGTTTTCTAGTGAGTAATTCTATAGTTTATATTAAGAACATAACACAACTTCTATGGAATACTGGGTCTTTCCAGGTGGGCCTTCTATAAGCTTTCATGGTATTTTGATTATCTGGACAATTTCATAAAAACTCTTTGCTGGGAAAGCATGAGGGCTAATGCATTTTTGATGGACGGCTGTGACGTGATATGTAGGCATTTGCTGCCCTCATCAAATCTACCAGCAGGACTCAAAGGAAACTGAGATAGTCTTATTGGACAATTGCACTGTGTATGCAGTGACAAGTAAACCACAAATTGAGGTCCAGTTTTCTAAAGGCAGAAAACAACACATAAAGAGGTATGAATTATAACTGTAGAGTATCAGTGTTATGTTTTTGTTAATATTTGATTTTCTCCTAGATATTACTTAGAACTTGAAGATATTATATTGTTTTACATAAAAAATTATGCATTTTGAATTTGCAAGCTCAAAGTAAATGTTTCTTCAGAAAGTAAAATTAGCTTAATATTAAAATTTTAACTGAATAAAACTCTGCTCATGGTTTCTGCTTGGAGATCACCAACACAGGAAATGCTGATACAGCAGCATGGAAGGGGTATAATGGTAAACAAATCACAGCAACAATTTAGAAACCTTCTCTAAAATGTTATGTGTTTAGGTTATTCTGTGCAGAAAATAAAATTATTCAAAAGGTCAGTTACATTCTTTATCTCACAGAAAGCTGGACTGGAGGTTGTCACCTGGATTCTAACTTCACCTTTACATTTGAGAAACTAGCCATAAGAATGTGGCATTCAACATTATGGAGCCTCTTCTTCCTCACTAGTGAAATTAAATGTTTTGAACCATTTATATGTATATGTGTGTGTAGATGGATAGGCAGAGAGGTAAATAAATGGATGATCCAAGCTAAATTAGATAACAAAATATCTGAACCACATATCATAGAGTCAGAGAGTAAAGGAGACTAGTAGATGATAGATAAAAAGAAAGGAAGAGAGAGAATGTATGAGACTACCAATTATTGATATGATAATGAGTAAACAGGTAAACTGGAGAATACAAACTCCAGAATCTATTCTCCTGTTCCCCTTATTAATAACAGAAACTTTCAAATTTTAGCTAGGTACATAACTAAACAGCTGTCGTACATTTCCCAGCTTCACATGCAACTAGGTGTGACCACTTATCTAGGTTCAACAGCAATGATATGGAAATTGCTTTGTGCAAGGAAATTGGAGCTATCTATTTTCCGTGATTTCAATTTAGTCCATGATCCAAATTTGACCCTGTAGATGAGGACCATTCCCTAGGTGATGACTGAGCAACATGATGGCAAAAGCCTGGATCTACAAATGACCTTGAAAAAAACCATGTCATCCCATCAGCCTGAACTACTCATCTTAACGCTGTTAAATGATTATAATTGAGTTATTATCTGAATATAATGATTATAATGACCAATAATTCTACTCTGTTTCAGATATTTGTTTTGGGAGTCTTACAGTTACAGTAGCTTAGTCTTTAACTTACACAACAATGAAGGCTGAATATTTAAATGGTAATATTTACTTTTCTACTGCAGTGTAGGATATGGGTTAACAAGTACTTTAAATTATTTGATTTCACATTACTCAGAAATTCTGACATATGACCCCAAAACTTGGGGATGGGTGATTAAGAATTCTTAGACTGGTTATTCGATAGGCATAAATAAACAAATAAGCAAAGAACCATTGCTTGGCAGGACCAATGTTGCAACTTTTTCTTCCAAGTTTGGTCATGAAATTTTCCAAAATATTTTTCTATTCATTTGCTTATTAAGTTAATTAATCAGAAAATGCAATTTCAAGATTTTACACAGATTGAAATGATTCAAGATTGCTCTATTTAAAAAAAAATAGCTCATTTTTCTCCTTTAGTTCTGTGAAGTTTTCATCAATAACAGAAGAGCTTGATTATTTCCCCTTCTAATCAGAGGCTTTTACACTTCCCGGTTATTTCAATCTCCCCAACAGATCAGCATCAATAATCATCACCCTTAATCACTGACTCAAAGAAGCAGTCTCCCAATATTATGGGTTCTTTAGATCATAGAAATATTTTACTATTGATAATATCAACATTTTTATAGCTGTTACATTATTTTTGGTTTGTTACCTAAAGTAAGTGTTCATGTAATATATTTAAAATACAGAAATTGAGGCTGTAGTTATACTATGTACTTTATGTTATGGCATAGTATTTTAAATCTGGGTTAACTTTCCTAAGACAAATCAAAATTGATCAACTTAAAATGATTTGTTTAAACCATTATATAACAAATTTTCCTTAAAGGTCTTTTTAAATTGGTAATTCCACAGAAAATTAGTTATATATTATATAAATATTAAAGAGTTTGCTGGAATTTCTTACTATCAAAACTGTATTTTTTAAAAAATCGTATCATATATACTCTACCTTTTTAATCTGCAATATTCTCTTCAAGATAGATTTTATGTCACACAATGTGTGCCTCAAGCCTGGAAGGTACACCCAAATTCTTAAGATTGATGAGCGTAACTGCATACACACCATACTCAACAGACATTACAGCAACATCTCCAGCAACAAAGACTTGGAGCTCAACCAAGCTGTGAGCAACAAAGTACATGCCTACAGAGGCTGGGCTAAGTAAGAAACCCACACAGCTCCAGGATGGTGAGCCAAAGGCCGGGCTAAGTAAGAAACCCACACAGCTCCAGGATGGTGAGCCAAAGGCCGGGTTAAGTAAGAAACCCACACAGCTCCAGGATGGTGAGCCAAAGGAAGCTGACCATTTCAGAGTTGGCAGGAGAGACACAACATAAAATTTTGCTCGAGACCATTACTTTGTATGGCAGACACTGGCTGCTGCTGGGAAAAAACAGAAAGCTGATCAATTTGTTGTGCAGAAATAATACAGTAGGTGGTTCATCATGAGCAAATCCACAAAAACAAGAAGGTTCCTCAAAAGTTGGATTTCATGGTATATATGTTATTAACTAGAAAGAAGTCTCATACAGAGTACTATATATGAAACTCTGAAATCAGATTCAAAATTAGTGTCTGAAGAGAAAATGCATATCATATTACAAAACATGAGACAGCCTCTCCAACGGAGAAAATGCAGTTATAAATCTTCATTATCATCATCATTTTCATCATAAGCTACCTAAATTATTCAATTTAAACTTCAAGGTGTTTCTAGCTTTATTATAAAATTCTACAGGGGAAAAAAATAGCAAGAAATAAAGATGAAAAGGCAGTTTGCAAATTTAGGTAATGAAGATTCCTTTATGTCATACTAATAATTTTTTTAAAATTATGTGAAATTAATAATAATAATATTTTAATCATGATTGTATTTGAATTTTAAAATTCACATTGGTGGTAGAAAAAAAGAATAGAGACTGTAAGGTAGAGCCAGGGAGACAGTAGATAGCCATCCAGGTAATATTTGGTAAGACCCTGAAGTAAAGTTATGTCTAAAAGGAAGAATTTGATAAAAAATACAGAAAGAAAGAATGAAAGAAAGTAAGATGGCCTGATAGGGGTTGATCACTAATAGGTATCATTTCTATGGTAGGCCCCTACTGTGCTATATGTGGAGGCTACCATAAATTGGATGAGACAACTTAGACTTAAAAAATAGTATGCTGCCTTACAGTCGCAAATTTTGCTATTTTAGCTAAATAACAGGGCTTACTACATCTGTTTGCCTGTGGAGACTTAATCCAAGATATCTTATACTACATATAGTGTATTGTCAAATTATATTGCATATAATGATATTAAATTTCTAGAATAATGAATATAAAACAAAAACTTTGGACCTGAATTTTATATCTTCTTTTTTTATAAACAGAAAGAAAATAATAGTATGGCTGATGTGTGAAATATTTGAGGGCTTCTTTGTGTTCTTTTTAACCACTGCTCCACTGCAAGCTTTTCAGTGACAGAAGGCAAAAACCCTAGCTCATAACAGTTTTAGAATTTAGCTGTTCTATGAAAGTCTCTAGTAGACAAGTTTGCCTCATAAAAAACTGCCCAGCCTGGCATATTTTCTACTCCTCAATTCTCATTTACAACTGAAAATCCATTGAATTTTCTTAACAAGTAGTCAGAAGACCTTAGGGAAGAAACCAGCTGTCTCATAGGGGAAAAGGTAATCCAATTACCCTGTTCGCTAATTGTTTACGTATCTTTCATACCTGAAAGGAAGAGATTTGTTGCTCTTGAAATATATGTAGCAAAACAACTTTAACCTTCTATTTTGTGTATTTTAACTTTCTATTTTTGTATCTGTTTTATGTGTCCCTCCTACTATAGGGAAAAGCAATTTTTGATATGTGCTTTGCCATCTTGTGGTATTAATTAAAATTGTAACCTGACCAATGTATACCTGAGACATAAGAAGTGTTAATCTAATACATTGTGAGAGCAAAGCTAGTATTTTTTATTCAATTTTTAAAAGTCACATAACAATCCTAATAATTTCATATAACAAAGACATTTCTCTTGTCCTTTCAAAATTAGGGCTCCAGGTTTCAATCAATACACATGCAGCATCTCTCATACCTTAGAAGCCCAATAAATGTTTGCTGAGGATTATTTTATTCAACATTTTAGAAAATGTTGGTTAATAAGAAATAACAGTTTAACTTTTCTCTCCAGGTTATCTGAAGATTAAACCATGTGGTATGTTGTAACTCTGTGTCAAGAGAGCAGCCATACTAGATATAAAAACAATGATCAACATACGAGAAAGACAAATAAAAAAAAATAAAAGTAATTTACAGTGACAAGTAAAATTTCAACAATTTAATACAATGTGATGCAGGGGTGTTAATAACAGACAGGATGGATGGTAATGAGGCATAGGTAATAAATAGTTCAACACAAATAACTGCAATTAAAGTGACTCTCAGAAGACCAATTTTTGGTTTTCTTGTTCTTATTCATTTCTTTGTTGATTATAATCAGTACCCTTACATTTTACTTTGCATCAGTTAATCAAAAGTCTCATTTCATTATTTTGTGAGGCATGCATTAAAACACTCTGAATTATAGTAACTGGCAGATCGGACCCTGTTGATCCTAAACCTCACTTGACTCCACCATGAGCTTATCTTCCTTACTGTTCCATGTCTCTCGTAAAAGGTGACCTAACTCAAAACTCTTGGTTGGCTCAAAAATTGTAGCTTTTGGTCATGAATCATCAAGTACAGCAAGGTGTTTAAGGAGCTGATATATCATAAAATCTGAGGCTAACAGGCTGTAGCAGTTGGTATGGTGGGAACCAAATAAATTCATCTCTCCAAGCAAAGGGACCTGAGCTTGAAGGGCCACCAGAGGGGAAAGAAGAGGGCACATCAGGTTCTCTTTCTGCAGGATTGGAAATCCCAAAGAAAGAAAGAAAGAGAAAAAATACTGAGAAGCATTTATGTTATGCTTAACTCTTAACTTTGGGAGGAGATACACTGGAGTTAGTTTTCCTTGATATGAATCATCCTCTGTCTCTTTCTTCCCGTGGGCAGCACTTCTACAATGTCTGCCCTCCTGCATTCACACATGTTGTCATTTACTTATGATAACTTGTATCCACTTCATTTGAAAGAATTTGTATTTTAAAAGCATATCCACAATCTCACACTTTTTCTATTCTTCATGTACAGAATCTAGGCAACTGTAACATTTCACTTCTATACTAACATGTACATCTGGGAAAATACGTTATTAACTTCAGCAACTTACTTAACCTCTATGTACTTTAGTTTCCTCATTTATAAATCAAAGATAATGATTGTACTAACTTCACAGGACTGATATGGAAATAAATAAGTTAATGCATGGAGAGCACTTAAAATATTGACTGGCAGATATGAAGCAGTCAATTAAGTGTTGACTATTATTATCACCTTCTATCTGAAGATTTCTCAAGAACTCATGAGATGGTATATAGGACATAAAATTCAAAAAACCAAGAAGAAAATGAAAGATCATAGTGACCCTGAAACCATCTCTGATTTGGAAACAAATGTTGTAATTGCATACTTCTTTTTGTTGTAACTGCATACTTCTTTCAATTCCACTACAAGAAGTGATACACTACATATGAAATATGGATTGTTATACTGATGAGAGGGATGAATTAGTTGTAAGAGAAATGAACGATACAGACAATAGGATAATCTATTTAAGAATGTTAATAACCTATCTTTTTATATGTTCATAAGGCCAACACAGTCATTCCTGTGTCTGAAACACCACAGGTCCCCATGAAGTTAAAATAAAAACTGGGCAGAAGAGGGGAACTTGGCAGTAGAAACGGAGATAGGAAGAAAGAGAATTGATGAGTAAGGGAGAAAAAAAAGCCTGCTGTGGTAGGACCAGATAATATCTTCTGACCTAACTTCTTCATGTCTGTATTCAGCAGACATTTGATTCATACCAAAACCTTCTTGAATATGGCCTGAAATTCCTTTCTCTTAAAATGGCTATCTGTATCTCTAATAATAATACCATAATAATATTTCTTAGAATGCACTGATGTTATACTTCAAAAGGCCAGTATTCATGCATCTTAGTGAATGCGTAATTTGTTTTATTAAATCCTGACATGTTTTCCAAGTGGGAGAGGTATATGGGAAAATAGGAAGACTTCAAGCTCCTAAAAAAAAATAATAAATAGGAAGAATTATCTTCCCGAGGGGCAGGAAAGGGAGAGAATAAAGCACTAGACTTAATCCCTGAGAACACTTCTACTGCAAGAAAGTCTTTCGGCTTTCAACCACACAGGTATAAATGATGAGACTACGCCACTCTTGCAGAGCTGACCACGTTTCCTAGGAGAAAACAAATGGATAGCACGTGTGTCACAGAATAAATACATCTATTCAGAGAAGAAGCCACCGGAATCCTTACGCACAAAAATTATGAGCCATGGTCCACTGAAATAGGTACTATAGATAAGTGTTAATTGAGAACTAATTGAATGTCTTATATAAAAAATATGAAATTACAAATGGGAAATATTTTTCTATCCTTGTGATGCATATAATTTAGCTTGAAAATTTACAAGTATAAAAGTTTTTTGAAGGTGAAACAATATATCATCCTGGAACTGTTTTTACAGTTTCTGTTGAGTAGTATTTTGATAAGGGTTTTCAGGGGGAATAAAAAGGGAAACTCTTCACACTTAAGTCAGAGATATTTCCATGATTTTTTTTTTAAGAGAAATCAAGAAGTGACCCTAGGATAAGCTATTAACTTCAGCAATATCTAACAATCCCACTACATTTCTAAACATTTAAACCGCACTTTTCCCTTCCTCTTTTGTTATTTGATCTAAAGTACACATTATAAGGCCTCTTATAAAAATATCTCACCTCAAAAGGTACAGGAAGAATTTCCTCATTTTTCTCTGTCTATTTTCTTTCCTGAGAAAACCAAAGCACTTCTGCTACTATGCTTTGGTTACAGCTGAAAATAATGTGAGTCTTGACTGTTACTGGTATTGTAGTCTATGAATTTGGAAATAAGGGATTGGTGAATAGACTGTAAACTTCTACAGTGGTCTGGAGATTTATTTGTATTTCAATACTGTGTCAATATTAGGATAGTATGTATATGAGGATAGTGTATTTTTATCATGCTTTACTGCCTTTCTAGAACTTTGGAGAGTTGGACAGACATAAGGAATTAGCACTGGAGTGATAAGAGATGAAGGGTGCCAACAAATTCCAGCGGAAAACAGCACAGACTGCAACTGCCTAATAAGCAACACGGCTTCCACCCAGGTTCTAAAAGCAATACCTGTGATTCAGGATGACAGCAAAGGAAAAGGACAATAGGTAAATGTAAGTATGTACCTGGAAAATTTTCTGTCACATAAAGGGAAAAATGCCATAAGGAAGAGAGTCCTTTTTCTCTATGGAATCAAACATTTTATGATAATCTGAATATGTCTCATAAGATGGTAAGATGGTCACAATTGGGTAGTTTTATATTGCTAGCATATAGCTGTTTTACTTAGCACTCCTTGACACACAGGAGACTTCAAGACATATTTGAGACTACATTATATGGTTTATGCTGTCATAATCTGTATATTTTATGCATAACCCAAATTATGCATATTGCATAATCCTGACTAGTGATTTTGACTTGACAACATGTACAAGTTTGAAAATAAAGGGGGTGCAACTTCTAAGAGTAGTGCATAATGTGGATATGGTACCTGAATTATTGTCCTACCCTTGACTTCTGTAGCAAAATAAAACAAGAATTACTATGGTTCATGAACAAACTGTCCTTCTCAATGGTTCCAGATGGTTACATGTAATCAACAGCAAAAAGCGGAAAAGTGGCAAGATGAAGGTGTGAGCCAGACTTCCCTAGAAATCTGATGACCACTTAACCCCAAGATGAAAAGACTTATAAGCTTTTTTTCTTTTTTTTTTCTGAAGTGGAGTCTTGTTCTGTGGCCAGGCTGGAACGCAGTGGTGCCAGCCTGGCTCACTGCAACCTCTGACTCCATGCTTCCAGCAATTCTCCTGCCCCAGCCTCCCAAGAAGCTGGGACTACAGGCTCAAGCCACCACCCAAAATAATTTTTGTGTTTTTAGTAAAGATGTTTTACCATGTTGGCCAAGATGGTCTCGATCTCTTGACCTCATGATCATCCCACCTCAGCCTCCCAAAGTGCTGGGATTACAAGCATGAGCCCTCGTGCCCAGCCAAAAAGACTTACCTTTGATTCTGATAACCATTCTGAGGAAGAATAAGAAATGAAAGAATTCTGTCTCTAGCATGAGATTAATGAGTCACTCCTTATACTATCCTCTACCCTCTCCATCCCTTTTCTCTGAGTAGAATTTCTAACTTTGATTATAAAGATTTTAGGCCAATTATTGGGAAAAAGATCCCAGGGATGCCAGCTTAGCTGAGTGTTTTTCCTCTATCCTAAATAAAGATCTTTGGTAAGTGGCCTACACTGATTCAACTTTAGAAACAGGAAACACACCATTAATCTTTCCTTTTTTTTTTTTTTCTGATTCTGTGCTCTAAATTAACTTTTTCTAGGAACTGGAGATAGAACATCAGATTTGGGTTATTATCTTTGTGGTGTAAAGAAGCTATATCTAGGCTTTTGTCCAAAGTGACCAAGGACTATCTAACCAGACAAGGGAATAGAATTATTCCTATGATACATATGTCATATCACATGCATGTAGTAGTAAACAATGCATGTAAACACAAGCTCGCCTGGCTTTATTCTCTGTTCATGTAGCTGCTGAAGGAGTTCCCTTTTTAACCCAAACTACATTTGAGAAATATAACTTTGGACAGTTTGTAAAATCTGTAATTCGCAAAAGTTCCAAAATAATGAATGCATTCAGACTTCTATAGCTGATTACTTATTTGCAAACTTAAAAAGGAATTATTTCAAAAGTTCATGAATTCCGTATTTAATTATAATACTTTAATTGTTCCTTTGCAGAGTAAATCAGATGGTATTATATATGCATACCAGCTGAAAATACATACATTTAAGCCATCTGTAATCGCATATGAAATGTATATAGTTGAATATAAAATTGTTCTCTTCCTTTTTAACATCTAATTTAAGTAAAAGTATTTTTGTATATAGAGGTAAAATATTTTTATAGTTATTTTGTTTATTATAGTTATTTTGACTTTAAAATATTTACTTATTATAATACAGTATTTAAAAAATATATGGACTCATTATAAAAGGCAAGGCTTTGGTGATATGGTGTGTTGTTGAAGTTTGATTTATGAACTACTCAGAAAGCAACTTGTTACGTTACATGCTAGTCTAAGTCATTTCTTTTTGATTATTTGATTATGTACATATACTTTTAAACTTTGAATACACAATTTTCACTAAGATCTATTTTGAAGAGAACAAATGTATTTAAACACATACGCATACATAAATGCCCACATGCAAACACAAAATAAAATCTCTACAATTAATCGACTATATTGGCTATATTTTACAATTTAAAAATATAAGTATAGCATGATCTCCCAGACTTCAATGATTTAAAGTATACATTTCAGAGAGACACAGGCCTACTTGCTAAAACTCAAATATTTACATCACATAAAGAAAACAATTGGCCATATTGATTTTCCTAGAAGAAAAAAAAGTTCCCAATTTCATCAATTATATCACATGAATTATACTGAGAAGTAAACTCAGCTTTCCTTAAGAAAAGCAAGCATTTAAAATTCACATTGTGTGTATTCCTTCTCTGTGTTCATTTTTCATGATTAGAAGTTTTGTTATTACATTTTTTAAAGTTAATGCATTGTATCCTACATGATCACTGGAACTATTCTATTGATAATGTAGTTAGAGGTGTTTAAATTATTGTCTATGTATTTACTTGGCATATAGCATGATAGATGCTTCTGAACTGGGATGGAAAACATCCCTGTGAAACTGGGAAATTCAACACACCTTGACATCTTTTAATCTTTGAAGTTATCTATTTCCTCTTTAAAATGCAAGGGTACAAATAATTTTTTCTTTGGTTCTTTCTAGCGCTGACAGTCTACAATATGTATGTAAGGAATAATATACACTTATTTAAATTGTGCATATTTATCCAAATGTGATCTTGTAAAATAGCATCTATGGAGATTTCAGAGTGGGAAAAGGAAGACCAAAGACACTAAGCATCCCCTTTTACTTATTTTCTTCTCATATCCTTCTGATATTGAATACAGTAATAAAATCCAAAAATACTTATCCATGTAATATGCTCTCAGTGGCAGAAGCGTAAGGTGGTTGAGAGAAACTTGGGTCCACCACCTTCCTTCCATAATCTCCATCCTCCTTCTTCAAAAACAATCCAAATAAATATTCAATATATATAACTAGAGTGTCCAGGTACTTCTAACCTGACTTCAGAACAATTTCCTTAGCCCTCTTTCAAACAAGATGGCTGCCCTTAACTCCTACAAGAATTCTTAAACTGCCACAGTATAATTTGAGGATTTGCAAAATGCTACTTCAGTTATATTCAGTATATTGGTCACACAGCTCTACAGACTTTTAAATTGCTAAACCGATTTCTATACTGAGAAGAGGTACAGAGAGTCCAGATTACCTCCTTAGGGTCACACTTCCAATTGTAGTGATAAAAGAAAAACTCAAAACCTTTGTTACCACAATCACGTAAGTATTCTCCTAATGGATAATGTTCGTTTTTTGATTCTTCATTAATTCTTCTTCATAGCAATGAATTTTAAGAGTTTTGAAAAGCTTGTTGCAAGTATATAGCAAAAAATTTTAAGAGTTTTGAAAAGCTTGTTGCAAGTACAGTTGATCTACATTGTTTGATTGTATCAGGGGAGATATATTTATTCTTTACTAGTCTCAACTGCTTTTGAAAATCCTAAAATAATAAAATAGTGAACCAACAGTAGTGGTAAAGAAACTGCACATTAATACCTAAGAAGGTAAGTTCAAATGGCATTCAACTGGGTACAAAATTCTACTCATTTAATTTTCATTATAACTTTTAAATTAGTATTACTGAATATTTATCATATAATTTGCATTGTTAAAGTTTATTAAATTCAGGATAGGTGTAAGCCCAAAAATATATTCTTGAAATTAAAGTATTTCCTCCAAACAACAGAGAGATCTTGGAATAAAGTTATTTGCTGTATTAAATGTGAGACATGTTTAGGCAGTAGATAGATCAATACAGACATATGGGTAGATATACTTAATTATGTAGTTTTGAAAATCACTTTTTCAGAAATTTCTAAAAAGGCATTAAGTAGGCAAGTTTCAAACATGTAACATGCATTTCAGGTCACCTATTCTCAAATTATCATATAAAATCCGTTTGTTCACCACCCTTCATCATAATCCAGTTTTAGAAATACAAAGATATCACAAGTTACATTAATGATACTTCTTTAACTGCAAAACGGTTTACACCAGTGGTAACCACAACGATTGTCATGTGCACTATTAACCATTCCTAAAATTTTAACATAGTACTTTGCTAATTCTTGGATATAACCAGTAATATTTTAGTTTTTAACTTACTCTCAGCATTATTAAAGAAAAATGTGCATTTGCTGAACTCTGCATCTGCATACTTTTGGATTCCTGCATTTTACTAGCAATACACAGTAAAGATATAATGGCATTCCATAAAGAATAAAGCAAAAAAAAAATGTTTTGAATAGTTCAACCTTCCAATATTACATCTAATCAGCATTGTTTTCTCTCTAAATTAAGTGTTTTTAGGAAATAGTAATCATCTGTTGAGTTCCATAACATGAAACACCATGTGGTCAACAAAATCATCTTTATGTTGCTATAGTTACAAGAGTAGACCTGTAAATTTTATGTTAATATTAAAAGAAAAGAAAAGTACATTTGCCTTCACCAACTGCAACTGTAAGCAAATGCAGGTATATAGCACTTTATTAGAAAGAACTCCTTTAGTAAGCACATGCTACAGGAATTAATCATTCATTCCCTGCAGACTGCTTATGTATTTCATCGGGCCATTATCTGATCTGAATAACAAGAACAACTGCATAATAAAACACATTACTGCTGACACTAGCAACTTTCTTCTCAACTTTAAACTTGCAACCACCTCTGTACAGGACAGAGAGCTGGTGGCCAAAAGGTGACAATTTAATCACCCATCCAGCTTTGACATTTTTATCTATTATATAGAGATAGGGATCAAATGCATGTGCAAACTTTACTAGAAACAGCTTTCATTCAGGCTGTCTTCCTTAGCACTATGACATAATTACAACAGAGGCAGAATGTATCTCATGTTAACTTTAATAATACTTACAAATATTTGCTTCAGAAATTCAAAAAGGATGAACAAATCTGTCATGTCTTCTCTACTGTGGAAAATATGTCCTATACTAATATATGTAATAACATGTTTGAACCACTCTTAAATTGGCCCGACTTAGGTACAATTTTCCCTTTTATTTTTCAATAATTGATATTTTTTTTCAAATATCAGATACCCTCTCAGACATGTGAGGTCAGAAATGAGTAGAGGTCACGTGTTATAATCCAAATCTGATCAACCAAGGACTTCATTTTAAATTATTTATATTTATTTTTAAACCAATAATAGAAATGTCAGCTAAGAGCAGTAATATCTCTAAGAAAACTCATTTGAATAAGAAATTAAATAATAATCAAGAAACAATGACACATCTTTCTAAAATGATTTCCTATTTGATAACTTCATGTCAACAAATTCACTGTCATTTTGTCCTGTCTCATTACCCTAAAAACTTATGGCCCAAGATATTTGGAGCTTTCAATATTGAGTAATCATTAACAAATCTAAAGGATCTCTATCTTTCGAAACAATTGTGCTTTACTCTTATAATTTTTAAAACCAATCCCCCATGAATACTGATGCTTTTATAGACTTACTTAAGTAAATGAAGAGGTAAAAATATTTTCACTCTACCATTTTCAACTATTAAATACAAGAAACTCCTTAGGTATCATTTAATAATGAGTCGTTTTATTGAAATTCTCTGAGATAAGCATTTTCACTTTTCAATCCAATTTTTAACTTATAAAGGGTTTTTATTAGAAAAGTGTGTCTTAGACAGAAAATTGACTGTTAAAGATAAAAAGGATAAACTTTTGCTAATCATTATTAGACTCTAGTCAATATAAGTGCTACCATGTCAAAAAACTTAGGATTTGTTAAAAACCAGGTTTGATTTGTCTAAATTGCAACTTCTACTGTATCTACTGTATAAGTAACAATGCAAGAAGAATTAGATTCAGAATCCATTTGGCAGTGATAAGGAAAAAAACATTGAAATGTTATTGATTCTCTCCCTCTTGTGCAAAACAAACTGACTCAACTATATTTTTCCTGACATAACACAAAGGTTTTATTTAGATATTACAAAATATTGGCAAATGTTAGACTACATCTCTTTTTTCTATATATACGAAAATAACTCATTAACCCTTTTGTACAAAGAAGTGTGTCCTGCTTGCTTTAAAAGAAATGCTGCAGCTACTGACATGGTGATGTTAGCCCCAAGAGGAATACTGCCTGCAAAAGTTTTTGATGCAGAGATATTCAGTCTTAGGAGACACCTTAAACCCGTCACTGGCTGCTGAGCCCTGTCAGAGTTTATAACCTGCTGTGTCAAAGTCACAGTCTCAGCCCCTGCCCTCTCCAAAGCATTTTTCACATTCTCTCTCCAAATTAAGTTCATTCAAATTCTCCAACTATTCTAGCTTCAGGATTTTCCACCACGAATTATCTCCTTATAGGCATAAAAGAAATCTCAATAGAATGTTCACCTCATCTTTTAAACCATCGTTATTAACTTTCCCTTTCCCTTTTCTTTTTCTTTTTGGCTAGCACTTTTCAGAACTAAAGATAAAACAACCAACCAACTGAAGTCAGAGTAGGGTGGGAGTTAGCATGGATGAGGGTTGAGGTTGAAGGTGGCAGGAGAAGTGAGCCAGTAGGGTTCGATTTCTCAGGCGTTTTCTAGGTAACCATCCTTAAATCTTAGAAGCAACCAACCTTTCACAAAGCAGGCTTCCAATAGCCCTTGAACAATAAGCGTTTAAATATCAGATTATCAGTAAGGCTGCCCATTCTGAACCCATATCGAAGTCGTCTAAGGCTCCTCCAAAGAGATGCTTAGCGAACCACTTCTCAAATAGAAGCTACTTAAGTTATATAAGTCAAGTTATTCCCAGGCAACTGAATAGACTGTCCACAGCATTGGACATTGGACATTGAAAAGCCATCAGCATACATCTCACTTTAGCAAGAAAGACAGAAGCACAGTTTACTTACTAAAGCAGGCGTTCCAGTCCTCCTTGGAAACCCTGAGGAGTCTTCTCTTTTCTTTCCTACCAGTCAAATAAAGAATTGTCTTTCTATTCCACACAGGCCCAGAATAAACTGCAAAAAGGGGCGGCACATGCACAGCACCCGTCAGGGTTTGGCGTTGTTGGGGTGCTTCGGGTCCCGATTGTTTCCAAAGTGGGATCTTCTTTTCCGGAGGGAGGGGGCAAAGGAAGAAGAAGAAAGGGCGCTCCGAAAGCCGGCTCGGGTCCTGCAAATTATTCTGAAGGCAAAGTACCTGCACTCTCCCCGCCGAGGCTGGCTGTCAGCGCCGCGCGCGAGGGGAGGAGGCTCGCGAGGAGGAGGAGAAAGAGGAGCGGGAGGGCTCCGGCTGGGAGGGAGCGCAGGGTGGGGGAGGCCGGCGAGCGGCTCCCGGCTCCGGGGAGCAGCGCCGAGACGGCGCGGAGGAGGCGAGGCTCCGTCAGGGCGAGGCGCTGCCCCACGCGCTCCGGCCGCCGGGTGCGGGCGCGGCTGGGCGGGGAGCCGAGGCGGCGGCTCCCGCACTCGCTCGCTCGCGGGCGCTGCCTCCTCGTCTCGCTCGCACACACAGGCGCACGCCCCACGTCTCCAGCAGCAGCTGCCGCTCGGCCGCACGCACTCACCTGCATTTCCTTAACGAGCCACTTGATGGCTGCCAGCCGCACGGGCCCCGCTCGGGCGGGTGGGCGGGGGCCGGGGCGGGGAGGACGCGGCGCGGGATGCTCCGAGCGCCCGCCGGGGAGGAGAGGCGGCGGCGGCGGGAGGAGGGGAGGCCCGGAGCTGCCCGACGCGGCTTGGGCGGACCCCGCTGCCCGGGGGCCTTGGCGCGATTCCAGGGCTCCGGGGTAAAGCAGTTGGCGCGCGGACAGGACGGGTCAGGCACAGGCTATTCCCCATCACTAAAGCCACAGAGGACTGGTCCAGGTGCGGATCATGGTTGGGCTTCTTCAGGTGTTCGCGTTTTCGGTTATCATTGCTATTATGATTTTCAGAGGGAGGCTGTCGGTAGCAGCTAAGGCGTGGTGGGTGTGGGTAGGTGAGGGATGTAGACTTCATTTGCAATGGAATCGATGCTTGGGGAGAGCAGACTTGAGCGAGGTGTGGGGCCGGGGCAGAGGGGTGGCTTAGCGGAGGGGGTGTACTTCGGCTGAACTGGATGGAGTTTTCACTCGGGGCGCTTGGCCGTCGGGCTGGGCTTGAGGGAGGGACAGAGCTCTGCCAAGGTGGTAACTGCGAAGGGAAAACCCGTACAGGAGTTGCTGAAAATCAGCCTCGCTGCAGAGGAGAGGACCCGGACGTGGATGCAGGGAGCGGATTCTTCCCCACATCCTCGGTATCCCAAGGTACAGTGGTCAGTGCACAAGAGACGGTGTACACCAGACTCCGGAGACAAGGAAGAGGAACTTCGATTCCCAGCAAAACTAGAAATGGGACTGAAGGTCGGGGAAGAAGGTGGGCAGGATGGGAGAAAAACAGCAGAAAGCTTTTGTCACTTTACCATCTTTTACGTCTCATCAGAGCACACAGCTACAGGCAACAAATGCTCTATCTCTTGCTAAACAGAGAGCAATGTCACCACGTCGGTGCGTTTTTTAAAAAGCCAAAATAATTATCCTGTTTGTAATAATGCAACAAAGAGCCTTTCAGGTACCATCTGGTCAAAGGTGCTGTAAGCACTGTAGAAGAAAACAAAATTTAAAAAGAACAACGTAAAAACTGAACCATCTGCTTTCCTTATATGTCCATGATCTAATCGCAGAAATGTCAGTTTCTCCCGAAGAGAAACAAAGCTTAATCAATATAGGTGACATTTTCCCCAGGGTCCTTTCACCTTTGTCTTTTCATGGCTGCTTCATTGCTTGCTATGTCCCTTTGCTCTTCAAAAGGGACCCCTCTCCTGAACCCACGCCCTGCTACGGTCCCTGTTTAGCCTCTCTAAAGCCACGGAGCTCATCCATCCAAGAAGGTTCCCATGCGCAGTCATTATCACTTAAAACCGTTCTTGGAAATGATAGGAACGAAAAAATTTACACCGTATGTGCAAGTGTGTGTACATGTGTACATCTTTTTGTAATTATACAAAGCACTTGCCCCTCTTATGGTGCTGTCTGCCCAAGATGATGATGACTGACTCATACTCTCTCTACCCCCTCCTTCTCCGTCTCTGCACAAATACATACCACTCACTCCTGTCTCAGTTCCTTCCTGTCAGTGTTCAATAATGGTTTTACATGAATTTTCTGTTAGGCAGCCTCTGACTACGAGTTGGAGCGGATTGGTAGGAGGGAGGCTGGTCTCAATGAGACCAGGCTGTCTCCTGTCATCCCTCAGTCATTACATACTTACATACACTACAGTACTTAATGCCAAGTGGCAGCAGAAACTATTTCCACCCTTGCTAGTCAGAATAATATATTTTCCCTTCCCTGAAAACACATATTATTAATAATAAAAGAAATAATGCATCTCAAAACCATGGGAAGAGCAGATGGATGCTGATGTGATGGTGTTAGTCACCTTTTCTGTAGCTGTTGGAAAGACAACGTGACCACTTCTCTCTTTCTATTGCTTCTGGTGGGTTAAGCAAAGCATTTGGCCCTTTTACTGTATTCTCTTTTCCATCTTTCCCTTGACAATAGTTTGTGTGTTTTAAATAAAGATTTCATTCTGCCAACCCGCAGGAAGCTTTTAACAAGATGCAGCTGAGCGTGTCGATATCATATCTTTTTACTGCTGCATGGGGGTGTTCAGCAACTTGAAACTCATCTCTACTTCAGCTAAAGGCTGGCATCTCACAGAGACAGTGCTCCCTGGGGCTGATTTACGCTTGCTTCTGTACAGCTATCCTTTGGTGCCCTCTGGAAGAACACAGGGTATTTCAAACAATGGAAGAATCAGGACTATACTCAACCCCCTTCCTGCCACCCCTTCCCCACATAATAATACCACAAGTGTTCAATGTGATTAGTTTATTGTAGAGATTTCATTATTAATTACCATCTGAGAATTGGATTGAGATATCTTACTTGAAGGTGATTGCACCGAGCTTAAGGAATTAGGAAAATTTTATTATCTAACTACCTATCTAAACTTCTTGTAACATTATAATTTATTTCTCCTACTTCAATGAAAAGGAATATTCAAATGTATGCCTTAAGTTATTGCCATATATTTACTCTTAAAAATCAGTAACATATATGAACTGGTTGTTGTCAGTGGACCATGTGTTTAAAACAACCGTAATAAATGTAAGATCTTGTTAAAAAAAAAAAAAAAAAAAAAAAAAAAGTTCAATGAAATGGGGGCAACAAAGCATGGTCCTGAATATCAGTTGTTTTTGAGGTTTCCTTTATTTTACCACATTTCTTTGTTTACCAAATCTACATTTAGCTTTGTTATATTTAGGCTTATAATTAACTTTAACAGTCTGCTGTAAGTAGAAGAAATCTCTAAAATCTACATTTGTATTTTGGATTTTTGAGGGAAATAAGTAATTTCCTTCTTGATTCAGTTTTTAAATTAGAAATAATAATACATAAATAGCAACTCTGCAGCAATAATTTCCTGTTCCAATTTGTTATTTAAATAGTTTAATAGCATCATGAGGAAATGTACTAATTATATAGCACTCCATGTTGCAGAATTGAGAAAGAGATAACTTCATATAGTGGAATTGAAGAAAGAGGTAACAGGGTAATAAGGAAGCCAGGAAGAGCAAGTAACCTGTTGGAAAGGAAACAATGAGCTAGGAGGTGCTCCAAGCCCACTCTGTGGGTAGGCTGGATTTGTCAGCTGTAGTCTCTCACACTTTGTCTATTGTTTCATCTGTTTGTTTTGCCTCAGTCTCAGTAATGGTGTATATTTAATTTATTCTCCCTTTTCTCCACTTTTCCTTCTAAAGTCATTCTAGTTGGCAGAAACTACAAGTAGAAACAGTTTAATACTGATACCATAAAATCATGCAGAAAACCATGTACTTAATGAATCAAACTGTTCATACTTATTTCATGTGGGAAAAGATAATCTCCTACTCTTTAGCTTTTATTTGGCCAATGGGAGCACAATTCTAATTGACTAAATGGGTATAATTTACCCAATTTCTTATAGATGGTTGGCTACCAAGAAAGCTGCTCAGGAAACCTTACAACACAATGGAAAAATGAGTGGACTATATAATTATCCAATGAGGTGTCCATATAATTATCCAGTTTAATGAGTCTTAATGAGGTCATATTTGTGATGGTTGTAGGTACAAAATATAGATGTTATTCCATGGAAAGCATGATGTAGCTAATGCTAAATTACACAAAATCTAAAAGCATCAGATTTTGACATAAGGTATACACTTGTTTTCTCACTTATTGTGCAGTTTTCCATCCCTGCCCTGCTATGTATTCCCAACCTCAGATCCCTCATGTGCTCTTTTCCATGCCCTAAGGGTTAATCTTTAGGTATTGCATCAACCTGGTTTCCCTTGTCCCCTGGTTTCTGTTTGGGTTTTGTCAATGAGAGGCACCAGAACGGGGCAGGAGGAAAGAAAAGCGGGGCTGCATTTCCCCTATTTGCAGTATAACATGGCACTGTAGTTCTTTCTGGCGGTAGCTACACAGTCTTTCCTTGTCCCCACCTTTCCATAGCTCCAGCTCATATTTCCCCCAATATTCCTATTGTACCCTTTGCTCCTTCAGCTTTCCATTATGGCTAGCAATTAAACACCCAGTATCCCTCATGAGATCCCATAACCCAGCTGCCCTTCTGGAAAGCATCCCTGATCTAAATTCTCTTTAAAATGATTCCTGATTGTGCCTTCCATTTCCTCCTGGTACCCTAAATCATTCATTTCTGTTTTTAAAATTCAAGGTGTTCAAAGATATAATCTTTATTCAATTGTCCTAGGTTTAACATATATATTGTCTAATGTGTAGAGAAGTGCCAAAACATTATCATTATTCAAAATGAAAATAACTGTAACATACCACAGGAAAATATTTGATGGTACAGCTGTGATGGTAAAGTTCATGTGTCAACTTCAGTGGACTAAGAGATACCCAGATAAATAGTAAAGCATTACTTCTGGGTAAATCTCGAAAGGTGATTTGGAAGAGATTAGTATTTGAATCAGAAGACTGAGTTAAGAAGATCATACTCACCAGTGTGGACAGGCCTCATCTAACAGGGGCCAGAATAGAACAAAAAGGCAGAGGAAAGGTGCATTCTCTCTCTTTCTCTCTCTCTCTCTCTCTCTCCCCCCATCTTTCCTTGATCTGGAAACTGACACCCATTTTCTCTGTGCTTAGACATTGGAGCTCCTGGTTCTCAAGCCTTCAGACTCCGGGAGTTACACAATTGGGCTCCTCATGTTCTCACCCATTTGACCTCAGACTAAAGTGTACCACCAGCTTCCCTGGTTGTCCACCTTGCAGATGGCAGACTGTGGAACTTCTTGGCCTCCATAGTTGCATGAACCACTTCTCATATTAAATCTCCACTTATATAATATTCTCTTGGTTCTGTTTCTCTGGAGAACCCTGGCTTATACATGAGCTGGCATATATAACTAAATAATAACAATGTATTAATATTTTCCACAGAAGTGTCATGTCTCTGTATAGTAAATGATCCAAGGACAGATGCAGTGGCTCACGCCTATAATCCATGCACTTTGGCAGGCCAAGGTGGGCAGAGGAGGCCAGGAGTTCAAGACCAGCCTGGCCAACATGGTAAAACCCCATCTCTACTAAAAAAAAATAGCTAACCAGGCATGGTGGCATACACCTGTAATCCCAGCTACTCGGGAGCCTGAAGAAGGAGAATTGTTTGAACCTGGGAGGTGGAAGTTGCAGTGAGCCAAGATTGTGCCACTGTACTCCAGCCTCGGTGACAGAGCGAGACATCGTCTCAATAAAAATAAAAATAAATGATCCAGATACATCAAAATTATGGGGGAATGCTGGGAAGATGGCCGCCTAAGAACGGCTCAGGACTTCAGCTCCCAGTGGAAGTGCAGAGGGTGAGTGGACACCGCATTTCCAGACGAACTCTTATTGCCCACAGACCAGGAGATACCCAGGCAGAGGGGTCGCCAGCGTCGCAGTCCCAGCCGGTGCGGCTGTTTTGGCCCCCGTGGGGCTGATTCCGCCCGCGTGGCTGCTGAGACCAGGAGAAAATTATGAAACTATCTCATTTTTTTTAAAAACATGTATCTCCCTATTTTATGGTAGCTGACTGCAACATTACAATAATGATGTATTTATTAGTTGATGAAACACAATCATAATTTCTAAGTTACAGTAATTGTCATAAACTTTAGAAACTGAATTAGCAATCAAAACTATGCATGTATCTGTTCTTTCCACTATTTTTTAAAACCTACAATAAGGATGTTAAAGGGAAGCCTAAGCTATCAATAATGACCCCAAAATCACTGCATTATGCATATCCTATGGAAAGAAAGAGGACAATGAAAGATGGATTTAAAAAATTCAATCTACCAAGTTATTTTATGCAAATAGTTTTTAAAACAACATCATATAAATTAGCAAATATCAGGGCAAGTTCCTTAATCAAAGTAAAATATTAAATACAACATCATATCAATTAGCAAGTATCAGGGCAAGTTCCTTAATCAAAGTAAAATATTAAATATAATTTAAAGGAGAAAAATTAATAGTTCCTACAAGTTTTTGGCTATTTTTGACCTGAAAAATTAATAAATAGTTATCAAATGCAAGATCTTACCTATATATATCTACTTAAGACATTATAAATTTTGCTTCTTCTGATCCTGGGTAATTTTGCCTTTTCTTTTATAAATGAGACATAATGATGATAGCAACAACACGTGCACATTCCAGAGGTTATTCCAGCTTCCCCTCATCTCTTTTTTTTTTTTTGAAACAAGGTCTTACTCTGTTGCCCAGCCTGTGGCACAATCTCAGCTAATTGCAACCACCTCCTGGAGTCAAACAGTGCTCCCACCTCAGCCTCCTAAGTAGCTGGGACCACAAGTGAGTGCCACCACACGTGGCTAATTTTTTTTTTTTGTATGTTTAGTAGAGATGGGGTTTTGCCATGTTGCCCAAGCTTGTCTTGAACTCCTAAGCTCCAGCAATCTCCCAGCCTCTGCATCCCAAAGTGCTAGGATTACAGGTGTGAGATACTGTGCTCAGCCTAACTTTTTCAGGTGTATTCACACTACACCATCTAGATTTTAGATCTAGAAAACCCAGGTTGAGAAAACAGGTTGATTAGTGGTCATGGAACAGTTAAATGGAAGTGTCGAAAAAAAATCTGGCTCCTGAGTCTCTGTGCTTAACCAGTATTCAATGTCATAAGAATTGTTCACTCAACTGCGTATGCCTTTTCTTTCTTAAGTTCAGACTTAATTCTTCAGACTTCTGAAGAATTTAGCTGAAAGTGAAAAACTTCTATTCAGTGAATGGAGACTACAGGGTGGGGCTGGTGCCAAAGGATAATTGTGGGATCCTCTCAGAGAACTAAGTTTCAATTTTTAAAGTGGGTTTTTAATTCATATTTATATTTGAGTCATTTTGTATTTATTTTCATATAATCAATCATCTTCTCTGTTCCACATAATATCTAATGATATAATAGAAAATAATATTGAAAAGGGTTAAATAAATTTATAATTTTTTCTAAGAAAATTATTTATGAGTCTGTTCTATTACCATAATTTACTACATTTGCTAATTTTCCCTTTTGTACAATTGTTTTTATCTATTCACATTCTCTTCTTTCCTACTTTCATTTATAAACAGGTGAACAAAATAATGTAAAGCCAGTGCCTCTCGTTTATAATAAAGGGTCAACTTTTCTGGAACCTCTATAAGATTTCCCCCTGTTTTAGTGAAAGATAATATGTTTTCCAGGTACTTACTACTGACCTTTTGTTTATATGTAATGATATTATAGCAGGAAAAAAACATAGTAGCATTTATATATACCACAGGCTTTATGTACATTTTAAATATTTAAAATTGTAAAATGTTGGAAATGTAAGTAAAAGGAAAAAAGATGACAACCATATCATTATAAGATTTTTTTAGCATTCTATACTTGCAGATGATAAGCCAATTATAAACTTATTTTCTTTTTATGGAAGGATACGTAGAGTAAATAAAAATAACAAGTCTATACAAGTTTTATTTTTCATCTATCAATATAGCACACAAGATGATTTTACCCAGCAACTTAAGTTTTAACCTCATTTTACAGTTGAAGCTACTAAACACAGTGTCTGTGAAATGTTTCTTTTTATATAACTAATGAGTGACTGAGGCCCTTCTATTTCTAGGCATCCTTTCTTCTGATCATAGTTTAAAGAATAGAACTAATTTTAAAACATATTACATGTAATGTATTTTTAAAGATATCTATATGAATATATGTGTCTTATTTAAATTTAGGGAATTTTTGTTATTTAAATTACAATGTGTATGTTTTCCTAAGCCCCCTCTCTCATATTTTAAGAAAAAGAGTATTACCATATTAAATTTTTAAACAAATTTAAAATGAGAAATGAAAAAAATTGCTGCTATGTTAAAAAAAGCAAAGCATCAAGAATGACTTCTACCAGGAAGTCTTCTAGAGAGGGTGGTAAAATAGTGTGCCTAGTGAGGAGTTCATCTTTACAAGCACTTTTCACTATCCCTAAGATTAATCAGAATATTTAGCAGAGTTTCATCTAAGCTATGAAAACATGAAAATAGTGTAGATATACAATATGAATATGAATGTGATAACGGGGAAAGGATCTATTAATGCTAGCGTGTCCTCCCCAAAATACCTCCTCCTGCATCAGGCCTCACTTTCTCAGACACACACATGCATGCACAGCCAGGCATCCACACTCAGAGCAAATAAAGTTGCACTTTTCCTTGCTTACCCTTTATGCATCTATCCTGAGCTCTAAGGCTTTTGCTTCTGTTTCTCAGACTTCTGTTGTTCATGCAGAAATAAGCAAATCAGACTAGAGAAGTGGGAAGAAATCTGAATGGGTATGAAGAGACTCAGACCAGGTGTTTCTGGAAATACATATTGGAAAGATAAGATTTAAGGCAGTTATAACCTCTCAAGGAACCACAAGCTGTGGAAAAGTTAGAAAGATAAGAAAAACATGGTGTGTTACAGAAGTGTCACTGAAGCAAGAACTCAATTTTTTTTTGAAGTGTTTGTTATTGAAGACTGGATCATATTTCTGTTACTTTTTTGTTTAAATTTTTTGTCTATTTGGGTAATCAAAAGCTTTTACATCATACCTTAAAGAGCCTGGAATATGGGGGAATTTTACACACACACATACACACACACAAACATACACCATGACACACTGGGACCTACATAGTTTTCAAGCAAGCAAATGTAGGTTATGAAGTTACATAGTTTATAAATTGATTTGAATATGTGATTAACCTTAAAAGATATCACCGTAATTTTAACATAGATTGGATAAATATTTCATTTATATTAAATGTCATTTTTTCTAATTATCACATTTTCTTAATATTTTACCTCAATGTACTTTTTCTTAATAACACAAATACACTACTTAAATTGAAGTTTTAGTTAAATAATATTTTTTACAATCCTTAGTGACAATTATAATACTGCTTCTGAAAACAAAATGTTTACACATTGATATTAATAAAATATAATCAAATAATAAAATATTTTAATTTCTCTTGTATAAATATCTATAGAAAAGAAATTAACTTTAAAATAAAGTACTCTAGTAGAAATGCAAAAATTACTATTGAAAGCAAAATTATTTTTGAGGAATTAAACCCATGCTTCTTAGATATTTTTGTTTTCAAAGGCTATACCCTCAATCTCTGCTTAGTAAGTCCTATGCACACTCATGATACAAAAAATTTGAAATATACTCATCCAGACAAAGGAGATACCAGTTACATTTTCCATTCCTTCTTGCATTTCCATGTTACCAATAACAGGTGGCAGATAGATAAGATCAAAAGCAGTACAGGCCTGTCATATGTTTACTTAAAATACAACCTATGTGTCTTTTAGTGTAGTTAGAAGGAGGTACCAATTTTAGTGGATTTAACCAAATGTATGTTGTGAGAGTGTATTAATCAGTTCTCACACTGCTATAAAGAAATAGCTGAGTCTGGGTAATTTATAAAGACAAGAGGCTTAATTGGCTCACTGTTAAGAAGGCTGTATAGGAAGCATGATGCTGGCATCTGCTCAACCTCTAGGGAGGCCTCAGAAAACTTACCATCATGGTGGAAGGAAAAGGCGAAACAGGCACATCTTACATGGCTGGAACAGGTGCAAGAGTGAGGGAGATGCTACATACTTTTAAACAACCAGATCTCATGATAACTCATGTACTATCATGAGAACAGCATAGAACAAATGATGCTAACCCATTCATGAAAACTCTGCCCTCATGATTCAATCACCTCCCACTAGGCCCAACCTCCAACACTGGGGATTACAATTCTACATGAGATTTGGTGGGAATATAGATGGAAACAATATTATGCTGCCCCTGGCCCCTCCAAATTCATGTCTTTTCACATTGGAAAGTATGCCTTCTCAACAGTCCCCCAAAGTCTTAATTCATTGCAGCAATAACTCAAAAGTCCAAATGAAAGTGTCATCTGAGAAAAGGCAAGTTCCTTCCACCTAAGAGACTGTAAAATCAAAAATAAGTTAGTTACTTCCAAGAAAAAAATGGGGTTATAGGAATTGGGTAAATACTTTTGTTTCAAAAGGGAGAATTGGCCAAAAGACAAAGGCTACAGGCTCTGCATAAGTCTGAAACCCAGCAGGGCAGTCCTTAAATCTCAAAGTTCCAAAATAATCTCACCTGACTTTATGTCTCATACCCAGGAAACAGGGGTTCAAGCAGTTGGCTCCCAATGACTTGGGCAGCTCTGCCCCTGTGGCTTTGCAAGGTTCAGCCCCTGTAACTTCTCTCATAGGCTGGCTTGTAGCTTTTCCAGGTTTAGGGTGCAAGCTGCTGGTGGGTCTACGATTGTGGGGTCTGGAGAATGGTGGTCCTCTTATCACAACTCCACTAGGCCATACCCAGGTGGGGACTCTGCATGGGACCTCCAACCCTAGATTTGCCCTCTGCACTGCCTTACTAGAGGTTTACTGAGAGGGCTTCACCGCTGCAGCAGGCTTCTGCCTGGGTATCCGGGCTTTTCCGTACATCTTCTAAAATCTAGGCAGAGGCTCCTGAGCCTCAACTCTTGTACTCTGTGCACCCATAGGCTTAACACCATATGGAAGCTGCCAAGTAACAGCTTGCAGCCTCTGAAGCAGTGATCCAACTGTACCTGGGCCCCTTTGTGGTATGGCTAGAGCTGGAGTGGCTGGGACACAGGGAACAGTGGCCAGAGACAGCACAGAGTGGTGGAACCCCACATATGGTCATCTGGTGCAGAAAACCATTCTTTTCCTCTAGAATTCTGGGTCTGTGATGGTTGGGCTGCCGTGAATATCTCTGAAATGCCTTTGAGGCTTTTTCCTAGTTGTCTTATATATTAGCTCTAGGGTTCCTTTTACTTATGCAAATCTTGCAGCTAGCTGGAATTCCTTCATTTAAAAAAAGGCTTTTCTTTTCTATCTCCTACCTAGGCTACAGAGTTTCCAAATTTGAAAACTCTACTTCCTTTTTAAATATAAGTTCCAGATTTAGTTTGATTTATTTGCTCACACATATAAGCATAAGATGTTAGAAGCAGCCAGGTAACATTTTGAATGCTTTGCTGCTTACACATTTCTTCTGCCAGATACCCTAAATAATTACTCTCAAGTTCAAATTTCCACAAATCCCTAGAGCATGAACACAATACAGTACTGGAAAAAAGCAGCACTGGTGCATGTTAAAACAAAGGAACCAGCATGTCTCCTTTTTGTAGCAGGTGCTAGTTAGTGAGAAAGAAAACAATGAAAATTTGTGGGTCCAGATATCAAAGTGCTTCTAAATAGTTGAATTCCTACTACAGAAAATTGCAGTTGGTTAAATGCATTTCTCAACATTACTTAAAGACAAATATGTTCCCCTTGTAGCGTTAATTAAAATGCAACAGGTATGTATGTGTATGTGTATGTGTGTATCCATCCATCATTATTATATACATGCAAAGAAAAAGACAGTATGTACTACAATATCTAGAGCTATGTTAAACTTTTTGTCTGTATTTTCTAAAATAAAATAATTTGATTATCAGAATTATATTTTAAATTGATATAATTTTAAATTTTATTTGTAATACGTTCTGAGAGTTGATGTTTTTACTTTAAAATAGTCACATTGCTTCCAGTATAATCCATATAGGATTTATGAGAGGCTAAATTAATTACTATATGCAAATGTTTGCAATAAGCCTACTTGCATAATACTTTCTCTATTTTTCACTGTGCCTTCAACCCTGCTGTATTTATTAAATAGTGAAAAATGGAAAAACAAGTGTTTCACCTTAGTTGAAAAGTTTCACAAAATTAAATTTGGAAGAAAGTCTTTGTATATTTTTTAAGTCTCTTCAGATGTTCCTTCTATAATAAAATTTGTAAAGATTGACTTTGTACATAATGTTTCTTTTCACAAAAATTGTTTTTAGTGTTAAAAGGAACAAAATGATAAGTAAGTAGTTTTAGAAATAAAATAGTTCAAGAAAGTTCAAATATGTGGACTTTGAATTTTTTCACATACATGTTATTTTTCTAAATTCACTT